>NC_141236.1:7862500-8462500 GCF_054856515.1 Filicampus tigris | reverse complement strand
CGTAAGTGCGCTCATTTTGGGTCTGTGGTCCACATTCAAGTTAATTACGTGTGTGAGCGTGTGCCACAGGTGGTACGCCGCCCAGATACGTTTGTCATCAGCTTTTTTCCTGACGGCGTGGGTGAGGAGGAGGAGGAGGGAAGAAAGGGGAAGAAGGGCTAAATGCTCGCCCCCACGTCGCCAGATGGGAGGTGTTTTAAAAAAAAAAAAAAAAAAAAAAAAACAGTCCGCCTGCGGTTGTTCTCGCTCGCCAACGCAAAACTCTGTCGCGCGGAAATTGGAAATAATCCATACTGGGCGCCAACCGTTGCGGTCGTAAATGTTTTATAAACCGCACAGGCCGCATTTTAAGTGTAAAAATAAGTTAAGCATGCTCAGACGTAAAAGGATTTTTATGACAAATGCTTACACATAGTCTAGTCTCACATTTTAAGTCATTCAAAGTATAATAGTATAAAAAGTGAGTAAAGTAACAACAGCCTACCAACAATAACAAGTGATGACATATTTGGCTAATCCTACTACTTGCAAGTCTGTTAACTATCTTAATGACATTGTTATCAGTCAAAAAGATGTTCATCTTAAAACAGTCTGGTATTACATTTATTATACGAAGGTGAGTTGCGCCACGTCAAAACGTAAGCGCTGTTAAAACAATACACACAGTAATAATACACTTGATAATGCTGATGTTCTTCATTAAGCTAACTGACAATAACAGGCAGTTATCTTATTTTAAGCTAACTGTCACTCGTAAGAATAACGTTACGAATGATCGCTTTTCCTCCTTCGTAACAGTAAACACGATAAAACAATAACTTTGACAATAAGTAACAATGTATATGATTGACTAGAGTTTTACTGCAAGACAAGGGCAAGGTGGCTACGCAGCCTTAAAAGGAAAAGGAGTGGGCGTCGCCCTGAGGGATGCGTTTGATCCGTTAGCGTGCGCTGCGGGCCGGGTGGGTAATTTGAGCAAAATGTGTTCTTAAAGACACCCGACACCCTCGGCTGCACGTTCACTATTGTTCACGCACACCTTTCTTTTCTTTTCTTTCCCTTCGGAGTTACCCCCACAACCCCTCCCCATCCCACCCGGTGGCATCTGCTCAACACTAGCCGGCCCTCATGGTATGCACATGCAAAGGCGCAGGGACGGGGGCAGTAAAAAAAAAAAAAAAAAAAAAAAAAAAGAAAGAAAGAAAGAGGAGCGTGGGGGGGGTGGATTGTTTCCAGGTGGCACTTTGAGTGAGAGCATTAATCAAGCGGACAGATCTTCCTGTCATAGACACGTTAAGTGCACGTGCATGTTTACTACCACGACTACTACACCTGCACACCGACTGACTGCTGGCCTTAACTAGCATGTGTTTTAGTACAGTGAGCTCCCCGCTGTATCGTAGTTCAAGAGGTCTTTTTTTTTTTTTTTTTACGGGGTTTTACAATATATACCGGTAGGTAAATCCAAATTTAGAGGTGCACTTGCTTGAGGACAAGCGAAAACGTTGAAGACGAAAGCCAACCCAAGTGGTTATTTTGTTTTAACAAGCCAAATGTCAACAAACTTGGATTGGGAACGCAGTGTTTAGAAAAACGTTTTATGTCATGTTCTAAACAAGTTAATCTCAACTGATCAACAGAACTGCAAGTTCAGTTTGTACAGAAGACAAGCCAAGACAAAAGCCATCCGAAGTCATTATTTAATTTTAACAAACCAAGGACGCCGCTGCGTTATTTACAACTCTGCGTACGTGAGGGGATTTCAAAGACTTAAATCCATGTTTCGGCTCCGACACCTCCTGTATTTCCTCAGCTAAAGGGTGGAAATTACCTCCAAACACGGTTAACATCCCACCTATGTCGCTCCTTTCATGCCTAGCCGCTAAGTAAGTTTACATCGGAGGGGATGCCGCATTCCTGCCAGACTAAACCAACACGGTGGAAGGCTGACCTCTTCCCTCCCTCGCGACGTGAAACAGGTAAGGCCTTGTGCGTCACCGCTCTCCCTCACATCATTACAGGCCAAAAACAAACATCCATGAGGCTGTACACACTTTTATACGCCCTCGTCGGGGGGAAAAGGGAGTTTTGGAACTTGCGTAAAAATGTAAGACAGTTTTCAAACAATTCAGTGTTGGACTCCCGATTCTTTAATCCTGGGCTCTACTTATATAAATGTTTTTTTTTTTTGGGCCAGTTGCGTCGTCTTTGTATGTATATCTTAAAACATCACTGTTTACAGGTGAACCACAATTTTACAATTTAGAGAGACCATATAATAATTACGTATTTTCTGTACAGTTATACCCGTCCCACATTTAAACGAATTAAAAACACTGCCTGTTCTTATTCTTTGAGTTACCCAAATAAGAGTCAAAAAGTGCTAGCTTCAAGCTGTGTGGCACTCTCCACTGAAGGCACGCAACTCTATATTCCGACTTACCCGTCTTATCTCAAAACCGATAAAACACCAAAAATCTGCGACATGATGAACCGTGATATGGCGGGGGGTTCACTGTTTATTTATTGAGCACCTGAATACGGCCACATGCGCCCAAGTCAATTAGTAATAAACTCAATGTATACTCAATGTTATGTAAGGTTTAGAGCGCCTGGACCAGTGCAAAGTGGTTACTTACGTATGGCTTATAATCCTCCCAGTGTGATTTAGTCGCTAAACTAGAGGAAAAATTACAATGGCACACCTGGTGCTAAATGCGGCAAGTCCAGAGGGAAGGAAACGGCCTGATGCTTTGATTTATGAACTTGATTGGAAAGGAGGTGAGGACTGATCACGCCCTTGTTGGCTGTGTTAACCTTTTGAAGTGACAATTTTTTTTTTTTTTTTTTGCTGTCAAGAGGTACAATTGTGATATGTATCACGGCTCCTTGCAAGAGAACAAAAACTGAATTCAATCTGCCGGTGATGAAGCGTGTGTATGGAAGACAAGCACATTTCACTTAAGATGAAAGCCAAACAAGCCATTACTGTTTTTTTTTTTTATTGAGCCAATTGTCAACAACCTTGTTTGTTCATTGTGTAACTACACGATGCCGCCGGAGCTGGAGTGATTTTATTGAAAAAAATTGTTGTTGCTTAACATCAAAAGCAGCTGACCCAGAACCATCTAAGACCTCAACAGTTGTCTTACTGGAATCACTTGTTTATAGTCAAGCATGAAAATGACACCATGCCGCTCATTACCACACCTTGACACTCAGCTATTAACACTACAACACACAAAGCCGTTAATTGTATCATGCAGACATGCCCTGATTAGCCTGCGAGAATTATACAGGGGATTAGAATACACATGGCTAACAAGCACAACCAGCTCGTGCAGCTCACAAACACACACGTGCGCTATTTTGGCACGCTGGTGGGGCCAAAAGAGGGCCTCCATTGAGGACGAGTCAGAGCACAGTAGCCGCCACTGAAGCCGTGCTTTGTTCCAAATTCCCTAAATTACCAAATCAATGAATGCGTCTCTGCTGGCATTTTAAGATATCACAGGCTTGTGGTTAGCATGAAAAGCCATTTGAGCGTTGAGTCAATATCCTGGATATCCATCTTAAGGTCCATGAGCTAGTACGCTCTTTGTCCTCGCTACATAGATCATGTGGAACACGAATACAAAGATCAAGGTGCACTAGTAGAAAAACGTTTTTCCACTATTAGCGACACT
Organism: Filicampus tigris; assembly: GCF_054856515.1. Classification (NCBI taxonomy): domain Eukaryota; kingdom Metazoa; phylum Chordata; class Actinopteri; order Syngnathiformes; family Syngnathidae; genus Filicampus; species Filicampus tigris. Next base: position 8,458,814 of record NC_141236.1, on the reverse strand, counting down.
TTTGGCCAACTAGAATGCAACTACACCTAAATGGCTCATTTCTGTACTGCACTAGTGACACTAGTAGGACTTGGTCGTCGGCAAGGACATCGAAGAAATACGCAAATGGTTCTCTGTAAAGCCATTTTAGCATTTGTTTGATGTTCACGTACTAGTATACATTCTGTCTTCCACACTAAGAATATTCAGCACACTACTAGAATGTGAAACAACTAAAGCATTCAAACAACAAGAGCATACACTTAAAATTCTATGACTCGAGTTCAGTGATTTTTGTTCATTCTACTGGTGTGCTGAATTGTCTTTTGAATAAAGATAAAGATTGTACGCTAGTACATGGACCTGAAGGTGAATGCTGCCCTAGCTCTAGCCTTTGGAAAGTCATTTGCGCATTTATTTGATTTCATTGATATCCATCTTAAAGTCCCTGTAACGTGAAAATAAACAACCCTGGCAAATTTGAATGATTAATAAAAATAAAATGTATAAATTGAGTCTTCAAATTCATGATGAATCTAGACGCTCTCTTTGCTCTCCAACCAGTAGGCGTGTCTGCTGAATTCACTGAAACCACAGCATGCCCGAATTATCAACCGTCAATCAAATAACACTTCTACAACCTGCAAAAATGATGCTACTTTGTTCAGCATCTTGTACGTTTGGACCGCAAAAATATGTCCGCTTATAGCCTTTGGTGGCTACAATATGCACAACCGGGTCATCGAGTGGCTTTTCTACTCTGTGACAACGAGGCGCTCTAAGCCAGCCAAGCCGGGCACGAAGCTCACATCATGTTGGCTTTTTACCACACTCTCCCGCCTATTCTTCATGACGTGCGCACACTCAAGGCCAACGACAAGGCGCTCTAAATCCGCCACACCAGCGGACTATCCGTGGGGAAGATTAATATGCGGGGTTGAGGGTTGCAATTACACCATCTAACAGCTAACTCGAATGTTGGCGGTCAAGTTCTTATAGTGGAGGGAGGGCTGACTCATGCCGGGGCCCAAAATATAAATAAAAATCAGGCAAACCAAAATGATAAAAAAAAAAAACAGTTTGTAATGCAGTATGTCCACAACTGAGTTCTAGTTATTTCTGTCTTTGTACATTTTCAACAATTATCTTCAAACACTAAGCACTAAATTGGCTGACCTTAAGATGGGTGTCAAGGATATGGAATAAATGCTCTAACGGCTTTTCATACATTAGATCTAAGGCGGCATTTACAGACAGAAGCCGTCTCATTTAAGTTTTCCGCCTTTATGTATTTACACAGCTTTTCTTTTTTGATCCTGTTGATCCAGCACCGTCCATGCGAGGATAATTGCAGCCATGACTTAATTATCTATTTGTAATTAAGTTTTTAATAGGGCCATTATGTGTTCACCAGACAGTGGCTGGCGCTTGAGTGGCTGCCACATGAGTCGAGGACTTTTCTGCCGCCTCCGCCAAGCCAAAAAATGTATTTTGGGCAATTAAATACAAACGCAACGCCAAGACAAATCTTCACGGTGATGGGAATATTTCGCCTGCGTCGTCTTTCTGCGGGAATGCGCCGGCAGCCCAAATTAAAAGTGTCCGTGACGGCAGCAATGTGGCGCTATGGCAAACAAAACAAAGATTCTTGCGACTTGCGTTCTGGGCAAAAAAAAAAAAAAAAAAAAAAAAAAAAAGGCTGACGCCACACACATTCACACACGCACACACATACATGCAAAAGTTCTCCCCCCTAAAAAAAAAAGGGTCCAGTAGGAACAAGTTGAGAAAACATCGCGGACGTCTCGGATCTCACACATGGGATTTAAATTGACTGATGATGGAAAAGATGATTAATCCTTAGTGCTCTCAAAATATACATAGCAATTTACATGTCCAATGCAAGCTAAATCAGGGCTTCTCAAACTGGGGTCCGCGAGCCATACCGTGGGGGGCCGCAAAATCATTTGCGATACATCATTGTGTCGTAGTATTTCAAAAATTGCATATCTAAATACTTATAAAAAAACATACGAAATCAACCACTCCTTCCTGCCTAACGCTAGGCCAATGAAAAGGGCTGATATGATAGTGATGTGTCATAAATTCACTGCATGAATAATTAAAACAAAAGATGCATCATACCAGGAATAAAGTCCAATTTTTATTGAGAACAAAAGGTGTATGTTTTTTGGGACTATTCCTATTTGTTTACTACGAGAACAAAGTTGTCACTTGAAAATGACTCTTTACTTGTTAAATTTTGATTTTAATATAATATTGCGGCTATCCAGAAAAAAAATACAACTTTATTCTCAGAACATAACTTCTTTCCACAAGAATATTCATTTGTTTTTGTAAGATTACGATTTTTCTCGAAAATAACCTTCACTGGCATGTCCGCATAGTTATATTTATCTGGTATTAGGATTATGGATTAGGATTATTATTTTGTCTTTTTGGGAGGTATGGAACACCAAACATGTTTTTTCCCTCTCCAATGATACATAATACTTGTTTTTATTTTAAAATTACAAACACAGCTCGACACTGCGGTGGTCCCGGGGACATTTCGTGGCGGCGCTGACAGATTTACGAGCCAGATGATCGTAAAACGGCGCCGGGACGACATCAATCAGCGGGACGCCGTGAGAATCGATATGCGATTGGCCGGCCGGCCTGAATCGGAGCCCCCCCCCACCGCCTCCGTCCTTCCCCCTTCGCACCTGAGCATCATCCTGCTTTCAATTTCCTGCCACGCTCGCTCCCTGCGGGTGAGAGGTTAACGCGGTAATAGGCGGCAGTGATTGGTGGAAGACGCTGGAGCGCATTAAGAAGCCGAGGCTGCTTCTGTGGAGAGGCCAGCAGCAGATGTGAGACTTCTGACAAAACATCTTGGAGATATTTGATTTGGACTCAGCTGCTCAGGATACGAGGAGAGTAGAGACGCTGGCTCGTAAATGTTTGTTTAAAATTTGAGCGCTCATGCACTATTTATTTGCCCGATTGAGTTGGTCGTTTCAAGACGCCGGCGCAATACGAAAAGGCCATCACAACAGCAAAGGAGAACTGACAATTAATAAGATAAAATCATTGCTTTTCTACATGATACAAGACGCCATCACAAAAAAGGCAAAAAGGCCCAAACAACAACCAAGTGTGAAGTTAAACTAATGCTACAAACTAATCTTTCCAAACGTAGGAATTTAGGTGATTTGTTGCGTCAAGTCGCCGCCAAAAATCAAAAAGGCCATAAAAGCAAAAAAATAAATAAATACATGAAAAAATGGATCACAAGTTACAGTGCACACTGTTCTGAAAATCATTAGGCTACTGTTTAAAACACATCCTAATCCTTCCAAATGAAGCCTGGGGCTTTCCATGAATTACCACAACATTGAAGTTTCACGTTGAGCTGGTTGTGTCAAGACGCCACCACCATGCAAAAAGACCACAACAAAAAGGAGAGCGTGAATTACAGCACACAGACGACTGAAAATCATTACGCTGTCGTCGTTACTAACTTGTAAGAGCAGATAGCAATCTTCTTTAAATGAAGTTTGGAGCCTTATGATGGATTTCCACAACATTTTATGTTGTACAACAAAACCCCCGAAATGCAAAAAGACCAGAACAACAACGACATGAAGCATGCGGGACCTATTTCATGCACATATATAATTACCACCTTAGGTCTTTTATGTGTAACTTTTGTCTTTTGTTTTTGCTATGGTGTGTATTTTTCTATTTTCAACAGCATATTCCAGTCCCCACTGCACAGTTTTGAGGTACACGTGTCCTTAAATTTGCCATTTCATCCCGAATTACTCTTGCATCTGAGATAATGATCACATTCCATTTATGTCAAATTTTTTTGAGAGGGAGCTTTGTGTTGAATTAGATATGCAGTCTGACTACAGAATAGAGCAAACTAAAGTCATTTCAATAGGATGCTTTTGATGCTGTATAATGGACGCATTTGTTTTAAAGCTTCATTCATAATGCTTGTTGCCAAAGTGTCCAGGTATGTCTTGCAAAAAAAAAAAAGAATGTGTTTAATGCACTAGATAAAGGTTGACCAAGGTCCAATCTGTCCACCTCAGATCTGAAGATTTGGTGCTCTTCCTTTGGGAAAGTTCAGAAATCCCTCTGTCAGCACAGCAAATTAAAGTCAGGAATATAATAATTTGGCCTGCTTTGAGTGTGGTGTAATATACAAACCGTTTTTTAATTCACTGCAGTTTGCCAAAATGTGGCACCTGAAAGGTGAGCTTTGTTGACCAAAAACTCGGATCATCCTGCAGAAGCTTTGTCTGGCTGTTGCACTGAGATAAAAGCTAATAATTATTATTGGACCGCCGCATATCTCGCAGTCATTGTTTGGCAAAGTGCAAAAGTCCCTCTGCTGTGTTAAATTAGATATGCAGGCTGAATACAGTACAAAGCAAATGAAAGGCTTTCAAATCGGAATATAGTATTCTTTTTCATGTGCCAAAATGTGGCTCCTGAAACACAAGCTTTGCTGCCTAAAAAGAATTCCGACTCTGCGATGGAAATTTAGACTCCAAGATGAAGATTAAAAATGCAGGCCGACTACAAATTAAAGGCATTCAAAACAGAACATGGCAATTATTTTACCATTTTGCGGTTGTATTATGTGCCAAAATCATTGATAAACTCACAGCAGTTGTCGCGGTTACCCAAATTTGGGACCTGAAATTTGAGCTTTGTGGCACAAGATGAACGAAATCCTTTAAATTGAGAATGTTTGTCTGGTTAACGTACCATCCGTCCAACACACACCTGACGCTTTCAAAGTTTTTGGCGTGCGCAACGAGCGCGGTGGAACAAGCAAACCTCTTGACGGATGCTCGACACCCTCACATCCCAACACCTGACCCGCAGACCCCCCCGAAAGACCCCGACAGCATGTAAGGACTCCAATTGCTACTCACCCCAGAAGAAGTTCTGCTGGCATGGTGTGACGGTGCTGAAGAGGCTGTTTGACGCCATGCCGGGACCAGCTCTCGCTCCTCGGCGGTTTCCGTGAACCTTGACACGTCCTAAACCATGTCACCAGGGGGAGGAGGACGCGGGTGAAAAAATAAATTCGGGAAGCCGCGAGACATGCGTTTACGTATCAACTATTCGGATGACCACAAGGAAGACGCCGGTGTTGGTTTTTATGGAGGAGGGGGAAAAATACAAAAAAAAAAAATTCAGATGGTGAGGCTTACTTACTCGCTTAGCGCCGTCCTTGTGACTGGTGCTGCTGGCCCGCGACCATTAACCATTGACGCTCCGGCCACGCCAAGCCCCGAGCCGCGCGTCTGTGGTTCTGTGGTTGTTTTGGAGGAGCACCTCGCGCAAAAACCCCAAAACGGCACCAGCGGCTTTAAAAACTGCTTTTCCTGCCCTCCACGCGCCGTCACTGGAGAGCCTCGCTCACGTGCCCCCGCGACGTCACCGCGGCGGTGGGCCGGACCCTCATTGTGGTTTCCCTCTCTCCTCCCTTCCCTCCTTTTTCTTCCTCCTCCTCCTCCTCCTCCTCCTCCTCCTCGTGTGGTTCAGCTGCACTTCCAGGCTCCGGGCTTGAGCGCAACCATCTCCCCCATGTGTCAGGAAGCTCCACTCCCGCTTTCTCCTCTCAAAAAGCTGCTCTCTGAGATCTGAGGAGGCTGTTTACAGAGCGGCGAGAGGTGGCGAAAAGCTCGTGGGTCGAGGGGTGTGTCCCAAGTGAGGAGCCGCTTGTTGCTCTGTCGCGTCCCAAAGTCAGAATGACTTGCCGTTGATTCCTGCAAGGGCTTGGCAATCTTCTATCGCGATGTGCGTTTGAGCCGCCGCGCCAGGTGTGCACAGAAGCCACGAGGGGAATGTGTGGAATGAAGGCGAGAAAGTCGGTTGGGTTCCTAACTTGCCGGTGACTCAGCAGAAGAAGCCAAAGGAGGAGGATTTAATACCAGGGGTGGTATAGACAGGGTTTTCCAAAATAGATTGACATCAGTCTAATAACGCAGCACAATACTCACTGAAAGTACCTTAAATTTGTAAATGATGTGCAAAAACTACAGTAACTATAATGTCAGTTAGGGCTGGGCAATAGGGCCTTCAAATAAAATGAGATAATCTGATCTGATCCCAGACCATCTGGGGTGAACTAAATAATTGAATTTTTTTTTATTAAAATCAAAATGTGGTACAACAGTAAAAGTATTTATTTGTCTGAAAATGATATTTTCCGTTTCATGAAGTCACATTTTAGAAACAAACTGATGTTAGCCATGCTGGTTAGCTAGCGAGTCTATAGTACTTATAATCACCAATTGCAGGGAAGATAATTCTTGTAGTTGGTTGCAAATGTTCACTTCAAGTATTTATAAAGCCTTGGTGGAGGTCTGCACTCCACTGAAAGGAATCAAATGCTCATTTGACCCGCAGGCAGCTCTCTGTTTTTCATATCAGTTACACCTTGGTCTTTGCTGGAAAAAGCTGAAATGTGAGCGTGGACATCTACGAAGCTCTGGCAGTGCTTTGTGCCCCACTGGTGGACATCAAATGCTCTTACTGGTTCTGCCACCGAGAAACAGCTCTTTGGTTTTCATGTTGGTTACACTTAACTAGCGTGAATGCGGTCTTCACACAAATCCGAACCATGAGCATAGACATTCAATCACACTTTTATTTTTTTTAAATGATAAAGTTAACACAACACTGATGGGAAATTTATACAATCATCCATTTCTACATGAGGCAAAAACCCATTTCTCATGCATTATATGATGACAAACCCAAATGTTTTCATTCAAAACGAATTCACCTCCCTGTTCCAATACTTTTGGAGGGCTAATGTACACACTGATTATATTTTTACACTGATCTCCTTCAGGTATCAGGTTTTACGATGAGGTTAGTTCCATTGTCAAGTATTTAAATCCCCTGCTTGAATCAATAAAGTCCATATTTATGAGCTATGAAATCTTATATCGTTATTTATATAATTGATGTCGGTGGGGCCCAATTAGTCGTGATTAAACACATTTTAATAGCCTCCATGTGTGTGTGTGTTTTAGGACAATAAAGAATAATGACGTTAAATCCGAGCCGCCCAGCAGTTCCTCACGTCCTTGCCACTTACCGTTATTCCGCGCGCTGAATAATTTACCTTGGCGCTGGGCGCTCGGTAAATATTTGCCGTCTAAAACAAGAACATGCCTCCCGGGTCACAGCACCAGCTCAGGATTGGACGTCGCCAATGCGGCTGTTGGCAGGAGGCAAACACACCCCGGGCATCGACGAGACGCGCGCCGGCTATTTCCACTCTGAGATTTAATGCGTGGTGTCAGCCGTGGCGTTTACCTTCCCGCTAAAAATATCCCCGCTGTATTTTCTGGATATTTGGAAACGTTAGCCTTTCGAATAACAACTTTTCGCGCCGCGTGCCAACGAGATCGGATGCCCCGCTGTCAAAAGCGTTAAAGGTGCGGGACGGACGAGCGCGGCAAATTACCAGCAATCTGACGGGAGTGTAATTTGGACGTCACGACCCAGCCTAAAAGACGGAATGAAAAATAAATCAGAAAAGCCGACTGGTGTGGCCGGAAACATCCTGAGTGGCACACGCAAAGTTGTTAATTTTTAGCTGGCTTCATTGCAGATACAGTGGTGCCTTGAGATACGAGTTTAATTTGGTCCGTGACCACGCTCTTAACTTAAATTGTTCTAATTTACATTTTAACAAGGAAAAATAGCACTCCATAGTACTGTAATTTAGAAAAACACACAGAAAAGACATACAGTAAATAGAGGAAAAAAAATAAAGAATTGCTACTTCAGGTGTGCCCATCTTGGCCACCTGGGGGCAGAATAACACTGACGGACATTCTGCTCATTGAGATGTCTCAACTCTTCTCAGCTCATCAGTACGGCACTAATATCTTTCTACGATGAGGATGAGGAACATGACTGAGCACTGTTGTATTGTCTGTCTACATGGGTTGCTGCACTGTTTGTGTTCAATCTGTTGTTGTAGGCGTTAAAGCCCTGCAACACAGGTGCTATTTAGCTTTAGGATTAAGATAGCATACTGAAAGATTAAGATATGCGTTTGTTTTAGAAGGAGTAATTTGCTTTGTTGAGTTTGACAGTAAACTTCAATTGGGCATGGCAATAAACAGCTTGAAGCCTCTTTTTTTGAAGAATTGTTCACTTTTTTTTCCCCACCAAACTGCTGCTTGTTGGCTCTTAGCTAGCTAAACCTCTAAGTTGAGTTGACTTGCAAGTTTTAATGGGAAGTGACGTATAAACAGCTTGAAGCGAGCATGCTCGACATCTTATTTGGAGAACTCACTTTTTTTTTTTTTTTTTTAAATCCTGAGAGTGAGAACAGACACTTTGCAATTCTTTAAACAGTTTGTTGTAATAAGTTTAAGTGTGAATGTGCTTAAAATGTGTGGTAGTGGTAAAACTATAAAGCAAATGTTTTTTAATAACCCATGATAGGTGAAAATCTGACATATACCATACAGTATATTTAAAACATATATACATATATTTTTTTTTACTTTGCCACAGCCTTGTTTGGGTTTGGGGTTCACTCACCTCCATCCTGCCAAACCTCAACCATGAAGGTAGAGCTCAGCCGATCCCAGATTTGATCCGGGGGGGGGGGGGTTATACATGCCAAATCAGGCTTCTGCTTTTGTTTTTCGGGCTGCGGAGGCAAAAACACAAAGACGAACGACCTTGATTGGAGGGGATTTGGGACAATTACGTCGTAAGAGGAGCCGAGCGAGTCACGCAAGAGCGCATTTGCGACGACGTCTGGAGTTCATGCGAAACCCAGTGTTTTCGCCGATTGAAACGTTTCTAAATCGCACTGTTGCTGGATGTAAACAGGGCATGCTATTGAGGGCTGGCGGAATGGGAGTCCTGCTGTGTCGAGACAATTCCTGACAGCTGTGTTCACGTGAAAGGCTGGAATACGATACGGAATATAATATTTAATTCATAAGATTTTCTCCTCCGGTGGCCGAACACACCAGCGACTCAAGTTGAAGATGAAGAGCTTGGACGCGCCGTGAGTTCTGCTCTGGGCTCTGGAAGGCCCACCCTGCCGCTCTGCCACTCAGGACCACACATGCACGCACCTTCAATGTTATCACAAGCCCTCGCAGAAACATAAGAGAGGTTTCACGTGTTGCTGAAAATTACACGCGCTCGCTATGGTTTCCTTCCTTCCTTGAGCTTGGAAAGAGGTTGTTTTCATTTCTGGAAAAGTGTGAGTGGATAATGACAGCCGACGTGGAAGCTAGGGCTGGGCGATATGACCTTAAAAGAAAATCTGCAATCTTTTTCACAAAGATCTGATATCCTAATTTAATCGATTTTTCCCTTTCGCTTATAGAAAAAAAAAAAAAATGACACTCAACAGGTTCTGCTTTTTGTTATAGCAAACACGCTTTGATATTCCACAGGAGGGTTTTTCTTTTCCAGTATTCATTTTCACACAAATGAGAGAAATAATTGCTATGTATGTTTTTTTACATATACAGTGGTGCCTTGAGACTTAAAACCAAAGTTCATACTGAACTCAGCAGATTTTTGAAAAAGTGACCCGTTTGCCAGGTTAGGCTTTACAGTGAGAAATGTTGGTATATTTCTCTTCTAGTGATTTTTTTTGTGGCGTTTTTGGACTCGCAAGGAAAATAAAAAAAAAGAAGCAAATGTTTAATATCGAATGGCGCAAGCGCAACCTAAACACGAGTCGGGAATTACTTTTCAAGTTTATATGAAGAAAAAAAAAAAGAGGGTGGGGGTCAAATCATCAAATCACTGGCGGAGTCGGTTGACCGCTGAATTCTTCTTCCTCCCTCCATCGCTCATTTTAATCACGCTGCAGCATAAACACTCAGCTGTAGTTCAAAGGCACATGCTGCTAGACGAGCAGTGATTTCTACATGCTCACTGACAAGTTGCTTTAACTTGTGTTCCAAGTAGATTGATGTAGAATATACGCAGCCTATAAACAGAACTCTCGTGAGAATAAGTGGCACAGAGAATGGATGGATAGAACACACTATAGATCTTTTTCATGATTGAACTCAAAAGATCTAAGACTTTTTCTGTCAAAGGTCTACTTCTCTCAAATATTCACAAATCAGTCCAAATCTCTTTTAGTGAACACTTTTCTTTTGTCAAAATAATTCATCCACCTCACAGGAGTGACATTTCAAATTGTCACACAGGTGTGCCTCTGGCTGCCCACAATAGAAAGTTACTTGATCATCATCCAGTCTGTATCTGGTGCAGCCAACATTTGCCTCACCTAGTCCAACACTTCTCCTTTGTTTTCTAGGTCTAATTTTACTCCATTAAAGCACTTTGTTGCTGGAAAGGTTTTTTTTTTTTTGAAGTGATGTATAAAAAAAAAGTTAATCAACTCTATGCAAAGGAGATGTGTTGCTCTACAGTATGTGGGGCAAATGGTGGTTACCTGACTGTTCTAAAACCTCGAAAAAAATATTTCTCTAACATAGGACAGGGTATCTGCAACAGAAATGTGCAAAAGGTGTGAACGATGAACCGTGATATAACATGAGAAAACTGTCGACATATCCTCGAGTAACTCTGTTATTGGGTGGTGAAGCTCTCCACGGGACGGGTTGGTCCAGTTCAAGCATCTGAAGTGCAAAGTCAGCACACATAATAACACGGCGTCGTCGCGATGATGCAAGCCCAACGCGAGTCACATGACGCCCAGTGTCACAAACAGAAATGTGTCACCGGGAAAGTGTGAGGACGACGCACAAGGCCCGTGACTCAGTCAGCGTGGGGCACGCCAGGCAACCTCAGTGATCTTACACATAAGCGGCCCATTATGTTGCAGTCGGTTTATTTGCCGCCGAGAACAAAGCCAGCCTGATGGCAGCGAGCGTCTCCCGTTGGAGAAGCGAGCCAATATGAGGGTGGCCCGTGTGGCAGCGACAATGGCGCAAACAAAAGCCTCCGCTGTCTTCTTTTTGTGACGGATAATTGCCCGCCTCACATGATTTCACAATGCCGTGACTCGATGCCCGGCCCTTCTAAAGCTGAATTTAGGACATTGTGGACAAGAGGCTGCTTTTCTTCTTCAGTGTGGTAAAAAAAAAAAAAGGGAAGATCCAAGCATTGATGGGTTACAAAATGCAGGCAGGGAAAGGAGGATAGCTTCCCAGTGACCAAATTATGGACTACAACGTCTTTTGATTATCATTGAAAACTAAAAAATAAAAAGGTTACCTTCTATTTTTACAGGTGTGTTTAAAATGCAATCCAAAACTTCCACCAACCCTTTAAAAAGTTGGTAGTTAGTAAAGACGTGTTGATGTTTAATAGAATTTAATGCCACTACGTACAGGTAAGTTGTATTTAACTTCAAGTTCAATACATTTGAGGTGAATTGTTACCCTTTATGGTGGTACTTGGCGAGCCAAGTATATTTAAAAAAAAAAAAAAAAGGTTCAGAACCACTGGACCAAACATTGGTGATATTTTAAAACATTTGACATAGATGTATTACTTTATTACAAAGACATTATTGAAAGTTAAGAAAACAAATTACATCATAGTTGTACTTATTGTTTTTGATACTGTATCTTCAAAATTGCAGTACAAACTATTTGGGATGTAATAATAATGCCATATCTTCCTCAAAATGAATACCCAAAAGAAAACGGGGTGACTTACTGTACGTTGCCATCTCGTGAGTGGACAGCCTATAGTCTTTCATTCCTGAAATGAAAATGCAATAATAGACATTAAGCTTTGCTCTCGTGTTCCCGTTACATATTCCGGTCCCGGGCTTGAGTACGGTGAAGCACAGTAGCAACAACCTATAAATGTAATTAAGTGGAGTTAATTTAATTATAAGCGACAAACTGCGTCGTCCCCAGTGATATCCTAATTGAATTACAGCCGTAAAGCTCCAAAGGCCATCAATCAAAATGCTTTATGGCTTTCCGCTGTCCACGAATGCTAATTGATGAGCGTTGATCCATTCAGACTGGTCCTAAATGTGGAAAGTGTGAGTCACCACAGAGAAATAAAATGAGGATGTTTGCTGCTTGCGGTGGCAACGCATTCAAAACAAAAATTGTTCATCCATCAAAACTTGTGTTGCCAGATGCATTCAAAGCACCCTTCTTTTCACTCCGAGACGGACTAGTCACAGAAAAAAGGCGGAAAACCCTGACACAGAGGCCCAATCCCGCCTCCGATATTACCTCCCGAAGACGGAAATTTGCTGGGTCGATTTTATCAACACCAATGGAGTGTCCTACAGCCAGTCACATCGGAATTGCCTAGAAGTGGGATCCATAATGTATCATTTACACAGCTCACCCCATTATCTAATACTCCCTCCAAAGCGGGATCATTGCCAGGTTGACTTTTTCAACCCCATTCCGTGCGGGTGCAATTTAAAAAGAAGAGCAACAAAGGAAAAAGGCGGAAACTCTTTGGGCCGAATTTGACGGAATTTGACTGACTGTGGTGGCTAAAAAGCTAACAAATCTTTTCAAGTCTTTGTCACCAAACTTTCAGATCACCTAAACTGGACCAATCAAATATTAAAATCAAACTCTATCCTGTGGTCTGTTTTTGGTCCGAGCCTAAAATTGATTTCCCCCAAAATCAGAAAATTTTGTTTGTTTTTGAGTAAGATAAAGTTTTTTAAAAAATGTTTTTTTTTGTTGTTTTTTTTTGCCTTTCCATTGCCAATTAAAGATGGAACGAAACAATGATACACGAACCGAGATTGCCTGATCCGCGCAATGCCTCGCATACCCCGGCTGCCGCGCCATTATCATACAGCTCGCGGTTACTGGATGCGCATTTTGGGAACTGCGAGCGTTCTTCTCACATTCCGGCTAAGACGAAATGCCGGAATGTGAGGCACGATGCTAATTTGAAGATGGAATGAATCTATAAATCTGACTGTGTTTCTTTGCCCCGCGGACACACAGCCACGATAATTACGGGTTGACTTTACAGACGTTCAGACCTCTCTCATCAGCGCTGCTAATAGCATAAGCAGCAGGCGGCTACGTGCTTACTCACCGTCTCGCGGTTACGGGGTGAGCAGAGGTAAACTACAACGCTGATATCATTAGAAGTGGCCGCGACTCCAATTGCATGTTATGGACACAGACTCGCCGTGTGGTTGAAAAGTCATTTTCTGTTTATGCGTGTGTGTGTGTGTGTTGCGACTCGGCCTAGGGATGCATCCGTTATTTATGAGTCACCTAATCAGACGTGAATTTGACCAAAAATAAAATGAAGAGGCTGGTTTTGGGCCAGCTCTTTGTTCCGCTTCCAAAATATAGTAATGCGGACCGTGCCCTGTTGCGAATAGCGAAAAACTGAGTGTACTCGATGCCTCCTTTGAAAAATGTTTACACGGTGGTGCCTTGACTTACAAATTTCCCAACTTAAGAGCTTTTCTGATTTTTGCTTTTTTATTGAGACATTTTCACCCTAATTCTGGAAAATGTGTCTGAAAACAACCTTTATGAATTTTGCCTAATTATGTCATAATTCAGATAATTTGCATAATACTTCACTACCCCACAACACCCCCACCCTGTCAGGTTTCCCCACCATGACATGATCAGCATTATCAGCTAGGCTGGGTGACACTCCAGCGCCACTTTCAATGACTAAGCTGTCCAAAACACTTTTACCTTGATGCAGAGGCACCATCATGCACAAACACTCGCATCCGCCACAGATGCGACCCCCCTGCTATTGTGCCAAAACCAAAAGGTAAGCAGAGCTGCATTGAGTTTTATTGACATTTGTGAGGCACTGTACATTGAGGTAACTATCAATCCATCCATTCTCTGTACTGCTTATCCTCACTAAGGGTGTGCTGGAACATCCCTATACTAGTAGTAAATTCCCTTAAAACGCATTATAAAATGTATTATACGTATTACAAAAAATTCTAATTGCAAAATTATACGTATTGAGGTCGGTACCAAGCGTTCCCTAGTTTGTGTCATTAAAGCAGATGACAAAGCTACTGAATATAGCAAAAACCTCCATCCGTTTTGTTCCGTTTATCCGGGGCCAGGTCACAGGGGCAGCAACTGAAGCACGCCAAAAGTCCACACCAAAAACAAACGTTTTCTAATTTGCTGGGACAATTTCGCAATGTTTACGCTATCTCTGTTACATAATGCTCTACGCCTCGATGTCCAAAAGGGAGCAATGAAAGCTGGCTTTCATTAGTAGCCGGCACCGTATTGAGCCATGCTTCTGAAAACATGGTAGCTCCTTGCGCACGAGCAATGTGCGCGCGCGCGCACACACACACAAACACGCACGCACTCACATGTACACACAGTGCAGTGTGAGAGCGGGGCGCCGATGCTTGATTGGTGAAAGGGAGCGTGGCTCTTCTCCAAGCAAGGCCACTTCTGGAGTCACCCCGCACACACGCATACACATTCAATCACAGTCTCTCGCTTGCGCGCACGTACACACACGCACGTGTAGGCAATCTCACACACACACACACACACACACACACACACGCACACACACAAGCGGCCGGCTTTCCAGTTGTCGGCGTGACGGGGTTACCTCTGGGGCCCGGGCTGCATAAACACACACATGACCCAAGACAAACTTTCACAATTCCGCCAGGTGTGCAAACAGCGGGCTGCGAAAATACCCAGAAAAAAAGGTCTGACCGTGCAAAAACAATACAAGTGCCTCTGATGAACTCGCGCGAAGGCAAACTGACAGTGCGAGAGGCAGCGGGAACGATGTCGAGCGGAAGGAAGCCGGATCGGCAAGGTTCACACGTCCGGGCGTGCTTTCAAAAAGGGACAACATCGGACGTGCCACCATGACGTCACACGAACTCCCGTTCTTAAAAGCTAAAGCTTCTTGGATGGCACCCGCAGTTAAACCGCACACTGGAGTTGACTTGGGCGTGTCACCATGGCAACCTTTTCAAGCGGTCCCGGTCTCCCGGGTTAGGTTGGGTGTGATGGAGTTTCAGAGCTGTCTTTAACCAAACCAAAGATGACGCGTGGACACCTCGGAACCTGATTTACTCTTGATTTGAGAGCCCAAATAGCAGGCATTAGATTGCATGTTCGCTCTAACAGACTGCACACTGATGGCGGTGGGCATGTGTGTTACTCAGGCCCACTAACACCTAGTGACATGACCACAGTCGATTGAAGTGGTCCATCACTAAAACAATTACAGTCGCCGACTCTTCGCCGCACGCCAAGTGAGGACGGCGAGAAAAACTGCTCTTGGGAGTGGCCAGCACCAATTGGTCCGTGAGCTGAAACGACCCAAATGCGAGGACGTGCAATACTGAAAAGAGTTTATTACAGGTGATTTTGCATGTCTGTCTTGCACCTAGTTTTTAGATGAGCTTCTTAAAGTGGAAGTCAAACCAAACATTTTTTTTTTCAAGAATATGTTCTACGCAAGCCCACTAGATGAAACAAGGCATTCTGATAATTATGACGTTCGTGGAATAAGAGTTAATCCACCCCTTTTCAGCCATTTCAAGGGGCGGCCATTTTGTCACTTCTTTCGACTGAAAATGACATCACAACTGCGTAGGGCTCAGGTAGTGACCAATCACGGCTGACCTGTTTTCTGAAGCTGAGCCGTGATTGGTCGTTACCTGAGCCCCGTGCAGTTGTGATGTCATTTTCAGTGGAAAAGAGGTGGATTTTTCTGCTTAACTCATATTCCACAAACGCAATATTAATCAGAATGCCGTGTTTCAACTAATGGGCCAGCTGGAAACATATTCTTGAAAAAAATGTGTTTGGGTTGTTTTCCCCTTTAAACACGCCGCCGCAATTTATCTCAGGTTTGATCGGTCACATCGCTCTTTTTATTTTGCGCATTTTTTTTTTTTTTTTGGTTCATTTGGCAGACACGATCATCTCATGCAAAATCTTTCAAAAATTGAGGTAGTGTCTGAGCATGTCCCTTTGTTCCTGGTCACAGTGGAATTGAGCAGGCTGATTGGTGTGAGTAATAAACCATGGTAACGTTCTACACTGGCCATCTTGATCAGATGCGGTTTCGCAACCTGGTTTGCTACCTCACTACCCAAAAGAAGGTACAAATTGAAAAGTTGCTGAAAGTTGGCATGAAGGATTAAAAACACAGCGTGTGCAATCAAGTCTGTGGCCGCACCGTATTTATATGCACACAACTTCAGTAAATCAGGCTCCGAGTGAGCCCCAAAGACTTTTGGATGGTGGTGACGGACATGGACAACCCTGGCGGCTCGGTGCCTGTTCCTGATTACTCAGACATGTCGATGAGTCTCCGCTTTCACGGCCCTCACGTCTCTTTCATCAGCCAGCACAGTCATCACGAAGCTGCTTAAGTGATAGCACGTTGTTCTTAGCGGGGCGTCGCTCTCCCTTGGCAGCACACCAGCCGTCAAGGAGGCGGGCGTCAATCGTGTCCGTACCGGGATTAGTGATAGTTTACGTCCCAGCTGTTGTGACGGTAAACTGCATTGAGAAATGAAGGCGTTTGGCAGAAAGTCGTTGAGTCATGTTTGTGAAGCGCCAGCATCTGTGATCATCCGTCTTTCTTTTCCCTCTGGCCGAGAGGAAACATCTTGTGAATTTCCCCAGGAGCTGTTTGCCTTTTGTCAAATTGTTGCTATTAACGCCACGCCGTAAAGTCAAACCTGTCAGAGCACCTGACAGTAATTAGTGTCGACTTTACAGACTGGGGAAAAAGTGGAGCTTCTCGGAGAGAGTCGGTGGCGGGATCCTGATGTTTTGGCCGATTTTTAAGGTTTAGTTGAACGCGGCAGGAACGCTATTCTATCTGAATGGGTGCGGATGGACATTCAGCATAAATGTCGGCGTCATTTCATGCGATCCTGCTTATCAAAATAAGTAGCAGCAGGAGGGGAACGTTATCACAAAATAAACACCAACGCTTCTTAAACATTGTATTTTGTTCACAGAGAAGAGATAAGAATTTTTGGTCACGCAGTACAAGAAGAAACGCTCTGTTAGCTGTGTTGAATGCCTCTCGGTCCCACAGACTGCAACGACATTGTCCCACATTGTTTTTATTTAACCACGCGGTGTGTGGCAGTTTTTTAAAAAATGTTGTTTGTGTGTGACGAATTAAGTACATTCTCGATGTTGATTGGCTGTCGACGGCATTAAAAGTTCACATCAGTAAACCCCCGGCGAAGTGGGCGAAGAAGCAATTTTTCTGGATTCCGTAAAAGTGATAAACCGAGGATCCACGGCGCCAAAAACTGCACTGTTGTTTTTTCCCCCACTTTTTCACACTAAACACGTGAGGTACATTAGTTTCTTAGTTTCTCTCTCTCGGTCAGTTGGGTATTTGACTTGGCATTGCATATATGAAGCTCGCCTTCTCATAGCTGACTTTCTGTTGTGCTTTTATTTTCGGTCAGCAAACTAGTGGAGACCGAATGATCATATTCGGTAATGTAACCATCATTTGCTTCCTGGCGTAACTTAAGAAGAGCCCTCTGGAAACATCTGCAGTATCCAAAAGGACAACACTACTCCAGAACATTTCATCAAAGGTTTAGACACACAGGAAAATAAACCAAGGCAAATATTATTTCTAGGTCTGTGACGCTTGACGTTAACGGTGATGTATGTATGAAGTGCGACGTATACGCTTCAGAAATGTCTTTCGAAATAAGGCAGAGAATCCTAGGAAGGAAACCGATTTTTTGAATATGAAATGTTTCGGCAAACAGGTTTTGATGAAAGAAAATTAATCAAGTAAAAAAAAAACTAAAGTTGGATTTTGTGCCTTTACAAACCTTTTTGATGCATTTAAAATTTCAGTAAATTCCCACAAACGGAAAAATAGAATCCTGTATTCCCCCCCCCCCCCCCCCCCGCCCCCCAACTCTGATTCTCGGAACGTAAAAACTAATAAATCTATCATATGCAGGACCTTTAAAATGCTCCAAGCATTTGAAATGTGCCTTGATGTGCGCTAATTGCCCTCCGGAAGCTTCCACCATCTCCTTAGCACTTTCATGTCCCCGTAGTGAACGGCGGCATCTGGTCGTCTCCACAACGTCCCGCCGGCTGGCCTTGATCTCTGGCAAGAAGACCACCAAACTTGCACAAGCTTTTGGCGCCCCTGCCCACTCTCTCGCTCCCTCTCCGCCGTGTCCATTAAATCATCTCGCCCCGCTCCCATCTCAATATAGCCGTGTATTTTTGAACTAAGACAAATATTTGACTTATGCATACTGTAGGTGCAGCGCGGCTGGGCTGTGGCCAAAAACACCATTATCAAAACGCCCGTGAAAGGGGAACATTCATGACAGGGGGGGGATGGAGACGCACATGCGGCATTTATTTGGTAGCTTCTGATAAGCTACAACTAAAGTACAGTGCCTCAAAAACTAGTACAACAGCTGCAAATCGTAAGTAGTGTATGTAATTTCATTATTTGTACAAACACGATCCGAGCCTTTAGGAACAGGAGTCAACCCATGGCCTTTTCTATACAGCATAACTACTGTAAAACGATTTGCTGAAATATGCACCTATCCACATATTTTTCAAGTCTTTCTGGCTATATTCCCATACTTATGCCACTTACAGGGAAACTAAACTCAAGATGTCAAAACTTTGTTCTATTTTAAATGTACATGTCTTCTTTATCAGATGCTGTTTGGTTAAATCTATGATGGATTTATTCTAAAAAAAAAAAAAAAAAAAAAAAAAGAACGTTTAAAATATTGCATCTACTCATTTATATAAGGCATAGCATTTTAGGTCTGTAGCTACGACAAAAATTATTCAGGTAATATTCATCGATGATAAGACATTCGATTTTATTACATGTACAAAAGATGCATAATCCATGATCATAAACATCATCTAGATGTACTTTACGGGTTGCGAGATGACCTGAATCATGTTTGCGTATCTCTTTCACGTCAAGAAGTTGAAGTACAATGCTTTTACTCTTCGCTGCACTTTCTCTGATGACCGCTGCGCATTTTTCATCACAGCATCGAATGTTTAAATCCAATCGCTCACTGCAATCTGCAGACGGCAGTTCAATAGCATAAATTGTGTTACTTGCTTCCGGTCTGAACCTGATAATGATTTCACCCAACTTGGCGCCCCCTTACGTCGATGAATTATTCTGTTGAATTCTTATTACATATTCCTACAAACTCGATATTATTCAGAGCTTCAAAATGTGGGGGGTTTACAGAAGTTCCCCTTTGTTATTTTGTTTTTTTCTTTATTGACTGGTACTCTCAGAAAGTTGATCAATGACAGACAATAAAGACGTTGGATTTAAAACATGCAGACGGTACAGACCTGAGTGGCGGCTTTTTGAGCGCTTTGGTACTTGTACTGCAGCACCTCAGTTACATTAAATTGTATAACTTTCTCCCGACCCTAAACAGGATTTCTGGAGCACAGGGTTCTTGGTCACCTTGGTCCATGGCTTGCTCTGTTTAGTTATGTGTCCAGTTCCGGGCAGAGTCCTAGTCTTTGTTCCAGTCAGAGACCCCTGTGACCCTTTCCTAGTTTGTAATTCCTCAGTTTTCCAGGTTTTGATGGATGATTAAGATGATCGAGAAAAATTTGCCCCAAAATTCTATGTCGTGCACGGCTTTTTTTTTTTTTTTTTTCTCCAAGCAAGCCAACTCAGTTTCAAATGCCACCGTTAGCTTACGGCATACTGTTTGCAGCCTTGAAATGAAACGCTTCCTGGCAATCCAATAACCATTAAATATTACATAGCGCACGTTTCCGTTGTGCTTCACATAAAAAGTCTCAGATGACCCAACCACCCTCCTTCACTGATATATTACTCTATTTCACCGATTACTTGTACACGCTTTCATAAAAACCCCCAGTTTGTAACGTCGAGCATCCAGTGTAGCTCGTATAAAAAGTCAATAGACGTTTGGTAGTTCTTTACAGTTTCTCCAGCCTCTGGACGATGTGTCAAAGGATTGCTGCATATTGGCCACATACAGTATTTGATGTTTTGGACCCCCTTCTGTTCATCTCTTCCAGTTTTGTGTTCTCCTGGATGAGGATTAATGCGCCAAACATATGGTCACCATCCGCTGGTGGATTTTGTCGTAATGGAGGAGGGACAGTGTAAACGAATTACCATCTTTGATCTGACACAGAAACCCTCACATGGGTTTATTTCTCTGCATCCTTGCCGAAATGCGGAGGAACCTCAATTCTGGAAGTGATTTTGGGCTTGAAGGCTTAAGCCTTGGTGTAAGACCATTGTCTTTGCGGATGCTGGGAAGGATTGCGGGCTTCTGTGCTGGCAGCGAGTTGGGTTACTTTGCCACTTGGGCCTTGTTAACATTGCCAGCCTAAAATCCAATTTTCAATGTCTGTGGCTTGAATTCGTTTTGAGTTTATGAAGTCTAAAGAGCGACAATTCCGATCTAAGCACTAGCAAATGACAGTGCAGACCGGAGAGCTTCAACTTCAGAGTTGATTGATACTTGACACTTCAGAGACTCCTTGTGGTTGCCTGACTACTTTCCTCGATGGTACGAAATTGAGAACAGAACGTTACAAAACAAAGTCATATTTATGCATGACAGGGCACCATCTTGCGCCGCAAAATATTCCTCTGCATCATGGGCATAAAAGGAGAGAATCTTGTGTGTGGCCCCCATCCTCCCCTGACAATCAACCCCATTGAGAACCTTTGAAGCATCCTTAAGCAAAAGGTCTGTGAGGGTAGGAGGCACTAGTAAAAGATCTGAGGTTGGGAGGCAGTTCAAATCCAAACAGCTCCAAAAAGTCACAAGTTCAATGGATGCAAGAATTGTGAAGCTGCCATCAAATAAGAGGACCTATGTTAAAATGTCACTTAACCTGTTAATTGAAATAGCTTTTGATATCAGCAAATAGAGCATCCCGATGCTGCTAATTCAACAAATGACTTTTCAGTTCTTTCCAACCTACAAAAAATATGTTTTTATTTACTTATTCATTTAAATACTGTTATCGTTGGGGTGTTTGTTTGAACATTCTAATTATTCTCTAACAACGGATGACCTGAAAACTGTGCTGAGTGCCATTTGCATTGACTATTCATAAAAAATAGTCAAAAAGAAATAGTGTAATACTAAAAAAACACTAAGAGTTTTCATGTGTTGGAGGTAGGTCTGAAACATACCGCAAATGATAAAAGGGTGTTCACCGTACATATTTCAGATATAGACACTAAATGCGGATTGGGCACTTTGACCTGCAGTTTACATCCACCCTTTGCAATGACTGCTTCTAACAGTCAATGCTCCCCACCGTGGAAACTACTAGCCTGTTGGGCGACGTCCCAAAATGGCCTCCAGATTTCCAACTTTCATCCCCCATTCAAATATTACTCAGCGGCAATTAGGGCGACAGTTGACAAGGCGACGACCTACGCACATTCACAGCGCCGAGGCGTCTGCTGATTGACTAATGTTGCACTTTTGAACAGTCACAATTACAGCCTGTGAACTTGGCGATGGCAACCGAGGCGCACGCCAGACCCAGCCCGCCCGCCCCTGCCTCGGGATTGTCACCAGGGCCATCTCAAGACACCTCGGCGGTAATTAGAGTAAGACCTCGCGAAGAATATCCGTCAGGTTCCTGCTCCAGTGACTTGCGAAGCCCTCTTTTAAGCTTCATACCCAGCAGTGTACATTGCACAACTCAATGCCGCCTACACACACGTGGAAGCAGTCAGTGGACACCGAGCTCGGCCCGGTCTTAAGTCAAGAGGCGGAGGGGCTTTGAATGGATGATCTGTTTATGGAGCAGAAGAAAGGCAGACTATCGGGTTGCCAGATCTGGAACGCATTGATGTCGACGATGCTAGTTTGTCAGATGAAATTGCCAACGTTTTGATACGCAGCAGATGACTCGCAGGAGCCATACAAGCTCTTTGACAACTGACAAGGAGAAGCAGATCTGTGAGGGATCTTGAAGAGTCAGGATTCAAAGTGTATTATCATATGAACAACAGGGAAACATCTTCCCACTGTACAATGAAAATCTGACTTTGTTGGCCCACATGGATGCCAAAATATTGTAAGACAAGAAAGATGAAAAGGGAAATGTTCCAAATCCACCCGTGATCGATCACAAATCAGCTTGTGCAACATTAGAATGAGCATGGTTTCTTTAGATTGCGTCTTGCATCAATGTGCACCCACTCATTACCTCCACCAGGGAGGCTTTTGTTTAGTCTGTGTTTATTAGCTGGAGGATGCTAATGTGCTAATGTGTAACTATATGTGAAGGTTGTGGTTTGCTATGATTTTGGTGAAGATCCAGGAATTTTTGCTCCCTGGCGAGCATTTTGCCTTGGTGAATAACATGAATCGTAATAATAGATAAAATACAACATCCAATTCAATTCAATTATATTCAAATCGCAGAAATTCACAACAGAAGTTGTCTAACATTACATATGGAGCAGGCTCCTCACACATTGAGACCAACCGAACACCTGGAGAATTTTCAACATCTGACAAGGAAAAGAAAACTAAAATGCTTCTTAAAATGTAAGTTACTTGACAATATGTACCCCGATTTCACCAAGATGGAGAAATCTAACGTTACACATCAATGGCACTGCCCACTGAAACGCATTAAAAGATGAAAATAAATCCTAATTATCATTACTATTGACTGCTAAAGATTTTCCATTCAACACAACCTGGCACAGACATGAGATTATTTGATTTATTGTAGGAAATGACCCACGTCGCCAAAAAAAGATTTTGCTTGTTGTCAGCCTCCTGGGCTGGATATTTCCGAGATCCTAGCGTTCTTGAACGCACCACAGGTCAAGTTACAAAGAGAGGGAACTTTTCTGAAAATGTTCCATATGCAGTTAAGCTGGGGAATTCTGGAAATATACAGTATCAAATTGGAAACCTTCCAAGGGATATAAATGGGAATTGATGGAAATGCATCGCCTTCAAGTGCAAATATAAACATTTTTTTTTGTTATAAGCTGACATGGATGCAACATTACCCATAAAGAGTCGACCATCAATATTATAAATTCCACGTTCATTCCTGTTCATTCCAATAAATCCCCATGCTAAGTTTGCACTTTGACCATGTTTCATCCCTGACCATGAGTGGTTGAAATAAATCCTCCAAAATGTTGTATTACATCAAATTGTGAGCAATTTGTCAGATTTTGTTTACCCGTTGAACAGCTTCATTAAAGAGTCCTTGGAAATTCTTCCAGAGGAAAATCGGGCGATGGTCTGCATTATGAGCTCAACAAAACTGAGTAATTGCAATTTAATTTCCCCCCCCCATCCTGCCATCTCCTTATAACTCGGAGACATTCCTGCCTTTTACAACAAGGGCAGGAAAACTGCTGCGAGTACGCCCTCTGAAAAACGTCTACAGCAACACGACAAAGTTTCCCAAGAAATGGGCGGCAGCTGCCTTGTGACTATTTGTCCTTTTTTTTTTTATAATCAAACAGAAGTACCGCTTTATTTTTAAAGGGTGTTTGTGTGCACTCAACGAGAATTGCAGACCATATCCTGTTTTTGAAGGCCTGAGTGGTGTCTTTATGGCACGCCGGGCATGTTTCGTCATACATTAAGGCAAAAGGACACTTAAATGCTACCTGATGTTAGCGCCACTGGGATTTTTTTTCTCTCTCTCTCTCTCTCTCTCTTTCTCTCTCTCTCTCTCTCTCTCTAAAGGCGTGCCTCAGAGAGCATGCATAACAATTTTGCCATTTACTGCGGTCACAAGATGGTGCGCTGCCGCTGTTATATTGGTTTGGAATGTACCATTCTATTTCGGAGCGCGACCGCTCGGTGGGTTGTGGGCCACTACGGTCACTGGCCCACTCACAACGGATGCTGACGACTGGCTCGGAAGCGATGCCTCTAATGCGGGAGGGACATTTTTGAGGCCAATATGTCAACATTTCTACAATGTGAAGAAAGAATCATGAGCAACAGCAAACTCCACCACTGTGTTTTCTTTACAAAAAAGTGTAGTTAACAAATTGCTCCGTCGGGAATTCCACTGTTCATTGTTTTTAAAAAAAAAAAAAAAAGGTTCAAAGAGTTCTTGTTATGTCTTGTTGATATTTGTGAAATGTTGCTTGTGAAAATTCTGCCGTGCAGGTCTGATTTGGTTCGGCTGGTCATGGCATCACTTGGCTCCAGTGCAAGTGGACTGTAACAGCTCTGAGTTCAAATCAATTCGCAAATCTTCACCTTTACTTGCAACTGGACTGTCACAGCCCTGAGTTAAATTCATGTACCACCTATAATTTGGAGTGTCATTTAAATTCGATGAGGAAAATTGATCAATGCCAAATTCGACTACCGAGTTCTTAAAATTCTATTCAACCAACAGCTCTGTCTGGATTTCCAAGTTTTGTTTTTAAAAAGTTTTTTTTTTTTCTTTTCATATTATCCCCCTTAGCATGTGTTCAAAGACTCCTTGTTCTGTGTCGTTCATCGCTGGTAATTACAGAGCCCAACACTGTCATTGAAATTGCGCCACAAACTGTCAGAAGCGCCACTCCGAGAGTGAAGCAAAAATAAGCAACGTTTCGGCGCGTAAATGTAACAACTCCACGGCCGCGGCGGCAACGCGTTTATTTTCCCAGACGGCCTCCGCGGGGGAATCTCAGAATTAACTGACAGACTTGAAAATATTTACGGAAAGGTCAACGCAGCAAAGTGAACATCAGAGAGGGGCAGAATCGAAAAGCCTCCCTAGTCGATGATTGTTAGCGTTTCTGAACGCTGAACAGCTGTCCGCCTACATTAAATAAAGACTCCCAGGTCTTGAAAGATTGCTTGCTGCTGAATTTTTACTGCTAATAACGCTACAAAGATCTGCTGTCTACCATCGCACCAGTTCTGAGAGACTAACGTGTTGAGATTCGATCGTTTTATGGGTATTTACAGTATACAGACAAGATTGGATTTAGAGTTGTAGCGCATTGTGCGGGGCACTGGAGAGATGAATGCTTGACCATTTTGGTATTTGTTGTCTCAACAGAGCAGAGAAAATATACAGTATGCCTGTGTATTGTTGTCGGTTTGTATGTGTTGCTGCTCCATATATGTTAAAGTAGCAGTTGTCTGAAGGTTTACAAACTCTGTATATGTCAGCATGAAGCTAGTGACCTTCCGTTCGCTGAAATTATACGGTTTGTATGGTTTATGCTTTGTGTGGTAGCTATCCTGCAGATTCTAACCCGTCGCTAGTGGGCCTGAAACATATCCGTCGCGATAACCGAGGGTCCGCTGTAATTTACCTCCCAAAAGCTTCTCATCTGTGAGCTGGCTTTGATTTGCGGCATATAATGGAATGCAGACAAGTCAGTGAAGGCCCCCCCCCCGGGGGCTCGGGCTAACTGGTGCGTTTCTCAGGGTCCGCAGCTAAAGTTGAGCTAGAGGCTAACGGGCTTGGGTTTTGCCAAACACGATAGTGTTCACGATAAGGCCCGGAAGGACGAGAGATGCGGGATCCAATCATAGCAGCAGGCAGCATCATGCGCCATCTTAAATTTATAAACTTATTTCTACGACAAAGATTGCAGATTTGTGCAAATTTTGGGTTCGATGTGTTGTTTTATTCCCATATTTTTTCCAGAATACCCCCACACTGTCTAACAGACAACAAGCTTTTTGAAATTGAGGACTACTTCTTGGGTACTGATTAATGAAAAGTCTGAAATTACAAAAAAAAAAAATGCTCAAATTACCTTTATGTTATTATTGATAATTAATGCTGCAATCCTAGTCAGGATAAGTGATAGAGAAAATGGCTGTATGGATATTCATCTATGCGATGACATTGATCACGCTAATGATTTCTCACAGTCTGACTTCAATCAGCTCCCTACATCACTCGATCATGTGACGCAAACATAATGAATCACTTTTAAAAAATGAATATGCACTACTGCAACACGCAGGAGATGACGCGGACGCTGCTGCAATGAAGTTTGAACGTCAACTACGGCTGATTTATTGGAAGTGGAAGGCTTTAATATGAGACACATGGTTTCAATAGATAGCGATTTGCAAGCGATGTAGAAGTGACTTATACAGGAGCCTGTCAAGGAAAAGAAAATGATAGAAGACAGACACAGCTGCAGGCCGGACGCTAAAGATGATGACGCACTTTAATTTTACGGATCACAACAACGCATATTATTAATACGTCCAAGCTTTTGATAAACAGCATGTTTGCAATGTTAGCCATGTCACTGATCTTGTTCACCTTTGAACCTGCCTCCAGAATCATAAACATTTCAAATGATCTGTACCAGGAACAATTTCTCATGTCGGTATTTTTTGCACTTTGTGCCATGGCGTATTAATGAGTTTCCCTTGGATTGCATTAGGTCTCCTCTCTTTTACTGGCAAGTTACAAGAGATCAAAAGGAGGGTTAAGCGGCAGAGCGGGAGGCCCGACACACCGTTTCCTCTTGAGTGCGGAAGGCCGTGTTGGCCGAACATTGGGCGAGACTATGGCGGGAAATTTTTCCCTCATTTTTGTGTGCCGCGAAGTGTCCGACTGATCAGTGGCCAGTCGGCTTGCTTTTGAAGACAGTTGTCTCTGTCGCTTCCTGAGCCGGACCAAAGCCTTTTGTGACTAAACAAATGGAATGAATTACCCAACTGGAGCAAATTACTGATTTTTCCCCCCCCCCCCTCCGCCTCCCCTAGTCGAGGTTGCTTGCTTTTTTGGGTATTACATATGCCTTCATGTTAGGAACAGAAACTGAATGAGGAAGTTGTAAAAGTTGACTCCCAGACTTGTCTTTAACAGACTTTGCGGGGTTTAGGCATTTATGCTTCATTTAATAATTTCTCCCGGCGATACTATCGAGGATGACGGTGTCAAATGAGCTGCGGGCTGCCTTTGAGCTGGACTCTTACATCTGCTCTACTATATTCATTCCAGGCCCTGCTCACACACAGACGACAGCACACAGGAGGAGAAGTTTCATTGTTCAGCTAAAAATATAATAATACAGGCATAAAAGATGAGAAACTTATCTCAGTGGAAACAACGGGAGTGGAGTGGCAATATAGAAAGCTGCTTTTGAATGCGCACAATGTAAAGACCAAGTCATTGGTCCCTTTAAGGACTACCGCACGCTCCTTATTGTTCTACCAGGTGCAAGTGAGCCAAAGCAAATGTATTTTATTTAATTTCTTTTACCGCTTGAGATGCCGTACGCACACGGTAAAGTCACAAACATGGTAAAAATCCTCACCAAAATGAAACAGTTTCCCCTCACCAAGCCTCCGGTTTATGTTGTCTTTCCATCCAGGAAGTGAGCGTACTCTGCCCACCACTGACACTCCACCCTGAAGGTATCCGAACACAGCAGTAAACTTGACTTTATAATGCACACTGTTCGGCTTCGTCATTGTCAAAACGCGTTTTACTGTCGCTTCTTCTTGGAAAATCTGTGTGTGAGCCCCCACACATGCAAGGGGCCTTTTCATGTCCCTTCTCTACCAAAATTGTAATTGCCATTCATTAGCTAGTTCTTATGTAAGTCTTGAAGCAACTTAAAATGATTCTGCTTACATGAGAAGAAAACCAGAAATTGTCTCAAGGGTCAAAGAAACAATTGTTTCAAATGGCTTGATTTTTTTATAAGGGGGGGTGCAGTTGGCTGGAGACTTCGTTTCAACGCTTATTTCCTCTCTCTGTGGTCTTTCGTTCTTGTCGTGTGGTCTTCGCTGCGACCGCATCACCACGCTGCGTACATCGCTGTAGTCTAGATGATGTGACGCAACCCGTGACGTCACTTGGCGGAATTGACAGTCTATTTATTCGAAGTGGTGCAAAGTGACATTAGAAATACTCTCTTACTGTACTCAAGCAGAGTATTTTTTTCTTTCTACTTAAGTACAAATTGAGAGTACTTTTGCCACCCGAGCTATTCTTGGAGTCCCGACCTATTATATCTTTCATTTTTAAGCAGCGTTCTCAAATGTATTCACTCTGGAAATCGGTTATCGGTATTCAGGTTACTAAAAGGTGCTTCCATGTGGACAAAACGTAGAAATAATAAAAACTTTTGCGAATTGGCAAACTTGGGGTCTAAAAAGAAACTACCAGACAACCTGTACATTTTACAGACACCATAAGAAAGCAAAATATTCTGGATTTATTACTTACTGCCGTGAAAACGTCTCCGGCACCATAAGTGACATCTTCACAACAGTAGAAAAATAATAAATACTTGGTGCATCGGAAGCACTTTTTTCTTTGACTTTACATTCCAAGCCCTGTAAAAATAGTCAACAAGACAAATACACAGGCACAGCCCGGAATAAAAACAAGTGCACACACACATTTACAGGAAGGGTGACAAAGCATTGCAGCAGCAGAAGAAAAAAAAAACAAAAAGAAGTGGGCAAAACCACTTGGAGGGTGAGGGGGAATAAAACAGGCTGCATTATCATCAAGGGTGGAGATCTGCCACAAGCGCATTACTCATCCGATAGTGGCTTTATTCCAACCATACCAATATATTTATATTTAGATCAAGAATAAACATTGGGCAGCAACCACAAAAATAAACAGGATGAAATAGTTTACGGTCTACCAATAAAGCCTGATTAAAATGTCAGGTGGTTCGTTTCACTGTTTCAAATTGCATAGCGTAATCAATAGTCACAAAGAACGCATATTCGGTTTAAAGTTAGAGCTGTGCTAACAATACTAAGTTAGCATTAGCACTGTAAGAAGCCAGCGTTAGCCACAGCTGCCAAAGTGATAGAATGACTTATTCGTAATGGAGTGTTATAATTCAACGTTTCGTATGAAACGCTTTAAAAAAAAACGAAAAAGAAAAAAACAAGCATAGCTGTAAAAAAATTTTGTCTACAACAAAAATGTTAAATTGAAATCCATCGGCATCTGCCGGCCTGAATATAATCGTCGACATGGGGGAGTGGATATCGTACGGCAGACGTCACATTACCAAAGATAATCGGCGATGGGGGCGGCCGTCACGCAGTTCAAAATCATGTTTTATGATGGCCACAGAGAAAAAGCACAACATGTATAAAGGAAGTGTGTGTGTGAAGGAGCAGTGACAAAGAGGCAGGGAAGAAAAAGTGCCTTAAGATGGCTGAGGGAGTGGGGTTAGAGGTCACGAACCTGACACGTGTAGCTACTTGACCCCGAAAGTGAAGAAGAGGGCGGGTCACGGAAGGCAGCGCTTTATTGTTGTGGTTTACGAGCTGCTCTAGCCAGAGCTGTTAGAAGCTCCTAAATCACACGCGGAGCTCACATTTCCCAGCTGAGATCTTAACCCTCCAACGCCTCATCAATAATCATTGAAGAAAAAAAAAAACAACAACAGCAAGATCATTCGAAAGCATTAAGAGCTATTAGCTTGGACTGAACTCTAAATCAATATAGTGACTGACAATTTTATAATGCAAGTCATGTTATTATTGAGGTTATTTATGGTGGTTACGAGGGCTGTAACAGTACTCCTTTTAATAAACATATACCTTTTATACACCACGTTTTATAAACCTGGCGTTTGAGCAATCGTGTGCTGACTTTTTATATCCACTGTGTGTGTGTGTGTGTGTGTGTGTGTGTGTGTGTGTGTGTTATTAAGTGCAGCATCAATGTTGTCTCATTACGTAACACTGAAATTCACATGGGCATCTCAAAAGGGTTGAGTTAGACGTACCACCTAAAGAATATTGCTAGCCGTGACATCCACTAGCCAGAGGCTGAGCAGCCCATACGATTTTAGCTCATAACAACAGGCCGAGTAACGCGCTGATAATCAAACAGTAGGGTGTTCCCTATTGATGAATAGTCAACACTGCAAAGAGTGTCAAAGGAGAGACCCCTTTATGATGATGATGATGATGATGATAACCTCAAATGAATCCTGCGCTCTCCAGCACAGTTTATTAGTTTAGGCCAGGGGCCACTTGTAGCCTCGCCGAGTGGACGCTAATTGTACGCGCGCTCCTTAAGCGCCGACCGCAGCAATAATAGACGGAATTATGCGATAAATTCCCTCCAGATGTGCACTCATCCCCCACCCCCACCCCCCTCCGATTTGACGCTTCGCACACCCACCATCTGCACACACACACACACACACACACACACGCAGTTCCACGCACACGCATTGCGGCTTTCGTGAAGTGTTTGCATTGTCAGATTGTTTCCATACCGGGTGTTAGCATGCTGTGTTTCCTCACCGCCGCTGCAATTACAAGCGGTATTAGCTGATGAGTGTTTTGTTAACCTCCTAATGAGATGTCCTCCCGCCTATGCTGAGCTCACAGAGACGCCATTCAAAAATAAGCAAGCTTCCTTCAAGACGAACAAGGGGAAATACGCCATTGGACAAGCAGTGACAGCATTTTAATATCCTCTTTTGCTCAGAGACCCCATAAAATTGGCACATTCGCATTGACGGTTAAAATGTTCAACTTCTATTTCACGCACTTGCACTGACCCTGTGCTTTAGAGCGGTCCCGACCTGATCACGTGATCGGAAATCGTTGCCAATCATGTCATTTTCAGCTGATCAGTATCGGTTGAAAAAGAGCTACTTTTTTAAGAATAACACTAACGAACACATTTTTAAAAAAAATGTTTAATCAGGGATGCAAGTAAACTTTTCTAGAATAATTTTATGCGCTGATTCCACCCTCGTTTTATCTCTAGCACATCAGTTTTTCATAATTATAATGTATAGTGTATAATAATATGTAGTAATATTTATGAATTAAGGCTTAGGTTCAGCAACTGGTGGAATTTTTTTCTGATACGTCAGAGCTACAAATTACGACGCCTGGAAAAATCGCAATGCACAAGTTTTCATAGGTCAAACTTAAGAACAAAAAAAAAAATTAGACATCTCAAAAACCTGACGTGCCAGAAATAAAAGTAAAGATTTTTTTTTTTTTTTTACATTGTCAAAAATAAGGGTAGGGACAGTACCATCTCTGATTAGAATTTTCTGTTGACCAGTCTAATTTTAAAAGTTGGCTTCAAGCTGATCAGGACATCTCTAAATGTTTCACAAGGTCTGAAAACAGACGCACAGCTTTTTCGCATGTAGTTTTTTTGTCTTTTTTTTTTCTGATGGGGGTATTAATGGCAGCACTCGGAGAGTGATGAGCATGACCTTGGACAAAAGGCAAAGGCAGCCACAGGGGGGGAAATACAAGCGTCTATTTCTGGAGGACAAGGAAGAGCGAAGAGGAAAAGCATGGTCAGACTTAATTATTATGTAGGCTGCAGCAGAAACGTCAGTCGGGACTTTTTCTGCCGCTTGCTCGCAAAATGTTTCTGACGCCCAGTTGCTGTGTACTCCCAACATTGTTTTGTGCCGACTTTTAGGCCAAGCACACCTTAAAAACTTCCACAAGCGCAACTAGCTATGCTCGTATAATCGGAGACTACAAGTTAGCATTTATACAACGCATTTCCCATTTAAAGGAAGAATCCTCAATAGGAGTCACCGTTGACAAGCTGAAGTTTCACACCTCGTAAGTGGGGCGAGCGCTCCCTCTTGTTGTGGTGGTGTCACGCAGCGATATTGAGTTTGCCAGGTGAGAAGCTGGCCCGACTAATCAGTAGCGGCAGAGTAATTTGCCCGCAGACATGTTCCAGAGCCTGACTTCACCGGCTTTTCTCTCAACCTGCCGCTGCGGCTGCCCCAGGTGGCTCAGACGCTTGAATGCCCCCCTTTACCTGATCCCAACCATGAGGGGAGAAGGGGTAGGGGCAGGCGGGGGTTTAACAGAAAACAGGAAGAGGAAAGTGGACTGTGTCGAGTCCAGGTGCATATGTTTGGCTTATAAAGGGGAGAGGGGGTTAACTTCTGGTAGCCTTTTCATCACCCGGCGTCTTTATCAAACCCCTGGGCCTTGTTTGTCCTGCTCTCGCTGTTGAAGCAGGGGGGGGGGGGGGGGGGTTGCCGTGATAAATTATCCTGAGCAGCAGTTGATGTGGAGAAGCTTCCTATCGTAGGCCCCGTTCCCCGGCGACTGCTCGGGTCAAGTGAACAAAAGCGATAACTTGACTTACAAGTGCCCCAAAGACTTTTTTTTTTGGGATGAGCCGCCGCTTTGTCGATTTCTTTGCTTGGTATAGTGAGCTGCTACAGCATCCACTGTAGCCTGGTGGATCCTTCAGTCATTTACGGGTAAAATCAGATGTAGCGGACCCAAGTCGACTGCGTTTTCACCAAATGCGAACCGGGCTAGAGGTGGGTTGGAACCGCCCCCGAAATTCGCATCCAAGTTTGTTTGCAATGCTAACGTTTGTCAAACTAAGAGGGTAAAATGAAGTGGAGTTGGATCAAAATGGACAAGCGCACTCTTTGTAACAAGAAGCCGCCAGTCAAGCTTTTTGCCGACCTCCCCTGCCGCGCGTCTTTGAGTCGTTCAAGGACTTTTTAAATCATGACGCCGGGGTCTAATTCAATCATCCGGCGCACTCATCATTCTCTCCAAGCTACACGCTACAAGGATATTTACCGCTTGGGCTGCAGAGGGGAGCAAATCAATTCACAGCCATGGCGACCGGCATAGAACATGATGACATTTCAAGGAAGGAATTACTTTTAGCCGCATGGCGTGAAAAAGACTCAAATCAGATACCGCCGCTTTTCCAATGAGGCTTTTATTGAGACTATTAGCCCTGACAACATATTCCCAATTAATTATATACATCCCTGGCAACGCCGCCTTGTTTTTGTTTACTATGTGGAAGTCTGCTAAATTTGGGAGCCCTGCGGCCTCCTGGGTGGTCGCGGCAAGTGCCAAAGATGACCCCCTATGTTTAATCTTCAACATTTATTTGTTTGCTCTGCCAACGAAGACGCAAGTCGGAGAGTAGGATCGGTTCCAGTGTCTCCTCCTTACAGGGTGACCGTTCATCTAGCGAGACTGTGGTAGCCCGATGTCCAGACGCCACCGGAGCAAACTCACCTTTGGCCCGTTCGCGTCTCACTTGGCAACGCGGCCAGACGGCTTTAAAGCCACAGTGACATCACATCAGCAAACGGCGCCTCGCATTAGTCCGGCTTTGTATCAACATTTCTTAAAAAAAAAGTCACCCTAAGTCGACTTGTTCTATTTGCACAGTTGTCTCCCAGAACAGTTCCTGTGTTTGTTCACACATGTGAGCGCTCATTCTTCGTCTTCGCGGCATCGGCAAGGTCTCCGAGAGTGCCGGCCTGGCCTCATCTGGCAGCTATTACCTGCACACATGCTCCCGTCTGAAGGTTGATCCCCGGGGTTAAACAAATCCAGGCGACGAAGCGCAGGAATCAGCCCCCGTCGTGTAAGAGCCGCGGTACGGCCCGGCGTTGCAGCCGATCAATATACCTGTTTCGTTTTTGAACAGGTACGTTTTGGAGACAGTATTAATACTCGATAATGTAAAATTGCACATCGTGAAAGCAACTTTGATGATAATACGATATCTATAACCAACCCCTACATGTAGCCATGGTATATGGTGATGCAATTAGATTATAAAAACTGAGAAAAGAAAACTGAAAAAAGCTTATTCAGTGATATTAAAATGACATATCTAGACACATCAAAGCAAAATCTTGCCCGGACGTGCCGTAAGACTAAGTTGATCCATGAAGTCGATGGTTTGGGTCCTAAATTGAAAACCACGCCAGAAATTTTCTGTGCACTTGGTGCTTTGGTTATATGCACGTGACCATGTTTAACTACGTTTTGCCCTTAACAATACAGCGAAGCCTCGCTCTATTGTGGTTTTGGTAATTGTTTTCTGTTGTTTTTTACAGTATACGGACGGGCAAGTCCAAATTTAGAGCAAGAAGAAGCCGAGAACGCCCCCAACTAACAATCTATTCAAGGCATGTGGAAGAGGTCAAGCGGATTTTCGCTATTCCGTTTCCCTTCTTTTCCCCATACCTTCACAGATGGACTAGCTGGAAAGATGCGACACGAATCATTTCTCATGCAGCGACGTTCCAAATTTAACAGTACCAGGCACGTCGTCGCCAAACTGAATGTGGAATTTGGTAATTATGTGCGGCATTACACTTTAAGCGGCATTCGGGGGCATGAGGCAAGGCATGAAGGACTCTCAGCAGGGATGGCACGGAACCGGCAAACCATCCCGAGCTTAAGGGGGCGGATTTAATTCTGATCCCAATGAAGCAAACCGGGAATTCTGCTTATGTTTATTACATTTCCTGTTTCTTACATCATCATGCCAATTGAATCTGACAGGGTAATTATCATTTCATCCCAAATTGATCCCAATCCATAACGGGAGGCTCCAAACACAGACACAAGAGCGGGGGAGGGGGGGGGGGAGAATTTGGGAGCATTTGGCGACGGTTCAGTCATCTGTAAGACGTATCGAGAGAAGCGAAGGAAGGGGAGACGCTTGGAGATTGCGTTGCGGGTGTTCCCTTGATGTCCCCCTGACAGGATCCAGATTGGGAGTTGCGTGGCGTCGGCGCGTTATGCTTTTTTTTTTTTTCCTCTCTTTTTTTTTTTTTTTTTTATCCGTCTGGCTCCATCGGGTTTTTCCTGGCCTGCATGGGCCCCGGGTTCCGAGACGCGGCGGCGGCCCCTGCTTGTGGAGCCAGCCTGCCCGTTTGAGTGAGAATAACAAACGCTTGAAAAATAAAAGAAAAAGAGAGGAGCAGCAGCAGCACAATCCTGCTATTGTTCGTGCGAGCGCAACCACGGCCTCTCGACGTTTTACTGGCGGCTATAAAAGAGAGCGAGTCGGCTGCCAGACTGACAGATATGCTCGAACAAAAAGTGCTGGACGGTTCCGTATCGTCAATTTCAACTTGTGTTACTTGGCACCGGTCGGGTCATTCATTGCGCTGAATGTACTGTAGCAAGTCCAGGGTTGCTTGTGATGGCATGGCGCGCCACACGGTCAACGAGCTGGCAGGCGGATGTGCGCCGGACATGAGCTTTTTGAACCCCCGAGGCCCCCCCCACACGTATGCATGCAAAGGCAACGCTACATGAGGCGCTCACGGACAAAACAATATTTAGACTTGTCAGTAAGAAATAAAGTTGCCAGTTATATTCTGGAGACGGCCTAAATATACTCTGAAGGGTTTTATTTATGATGTGAAGTGTGGAGTTGAGCAGCAGGGGGGTGCAATGCGCCTCAAAAGAGATGTGGGATTAAAACCAATGGATTCGGAAATGATGAAAAAAAAAAAACAGGCTGTACAAAGTCATTTACCGAACATGTAAGATCACTCGTACAAACCTAGATTTCATTAAGACCGGGGACTCCCAAATTGCGGGATGCGCCATCTTTGTCGTGGCGCATACTAATCCGCGAAAGGCTGAATTAATAGACTATGCTCCGTTTACTCACATTTTTCTTGCTTTGTTAGGATGTTGATGTATGGGAAATTGTGATTAAGATTATGTATGATGCATTCAGTCCCATTGTTCTAAATGTCTTGCACCACCTCTGTCAGGATGTTGCCAAGTCCAAAGAAGTTGCATTGATCTAAATGTATTGTGCCAACTCTGGTGCAATGTTGGAGTAGGGTGCACAGTACACCGTAGTCTAATTAGGAGTATGTTTTTCTGAATTTCTTGTGCCAGTTCTGTCGGATTGATGAAAGGGTTGTCCATCTTAAAAGTTAACAAAAACAAAAATCTGATTAAAAAATCTACCCTCATTCCGTCGAAATCCTTCAAAATTTCATGTGGCGGCTACATTCCATATTGTCTGATTTTTTTTTTTTCAAACCAATTCTGTCTGGATACTAAAAGCTTTGGGAAAGGCTGATTGAGACTACACTCCATTTCTGTCACATTTTTCTTAATTTCAAGCAGTTTGCAGCTCATAGCACATGCACACGCTAAGAGGCTGAGCGAAACACAGTTAGGTCTGTGCTTAATCAGTTGCGTTTTAAGTGTTCTCCCGCTCGCTTTTCCAGCACAGCGAAAGAAAAACGTCTGGTCGTGGGTGGCTTCGCTGGGTCACTGAGCCCACAGAGTGGAGCATTTCATAAGAAAGGGCCCACTTAATTCTGAGCCATACATGGCATTAGCTGATTTACATGCGGACAGCTATCATTCTGTGCGCAGCGCTGACAGTGATAAATGAGGTGTTTTACCTAATAGGTAATAAAAACAAATTACAGGCCTTAAGAGAAAGGATGTTCTTCATTTGGCTCTGTTTTCTGTCTCTGCGAGGGCACGAGCCAGATTGTTTCCATATGATCGCACGGCCTCATTTGTTAAGACTGCAGACATGGATTAATAACGCCACGTTTGCTGACGATCCATCCCGCATGAAGGGCGGATTTGTTTAAAAGATAAATGGTAGGAACAAGTGAAGTCTATTAACGGGCAATATGGCTTTAACATATCGCATATTAAGATATTATACTCCCAAAATTGCGCAACTCCCCACGACCTAGCAGGTTTTTTTGTTTTTAATAATCATCAAGACAAAATGTAACTCGATACCTTTTATGGATCACATTCTGTGAGTATATTTATTTGGCTTGGCTTGATAACAGAAAAGCCATCGCCATAGAACATAACAACTGCTCTTATTTGTAACACTGAATCAGGCTAAGAGAAATATCTCTCACTATTATTAAGGCAGGCAGACGCACTTCAATGGCGGGTTTATGCACTTTTTGATCCCGGAAATGCCCCGAAATCTAGTTACTGAAAGTGTAAAGGATCTACTTAAGATCATTTGGGGATTCACATGCTGACACAGAAGGTAAAATGACAAATGACAGTGTAGCACTACAACTAGTGGACTTTCCTCTTTTTTGTGGACTTTCCTGTTTTTTTTTTTTTTCTGTTTTTTTTTTTAAAAGGAAATATGAACCAAAAGAGTACTTAGTATATGAGGGTTTGTTATTCTTAACTGGTTGGGACTCTCATGGTCCCACAGTGGTCGTAGGGTTAGCAGCCTGAGGTTTCTTCAGCCAGGCGTGAAAAGGCTTCCCCTTCTGGTGCAACGCAAGCCTGACAGAGGACAAGCCCACCTCTATTCGCCCTCGCAGCGACGTCCACAAGGATGAGGCGGCCGCATCCACCCATGCATTTTTTTTTTTAACGTAAAAGAGCCTTACTTCCTGCCTGAACTCACGCAAGTGCGAATACATTAGCACTCTCAAGCTGTGTCCAAATTCACGCAGCTGGGTCCTCCCAAGGTCAAATTTGTCAGCCACGTGACAGAACTTATGATGCAACGCGTTTACACGCCAGTGTCCAAATCCACATGGGCTTTGAATCCAGCCTTCAAATCTGGCCTTTGTTTCCATGGAGACCGGCCCTGAACGAATGCTGCTTCGGAGCGCATTTTCGTCGCCTTGCTCTGCTCTTCTTCTACGCTGACTCGTTCGAGAACACCAACAGCATGGCAGTACATTCAGAAAAGTCCAAGATGGGAACACAAAAGTTAGTTTCCTAATACTTCGAAAGTTGTTGTGGAAATTCTGAATTTAGGTCAAATTAGGGGTACCGTACCAAAAACTTCTTAGCATCCCAGAATGGACCGAGTTCCAGAGTTAAGTTCACCATATTTGCAGGATTCTATAACGTCCCATGTGCGTAGTAAGTTTAAGAATTAAAATCAGGCATCACTTGTGATTTTTTTTTCACTCCGCAAAAATGACCAGCTAGTTGTCATGGTGTGTGGGACAGGGGTCATTTGAAGTGTCTAATCGGCAGAAACGGCACCGAGGCTTGGGAGTGTGGTCTTTGAACAGGCCTCAGACGCGAGGTGACAATCAACCGCTGAAACTTGGGAAAAGTCTTGGATGTCGAGCAAAAAAAAAAAAAAAAAAAGGGAGGCTGAGGAAAGCGTGTTACGGGGTGGGGAGGGTGAGGGGGGGAATTTGGAACGCGGCATGCGCGCTGAGTGACGGGAGAACGGCTTCAGCAGTGTTTAGAAACACCAGTCGGCCAGTCTATTGCTCCGGAGCCGGGGTGTCTGCTAGGCCGAACCCCCCCCCCCCCCCCCCCCCCTTACTCCACGAACCTCACGCCCACCCAAAAACTGTAAGCAGGATGGTACATGCAGCCTCACTACGCAGCCTCGCTCTGTGGAAACACATGGAATTCTAAACAGCATCAACTTTTCTTGACTTGATTATATTGAGCCTTTCCAAGCTCTGACATTAAAAAGAAAAGAGAGACGGCGCAGGGGGAAAAAAAATAGGGGGGAACCTTAGAAGCTAATTGCTGTGGGTCTGGCGCGCACATTGGGCATTGTGTTGATTCGAGACGCTGCAGTAATGCCGGAGCCTGAGAGAGAGCGGGAGGACGAGGGGGGGTATGGGCGTGTGTGTGTGTGGGGGGGGGGGGTTGTGACATCTCCCGTGCGTTTGCGGTGGGCTCACAGCTCCACACAGGCTGCATGCGAAGCCGCTAATTAAAAGCAAGCGATCCGTAACTGTCTGGCTCACCAGGCCGTACTCATCCATGTGGCCCCCATCGGCTGGGCTAGCCCACCCTCCACCCAGTGCAGACTGTTGGCGTCTGCATGGGAGTGATTTCAAGACCAAAAAAAAAAGTTTCAATTCAATCCCTGAGGCTACACTGGCAGTATTACAGCACATTTATTAGATTACATTAAAATTTTCAAATGTTTCAATGTTCTGTTCTGGGTTGTTCAAACCTTTTGTATTTTTTTCATTTTAGCGTGACCTAAATATTCACTATTTTCCTACGGTTCTGTCATATTGATAAAATACTAGCGTGACGAGAAATCTTTTGTAAAAAGGGGTTAAGTTTAATTCAACAATTGTCGTTTGGTAGCCTAACACAAATATTTGCTAGTTTAGCGCAGTAAAAAATGGTTCCTATCGTTCAAAACAAACAAAAAAAACCAAATCAAATTCCTTATGATTTCCAAACACAATAAGTATTTCAAGGATCCACCAACGGCACTGAAACAGGAAAAATGAGTGTCAAAAAAATGGTTGATTGAAGACCACAAAACAGCAAGGGTGAGATCGATCTCAGCTGTGAAGTTTTATCCAATGTCTCCTCAAAGTCTTTCAGACAATAAAAATGACACGAAAAAAAGTTACCGCCACTAACCTGGCAGCTTCTTTGTTGAATTTGCAGCCCTCAGGCTGACACATTGCTGACTCACAAAGGTCAATTTGGGTACTACACCCAGTCACATTTGATCACGCGACACTTCTGGTTTCCGGCGGACGAGACTTGTCGGCAGACATATTTCTTTACTATGTGGTGTACAACTTCAAATACAACGCGTGATCTTAAAACGGGACGTTTTCCTTCAGTGATCTGAGAGTCGCCAGTCCAGGATTCGTCAAAAGATCATCCAACGCACCATAATTACATTCCTTTCACCCAGAGCTTTCTCCTATTTCCAGCCTCTTGTCGAGTGAACTCCAGGCCAAAGAGGATGGGCAATTTTGTGCATTTTTGCGGGTTTTCCGAGACCCCTCATCAAACTCCTAAACAAATATTCTCATGATGTAATGTGCTGGAGAAGCGTGGGCAAACAACACCGCTCGGCGAGCACTACGCCGGGGCAATTACCAACAGTTTACAGCCGGGGCAAACGCTTTAAATATTTACCGACCTTAGCAAAACAGTCAGGGATTATCCTGCGTTGTCAAAGACGCTCATACTTTCCATATTTCTATAAAGTCCAGCTCAGGAGATCAGGGCTGTGATTCAAATCTCTTTGCACATAAACTAGCCATGGATTCTGGATCTTCCTGTCGGAAGGGGCAATTACTGTTGCGAGACAAAGATCTCAGACATGTTAAACATCATGAAAATAAATAAATGCGGCTGTTGCTGTTGGATTGGAGCTTCTTGTTTCAATTAAAGCAAAGGCGGTGGTCTGTGTCTCTTGCAAAGGCTCAGCTTCTATGGCTACGTTTTAATTGCTGAGAGAGGGAAATGTGCTTTTCCTCATCTTGGCCTCCCACTGCGCTTCACTCAAACGAGGGGTGGGCGATATGATGATATTAGATCGTTAAGCGGTTTAACGTGTTCACGATCTCATAAAGCCCAAAGGTCGTTTGATCGTCTACATGGCACATACTAAACAGTTTAGCTCTATGGCGGCGAAAAAGCCACTGACGCGTATACCCGACCAACCAATCACAGCGCGCACAGTGCACCGTACGTGACACCCCCCGCCTCCCTGTCAGAAAGCTTAGCTGACTTAAAATGTCTTTTTTTTTCTTTTAGAGTTTTATACACATTTTAAATATGTTCTATATGTTCAACATGAGGAAAATGGTCAGAAATGTGCAAATTAGTCTTAAAAAAAACGATGTAAAAAAAAAGAATCATGATAAAATCGTGATTTTATTTTTAAAAAAATGTGCTGTGATATTTTTGCCAGATCGCCCACCCCTTACTCAAACAAAATCTTCTTTAGCCTTCTCGTAACTTTGATGCGAATGTTACGCTTCATCAACGTAGTGCTTAATAAGGCCACTCCACAATTGCAATTGTTCTCTGGTTCTGAGGTTTGGGGAAACAAATAGCAGTCAATCACCTAACAACTTGAGCAATAAGATAGTAATTCACTCTATTTAAAAACAAATCTAATACAATTCACAGACTTCAATGCATTTACCAGTGAAATCTGGATGGTTGGCACCTATATTGGTG
Source organism: Filicampus tigris (assembly GCF_054856515.1). Taxonomy (NCBI): domain Eukaryota; kingdom Metazoa; phylum Chordata; class Actinopteri; order Syngnathiformes; family Syngnathidae; genus Filicampus; species Filicampus tigris. Next base: position 8,418,109 of record NC_141236.1, on the reverse strand, counting down.
TCTCCACGACGCAGCCTTGTACGCTTAGGTTTCGACAATGCTTTCATTTTTGGGATTATGAATGAAGGTTTTAATCATGTTTTTCACCACGGCCGAATGATTTATAGTCTGTCGTTTACAACACTATCGCGTTTAATTCAGTGGGCAATACCATCGAGAGATCTTGCTCAAAATCAAAACACTTCAATAGGAAAAACCTTTGACCAAGTCGGCCCCAGATATTCATCATTAGATTAGCGGCTGGCATGCGTTTTGTCTTACATAACCAATAGAATTTCATTACACATACAGTATACGATTTCAAACTCAGAATCCATCCAGCATGTCAGCTATCAAAAAGCACGGCCTGCTGACACCCCGATGAACATTTTGTGTCAGCATAACTCTGCGAAGCGCACACGCTCGCTTTCTATCCCGTCTATCCTCAGGCATCCCATCAATCATTCCCACTTGGAGTTCCTAATTTCTTTCTGACGTCTGCGTTGCACCGGGTGGAGAACGCTTGAAAGTCCCGTTGGTTTTCGCATCCTTCTCGGATGAGATAATACCTTTTGAGCTGTTTTCCAGAATGCCTTGTTCTCTCTCTTGTTATTTTCTCTCAACACCAGTAATAAGCGGCGCGGGCCTCCGACAACAGCGAGCGCTTCTACCTTTCAGCCTTCTCGCTCTGGCAGATGGTTCCAGTTTACGCTTTGCCACCCGCCACTAATATAAAAGGCGCTTTGAATTTATCCCGCATCTCAAAAAGGAGGACGACAGCACCACAGACAGGCAGTTTGCAAACTGTAGAAGGATTCTTCTTGGCGTATTTATTTGACTGGAGTGAAAAAAAATGGAGGGAAGGAGCACTCCTAAGACACAGTGCTGAAGGCTAATGTGTTTGACTGTTAAGACTGCGGTATTTGCAAATCGTCTCTTCTGAGAATCTGCTTAAGCTATATTTATTGGCTCAGTGGCCATTTTGTGGGTCCGAAAGCAGCCTTTTTTGAAAGCGGGTGCCAGAATGGAAAGAAAAAAAAAAAATCCCTCTAGCGCATCTTTTTGAGTAAACACAAAACAAAAGGTAATCTGTTTAAAACGGAGTTTCACGCAACGGCGATGAAACCCCCCCAAAAAGTCAAATCACTAACTGATGCTAACGAAGTCGTGAAGTCATTAGTACAGTCAATTCCACTTCCAGAGCATAAATATCAAAACAATCACATGAAAAAGAGTAAATACAGATCGTGGACCCCTGTATACTACTTTTAGAATCAATGACATCAAAGTCCAGTCTCTTGACACGCTGTAGTTTGGCGTTGATGGGACAACAATGAGTGTGGACTAGAAACTTGTGTTCATGCTGCAGGAGCTAATGATTTGGATGGATCTTTTGCAGCAAAATCATGGAGGCTAACATCTGCCAGATGCTGCGAGAGTCCACCGCAAAGTACAACGAGAAGACTAACCACGCTACCGAAAGCTGCTAAAAGCTAAATGTAATGACATAATATAGGAAAAACACCGCAGCACAAATACATAAACTCGATTATGGCTACACCCAAAATGCATTATTTTATCATGTTTCAACGGGCAAAGCTACTTGACAGTTGAAGTTTAGGCTGGATTTACATTGCAGGTCTGAGTGCCCAATTCTGACCTAATGTCGAAATCCTGTTTTTTTTTTTTAATTTTTTACCATTCCCATGTAATTTTCAAGTGACACATACAATATGATGACTGTGTTTACACTGACGTAACGCGTAAAACAACTTGCATGCCGTTGAGAGTGTGTTTTCTAATCTTTGTGTTGTTTGGGTAAACGTGCATGTGCGTGAGTTTATGTTTGTGTGTGTGTGTGTGTGTGTGTATAGAGTTCAAATCTGTGTATTTCAATGACATCCAGCTCACATTGACAGTTCCGGTATATCCAATCTTTATCCGATCTTTTGATTGACAGTAGACACGATTGTGATCTGAAGCTATCCAATTTAAAAATAATCTGAATTGTGTCGAATCGTGCAGGCTTAGTGACTTCAATGTCTTGACCTAAAAAAAGGGGCCGGGCCTCGTCTTAGACTGTCAGATAATAGCCCTACGCTATCCAAATACACTCTTGGGAGTTGTTTTTTTTCCCTCCCCCTTGGCAATCTTGGATCACAGCACTGGAGTTCTAAAACATTCGGGCTGGTAAGTAATGAGGTGGTTCCTCATCATCACCACCACCGCTACCCTAAAGAACATCTGCACATCTTGTCTTGACCCAAAGGCGCAGGAATACATCAACATAGCTGTGGTCATCTTGTTTTCTTAAGTTCTATGTTAGGCCTCTGCAGTTGTGCCCTATCATGTTCCCCTGGAGTGGCCCACGTACTTAGAGAAACATAAACTCATTTTGTTGACCTCAAGTGGTGTGCTTACACTTCATCGGTTGGCAGGTCAAGCGGCGATGGGGGAGGAGGGGGGTGGGGGGCAAAACGGCGGCGTGAACAAAAGACGGGGGTTATGGCGTTGGAGCAGCCGTCAGGGTCCGAGAATAGACGTCGAGGGCTGAGTCAGCCTCGCAGCAAACAAGCCACAGAGGCGGGAAGAGAGGCAGAAATGCGTACTTGCGAAGTGGCCAGATACAAAGCGAAGTAGGAGGAAGAAAGAGCGAGGGAAAACAAGCAAAAACACTTCCCGTTAAGTTGGGGATTGTAAAAAAGATCCCCGCTGTGACTCGTTTGGCCGCTCGCTGTTTGACTCCGTGACTCCGCTGTTGACCTCGTAGGGCAGAAACGCAAGAGGCCACTTAATCACCTTATTTACTGGAAATCGAGTGAGATGGGGGGCAGATGATGCATGCGAGGCTTGTACCAATGTTTGCTGTTGTGGGGGCAACACCCAAAATGCCAATCACTTGCTGGTCGACAATGGTTAGCGCTAGTAGTTGAACAAAAAAAACCGATTTGAATCGGAAAATGGGTTTTGAGCTGCTATTCCCTTTCAGACAGCTGTTGTTCTACCTATGAAAGGTTTACGATAAAGTTAACAGGCAAACTTTGACCCTCCGAAAAAGCAGTTGTCGGTAATGGTGACGTTTGCGTCGCATCAATAAGCCCACCTCTTTATCCAGATAATTGGATGACGGTCAGCGACTGTGTCGTCATAAATAACTGATAATAACATACCGCAGTAAATATTTTTGCGCACTTCTCCAAATCACAACAAAATGGAATGGATTCGTATTCTTTCCTCGCTCTTCTATGTTGCCAGTGAGTTTTGTGACGACCAGTCTGGTTTAGCGTTTGTGTCGCATCACCTCACACTGTTGACTGGAGTATGCACGAAGGCACGCACGTTCGGACTCCATTTGGAAGCCATCTCCTGTTGCCGCACACCAAACGTGTGCAGCGTGGAAGCTCAAAGCTCTCGGCCACATCAAGAGAAACCATCCGTCCTTGCAGCCACAAAGCTCCCCTACCCCACCAATCCCCCTCTAGCCCCCTTCTCAGGGCGTAATAACAGAGCCATCAAATAGCCGTATTTATAATCTCCGACCGGGCCAATTTTAAAGTGGTCAGCTCCAGAGGTAGAGGAATTGTTGGGAGCAATTTGTGGTTTTCATTCTTAAAAAGGCACCATCCCAGTGGCAAATGAAATAAAGTCAGTTTCCTTTTTTTCCTTCCCCCCCTGCCCCCCCATTTGTCAATACCAAAGCTGGCTTTAGTTTCCCCTTTGGCTCTTTTCTGATATCACTCTGGTATGATTTATTTAAATTGGGCCAGGCAAAGATTACATTATTATAATTCTGCTCCATGTTTGCGCGGCGCCGAAATTGGGGCATTTATCAATTTCCCAGGCGGAGTGATTTAATAGCGCACTGGTGCAACGCGATCATGTGAAAGCAATTATTAATCATCCCGAACGCGGGCTAGCTCGTCTCTACTTTAAGGTAAACTACACAAAAGCTCTTAGAGTGCAACAAACAAACTTAAGAAGCACTTAGTGAGAAGAGCAAGCAGACATCGGGATGCTTCATCTGGCGGTTAGCGTGGCGGCTAAAGAAATTCGGCGTCCCCCACCCCCCCTCGCCAGTTTCCAGCCTCCTGTCAGCCGGCCGTCGCCTGACACCACGGTCACGACATCCTGCTTTCGCTATACGTTGCGATCGGATGACTCTCGTGGGTGCTCCGGGTATGATGAATGTAGTAGCGTGTGAGGAGCAAGTCTTTTTTTGGTGTCAGTCTTGGCCTTGATGCAGCAGCGATGCGAGCGCCGTTTGCAGTATTATGGCGCGTTGAGAAGAACACTGTGTGAGGATTGCAGCCATTTAAAGGAAATGTTTTATTGTGTGTGGAGGGGGGTGAGCAACTGTAAAAAAATATATGTATTTAAAATCAGTAATTCTAAATATGTACTGCACGCTGTTTTTTCGACTAGCTTTCAAAACGGAATTGGCAAGTCAGAAAACAACCACTAACAAGTAGAAAAGTAAGAATCACAGTAAACATTTGTATGAAAACAACTAAGCCAAACATTTAACGCAATCAAACAAAAAATGGCGTACAGGTGGCATATCCAAAATATTCACCACTAAGATTGTTTGTACATCCATTGCATCGTTTTCCCTGTCCAGTTGTTTCTACGTGTAAATATTGTGTTTTACAGTCGTAAGAAACATACATCAAGTCTATCGATGCGAGTGGAGGCCAAAAGAAAGTTAAAATATTCTGACATCTGGAGTATCCCAACTGCACCCAAACTCAAAGCAGCTGCATTTGACCCGAAGGCCAATCATTCAATTATATATTTATGTTTTCTTTCTCTCTCTTTCTACTGTAAATGTAAAAAAAACTGCTGAATATTTCAAACGGCGACGCCGTTGTTTATTGATGTTGCCGCCTAAGACCGATTTTGTGCGATACGCCATTATTAACTGGTGCCCCCTTCCATCTCGCCATTCTTTCTTTTGGCTGGGCCGCCCTGAGGGGTTGTGCTCACGCATGCTGCCCTGCTAATCAGCCATCCTAATATGCAAACGAGGCTTTTTCGTACACGTGCGGTCGCTGTGCTGAATACATCAGGGGACAGCTGTTGAGATGGAGCTCAAGCTTTCGAGCTTGAGGATAGTACACTATTTGGCCTAATAGAGGGGGCTGAAGAGCCGTTGGCCCGAGTCCAACGCCGTCCGGGTAGGAAGGAAATCGGGCTTTATACACTCCTCAACAACTTCCTGTTGGACATCTGCGAATCACAAAAGGATCACCGACTGTGTGTATTTGGAAGCCGACCGTGGTGTGTGTGCGCGCGCGCGTGTGTTTGCACCAGAAGAGCTGAGGATGTTATCAACATGGCAGCGATGAGTGACGAATGGCGTCCCACAGGGGCCCGGCGAGAGAGCCCCCCCCCCCCCCCTGCACATGTGCAATAGTGCATGTGCAATGGGACAATCACAGAGTCAATTGCACTGAACACAGCTAAAGACACGACACCTTTTTATACCAGGCAAATAGCCAGAAATGTTTTGCAAAAGTGTGGACACCGCTGTCATTGCTGCGCCTTCTTTATCAAGTCACAGTAGAGCTCAGGACAATGGAACATCCCATTAATTATTTTTCCTCCATTTTATCTCTGCCATTTACTGTACAACTTCATTATAACGACTTGTTTTTAGCGTTCCGAAATCACTCCTACATCTCTCCTATTGGATGCGCCATCCGGCGTCACAGTGGCGACGCACCTGAATTTAACATTTTCAAATTGGGGTTCATCCACCATGCCCACCTTACCAGCTGATTTGGAGTTTTGTCATTACGCTGTGGCAGAACATAAAAAATGAATGTGTTGGTCGAGTGTGAAAAGGTCTTAACTTTTTGAAAACACAGATTATGGACCAATTTGACATCTGATAAAGTTGAGGATATTAACATGGAAGCGGTGAGTGACGAAGGGCGTCCCACAGGGCCAGGCGGGAGATAGTTTTTCAACTTCTGACTTTTGAGCACTTGACCTAGTTTCAGTATGCGGGGCCCCTGTTGGCAACCAGGCCTGTCCGTTATCCTGCCACGGAGGCGGCGGGCTTCCTAATTAAGGTGCTGATTGGCCGCAGCGTATCCGAATGGACACAGAGCACCCTTTTTTGGGGGGCTTGTTGTTTTTGGTCGGTGTTAAGGATATGCTAGAATATTTATATGTGAAGGCCGTTATTAAAATGCATGAGAACAAATTAAAAAAACAAATAAAAGGTAGGGTGCTCAAATAGGTCCTGGAATGTTTGGAGAGGGGATTTTGGGTTTGATGTGTTTTCACAGCGCCGCCGTCGAATTCATCACTTTCAGTTTTGTTGCCGAAAGCGCGCCGCCCGGTTTAATCGCGCGGGACGTTTGTACTCCAGAGATTTTTCACCTTTTCTCGAGCAGTCAGACCTGGCTGACTCTAAAGAGTTAAGCGTCTTTCCAAAGAGAAGTACGGCGTTCACTTTCTCCCCCAGAGTGATGACATGGATGTCTTTTTCCACCGCTGACTGCTCGAAGCTCAGAGGCTGTTTTTTCCTCCCAGCGCAAAGGGGGAACTGTATCACTATGACAGCCAGGTACAAGAAGTTAATGCCTCTCCATTAGTAACTCTCATCCAGCTAATGCCACCTCCCTTGACGTCATAAATCTCGGTCTCAGAGCGTTGCTCAGATCTGAACCAAGCTGATTTATGGTTACAACTTCTTGCAGACGTTTCATCCTTTATCCTGCTTTATTGCCCCCCCCTTTTTCCGGGCTTTGCTCGCTTTTTACGCTCCGCTCACCGGGTGCCTGGACTCTGAATTAGCGCCAACGCTAGCCAAGCAATACACGGGCTCGCACAGGAATATGATCTCCTCGTAAGGGAGTCTAAATTGCATGTGGCATCCTTATGGCACTGGTGTCTAACTCAAGGCCCGGGGCCAGATCCGGCCCACCATGTCACTTAATGGAACCTTGTTTTAAAGGTACAGTGAACCCCCGCATACTGCGTGATACTGATCTGTGTTTGCTTTTTTTTTTTTTTTTTTTTCGGAACCTACAGTATTCCCCAATATTCACAGAGATTTCAATTTGACCATTGTTTTAATGAATTTCTTGAGTTACTCTTTGTAAGGGAATATTTCGGGTTCCTTGAATCATTCAAGTCTTAATATCTAGTCTATAGCTAAAAATGTATACTATTTTTAAATGACAAAGTGTGGCTCGTGTACAAGATTTTGTAATTGTGATTAAAAAAAATGACCCCATATTAAAATATGTCACCCAAAAACTACAAGATAAACACTACATGATGAAACTAAAATAAAGTAAAAGCGCTCATACTTTAATGACTGCAGAGCGAGGCTCTGGTATTGCTCGAAATCCGCTGACGTGATGCATAATGTCACATTAAATGATTTGAACTCCCAAGTTTGGTGTGACTTGTGCAGTTTTGTTGTTGTTTTCCCCCCAAATTTGGGTTGAATACCAAGTTTTACACCCCTGTTTGAGGACAGTGATTATTTTGGCAGACACAACCCAACAAAACAACATAAGGAGGCCCGCAGAGGCAAACTGCAGCGTCGAGACTTGGCCCGTCACTCCATCACGCATTTTGATCAGATCGACCCCGACCTCGCCTGAGGAAGTGAGCACGCAGATTTACTGCGGTGGACTGCAATCCAATGCTTTTGATGGCGCTGTAACTGCTCGAGCACTTGATGCACTTTCCAGATTACTCCGAGCGGCTCGTTGGAACGGAGGAACTGCGCCGCACGCCGCTCAGGATTTAGGAGGTTGTAATCTCTAAATGAGTGCTAGCCGCTGAAAGCATGAACCCCACCGACACCTATTAAAGACGACATTGCGCTGCCATCGTTTTCATATGTTACCCCAGGTGAATTGTGTGTTTTCTCTCTTCTTGCTCTGTACTTTCCTGTTGCGCCCTGAAGAGCCATCAGTGACTTTGAAGCGCAATCCAATTGGTCAGCGCAATTCAAAACCCTAAAGGCGCTGTAGAGGTGTCTGTGCCCAAATGGAAACTTTTATTTGGATGTGTTTGCATTCAAAATAGAGGAGCCTTCCATGTCTCCAGATCGGCTAAGGACTGACAGTTTTTTGGGGTTTTTTTTTTTAACCTTTGCTTGCCTTTTGATGCACTTTGGACCTGCAGTGGTGGGCTCGATAGACTCGGTAAAGCCAGGTCAGAAAGTCCGATCATTAGACATATTAAACTAAATGGCTAATTTGCTATATTTGTTTTCAATGTACATAACGCAGTACCACGGGATTTCGCGGCTAAATAGTTTTGAATGTTTACGAAAACATGTATGGTGAGTAAATGATACGTTTATAAAAACATATGTTAGATTAGTCTAAGACAATTGTATTCCGTCTTCACTACGACGTGATTTAACATTTGGTCCATCATTAAACAGATGTAAAGCGGTGACTGAGACAATAGAGATATATTTCTGAAGCGAAGACTGGTGTTTCACGATACAATATCGCGATAATTGATTATTTGGGGGGAAAAAACATCCCCTCAATCTTAAGGAATTTCTTGTACAATTCAGATTTTAAAAAAATGAATGCGAACATACTCAACGTTTTTTTAGGATTGAGAAATGGATTTGCAGTCAAATATATTTGATGAGATTATAGTTTGTGAAATCGCAATAGTCTTACTCCGTAACTCCATATCCTATCAATCAAGAAGAAATTTTATAAATATGACACTACCAGCCGGCTAGCCTCTCACTTTTCCCACAGAAAAAAAAAAAAAACATCACACTGCACATATCAAGACACAAAGCGAATGTTCCAAACTTTACCCTTACTGCAAAACGGGAACAGGAAAGATGGCTGGACTTAAAAGTTGCACCTAACGCCAAACTGCTACTGCGGCCGAGTTGATGTATGAGCGATCGTATGGTTTCGATTTCGACGCATAAAAACAACGGCGCTTAAAATGCGTCAGTTGCAGCCGAGTGTTGAAAAGCCATTACAGATTTCTCAGCGGTATATGACGTTGCCTCCTTTCCATGATAGATGTTGCTAGTTGCGTGTCCAACAATAATCTACAACACTCGCACACAGGCCGTTTATTTTGAAGAGAGAACTGAGAGGTAGAGGTATAAACCAGATTTATACCGACTATTGTGTTAATACATTATCCAACATGAGCGCACGTCTCAATTTGCGTCCTCCTTTGATATTTGGTGACCTATTTGTGGGTCCCAGTGGGGAAACACTATCATGGATCGCGTAAATCCTTGTCAGAGTTTCTTGACTGAATGTCCATATAAAATTAAGTTACTGTACACGGTAATTTCTTAAACAGTGGCTTGGCCGTCCCTCTAATAATACGCTACGACGTTTGTTTGATGTTTAATGCAAATACATAGTTTAGGTTTGTTGAAGACTGTCAATCCGATTTGCTGTTTACGAAAATACGGCGTATGTAGTATAGCTTGTTGAAGACAAAATTGACTTTGATGTTAAGGAAATCCCATGTGAGGTTCCTTTAGCAGGAGTCTTCAAACCAAATCTATGTGTAATGAATATTTTTCAGTTTTGAAAACAAAGAATATTTTTCAGTTTTGAAAACAAGTCTGACAGACAAGTGACAAAACAAAAGTTTTCAGGGTTAATAAAAATAAAGCGCGCTTCGTTTCCGAAAACAGATGCAAAAGTTTGTCTGATGTTTCGGAAAACTCTTGCTTGATGACAATCTTCTTCAATGTTCATGAAAATATGTATAGGTAACTAAAGGTTCCGAGAAGACAAATTCCCAATACTTAAGAAATACAGTCGAAAACATGTTACGTGTGAATGTAGAATTCATGAAAACTAACTTGTCTCTCATGTTTGTAAAATAAACAGACAAGGTTGTTAACTAAATAGACTTCAGTTTTCATAAAAACAGAGTGAGGTTCGTTGATGACCAACTCTGTGATGTTTACAAAAAGTTAGTCGACATAAATCCTTAGACTTAATTGTCCTCAATGAAATTACATTTACTGAGTCCTTGAATTGTCTCTAGAAATATTCCGAAAATACGCTCTAGGACGGTGTAGTAGGCCTACAGGCGGATATATATCATGCCAAAAGATGAATAAATAAGAGGAAATATGCAAGGAAATGCTCTTTCATTGTGGAGTGTTGGACTGAAAATGGCTGAACGATCCTCTCAGCTGAATACACCAGAGCCAAGAGTGACACATCGTACATCTGTTGGCTAATATTATTGGTTGACTTTGGCCCACCGGTGTGGAGTTTTTTGATACGACAATCACAGAGCATAAAAAGCAGACTTGAGACGTTGATGTTATCGTATCCTCCGACTTGACTGTTGACACTCTCAGCGCCGTCTACGCCGCGGCGTCGCGAATGGGAGACATAGTGGAAAGTTAATAAACAACGACTTTCCCGTTTTCATTACAGCGCCACGCCTGTCCTTGGCGGGAATCGCCTTACTCGCGCTTATCGTAATATTGCACAATCTGACAAGAAAGAGGCATTGGATCAGCCGCTATCGGGGAATCGGGAGAATATTTCCACGGTGAAATCAGTCGAGGGTATCGAAATTCTCATATGGGTGAGGATTTGGCTTTCGGTCACCCACAGAGCTGAATTGAGCGACGGATTTCAGTAGGTCCGATAAGACGACCACACTCCCTGGTGGTGGTCCGACGGTCAGCGTGAAAAAAAAAAAAACAACAACGTTTTGCGCTCACATCGGACTGTCAGTTCAGTGGTCGATCTTAACCGCAAATGACCGATTTAGACGAGCTTATTACCAGACGAGGGAATCTCTATGACTAACGACTCATTCCACAGACAGCCTGGGCCCTTTAATGCTTAAAGCAGGAGTGTGAGATGTCAAACACACTGTGTGCTTATGTGTGTGTATTAGCATCTGTTCATCTGACAACTACTGCAAGTGCAGGATATCATATTTTGACCTACGGGCTGCGAGTTCATTCCAGTACGAAAAAATAAATAAATACACGCACGCTGCGGTTACGCTTCATTCAGTCTCTGCCCACCGTCAACAACCCCCCCCTTGTGGCGCAGTGTGGCTGGGTATTCATGCCCGCAGCCAGCCGGGAGCCCAGAACTACGAGGTTAGCGGGGGCTACATATCGCTGGATTTATCATACACAAAAAGTGTGGCCCTTCTTCCCGGAGAAGGGGGGGCACAGCTGAGAGATGAAGGGTAAACATGTGCGCTAATAGAGACGAGGCGGCGGAGATAGTGGCTACACTACAGCCACTGTGCTACGGGGCGGTTGCCAAATGAAACAAAAAGTTTTTTTGCTGGACAACAACTACATATCCCACGTGAATATAAAAATCAAGCACACTAGAGAGGAGCTCAAAAAAATCCCCATCCACATGCTAAGTCATGTTAAATCTTTTTTTTTTTTTTTTTTTTTAAAGGGCCAAAACGCAAAAAGAAATATTTTTTCTTCAATCACAGACAGTATTTGTGTGGACACAAGGCCTTGGAGCCATGTGTCATTGTACAAATGGTTTAATATGACTTTTATTGCAGCAAATGAGATCCGTCAATTCATACTGTACCTTATTTGGACACGTTGAATGCTTAAATTATTACTCAAGCTTTGTTGATCTGGGCTGGCGATTGGGGAAAAAAAGAGCTGTGTCATGGCTAAGGCAACAGCGCAACGGTGACTAGGGGCTATAAAGTGGGAACGTGGCTCCTTCCCAGGCTCCACTTTGAGCCCTTTTAACGCCTCTGCCTTCTTTTCTTGGGTCGGTAAAAAGTGCAAAATCGAGGAAAAGTCGGGAGAGATAGCGAGAGCAGAAGGAGAGCTCGAGTCAGACTTCTTCGGAGGAGCTGCCAGCCTCACATAAACACGGAGGACCTGTGGAAAGTTTCACTGCCCTCGGGAGGATCCCTTTCTCCCAGCGCTCGTTTTATTTACGTCTATCTGGCCCGTGACTCTCTTGTCCTGTTTTAGGAAAAATCGCCCGGCGATGACGGCGTGCGCCGCGGTAGCACTAAAAAGTCGTCCATGTGCCCGGCACAGAGGCAAAGTTCCATTTCACGCTTGTTTTAGCCAAACGGTTTAGTGACCAGTAGTGCCGTAGGCTAATGCTGATACGATGAAAATTGTACGAGGGATGCAGAAAGTCCTCAAGCACTTATAAGTGTCAAGTAGTGTGAAATACTGATCAACAACAAGGAGGCAAATAACAGAGTCATGAAGCTGCAACACTGAATACGGCAGTGCTGTCACAACAGATGTGCAAAAATATGGCAAAAAGTCACCCTGGAATTATGAGTCCGTTGTTTAGGAAGTTAACGGCAAGACGGAAGAAGCACCTACTTGAGGGAAGGAGCTGGAAAAGGCTAGTTTTATGAAGGACTGGAAAGGATTAATGGCATTTGCAATCATTCAATTGGGAAAGATGATTTGCGATATGAGGGGTTCGTGTTATTATGAGCATGATGCGAATTCAACTCGTAAGTCAAGGCGGCACTCTACAGTACACCGATTGATGACTTATTACGAGCGTCTACTACTCGAACAACGCCAATTCTATCCAACAAGTTGATACAGAGCCGTAGACGGGCAGAACCGGTTAATGTGAGCCTTGACGTCATTTGAAATACATCTATCGAAGACTCGCTCACGTCATGCGGTTGGTTTCAGATGATCAATAAATGTATAGCATGATTTAAGATAACTTCAAAATATGTGTAAAGTGGATCATATTGACACTTCAATATAGGTATAAGGACCTTATACCGTCAGTGTAAATTCAGCCTTTGATGTCAGGCCAATGGAAATGGAAGAAGGAGCCAGAAAAGTGGTCAATGGGCATCCAGGCCTCACACAGTGTACATACTGCAGCTCCGAATCAACTCTACCAAGGGCAACATCGCCATCTACAGGACATCACCGTAACATCTCCTGACTCAAGAGTTCAAGTGGAAGTCATCTCCTCAGGTGAAGCCCTGGCCGATTCCTCCTGCAGTTTCCCCATGACGGGACGAGCGTCCTGTTTGTTTATTGAGGTGACAGCGACCTGCAGCTGCCAAAGCACAACACTGCTGCCAGCTGTTTGCGAGCCACAGCCGCCCCCGAGCTGCCTCACTTCACCCCTGCCTGACTGGCTGATCTCACAGGAAGCGGCCAAGTGGTCGGGTTACCCAGCAGAAAATTTGAGGTTTACAAAAAAAAAAAAAAGGGAGGGGGACTAGCTTCCTAGCTGTTGTGGGGCTACTACTGGCCAATTTGAAATGTCTTCCTTATCAAAAGTAAGCGTTCGAATGTCAAATCAATTTTGTATATACAGCGGCAATTCACAACAGAAGTTATCTCAAGGAACCTGACACATTAAGGTTAAGAACCAAACTCCCTGTTGGGAAGAAATCTCAAACAAAACCTAAGCTCTGTAAGGCTGATTGATTTGAGAAGAGGATGGAGGGTTAGCGATCCCAAAACCACCGATCCTGGTATGACCTCCGCCGATGACAAGCAGGTAAAAGTGAACCTCCAGCAGCGGAGCATGACATCCAAGAAGCTAGTCTGATCACCTTATCATCTTAATCACCTGATTCAAAGTGACCACAAGGAGGCAATGGGATGATCTCCTGTTTTTATCAAGGTAGCATTAATTGTCCTGAAGGCTTATTTTAGCATAATACAGCGCGACCTCAAAGTCCAACGCTCCTAATATACAATAGAACATTTAAGGAAAAACATTTCTCTAAAGTCAAACAAAACACCATATCGCAGCGTAATTTACGAGGATTAAGTCGGTCACAGCGTTTCGCTTTTTCTTCGGCTTTCAGCGACACGACGTAAGCGGACTGTCACCAAGTGTCAACTTAAAGTACATATTTTTATGTTTTTCCTGTGTAAACATTTTTTTTACAAACCCATAATGGTAAAGAACGTTTAAAATAATAAAATAAAATAATAATGTGTGAGGGCATCTGCAAACCTTCACCTTATGAGCTTCGTAATTCAAATTAAGACCGTTATATTGTTTTTAACATTGGTTCAACTCCTACGACACGCATCTGAACAAAGTGATTTTATGAGGGCAAAAGGTTTTATTTGGGAAAACGTTTTTATTCCCATTTCTATTGATTACGAAGGGATTTTTTTTTATTTTATTTTTTTTTATATAAATCAGACAACGCTTGCAGCTAAGTTGGTTGTAGACAGCATAATACAGTTTTGTTCACACTGCGGTGCACAAAAACCCCCCAAAAAGAAACAACCCTTCATTTCACATTCCTTGCTTATTCAGCGACATCCAAATTAAACAAGGCCCCCTGCGGCTCGCACAGTTACGCCAGACCAACTGTCCAGTCCCTACTTGTCAGGACACGGGCGGGGGGGTAAAATCATAAATTCACATATAGGCGCCAATGATTTTCTGCAAGTTGTTTTCATAACATGGAGCTTCACAGTGTCAAGTGTCTTCAAGTATCATCGAGGTGGAAAATTGTACGTGACAACATTTTGAAAAAGTCAAAATTTTGTAGTGAAATGCTTATACTTATAATGGGCAGTATTGAGAGAAGTACATGGTGCCTTGAGATACAAGTTTAATTTGTTGCGTCATCCCATTATTTCCCACCTAAGTCACCTGATTTTCAGAATCCGCCTATACAAACCGTGACGAAAAACCAACATTCGTTACCTGTGCAAACACTCACAGGCGGAATTTAGTCGTCTTCGCAGAGGATAAAAAATATATGCCTGCAAGTATTGCATTGATGTGTATATCATCAATCTACATGCGCTTAAAGGGCAATAACGCCCCCTCATAGATGCTATTGGTTAGCCGCCTATGAAATTTCACATTATGTGTTAGAAATAAGATAGGCCATGTGGTTGTTTCAAATTCTTGTGTAATTCACTTCTTGTTTTCTGTTAAAACCTATTTTTCGCACAAAAAAGATCAAGGGGATTTTTGTTCCACTACAAATCATGCAACGCTCAATTCTGCTAAAGTCCCTGCGCAAAAAAAAAAAAAAGCTATGAGCATAATAGCTCCCTTCTATGTTTGTCCAGAAAAATATGGCGCTGGAGCAGTGTTTGTATTATTTAAGAGGATCCAGACGTGCAGCCAAATGTGACTCCAATTCCCAAGCAAAAGAAACAGTCCTTAAATGTACTGAAGGCACAAGCTGGTGCCGTGCCCAACGCTGAAATCATCGACTGTGTACTGCAGTATTTCACGGCAATAATACTGCAATTACACGCCGAGGGGGAGAATGTGCATTACGGAACGTGCCTCAGGAAACGGCCTAAGCTCCTCTAACCACTAGAAAGAAACACACTTGGGCCGCCGAAACGCCATAAAGGGGTCTGTTACTAGAAGGCTAAAGCCTCATTTGTTAGCATGGCATATCTAAATAGCATCTGAAAACTGTGGCGAGTGCTGATTATGCGGGAGCTGCCGGAATGTTTTTTGTGCCCAATTGAGCATTTTTGGCCTGGAGGATCAAAGAAGCTGATGAGGTATCGTGACCATTAAGATGGATTTACACTACATGGGTCAAGTGACGCAAATTATGAGTAGCGCAATTGAATATTTGCTTTCAACGTGACAGAAAGTATGGCGTCGGACCTTCGACACAATATTGGAACGCGCAAATTTAAATGTGGTGTCTCGCCAGTGCAGTTTATCTGTTTTAGTCATCAGGTCCGAACACAACAGGCGAAATTTGACAGAGACGTCGAAAGGGGTTCAAACGCGTAAGACGATACGAGATCTCATTCGGAGCGCCAGACTGACGATGCTCGCCAAGGTTCTGCTAGTTCAGATCTTTGTGCTAACGCAGGGCAATGGGATAAGGCACCTGGCTTCTGTTCCAGACAGACTTCACAAGTCCACATTCTCCAGAGAGTCCTCAGGCCCCTTTCACACTGCGTGTCAAGGTCGGCTTTTCCCATACGTGTGAAAGGTACCGCTTGGGAATCGGCGGTTGAAGTCGACTCCCGAGTATGCTGGCTTCCGTGTTGGATATAGAAAAGTGTACAAGTTCATTTAGCTTTCTCTCAAGTTTGCCTCTTCTTCACTTATACACCGACCCTTTTCACGCCGTCACTGGTCTGACTTTAAATTGACCGGCGAATTGCCAGGCTTCCGAGGTTGTGTCAGAAGTGGGACGGCAGCTGTGTGGAAGGGAACGGCATAAAGCTGGGACCAATGTGGGAAGTCTTGCACCCAAGACTAACTTCTACCGTCATTGTGTCGAAAGCAACGGTAGCATATGACAAATCACAATTTTGTGAACCTGAATATCGTGGGAAAAGATCTTACGGGACCCTAAAACATCCACTTCAAACTGAAATGTTCGATGTCCTGTGTGTTCTTGGGCTTTTGACACTTTTTTGGTGAGTCAACTTGTAATAGACATTTTTTTTTAACTTTTACATTGCTAATTTTTGGACTCCCGGGAACTGGAGGTGAACTCTGTTGTGTTGAAAGCAATGGTCGCCCTGCATCGAAATTATATTAATGCAGGAAGCTTTAATTAAAAAAAAATGATAGGATCAATTTATAAAAATCACAGCTTTGTTCTGAAAGTTAATAAAACCTGCTCCATTGTTACATACCTGTGGGGCGCCAATTTTCTGGAAACTGCGTGAAAGGGGCTTTGGCTGAATCAATTCTAGCACACAACATAACCTCCTCAGTACCTTGGGGGCACTCGCTCACAGTTGTGGTGGCAGACATTGCGTGTAACTGCGGCGACGTTAGATGACCCCTGCTCCGGGCCCGCCAGAAAAGCACAGTGCAACGCCGGCATCGGGCCAAGCCAAACATTTTAACTTTCATAGACAAAAACAAAACGGTTTCGCCTTTCCTCTCCCTCATTTCGCCCAGTTCCTAAATATTTTCTCACCCAAAATCAAGCATCACGACGGCGACCAATGTTTTGGGGGGGAGGGGTCTCTCTCCGTTTTGTGCTGCTCTTGCAAAAATTCGGCAAAAATCCCCTCCCACACGTCCCCTCTGTCTTTCTGCTCGAGTGCTGATTATTTTACTTTTTGCCTTTTCTTTCCTCCTAAATGTGTTATTCATCCTGTTCAGCAAATCTTCAGGCACACTTCAGAGCCCAAAATAAAATAAACAGTCCTGTTTTTGCCCCCCCCCCCCCCCCTGTCGCTGCGGGCCTTGACTGCGTCTACCTGGAACAATAAACAGCTGTGTTTCTGAGCTTGTTTATACTCATCTCGAGACATCGGCGGGAGGAGGAGCACAACAGGAACTAGACGGTGCGTGTGTCTGGACACGCTAGGCCCACGCACCACCGCCGAGCGTCGCCGTGTTGGTGGACGCAAGCAGACCGTGATAGCACGGAGGCCGCTGGCAGCCAGCGCGGACTCCGTGTCTGGCACCGAGGGAGGTTTACCTTGGACGGGCACCAGCCATCTGCATGCTATAAGGACTCAATCGCCGCGCCGACGTTGAACGAATCGGACAAAAGCCGTCCACATTGGCGAGTGTGTGTTTGACCGACTTTGTGTACGTATGTGTGAAGCTGTTCATGGTATGTATAAACATAAAAGCGGGACTGACAGCTAAGGCGTTTCTCTGATTCAGTGAAAGAAGCAAGAAGCAATTAAAGCCGAGAGCAGCGATGGATCGCACCCCCTACGCCCATTGGGAGGTGCGCCAGACGAAGGAAACGGAGTAGAAGGAGGTGGTTTTGGATCTCTTCGGGATGAGACCTTCATGGGTCGATTACCGGTTTGGCGGTTTACTGGGGTTCTAAAAAAGTCAAGGTTTCAATAACTGCTAATATTACCCGTCACCGGTAATGAGTTCTTATATTCTGTTCTGAGGAGGACTTCGCGGCAGGGCGCAATATTACTGGCTGCTTGCAGAGTTGCGTCAACGAGTCGCCTCTTTGAAGTTAATTGGGGCCAGTTGTTTTTTTTTTTCCCCCCCGTCTCTTTCTCAGCGAGCAGAGAGGGGAGAGGTGAGCAGTAACACACGGATGGAGGAGGGAAGGAACAAGAAAGAGTTTTTACAACGTAGACAACAACTTCATTCTTGAAGGGCCCAACAGTGACTTTACTTAAAACCAAAACAGCCATTTTTGAGGCCACAAACGTGTTTTTGTTCTCCATCTCTCTCGTGGACGTGGTTAAATAATGCTCGGAATCCGATTCAATCTCTAACACTGGTTTGTCATTCAAGGTCTACAAAAGTGGCCACTTGAAACAAAAAATGACTAGGTCTTTTCAGGGCAGAAATGAGGTCCGACTGTCTATTGTTCTTTTGATTTTGCCAACGAGTCATGGGTAACGGGGAATGGTAGACAGTCAGCCACTTTGCTTGCTTTACGAAAACACTGCTGACTGCTAAACAACAAAGCTAAAGCCAGACCTCTTCTGCCTGGTAAATTAGTGGGGATATTTTACAAGAGCGTTCGTTCCTTGAATTGTGCATGACTGGCATTTAAATACAGACGGCATGTTTGGAGATTTTAATAGCAGATCAGACCTGTTTTGTACATCTCCTTGTGTAGTCATTTCAAATAAACCGCAGCTTTCTTTTTCTTTTTTTTTGGTTTGGCATCTCCTTTCAACTTCTTTGTAATTTCGACTTGTGCGTCCCACACACCCTGTGCACTTTGTTCCTGCTAATTAATGTCAAGTCATGCCACGCTTTCATCCTACTTGAATGACGTCACTCATCATTTTAAGTGATCCCACAGACACACGAAAATTCAAGGAAACGTACAGTGGCTATAAAGTCTACACACCCCTGTACAAATACCATTTTTTGGTGAAATAGAAAAAAAAAGAAAAAATACCTGCCATTTGAACAGAAGAGAGGTGTGATTTTTTTTTCAACCCTACATCTATTGGTCAACGGTTTATTTGAACTCTCCTTGTGTCCATATTTTACTTAAGCACGTACTTTTTTTATACATTATGCATGTATAGTCTCCACTGCCAATGGTATTGCTGTTTTCAGTCTGTATGCACATTTATTGATCCATACGTAGCAGGGGTGTCAAACTCCATTTTGATCACGGGCCAAATCGTAGTTAAGGTTTCCCTCGGAGGGCCGTTATGACTGTCAACCCTATAAACGTATGATCGCCTTATATCATCGCAACAAATTGATCGATAACTAGTTTTGAAACGAGAAGTCAGTAAATAATTGTTTGTCTATTTTTTTAAGTGATTTTATGCAATCAAACATTTTCTAACCCTTTTCATTCAAATAAAATGCAACTCAAAGTGCTTGACATGAGTTAAAAAGTAAGGGGGGGATTGTTATTCTGTCCTATAAGAGGATGTCATTTTGATTTTGAAACCGTGCGCAGTGTAGCGGCAAGGTGACACAGGGACACAAAACGACATGATCCAGTTGGAGCTGCGGTGACTGTGGCTGTTTCCGATTTTGCGAATTAGGTTTTGTTGGCTTCAAGGGTCGAGGCCCACACACAAGCACATGATGCTTTAGTCAGCTTTTACATCTTCAAAAATAATATTCCCAGAGACGGAGGAACGCCGGACAGACGCTTGTAATTCAGCTGACAAGAAAATGAAAAGCTTTCATTGCCCTCACGTCACATTGGGGGAAGCAAACTAACAACCGGGACAATTTCAGTTTGAACGCCATTTGGCCCGGTCCTAATACACCCCCCCCCCCACCCCACCCGCCCCCCGGCACCACCACGATCATCAAGCTTCTGAGCTTGATTGCTTTTCCAGAAGGATGTGGTACTCGCTGGCGAGGCAGCTGCTTTAAATAAAGTGACAATTTTTAATGGGGTTTCAAACCTCAAGCGTCATCGCGTTCTGCCAACTCCTCAGCGATGACATGCATCCCATCGGCACGTTTTTCAATCGAAGCGGACGCGCAGGAAGCCAGCGAGAGGAAGAGTTTATATATAGTAGCTTCGTACATGCTTTTAGGCGAATCTATCCGGATCGCAATGTCACTTGATGCGTTTTTATCGGCAGGGACAGCTGAAGTGAACAGACGAGCGAAGGCGATATTAACAGTTAACGCAATTACAGTCCTATTTGCTCGATGAGGGACCGCCAATTTGGCAGCAATTTTAGCAGGTTGGCGGCTGCTAAGTGGTGATAATGAGCGCCTTAATGTTTTCACATAGAGCCCAGCGCCCCGCTGCGGTTTTAGCCCATGACAGTTTGATCATCCCACCGCCCCCACCCCTCCAACCCCCCCGGCCAATTGTCCAGCAGGAAAATTGTTAGCCCAGCACTTTTTGTGATCATTTACATGAGATGCTATTATGCTGCCAGTGGAGACAAGAGTAGGTGGAGCAGGAGGCAGCACCACTATTTGACAGTCCCGCGTGCATTCAACGCAAGAGACTACAACAATTTAGAATTGCGTCGAGGATTTTGGTGCTTTCGGGTAAGGGTTTTTTTTTTCCCCCTCCTACTTTGTAATGTTGTCAAAATTGTTTTCCAATTGTGTATTTCATATTCTTAGAATGCAATATTTTGTATTCTTATTCACGCAATATATTTTTTTTTTTTTAATCTAATACAGTGGTGCCTTGAGATATGAGTTCAATTGTTCCGTTGCCGTGCTTGTAACTCAAACACTAGTATCTCAAATAATCTCTCCCCATTGGGAATTCAATTAATGCTTGTAAGCATTGTCATAACATCTCTCTACATGAGCTACTGTACTGTTGGTGAACCGCCACATGGATGCTATCTGTTAGCCCGTCTATGGCGTTTCCCCATCTGTTGTGTGTTAGCATTAAGCTAGCGGACTTAAAGGCAAAGTTATGTGGTCGTTTTAAATACACAATGCGTTGTGATCTTTGTTTTACGTTTAGTGTGACAGTACACTTGAACTGAAGCATCGCACCGCTTTATCGGCTAAACGACTTCTTGTTGCGAAGTGAGCTGTGTTGCGTGCACTGCCAGCATACAGTGCTTGCATCTTAAATTTTTTGCTCACAAGACAAAGCAAAAAAAAATAAATAAAATTGGCGTCACTTCAGCTACCATCTCATAAAACCCGTAAGATGGGTCACTTGTGTGTCGCGGTTGTATTTTGTTTTTTAGTTCACTCTCACTACCGCAATTTTATTGCTGTCTGATAACGACAGATTTTTGTAGCCACAAACTTTTCAGAGCATACTTCAAAATCACCCTTTCCAGTCTGCTGCTGACATCCTCTCCAGGTCGTGCACCACAATGTGCTGTTACTTCTTCTCCACGGTGACAAAAGCAATCACTTTTACCTCACACCTCCTCAAAGTCCAAATAAAGCCATACAGGTCAAAATCTAACAGTGTGACAAGCATCATTTCGATAGAGAACATGAGTGTGCGACATGCATTGACAATGACAGAACACTCCAAACATCGGTCAAATCCTCTGTGTGTGCATGTGCGTGGAGTGATTACACAAACAGGCCCTTTGTGCTCTGCGGCCTTGACATGTACGTAGAAAAGACAAAAAAAAAAGAAAAGGTGAACAAGTTGTTTTTGACCTCACACATGGAAAATAAATACACCTCCTCTCCTGAGGGGAACGAGTGTGATTATTTATGTGAAAAATAAATAGTGAAACCTTATCTGCGCGAAAGGTCACAGAATGCTGACTCCAGTACATTTCACCACCAGGGAGGTTCACGTGTAATGAAACAGGTTTGTAGCAGAAGGATTTTAGAAAAAAAAAAATATAGAGAATGGACTCAATACTTTTATTACCAGGTCTTTCTTTGACGTGGATGGAACTTAAATACATCTATGTGGGAATTTGCAGGCAGATTTGGGTTTTAATTTGGCTTCAAAAGAGTCAAAAACGTATATCACTTCTTTATTGAATCAGTATTGGATATTTTTCTGGATAGATTAGTAACAATGAAGTAACTGGTTTGATGGCAACTATAGAAACAAGAGATAAGCAATACTGCCCCCTAACGGTGAGATTCTGACAAGCACCAAATTTGACATTTGGGTTATTTCATTCATCTTGCAGAACAGTGCAACAAATACAACTTTTCTACATATAAATAAAACGTAAAATAAACAGTCAAGTTGTACTGAACACTTTGTGAGTAATCTTTGGACATACTATTATGCTGAAATCTTTTTATATTTGAACACAAAAGCATCCCAGAATACCTTACCTTTAGACAGTCACGTCGAGAACAGTGGTTCAAACCAAGTAAACAAATAAAATATTTTTATTGCATATCAGTGGTGGTCCACAAAATGACAATACAAACAAATTGCATTAAAATATTATGTCTTAAACAAGTGAAAAATCTAATAAATTATAATGTCACGAATCCTACTTTGCGCGGTAAGAAAATAAAGATCCTCTTAAATGGTCAATTAATCAATTTCAGAGTGCAACCTTGTAGTATCAGCAGCTTGTCTTTTGTCAGTCAACTCACCTTGTAACCTTGTGAGGTGGTTCTCCTTTTTTGGGTTCATTTTGGAACAAGTGCTGCACAACCAGGCCTAAGTTGCAGCTTGAATAAAATACGAGCATTTTTGTGGATTCTAAGCACTCATGTCAATGTGGATTTTTTTTTCAGCCCCTCATGTTTTTCACTTCACCAAAACAACTCAAAACAGTATTTTGCGTCATTTAAAACTAAGCCATTGCTGTTCCATTTGGCACTACCTTTGTACCTCAACATCTCAACCTATTTTGGACACTTTGCACCTGCTGCTGTGTGACATGGACAAATCCAATGTATATCCCCATGTGGGTAATATTATATCATGATACTGATAGAGTATTTTTAATGGCAATTTTCTTTCTTTCTTCGTTGATTTATACAACACATTTTATAGCGGGAAAACAATAAAATCCAGGTTAATGCTCCCCCTATTTCTAAAATATTTTTTCCTAAACCTAGTTAGTGTGCTGTACGTTCTTTTTGTAATTATAAAACTACTTTTTATTTGTTTACATTGCTTTTAAATGGCTTGAAATTCTTTTGTCTGTTTTTAAATTTCGTTACTTTGCATTCGAGCCATAGACAAAATTGTTTGTTCGCCAAGGACGTTTGCGTATACATTAAGACAAAATAAAAGACTCTGTAAATGTCAAGCCGCTGTAAATGTACGACATTGTTCAAATTGTTGAGACACACAAACACAGCGTCCTTGCTAGACACTTCTTTAAAAGTTAGTGCGTACACTGTGATAATTTGTTCTTTTACCTTCGTTTGTGCAGCCGAGGTACACTTTGGTGGCTGCCAGGTTGTGGTGGTGAATCCGTGGAGGCAGGCAAATACATTTCGGGGTTTGCTTTAAGTAGAAGAAAACAGGCAAAACTCATGATAATCGCACTGCCCTTAGATAAAGCATAAAATGTGTTGCAATCCTTACACCGTTCACCTGATTTGGATGTTAATACCCTCAAGTTAAATCGCAAGTCTGCACTCAAATCTTGAAAAATCTTGATTGTGTCATTTCAAATTCACTGTGGTGTTGCACAGAGCTGGAATGCAATTTTCTGCATGTCTCAATGTCCAAATATTTATGGACATTAACTGGGACAGCAATTGACCAGTTAACTGACTAATAAAGCATATTTACTTCTATTTCGCAGTATTCGTTAGACAGTTAAGTCACACTTTAATTTTACATCGGCGACGCTAATCTATTATTTGGGCAACCTTAACTCACCTTAACTCCTCAAAAAAAAGGAAGTAGTTGGTCAGCAGCATCAATTAGAATATTGGCATTAGCCGGGAGACGATTTGAAAGCCATTTCTGACATTTGTGAGGACCCCATAAGCTGCCCACTGTGCCCGTTTTAATTTTTATTAACCTCCTTAAACATAGCCCGCCTAATGATTCCGATGTAAACTGTCATTACGTACTTGATCCTCTTTAAAATAAAAGAATAGAAATATAGATCCGCCAGCAACAGGCGGCCAAGTGAATTTTGCCATTTGACCGAGCGATTCAAGCGATTTATTTATTTACTTATTTATTTTGGGGGGAGCGGTTCTAATTTGTTGTGTCATTTTGGCCACTTTACTAACCTTATATCCACAAATGGGAGCAAATGAAAGAATGATTTGTCTACTGCATCTACTGTAATTTGTGCAGACTTTGCCTCTAATTAAAAAAAAACTGTACAGTAAAATCAGTCCAAACTTCGCATGCTGATAGTATGGGCCACCAGGAAGAAGAATCTATTGGAATGATTTTCTACTTATAGGAGGAATGTTTTTTTTATGGCACTTCGAACGTGAAGGCAATGATGCATTGTGCGTATTTTGTGCACAGTTGCGACATGCGGAAAAGCATTCACCGTAAGGTTTAGAATATGCGCGCACTCAAAAACGTAGGAGCGTTTTGACCACGGAAAAACGAGAGCGTGATAGCTTGACCGCATATATGCTTTGGGGGGTTGTACATGATCTCTGTCCAAACAGACAATAACAGGCTATTTTCTACATTATAAATCGAGTTCCGCCTTCTTTTTATTTTATCTATCATCTGTGCTGCATTCGTGAATCCTGACGTCAATGACAATACACGGATGCCTACAATGCGCGTTCATGATCTCCGAGCGTATTTTGGAGGAATTCTTTTTCAAGCCCCGTTGCGCCAACTGTTATCGATCCCAACTGTGTCAGAATGTATTGTTTGTAAAGCTATTAAGCTTCTAGCAGAGTGTATACTTAACAGCACTTCAGGTCATATCGCTTTCATTTCGCTCCAGAACCCCTTCATAATACCAAACACTCACTTTGAGCAGTTAAAAACAACATGTCTGCTAAATATACGTATATCTATTTACACCGTACATCTATATATCTACACTTGCCATTTGTGTTCACCTCATTTGCTTTTTTAAACCATTGCAGCTGTATTAATGCAAGTGTATTTCAATTTTACTTTGTATTGTTATCCACAATTTTTCAACATAGGACACAGGTGCGTCCCTCATTTACATTGGAATTGTGTGCTATTCCAGCCACAGTGGCAACTGTATGCTCAACATAGCAATTTACATAAAATGACAACAAAAAAAGTCCGTCATACCCCCTCAAACTGAGCCGAACCATATTAGATCGAATCGAAGTCCCACTCGTTTGAAATGAATCATATCGTTCCGCTTTCAAATGTAACGGCCCCTTGAATCGTTTTGCACCCCACATATCAAAATCCAGATCAAATAGTCTTTGTGGAGTGATGCACACTCCTAGTGCATTGCTTCCCTGCCTTGCACGTATTCCCATTCCCAGCTCGAAGGTTATCTTTGCACTCCTTTAGCACGTATTCGCCCTTTAAATGTCATCATCCAGCTAGTTCCTAGTTACCATACAGCAATGCTAATCAGGACACTTCTGACACTCTTCCCATGCACCATTAACGCGCGTCACATCCACTTTGGTGTTGTCTCCGAAGGAGGCCGATGTGCTTGAGTGGTTATGCGGATATCTTCTTGCACAACTGTGTTCATCTCCAGTCGAGTTCCTCATGTTGAAGTGTTGAAGCACAAACCACATACATAACAGTGCTACTCTTCACGCATGATCTAAGTAGAAGGTACAAGGGAATACGGAATCTTTTTTTTTTTTTTTCCCATTTCAACAAGAGGCACAAGGCAGTAATTACAAAGAGACATGTGATGATTTTATTTGCTTGGCTTTCAGGATGACACTCGACCAAGCTGTTGCTGCAACGAGTAGGGCAATTTAGTGGTGCTTAATAGCACTTCAGTAGGCCACACACAGTACAATACATATCTACACACATTGCAATTTATAAAAATAACACAATATGCTTTTTTTTTTTATGAATAGATTAAAAACAATCGAGACAAAGTTGAGGTTGGCATGTTGGCTCGTCACCGGTCACGCGCTCCAGTTTCTGATGTGAACCCTTTCCAAAATTAATTGCCCACCCCAATTGACCTGGTGAGGTGTGACCTTTGTTGAGAAAAGTGGAGGTCAGACGAATTTTGGAACGACACCATTACGTGCGATTGTACTTTCACCGCGTGTTCACACCTTTTGAGTTTCGTCTTTCACGGTAGCTTTTAGGCGCATTTCTATTGACGTCCTCATCTGAAAAGACATTACACGCTCTGCTGCTGTTGTGGAGATTGTGATGATCAGCATGCCGACTCCATCGTGGGGGCAAGGACCAGCCATTGTTTGCAATTAACTCAAAAACAACTCTCCGTTCAAGTGAGTTACGCATTGGCGTCTGTGCTGCGTCGTGTCTGTCAGGCTTTTGATCGTGTTTCCGCGATTAGACGGGGTACCTTTATCAGCATTAAATAACGGAAAATCAAATCATGGAAAAGTTGCAGTGATTGGATGAAATAAAAACGTCCAACACACTGTTCATGTGAGTACACAAGAAACATAGTTTGCTTGTTTACCGCTTTAGTCAGTCAGCATGTGGCACAATGTCCATGTATGTGTTTTCTGACACGACCGGCGGTGTCACAGCTTAGCAAAAGGACAGTCAAATGTCTTTTCAAGTACTCAACTGAGTGCACACTGAGTCACTGATGCTCCGCGGTAGTACGAATGCAAATGTGAAAGGTCATATGTACCTTGGGAACGGGATTGACTTTTGACCAGTCCATGGTGTACTGTATGATGTGCTACGTACATCTTTTTGATTGGGACCAAGCCATCATGCAAATACCGAAAACTCTAATAAGTGAACTTTGAAAATGTAGCCCCTGGAGCCAATTAAGGTTGCAACAGGAAATGCGCTGGGTAAATGCGGAGGTCAGCACATCAGTATTTTGATCAGCTGGAGCGTTTTGAAATGGTCGGCATTTGGAAAAGGTTGTCACGGCACCAAAAGAGCTTTAGATTAAGATTGTGCCGTATGTCATACCAGCTTTTGTTGCGTTACGACCCCATTACTTCTAATACCTCCACCCCCATTGGCAAGACGAAAGAAATGGTTGCTATGGTGATAGCAATAAAAGGAGTTTTACAAAAAAAAAAAAAAAACACTAGTCTCATGTCTGGCTGCATGTGATGTTAAAACCCAAAAGTCGGTAGAGTGGCCAGAAAAATGTGCTCAAATAAGAATCGTGTCACTTTACATTAATATGATTCAAGTATAATTCAAGACTTAAGCTCTTCCAGACTCCAGGGTCTATTCTAAGTACAGTGCCTGGCGACAGCTGACTCGCACGGGAAACAGCTGGCCCATAAGGCTCATTTAGCCCACCGACACTCAGCGACTGTACAGCGGCCGTAATGTGTCAACGGCAGATGGTCAACCAATTATAATCATATTAATTAACATGGAGTAACTTTGACAATTTTGCTCATGGGTGGCGCTTCCTTGGAGAATGTGTGGTCATGTGACTGCCTGGTTCCGTTTGATTGGTCGAATGGAATTCAACGCCATTAGTTGGGTTGGTGGAAGCGCACACAAGTTTCTCTGGCGCACCAAAACAGCGCACGCAATGATAAACGCCGACACAGCAGAATAGAAATGGCGATTCTCCTGAACAAAAACAATCGCGTAAAACTATGCTGCATTAGGAGTACAGACAAGTAAAATAAAATGTAAAAAGTTACTTGAACAAATCAGAAAAAGTGTCAAACAGAATAAACGTAGCTCATTATTATCCACCTCTGCGCTCTTCAATTACAAATCAGGGGTGAATGAATACATTTCCCTATTTGTCTATTATCAGTGGCTATTTATTGCAGAGCGGCACGCCAGCTCAATCCTCAAAGGTAATTTATCATATTATTGATTCATCGTGAATGGACGGGCATACCAAGTAGGCGAGTGAAGTGGGATGTTACAAACCAATCAAAACAAGTGCATCTAGACAAGTGGCATTAGAACAAAAACATGGGCTCAAGTGGAGCATGAGCGCAAAGTCCATCTGGTTGATCCATTGTGGATTGCTCTTGACCTGTGCCATGTTTTCTGCTTTGTGTAATGAGGTACGGTTTGGCTTAAGAGTTAGGGAATAGGGTACGGGTAAGAGTTAGGGTTAGTATCGGAGTTACGGCTGAGGAATATGGTTTAGGGTTAGGAAATAGGATTTGGGTTTTATGTTAGGGTTTGGGACCGTCAGTGGAAAGGAAAGATTGAACTGAAGTTAAATCTGCCCCCTCGGGGTATTAATTTAAGATTCAAATCGGTTCAATGTGGTCCTAGATTATCTCTTATCTTCCTTGCTGCAGCTTTACTTAAACTAGCGCTAGCTAAATCTGTCAAAACGTTTTAAGTAAAGTAAAGTGGTTTTAGTCTATGACTAGATTTCAGCCCTGTATGAGCAACTGGTCCATTGTTTTGCACAAACACGTCCACGTCCAATGACTGAGTTGGCAAGTATAAGATGTGTGGGCGGGGTCTCCCGTTACACATATTTTGAGCACATTTTTCCATAATCTTCACATTGAGTATTACATTAAACGTCAATGCTGCCTCAAAACTGAAACATAGGCATTCGGTGCTCGTCATTGTTTAAATAATACAGGTAATATAACAGCTGTTCCAATACTTTTGGAGGGCAGCGTAGTTGTTTTGTTGTTGTTTGGCCGAACGTCGACTCGAAAAAACATGTGATTTGGCAACTTTCCCGTGAACCAAATCGTGCAAACCACTACCAGCGCGTACCGATGGATGTGAGGGTCTCTCATTAACTAACACGCCCATGCTTACTGACTTGGAGGCGTTAAAAAAAAAAACAACAAAAACAATCACAACAAAAGGGTTTCCAGAAGAAACGCAAATAAGTCATGTCAAACCTGCCGGCGTTTGCGGGCCATGCACTCTGTATCTGCAGAGGAACAGCTCGGCTCATTAGTTAATTTCAGTGGGGTCAAAAAGGGACCCTGAGGGACTTTGTAGTTCCATTGATTTAGCAAGTCTTGGTCATCCTCAAGGGGTTGGTCCAAATGCCACCAATGGAATTAGCGTGGTACTGTTAAATCTGCGAGAAGTCAGTGTAAAGTGAGTGCCGTGGAAGGTGGAAGAATGCTATACAAGTAAAAGACCAAAGATGAAAATAGATATTTAGAAAAGTACAAGCTCAGCTTTTTGCACATTCGATATAAATAGCAACAAAACCAACCAGTATGAAAATGTCAATTTGTCTTATTATGGGCGTGCTCTGACTTCAATATTTTTTTATATATGACTTACTGTAATACAAGAATAAACACGATGTCACCATGTCATTTTGTGGGGAGTAGTTCATGCTTAGATCCCACATGTGACACCAATTATCATTTTCCATTTTAGTTGTTCCTATCTCGCTGCGCTGTGTGAATGGTATTGCTACGCAATGGGAATGAGGGTTAATGGACATGACTTCTTCCAGGGTAGCATCATAGGCAGGTCGATTGGCCGTGTGTTGAGTGAAACTATTCTTTGCTTTTGTCTTGCAATTTCTGCGGGAATACTTTATTACTGGAAATCACAAAGACTTGCTATTTCTGTGGGGCTTGTCAAGCCTTGGATTTACGGTCATAAACTTTTATCCCTTGCAAGAAAAATAACTTGTTCACAGCAGAGCGGATAAGCCCAAGAAAAAGCCAAACAATTCATTATAAAGACCAAACAGCTTTAACTATTGTTCCTTCCATTCCTTGTTTTTCATTTCTTTCTTACCTTCTCCTTTCCTTACCTCCTTGTCCCCCTTTTTTTCCTTCCTTTTTTGCTGCCCCAGCCAAGATTTGAAGAAATGTCAACTTTTGACCTTCGTCAGCAGTCTTTACTGGCGCAGCGGACGTCTTTGCTTTCTTTGCGATGTAATAGCAGAAAGGGATCCACATCGTGTCACTTCACTTGTCTTTGCAAGTGTGTTTATATAGTCTTCTGCGTCGTTTCTGTCTGTCAACATTTTTTGTGTGGCCACCGAAGTGACATCATCGCTCCACGGTTTCCATGGAGATGCGTGCTGCGTTGAGGCTGATGTGAGGAAGGAGGAGTGAGAGCAGCACATATGGATGTGACAGCATCGCGCGGCAGCTTGACGTCCATCTCCTCCTCCTTTTTCCGCTAACATGGATTCTTCTCCAACGCCGCCCATGTATGACCGCTACCGCTCCACGCTGTCGCCCAGTATGGACATCGGCGCCGGCACCTACTTGCTGTTGATTAGTAAGTTCATTTTATACCAGACTTTCTTTTTCGTGGATGACTTTGACACTTGTAAACTGCAAAACATCTTCAGCTCACTCAGACTCAAGCAATCAAATGATGCATTTCTGTTGGGTTTTGCACAAAAGCACTTTGCAGAAAGCATCAGCCAAAGACTCAATACGGGTGCCATTTGAATATTGATGAAGTGTAGTAAAAAGCCCTGAGGTGGGCATAATGAAAGAATATGGCGGCACAAAAAATGTAAACGCCACCTATAAATATCCTATATGAAGTTGGTTAATGATGATGGAGCAGGGGGGGGGGGGGGGGGTGTTTAAAAGGGACTAAAAGGGCAGGGGTCTGGTGGAGATGATACAATGCAATTTGAGGCTTCTGTGACGACATTGTCAATATAAAATGTACGATAAGAGAATAATAGTACAATTCAGTTTGAGACAGGAAGTACTTGTGTGCCTGGTTTAATCTTTTTACTTGTTTATTTCGTTTGTGTCTGCAAAAATGAGCGGAAACTTGACTGTCCACGCAAACAGATGTTGAAGCTGATGTACTAAGCGGACGCATTCGGGAGAACGCCTTTAATCTTGCTGCGCAGTTCATTTAGCACGTTGTGGGGGGAATATATGCAAATAGATTTGAATTACAATTACATTACGCAATCATGTAATATTGTTTTCTTATACTGGAAGATGAATTGAACATTGATTAGATTAAATTGATTTAATCAAATTCAAATAGAATAGCATAGCCTTTATTGTCATTGTGGTGCACCACAAAATTGGAATGCTACTCCTTTGGTGTGATACAAAAACAGGGGAAGTGGACAGTATAGTGAGAGTATGGTGTGAAAATGAAAAAAGACACGACATGCAAAGTGCAGGAAAAGAAATAAAAGTTTAAAAAAACGAATGAAACGAAACACAAAAAGGTGAGACAGTACAGACTAGACTCGAGCACCCGTGAGATACAATGCACTTATGTTGAGGTACTGCACTTGGAAAATGTTTTGGATAGCAAATAAATATGACAGTGTGAAAATATACTGTGCAAATTTAAATCCAAGCAATTCACTTGAGAGTTACAGAGCACTTGAATAATGCAGGAGAGAGTACAGGGGTATGTTTAGTATTTATTGTTTTGGATGTTGATGGCCCTTTGGAACAAAATGTCTCTGAGTCAGTGTGGCTTTTGCATGTTCCGAACTCCCACCATGGCAATTATTTGTTTGAACCTGCAAACAAATGATTGCCAGGGTGGGTGTCCTTGATGATGTTTGTTGCTCTGCTGTGAGTAATTACACGATACAAAAAGCATCCTGCGAACGTCTGGATTGTGTTTGAAGAAAATACAG
Organism: Filicampus tigris; assembly: GCF_054856515.1. NCBI lineage: Eukaryota > Metazoa > Chordata > Actinopteri > Syngnathiformes > Syngnathidae > Filicampus > Filicampus tigris. The sequence continues at coordinate 8,386,707 of NC_141236.1, read as the reverse complement.
TTAATCAAATAGTGAACGTTATTGCATTTGATGAATGAATGCATGATTAATATATACACAATAATCGTCCATTATTATAGACAATATATTGGATACGCATCCAAACGAGACTCTCCGCGGATTGATCTTCTTCATCTTTTGACCTCCCTGCCGCATCCCTCGATCGCCTCCGCCTGCCGCCACCGACCCTCTCCCTGTGGATGTTTTGGGGTTGTGCTAGCATGACAACCAAGTGTGAGATTCCCTGTTCCGCTTCCAGTGGATTACAGAGCTGTTCACGACTTCCAAAACCAATTCCCAATCTTCAAAGCCTCTCCATCCAGATTGTGAAGTTAACGACTGGTATTGGGACTTTCCATTCACCCGGCCTTCACTAAACCTGTCACGGTTGAAGCTAATCAGCCGTGTTCACGCCCACAACGGCGCCAACTTGCGCACACACATCTTACCCTGACGTTTTGTGTGCGTCTTAGCCGTGTTCTCCATCGGGGGCAACCTGCTGGTTCTGGTGATGGCCTTCAATCGCTCTTCTCGCATGAAGCCCCCCGAGCTCCTGAGCGTCAACCTGGCGGTGACTGACCTCGGGGCGGCGGTCACCATGTACCCTCTGGCCGTGGCCTCGGCCTGGAGCCACCGCTTCCTAGGGGGGGACGTCGCCTGCCTCTACTACGGCTTGGCCGGCTTCTTCTTCGGCGTGGCCAGCATTATGAACCTCACGCTCTTGGCCCTCGTGCGTTTTGTGGTCTCCCTGGACTTGCAATCGCCCAGTAAGTAGCCAAAGCATTCATGGCCCTCTACATTGCGTATCTTTTTATCAAGTTTTTTTTTTTTTTTTTTTTAACAGTACCAAGGCAAATTCCATTTTAGAATTGCGTGCCTTCACTGTACCTTTTGTGATTAAGGGCAACAAAACATAACATAAGTCGACTCTTAGATTCAATTAAATGTGAACCAACGCACACCTGCCCCAATGGTGCCTCTGATTAACCCCAAATAAAGTTCAGCAGTTCGAGTAGGCTTCTCCTGACAATACCTGTACTTTTTTTGCCATCTACCATCATTCTCTTCTTTTTTTCTAAGGCCCAAGATCCAGGTGAAGAAAAAAGCTTCAAACATGATGCTGCCAGCACCATGCTTCCTCACATGCATTTCCGAGCTAATGTATGTTACATATTTTTTCCTTTGGAAGTGAAGACGTCCATCCTGCCATCTTACCCCATTACACAGACACGTGTGGAAAATGGGAGATTGTTGTCACATGTACTAATCAGCCAGTACTTGCCAGAAACTCCTTCACCCCTTTGTCCTGGAAGATGTGACTACAAAAATGTCAGGAAAAACTTTGAAAACATCTGAACTTTATTTGGCGTAAATCAGAGGCACTTTAAATGGTGGCAATGAGTTTGAAAGTAATTGTGAAACACTTGTGCACAGTTGTCTAATTTAGTTACACAAAGTCACATAATGGTGGAATACATTTTCTAACTCATTGCAAGGTCTAATTTTCTATACTGCAAAAAAATGGATATTTAACAATTGTGAGTAACAAGCGTCTTCTTTTGTTTTCCTCATAATTATGTTATACAAAAGTCCATTTGAGAGGAGAGAGAAAGAGAACTGGCGTACCGTCCGTCATACCGAATCTTCTTTCTATATTTACCTACATGTTTTGAGGTAACAAGACGGTATCAATGTTTATGGATGTGATGTTATCCAGAGGACAAGGTGAGCTGGCGTCAAATGAAGCTTCTGTGTTCGTGGACTTGGCTGTACGCACTGCTCTGGGCTCTACTGCCCGTCCTGGGCTGGGGCCGATACGGTCCCGAGCCATTCGGCCTGTCCTGCTCGCTGGCGTGGGGCCGCCTGAGGCGTGAGGACTCCTCCTTCGTGGTGGCCATGTTCTCCTTCAACTTAGCTCTGCCGGCCACCGTCATCGTATGCTGCTACTTCGGTATCGCCATCAAACTCTATGTCGCCTACAGGAAGTCGGTGGGACATGGGCGACGCGTATCCAACGTACTCAAACTGCACCGCAGGCTGCTCACGGTCAGTATTGTCCGGATCGGAGCGCCTGAATAACACTTGGGGCGCTAACGCCCTTGCCCTGTGCTGCAGATGGCGGTGGTGATCAGCGTGAGCTTCATCGTGTGCTGGTCTCCGTACAGCGCGGTGAGCTTGTGGTCCGCCGTGGGGCCCGGCAGCCCGTTACCGCCCCAAGTCAGCCTGCTGCCCTGCATGTTCGCCAAGAGCTCCACGGCCTGCAACCCCGTCATCTACTACATTTTCAGCCAGAGCTTCAAGCGTGAGGTCCAGCGGCTGCTGCGGTGCCGGCCCGGATGTTGTGGAGGCGAGGACGGCGGGGATGCCGGGCGGCAAGGCGGAAGAGGAGGGTCCCAGTTGGGCTCTAAAGAAGCCGTAGCGACCACGCTGGTTTGAAGGGAAACTGAGAACTGGACCAAGGTGGCGCCCGCGGTGGTTTGTGCTCAGAGGAGAGCGGATGTTTTCGGACATCTCCGGTGAGGTTAAAAACATCAACCACTGGAGTGTGAATCTATGTTTTGCCAGGGCCTGTTGTTATTTTTGGTCAAGGCTTCACGATCAAACGCGGCAGAACTGGACAACGGCGCACAAATGACAGTCGACAACTAACCCTTGCAGTCTTGTTGACTCACTGCGATGGAAAAACTGCGACCCCTATTGGAAAACAAAACCACCGATTTTTTTTGTTGTCAACACTGTTGTCTCAAAAGTCCAGTCAAAGTCCAGTAGTCAATTATGTCAGCGTTATTCTTTGCGTACAGCACAGCTGTCCCCAACCGTTTTTGCGCGGCGGACTGGTATCACGTGAAGATGCACCAGCATGGAAACAAATAAAAACAAGTGATTACGACTACAATGCACCATTGCGCTGCATGCAGTTGTCGTAATTTTAGGGAGACTTGCGCATGGCCACTCTTAGCTTGTGTTCCATAGCACAGTGATTCCCAACCAGAGTGCAGTCGTGAGAGATCAACAGGTGTGCCACAGAAAATTACCGAAAAACATTGTTAATTGCAAATATATTTGTTCTCTATCTATGCCAGTGGTATATAGAACAATCAAATGATCTTCCACAAGATAGCATAAAGTACATCTCACCTGTTGCCATTCATAGAAGAGGTCATGGCTTACTGCACTTCCTCAACTATTTAATAAACATTTAATTCAATTACCTTAGTTGAAGTTAAGATGCTTTATGCTAGCTAAGGTGAATAATTTTCATTATCTACACTCTCTCTCTCTCTCTTTTTGCTGCTGACTGAGTTTAGGAGGTTCAGTTTACACAGCTTAGGCTTGTGTAGCTTTTAATTCCCCAAAAATATACACAATATACAAATATGGATGATATCCAATATGCTTGGTAAGGCAAAAGACAAACAAAACGTCATGCTTCTTTCTAATCATTATTATGATCAACACCATTTGATAGTGGATAACATTCCTCTTGAGGAAAAAGGTCTTGAAAATGGCAAGTGGGATACATTTCCTTGCTAATGTAAAGAGCTTAGCTGGCCTTTACATGACCTGTCGGATGTTCTCCAGGCTCTTGTGGATGTTGTCCACCACGTCCATGGCGGCCTGCGGGATTCTGGTGCCCGGCCCGAAGATGGCACTCACGCCGCTCTGGTACAAGAAGTCGTAGTCCTGCGTTTCAACAGGGTGCCGATGTTAATGTTTACTCTCGTTTTATTTATTTATTCATTTTTTCTTTTACAAATAAAAGTTCTTCTGAAATGTGTTGATTGGAAGTGGATTTCTGTCTTAAATGGTAGATTACATTCAATTATCTTGTCATTTAATTTCTTTGAACTTCTATATTATTCCCACTTTTTATTCCAATATTTAAATTTCAACTTCTTTCCTTTAAATGTATATTCTAGTTTGATTACAACTTGAATTAGATATAATTTTATTTCAGCTTAGTTGGAATGAAATGCTCATTGATATTTCATTTCAATTTCAATTTGATACTTTAAATGTTAATATGGCAAAGGCAACTGCATTATTTATTTTAAACAGAATATTTATGTTTTATTTTAGCGCTTAAATTAAAATGTATTTCAACTGTTAAATTTATTATACTTCAATTTATTATTAGAACGAATTGAAATGTTCATTTAATCTTTAAGCTATTCTAGTAGGCTTTTCTTGACATTTCTTTAGCTGTCTAGCAGAAGCCTTAATGGTGGGAAAAGTTGTTGAAATGATTTATCTTGGTCTCATTTCTGTTTTAATATCCCACAAACTGGGCATTAAAACAGGGGGTGTGGAGACTTTTTTATATCAACTGTACATAGCCAAGCTGGCCATTACCTGTGGCGGGATGACGCCCCCGCAGATGACCAGGATGTCGGGTCGCCCCATCTTGCGGAGTTCCTTGACAAGCTCGGGCACTAAAGTTTTGTGACCGGCGGCCAGCGTGCTGACGCCCACACAGTGAACGTCGGCATCCACTGCCTGCTGGGCCACCTCCGCGGGCGTCTGGTGGACAGCGGACACCAACCACCATAAGTACAGAAGTCAGTCACACACCATTTGGTAACTACCTTTGCTTTTTTGTCGGGCCTGACCGATTAATCAGCCGATATTAACTCTTTTCAAATTGGCAAGAATCACCCGATTTTTGGTCGGGGTATTTTTTTGTACATATTAATATCCATTACAACATTACCTGCAAACAAAGATAGTATGTTTGCATGAATCAATACTGGCCCTGCGCTGTCCATCCAGACTTGTTTTGAGGAGGAGAATTGTCCAAACCTGAAAAAGCGGCCCGATGTCCACGTCAAAACCAAGGTCTGCGAACCCGGTTGCGATCACCTTGGCTCCTCGGTCGTGGCCGTCCTGACCCATCTTGGCCACCAGGAGGCGAGGGTTCCGCCCTTCTTGGTTCTTAAATTCGGCCACTCTGCATTGTTGTTATGGGGATCAACATTATTTGTGATGAATGAATCTATGCCTGTGAGTACTTATTATTTTCTTGTATGTGCTCTTGTATGTGTTGCTGCTGTGTGTTAAAGTAGCTACTGCAACATTTATGCTAATTTCAGGAAGTAGCCAAAATTGTTTCTGACTCTTTACGTGCAGTACCTGCTGAGAGCCAAGGCGATTTCTTCATGCTCGCCGTACTCGCTGCGGTACGCGCCGCTCACCATGCGGCTGCTAGCCTTGTGCTCGCCAAACACTTTCTTCATGGCGTCTGTGATCTCTCCAACAGAACATCTGCACTCAGCAAGGAAATAAAAAAACTCAACTCGACATCTTAAACTAAAAATAGGCTGTCCGAGATGACTGAAAGGTTATCATTTTAATATTTAAAACTTCACAATTACATTACATTTGTTTCATTACAAGATTTCAAAATTGTTTTTAAGCTTGTATGATAGTAAAGAATGTTCAGATGTAGAGATGTCTTTTTTTAATATAATATATCATAAGTGTTGTTAGTACAGTAAGTGTTATTACTCTTATTGCATCACAATACAGGACTTCTTTTTTAAATTAAGTTTTGTCAGGGTGGTTAACTTATTTCTAACTCTTGTTACTGAAGACATTTTGCCTCTAGCTATTGTGAAATGCGCTATACAAATAAAATTGTATTGCATTGTATAGTACTGTATAGTGCAAATAGCAAAAGTCTGTGAATAACAGACATTCATTCGATTGCATTGGACATTTAAAAAAAAAAAAGAAAATACAAAAATGATTCGAAAATATTTTTCAAGTACAAACCTGGCACGTGCCGCCTCAACAGCCAAAGCCAGCAGGTTTCCCTCTCGTGTGCGGGCGCACTCCTCGATGGCTGCCAGGCACTTGTTGGCGGCGTCCGTGTCGCGACTCTCCCGCACCTGTCACGAAAATGACACTTATCTCTACATCGTAGAGTATGTATAATCTGTGTATTTGATTCATTATTATAATTACAATATTGTTTGAGTAATATTTTTAAGCTTATTTTTATGCTGTTATGAAAGTGAACAATGTCAAAATGGATAATGGTTACAAACGACATTGTATGTTATTTTAACCTTGCCTTTATTGTTTTGATCATGTGTATTTTTTTTTTTTTATCATTATTATTATTTCATCAATTCGAAGAAGTTTTTTTTAAATGTATTTAACCCCTAAAAAATAACATTTTTGTGCTCCTTGAAAAGCCCTAAAGTGTTTTTTTTTTTTTTTCAAAGTAGCATTAAAAGTGCGCTTGGCATTTTTCTTACCTTCTTCAACTTTTCAATCTGTTTCTGTCGCACCAGTGTGTTGTCGATGGCCAGCACCTCCACCGTCTCCTCCTTCTCCAGGCGGTACTTGTTCACACCGACAATTACTTCCGACCCTGGAGAAGAACGTGGGAGGCGTTTCCAAAGGTCATCGGTTCGAAACACGGAGGCTCGACTGTCGCAACGCATGGAAACATTGATTATGCAAGCGTTGGCGTACGTGAATCGATGCGGGCCTGTCTGCGCGCCGCACATTCCTCGATGCGGAGCTTTGGGATGCCCTCGGCCACCGCCCGAGCCATGCCGCCCATCTCCTCGATCTCCTGAATGAACTGAAAGGAAAAGGAGAACAATGTCTTATTTATATTGAGAGAATACACTTAAAGCCGCGTAGGTATACCAATAATGATCTAATTATAGAGTTTGAAGAGGATGATGATGATGATCCGTCTGTACAGCCTCTGTTTCTCACGCACCTTCAAGGCCGTGTTGTAGAGATCATCGGTGAGGGACTCCATCATGTGCGAGCCCCCCCACGGGTCGGCCACTTTGGGGATGCCCGACTCCTCCTGAATGATGATCTGCGTGTTGCGGGCGATGCGGGCGCTCTTCACGGTGGGCAGACCCAGGGCCTCGTCGAACGAGTTGGTGTGCAGCGACTGCGTCCCTCCGAACACGGCCGCCATGGCCTCGATGACCGTGCGGATCACGTTGTTGTACGGGTCCTGGGGATGGGAATGGGAATTTAACTTCCAATGGATATTTAGGGGAGACTTTCGCAAAATAAAATTGACCAGACACTTTTCAATCCTGATGGTGAATGATGGAGAGCGACTTACTTGCTCCGTGAGAGACCAACCGGAGGTTTGGCAGTGAGTGCGTAGGAGGAGGGACTTGGCGTTTTGTGGCTGGAACTTTTCTCGCAGTAACGTGGACCACAGCTTCCTGCCCGCCCGCAGCTTGGCGATCTCCATGTAGAAGTTCATGCCGATGCCCCAGAAGAACGACAGTCTGAGTACGTACACACGCACATACATTAGTGTGTGTGTGTGGGTGTGTGTGTGTGTGTGTGTGTGTGTGTATATGTATGTATACATATATATATATATAGTATATTTGCACTACACTTTGAATTAAGTTGTAATTCTATTTGAGTTTAAATGACAATGATGAATTAACATTTTAAATGTTATTAAACATTTACATTACAAGTAAAATAAAATTACATGTAAAGTTAAGATCAATTAACGTTTTAACTTAACTTATAAATGAATTACAATTCAACTTAAAAACAAATAGTTGAAGTTGAATAGTTGAATACATCCAAAATATGAAGTTTAAAGTTGAAATAAAATAAAAACATTTTTTACAAATTTGATTTAAATGTATTATTTTTTAATATTTATTTAGGACCTTCTAAAAATGAAATAGCCCCTGATAGGAAAGAGGTTCCACTGTCCCTGTAGCAAATGTTTTCAAAAAGATAAAAAGTCAAAGTCTTTCAAGTAAAGTCTAGTGAGAACAAGTTGTCTATTGTTAGACATTGCGAATGGCATGTCTGGCTCGGGTCGCCTGTTGAAAGGAGATAATGGGTTTTGTGAGAAAGCTTTTCACTGGATGTGACATCTGTGAAAAGATTGCGTCTGCCGCAGCCTCAGGAGGGCTTAGCCCTCATGTCGATGTACCGTTATTGCAGTTGTTGAATGGTGGCGCCAAATGGCCACAAGAGCACTTTGAAATGAAAGCAATTTCATTTTTTGTTTGGAGTCTGACCTCTGCACTGGAACGTACCATTAGAGCTGGGGGGTGGGGGCGGGTGTGGGGAGGACAAGGGCCGAACTACGGTGAATGTAAAATGAATTCCAAACCCGAAAAATTGGGGAGGACCATCATTTTACCTGGGTGCAAACTCGTCGATGGTCAAGCCGGCTTTGAGCCCCGTGCGACAGTACTCCAGCCCGTTGGCGATGGTGTAGGCCACCTCCAAGATGGCGTCGGCCCCCGCCTCCTGAAGATGGTAGCCGCTGATGGAGATGGAGTTGAACTTGGGCATGTGCTAGGAAAATGATAAACCGTTAGCATAGAAAGCAGCCGGGTTACAAAATATGACTTTTGAATTGCAGAGTGGTATATTGCAGTTCAACGTTCACGTCCATCGTAGTTCTTAAGAATACTGTAAACCCACCACCATCGCAGGTTTCAGGTTTGCGGTGCTGCTATTTCTCCGTTTTTTTTTTGTATAGCTAATACCTATTTTGGTGTTAACACGTGTTTATATTAGGTCTAATTACACTGTCAAATATATTGGCACACTAATTTACTTTGAGGCGGTGTACATTTGAAAGAAGAAAAACAAAACAAAATGATGTAACGTCACTGCTGTAATCCTGATTTTTAGGCCTACAGAAAGTGACGGCTGTAATTTACAAAACGGATTTATTTGTGAACAAAAATGGATCGGTACACTGTACAATATTTTTGTGTTAACCATTGCTCTTGCTCTCTTTGCATATATTATGCATGTAAATGTATTTGTCATATTTTAAAAGTGTGCTTAAAGACCTTTGAAAAAATTAAATGGGTTTGGTTTAAACTCACTTATTCCCACACTCTTAACAGCCACTGCGTTATATGGGCTCTCAATATCACAGATTTTTCTTTTGCAGGTGGGTGTGAAACGCATTCCCTGCGATACACAAGGGTTGACAGTACTTACCTGGGAGGTGTATGCGAAGATGTCGGCGATGGCATGCATGGAAGGTTCCGGTGGGAAAATGTAGGTATTCCGCACCATGAACTCCTTCAAAATGTCGTTCTGTATGGTTCCGGTGAGCTTGGCCTTGGGGACGCCCTGCTCCTCGCCCGTCACGATGAACATGGCAAGCACTGGGATGACGGCTCCGTTCATGGTCATGGACACGGACATCTTCTCCAGCGGGATGCCGTCGAAGAGCATCTTCATGTCCTCCACCGTGTCGATGGCCACGCCCGCCATGCCCACGTCGCCGTGCACCCGCGGGTTGTCCGAGTCGTAGCCGCGGTGCGTGGGGAGATCAAAGGCCACCGACAGGCCCTGCTGCCCGGCTGAGATTCACAAGGGAAAACATGAAAATGGACATGACGGATTTGGTCACAAAATGGCAGCAAATGATCATAAAATAAGGTCAAGTATTGAAAATGTACAGATTTTTTTTCTACATAAATAATTACTCGCATCCTTGAATATTTATATTTTGTTGCTGATAAACTTCTGCTCCACACTTCAACCCATATAAATGGTAATATTGTGAAAATTAGTGTGATGAATATTTACTTTGCAAGTCAATTTACAGTGTCGCAAGTCTGGAACCCTGTGCTAGATAAAAAACAAGGGCAGATTCAGAATGAAAAGAATAATTTAAACCATTGTTTTAGGAATGTGACTTTTGATTTGGATATTTTCGGTAATTTTTTTATTTTATTTTTTTACTTCAAAGTAAAACTCCCACTTCCCACAAGTCTGCCCTACCTTTGATGTTATCCTTATAAAACTTATTGCTCTCCTCCACAGTGCTGAATCCCGCATACTGCCTGATGGTCCAGGGTCTGCTTGTGTACATGGTGGGATAGGGACCCCTAGTGTAGGGAAATACCCCTGGTAATTCGTCCACACTCGCATCCGAGTCGGCCTTGGTGTACACCGGCTTGATGTCGATGCCCTCTGGCGTGTGCCATATCAGGTCCTCTGGGTTCTTTCCCTTCAGCTGCTTCTTGGCCAGGGCGGTCCACTGGGGGTGAAGCTCCACCTGGTCTTGACGTGGGGCCGAGGTGTGGATCCCGCAGGTGTGGAGGGGCACCCTGGCCAAGAGCCGGGCGGTGGCGCACGCTCTTTGTGCCGTCAGCATGGTTCCCCCAGGCTCACACGTGCATGGATGACCTGACCAGGTAAAGCAAACTTGAAACAATAGCATTTTTTTTTTTTTTTTTTTTTTAATAGTGCAGCCCTTTTCTGTCAACAACAGAAAAGTAATCGACTACCACTTTAGAAGTTGTGTTTTTCAATTTCCTTAAAAAATAATAATAATGGTGTCATATGGTCGTATTTGTGATAGCTAACTATATTAGTTTTTGTACATGTAGTTGTCATATTCAAGTTTGTCGTTTGAACACGTAGGCATGTGTAGTTATGTTTATAAATGGCCTGTTTTTGACCATTATATTTTCTTTATAGTTCTTAACTTCTATAAACAATGCGACAAAGCAGTTCCCAAGGTGCCAATAGTTGAGAAGTACTCAATATCATATAATAGTTTATAAACGCCATTTTAGCATCTTGAGCTAAAAGCTAGTCAAAAACGTTACACTACATCATAGAGACCATAATAAAGCCAAATGATAATCAACACGTTAGCCGGGATATGAAAGAAATCATGTCCATTCATGACAAATTGAGACGATGTTAAGATTAAGTGGGTAAAAAAGAAAAAGAAAAAAAGTTAAGCTAAGTGTAGCAGCTACGTAGCCCCTCATAGCTAACGGTGGCGAACTAATATTTTTGAAGTTTCGTAGACGAAATTGAGCATTTATTTGTGGCCATATTATCGCAAGACTGTCTTTTACATTTTAATATTTTGCTGACCTTGTTTACTCTTCTTGTGGTCTTTAAAGGTTGACAAAAGGCGTGCGTGCGTCCATCCAATGGATTCTCATGACATTAGCCGTCAGCCAATTGGAAGAGACGGGGAGTCTATGAACTCTGAACCACAAAACCAGAAGTAGTAAGAAGCGTCCTCTCTGGCGGCCATATTGGTGGGGTATAATAAGACAAATGAGTGGAAAATCAGAACATTTGATATACAATTTTAGACCTTTTAGAGGTCATGCGTTGCCAATAGTGCCGATCTTAAGGTTATTTATAAAAGTATTAAGTAAATATAATAAATATTTGGAACATGCAATGTGTGTTGTTTGAAATGAAAGGTATGATAGTTTTTATTCAATTCTTCTCAAGCAAATGTTTCACACAGGACACATTGTAGTTAACATGCCATTTTTATTCCAGAGTTGGTCAACAAAATGATAAGCAGCAACGGTTCCGTACACCATCAGACCAGGTCGAATCCAGAAAACACACATGCAGTAAATGCTTTTTATTGGGGGAGTAGTTACAAATACATTGTTAACATGGCAACATTTTCGGGAGCATTCAGCAGGACAAACGCTGATTAAAGTGGCGATGCAGTCAGGTCAGTAGTTTGTGTAAGCGTTATGTTTATATAGAAAATACCCAGTCATGATGCAGGGACTTTTGTAATGTGCTTATGCTCTGTTGCTAATACCGTAAGGCAGTGAGTGTTTTGATTGCAGTGTAATATGAATAGAGTTTGGATGCATTTAAATAGTAAATGGAACAAGAGAGGGATGAGAGTCAGCGCATCGACCGGGTCCCTGCACAAATGTTTTCACTCCAGTTTCAGGAGCTCCACGTCAAAAACGAGCGTGGCATTGGGAGGGATGACGCCGGGGTGCCCCGTGAGTCCGTAGGCGACGTCTGGCGTGCAGGTGAGTTTCACCCTCTGGCCCAGGCTCATCTGGGTGATAACATGTAACGCCTCATTAGCAAAAATACACATGTATAACTTTTATCACAATACACATTTAACATTTAATAACATTTATTTTTCCAAACTATATTTAAGTTCCCTATTGAGGGCCAAACTTCAATTTAGTAAATTGCTGTTTTATTTAAATTTCTCACAATTGTGCTGTCCTAATCTCAAGTAAAAGTACCACTGTATATAAACATTGGTATTTCCTTGGGTAAAACCTGCCTGCTTCTTAGTGTGCAGCAGAGGGGGCTGTTGTACTAAGCCTAAAGTCACCTCGTCGCAAATCCAATGAAATCGGCCCTACTGGTAATGAATAGAATAAAACACAACACAACACCCTTTCTCTTAATTATGCTCCCATAAAATCATCCAACAACTGTGGTGATTGTTTTGATTGACAAAAAGCAATCCCCCCCATAGAGTGACATAAGACCAGTCTGCGCTTACATCTCGAGTGGCAGGTGCAAGGAGCGTGTTTACAAAGGAATGCTCTGTTTTTTCTAACCTGAGCCACGCCTTCTTCCCAGCCTTTGATCACCTCATTGCGTCCAATCTTGAATTTGAAGGGCTTGTTTCTGTCCCGGGATGAGTCAAACTTTTTGCCGTTCTGCAGCATACCTGTCAAAAAGATCAAATCATCACTTGCTGGCTGAGATTTGCAAACGAGGCCTTTTTAGGATTCAGTTGGAAAATCGGAAGTGTGACAGCGAGTGGGTGGTGGAAGGAGGGGGGCGTCGGTTTCAATCCTCCCAAATGCACAAAGGCGGACTAGGAATCAGAAGCGGGTGGCCTGGTTTATTGGATTATTTTTAAAGGTAACAACTAGGTCGCCGCTTGTCAGCGTGTAGAGGGAGGGAAGAAAAAAAAAGTAGAAACACAGATGGATAAAAATGTTGGAATCAGACCTTTATTATTATCCAGTGAATAACTCATTAACGATTTGAGTACCGAGTGTTTTGACAATCACTCCCACCACCATAAAGGGAGGTCAAGTTTGATAGCCCTCAGACCTCGCACACATTGCTCACAGAAGAAGCTATGTTTGCAATACACAGGTGCCTTGAGATACAAGTTTAATTCATTCCGTGGCCACACTTGTAACTCAATACCTCAAATCATCTTTCCATTAATCCGAATTAAACATTTGGTGCATCATGATTTAATGCTGCAATCCGATTCATTGTACTGCTCCTTCTGGTGTGCCCGCCTTGGCCACCAGGAGGCAGTATAATACGACAGCCAATTTCTTGACACTGTTCTTGTGTAAGCGGGGTCTAAAACAACAAAATGTTCCATCCTAACTGGGTTTAACGGAGATCCCATCGTAGCCGAGTTAGCCGACTACAAACTCTTGGTGTGTGGTAAAATGATTTGACGCTGCATTGCGATACTCTTCCGGTAACGGTCATTTAATTTATGTCAGCCTGTGTTCACTCGGCAAGTGTGAATAGTTGGGGGTCTAAAGACGTTGCGTGAACGTTACACTTTAGCGCCATAACTGCGTCGCCTCTCCGCTTTCACCAGCCCTCTAAATTTAGAGGCTCCGGGCATATCTAAGAATCACACAAGGCTTGCCCGATCTCAGCTGGGCCGGGGTGGGTTCCAAACAAGGAAGTCACCAAGTCCAAGCAACAGAGGGCCAACACCTGCTATGGCGCATCCTAGTGGCCCAGTGGTATTGCCATACAGTGATTGTGCCTCGGGCCATAAATTGGAAAATAACATGCATCAGGGAAAGTACAAAAAAATGTAAGATATTTAAAATTTGAAGATAAAATTCTCTCATACATTTTCTGAATGTAAGAAAAAAACTAGCACATTATGCTAAAAGCAGCTAAAGTTATTGTCATACAGTATTATATCAAATAAAATATATATTTATTTTTACGCATTAACACATTACAACACAAGACAAAGACAACAACAACAAAAAAATTTTTGCACTTGCATTTGTGCACTATTTTTCCTCACCAGTAACATGCAGTTGTCCCACTAGTATGCCAAAGTTGTTTTAATGGTGTGCAGAAATGTCATCCAGTGGAAGGCGGTAGTGTACGTGTAGCGGGCATGCTACTCATGAGCACAAGTCATTCGTTTACTGTGCTGAATAGTCTAAATAGTGAAACAAGTTTTGAGCATAGTGGAGGTAAAAGCTTGACAAAAAAAAACACCAAATCTTTTTGGCCCCCCTGGTGATTGGTTTGCAGCAGATCTCGTAAATCCCGCGACAGACGCAAATGCTGCCGTCTGGCACTTTATTTATTTATTTTTCAGCCCTGTGGGTGGTTTCTAACATTAGGCGGTGTTAAATAAATCTCCTGACTGATCTTGTGGCAGAAGTTACAAAACAAGGGTGTGCCGTCATGATTGACAGCTGCATTCAGTCCATTTTATTAGGTACACAAGCTAGAGCGATCTGGTAGAAGAAGAGCTGTGTAAAACCAAAACAGGTGTGCTCATATTTTGGTTCACTTTGTGGCAGCTGCACACTCACATTCAATTACAGTACAATGTTTCAATGCTGAAACTATTTTTATTTGTAGTATTACATATTTTCTATGCATTTTCTGCTTGCAATTTGTTTTTTTGTGTTCAAATATGTTTATAATATTATTTTTATGTTGTTATTTTATACAGTCGGGGGCGGGTCTGCAACGTTACTCCCGCAATGTACCATAAATGACCTGTCAATCAAATCTCAGCATTATTATTATTACTACTCTAGTGTGATTATTTTTGACGCAGTCGCTGCTGTTATCAGCTGTGGGTGCATGGGTTGGGTGGTAGCTCTCGTCCCTTCCGGATGCTGACGCCGCCCATTATGACTCTCAAGAGAAAACTCCAGGCTCTTTGGCTGCGTCGGCACAAAAAAAAAAAAGAAAAAGAAAAGAAAAAGCTTAAGCGCTAACAGAGGCGGGGTTATTTTTACTCCGCCATATCCTGTCTCCCTCCCCTCCAGCCACCTCCCCCACACACAAGTCTAGAGGAGCTGCCAGCATGACACCCCCTCCACCCCCCCCCCCCCCCGCATTAAAAAAGGGGGATAAGAAAAGCTGCATGTCAGGCTTTATGTCTGAGCTTGCACTGCAGTCTACACGAGTGTAGCTTTAGGTGACTGGGAGGATTTTATACAAGGCTGGGAAAATTGCGGCCTGTGGGCCAAAAAAAAAGCCCACAAGATCATTGAATCCAATTGCGAAACTGAACTAGGTGGTGCAGTGAACGTGATGTACAGTATGGGCCTGTGCAGTCAGATGTTCATTGTTATTTACCGGACTGCACCATTCATTACATTGTTTATGTGTGTGCTTAGCTGTAAGCTGTTTCCTGCATAGTAATGTTAAGGGTACAGTAATGCTTGAAGATGTTTGTACGCACTTGCAATGCTACTCAACTGTTTCAGGACCATAGTTTGTGGTATATTTATGGTTTGAATTCGCGGGGGATGCACTATATTTTCGAGCCCTCCAGGTGGTGAATAATAAAACAAAGGTCGCCTAGTTACATGCCATTGTGGTCATTTCCTAGTTATTCCCATAAATTCCCGTTATCCCCATGGAATGTTTCCAATTTGGAAAATTCCGCGCCTTAACTTCCCACAGACATTACCGGAAGCAATATAAACATTGACCGTACATTTTCCACCCATTGAAAATGTGTGTCCCCAATGTTGCGATCAGGGGGCGAATCATGAATAATAATAACAGATTTGTTTCCACTCTTGAACGCAAAGCTCCATGTGCGAGCGTGAGCGGCTTTTCTTTAAAATGTCAGCCTCGTGACCGCACGCTCGCCATATTTGGGAATCTCTGCCTCCCGCCCGAGTCACAGGAGGGTCAGCTGCACGGCATGTAAGCGAGCGTCTGTGCTGCGTGTGTGCGTGTCTGCGTGGTTTGAATCCCAAAGTGAGGATCACAGACAGCCGCGTCCAGTGTTCCCATTGAGACTGGGATGAAATGAGCGGATCAGAATGTGACGTTTGCTTCCAGTGAAAGAAAGCAATAACAAAATTCTCTATGTAACAAATACCCTCTTTATCTTTGCTTCTATTTCGCCAGCAGGAAGCTTCGGAGTGCCTAGCGTCCCAAATCTATGGCTAACCGCTATCACCAGACTTCCCCCTCATTAGTATCTTAGTTTGATCTCTGTTCTTATAAAACAAAAAGGCGGCCAGGCTGAGAGACCCATAGCGATGGCACGTAACTACCATTTTGTGTTTTTTTTTTTGCCAAGCCATCAAACTTCACCACAGTGCTCCACCCACACACAACGATGACAAAATATTTCTCACAATTTAGCATTGTCCATCTGTCCAGTAAATGAGGTTCAATTTTGGTAACCGTCACAGAAAATATCTAGGACAGGTTCGTCTTTGAAGCACCCTCGGAGTTCGCCAAACCGACCTTAGAATGTCTGGTTCAAATCAAAATGGTGAAGAATATGCAACATTAACCCTAAAATGACCACTTCAAACTAAAATGGCCGACTTCCGGTGGCTTTTCCAACATGGCTCCTTCTGACTTTTTTGTCAGTCTACTGCATGATAGAGATGCTAACCCAATTTGACGTTGCTAAATGCAGCTTCGGGGGCTGAGTTTTTAAACACCGGCCAGAGTTTTCATGCCAGCCATTTTCCTTTTGCAGAGTCAATAACACGTTTATCGCTCTGTGGGGCTTGTCTGGCTGAATTGGAGCCAGCCGCCAGCAGCATGATGATTTAATGAGTCGAAATGGGGGAGGACATGCGGAGTGAGAGAACGCGGAGGATGTGAGTGACGCACACCAGTTGAGACATTGAGTCAGTAGGGAGGCAGGCGGACATGGGGTGTCGACACCTTGTTTGGGAGGGAAGCAGCAATAACACAAATGGCGCAGTTTTTCCCTTTTTGGTAGTTAGATAATACGGCGTTCCCGTCACTATAACGCAATTCATCGTTTGTATCCTAGTTATGGCGCAGATTTTGAATACGACTTGAATACTACCATGTGATGGTTTCTAATCACCATAAAATATGTGCTAATAGTTGTTTGCCCTTCTATGGCATTTCGCAGTAAGTTAGCATTAAGATAACAGACTTTTTTTAGATTAAAGGAGATGGTTTGGTTGAACATTTTGGTGTTGAATGATATTATCGTTAATTCTCATGTGTTTAATGGGTCGCGTTTGCGTTTTTGTTTTTGTAGTGAATAAAAATACTGTCTACTACAGAAAGAATGTTAATCATTTTAATTAAAAAAATAATAATTTTCATCTGAAGAGGATTTGTTGTTGTAATAAAAAAATCCATTTATATATGAACAGTATGTTGAACTTATATATCCGTCTTGTGTCTTATCTTTCCATTCCAACAAGTTACAGAAAAATATGGGTCTGGAAGGTATCCCCCCCCTAATAATCAGAAGTTGACTGTTCTCGCTTATGTTACATAATAGTTCAGAGTGCATCTCAACGCAGCCACGTGTGTTTATGACAAAGCCTGCAGCGCAGTGGCGAGGCAGTATTTTTATAGCCGCATCATAAACCTGCTGATCCGCAGACGGGGCTGATAGCAAACGAGCATCGCTTTTTGTTTTGTTTACTTTCCGTCTGACCTACATGTCTGCGCCGATCGAGCGCCCCAAGGCACGCGCTAACCCAAATGTGTTTCCCCCATGTCGCAGAAGTGCAGCTCACAAAAATTGGCCTGTCTGAACATTAGACCAATTTTTCTAGTACCTCTGTCATGACTAACATTAAAATGCAGTCGCATAGTTGGCCTACGTGTTCAACTGTTTATCAAAAACAAGAAAGAGGTTTACCACATACCACAGACCATGCAAGTAAATGTGGGGAAAATTGGAAGACCATGGGACAAAATGGGGCAGCAGGACACAACATGGGATAAATAAGACATTGTGAGACCATAGTAGGCCAGCATAGGACATTAAGTGAACACATGGGATAACGTAAGACAGCGTGGGACAACATGTGACAGTACTAGGGAAACATAAGACCATGCAGGACCACATGAAAGAACATGGGACAATACAAGACCCTGTATAGAAAGTATGACTCACTCACCTATGTAATGAACCACACACGTCTGACCCTTCTTTGGAAATGTGCTTCCTGTGGGACACAAATACAAATGAGTTCATGTTTCAGTTCTCCCAATATATTGCGATTCAACCTTTGCGCACCGCTATATCACAGATTTTTTTTAACACTGCTTACAAACATTAACCTTACAAACCTTTCGGAGATAGTAACACTTCCACGTTGGTTATAATATTTTCTCAAACTTCCACAACTTCTAATTTAGAGCTGTGCGCCTTCAGTGTACTACTACATTGTGCCACAACATGATGCAATCCTTTTTTAGAATTACATTTTAATTTAAGAAGTTGACGCTCCCTCTCCTGACTGTAGAAAGACTATATTATTAGCAATACAGAGGGGCCTTGAAATCTGATTTTAACAATTCAGTTTTTTTTATTAAACTAATGAGTCGACCAGGGGGGAAGACACACTGGGGCCCCAAAAAGTCTTCACATTTTCCCCCAACTCAACAATGCACCTGCACACTCACCAAAAGGAGCAGCACAAAAACTGAATTGAAGCATAAAATCATGATGCACAAACTAATTAATTCTTTACATTCAATGATTCTATTCAATTGTGTTATTACTCTATGTTTTCATAAAGTACAGTATTGTATCGTGTTATTTTCCTCATTTAAAAAAAAAACAAACACATTTTTGTTGGAATTTTTTCTGGGGGTGTGGGACGGATTGATGGCATTTCCATTCATTTCGAGAGGGAAATATGATTTGAGATTTTGAACCGATCCAACACGAAAAATGACAATATAAGGCGCAAATAAACTAAAATAATTAAGACATAATAGTTTTGGACCGGGGAGGGAAAACTACCAAGCCCCTTCGGAGAAGCAACTCACCATCACCGGGAGATATTGTCTCGACTTCCACGCCCATGGTTCTGCGATACGTCGTCGACTTTTAGCTGTGGAACATAAGTCCTTTCCAGGCTTGCGTTTCCCCGTATGGCCGCTACCTTGACAGCTCGGTGTCCGCCGAAGGACAGCATGCAGTCGTCACCCGACCGCCGCCGAGAGCCTCCCAACCGAGATAGGAGAGAAGCGTGCAAGCGGATTTTTGGACTTCTACTGGCGGATTGGCTGTCACAAGATGGCGGCGCCACACTGCGGCGGTACGGAGTACTTGCTGTACGGAGCAGCGGTTTCTTGTTGTGGACTTATGGTTGTTGTTTGAGATAAAATGTCAACCGCGGCATGTACAGCAGGTCCGGCTTGGTGGTTTCATTTGAAACCCGCAGGCAGACGCTACTCATAAACGAGGAAATACGTTCGAAAGGAGCCTGAATTTCAATTAAACTACCTTTCCCATGATACACTTCGCAGAGTGATAGTCCAAAATCACTTGTGTTACGCAACAGTAGTCGTCTCAACCACTGAATGTACAATAATTCCAAAAGTCACCCAAAATATCCAAATTTTAAAATATTTTAAAATGATGCAATTATTATTTACATACAATTATTATGACGACATTTACAAATAAACTGGAGTACTTCTTGAATTCAACTACGTTTCCCATGATGTCCTTCTCTGGACGGTGCCGGGGCATCACTTCCGGGTTAAAAGACTAGTAAACATTGAAGTTGCAGCGTTGTTTAGCCGGCAAAATGTGAAGTTATCCATGACAGCAGCCACCGTAAGTGCTTCGCGAAGCTGTACTCGACAAAGTACGTGTTGTTTCCAAAATGTGTTTTTTTTCTAGGCTGTTTAAGTCTAGCATAGCTAAACATGGAGTTAGAGCACAGTGTGATGCATTATGAACCCATGAAGTAACATGTTAGATGCGTAAATAATTCTTAAGCGACCATTATGGACAGAAACGTGCATGGAAAATTGTATATTTGTTTGTACTTCATATAGCCATGATTTAACTAAACGTATTTTGCATCCAAACGGGGATTTTCTACTTTCACTACACACTGGATTACTTGCATCATAGATCCAGGAGTGCACCGATACCACTTTTTTCAAACACGAGTACTTAGATTTGATTAAATGCAGATACCTATTACCGATCCTTGCAACTTTGTGCAGTTGTGATGAAAATGTGTTTTATTTTAATCAAATATTGTTTAGAAACGAAAACCTTTATTAAACATGGCACTCGAATGTAACACCTTTTATAGTGACAACTTCAGTCATTACAACCTGATACTGATACCTGTTTTTCAGGAATGTAAAAAAAAACTAAATTGTCTCAATTGTACTTATAATAAAAGTATCCTGGAAATTATTCATGGTAATTAATGAGAATAAAAAAATTTAGGGTTGGCCTTTAACTGGGAACCAGAATATAGTTTAATCATTTTTATCATAATCTCGACTATCCTGACTAAAAAGGCTAGATTTCATGCAAGTACAGTACCTTGACCTCAGAAGGCCAACTTGAAAAGTTTTTCAAGTTACAAGCTCTTTTGTGGGGCAAGGCCAAATATAGTTTATGGGTGATCTTAGATCAGTACTTACTGCTCTCCATTCTGTTCTCTATTTATACCTCAAATCCCCAGTTATTTCCCTTCAATTTCCATTTAGAAATATTTCGAAATTTTCCCATTTTAACTTGAGGTGGAAATTTAAAGGAAGTTACCCCCCCCCGCCCCCTGCAAACCTACTTGTCTCCCTTAGCAACTCCGTTTGGGCCCTGAGAAAGACAACATGCCTCATCCCCATCGTGTGATTAAGTGAGCGACGTCAGCGGCCTCGGGTCCTGAAAGGTCCCGAGAGTGTCGTGTTGAGGTCGTTGCGCTTTAATCGGCTATTAGTGCTCGTCACTGCACCCTCTGCTCAGGAGAGCAGATTAAGGCGCCTACTTGGAAGGAAACCCAGGAGAGAGCCTTTGCCGGTTCTAATCTGCAAGGTGAGGACCTCCCGGCCGCTCAGACTGTCTTACCGCTTTCTCGCCGAGATGGACTTGGGTAAAGCCAAGCTGCTACGAAGCGGCATCAACACGCTGCACCAGGCCATCCACCCCGTGCACGGCGTGGCGTGGACCGACGGCAAGCAGGTGTGCCTGACAACGCTCTACTTCCAGCGGGGCGAGACCAAGTTTGGCGACACCAACGTCATCGGGCAATTCGAGCACGTCCTGGGGCTCTTCTGGGGCCCGCTCTGCTGCCCGGACTCTCCCGCCCTGCTGGCCGTGCAGCACAAGAAGCACGTCAGCGTTTGGCAGTTGCAGCTCAGCGCGTTGGAACATAACAAGCTGCTGTGCACGCAGACCTGCGAGATGAGCGAGCCCTTCCCGTTGCTCGCGCAGGGCTGCGTCTGGCACCCCAAACTGGACATTCTAGCTCTCCTGACTAAACGGGACGCTTCAGTGCTGTTCTCGGTACGGGTGGACAACAGGAGGACCAAGGCGGATATTAAGGGTAGCGGGCTGATCCACTGCGCGTGTTGGACTAAAGACGGTACCCGCTTGGTGGTTGCTATCGGGACCGCACTCCACTCCTACATCTGGAACGACATCCACAAAAGCCTGGTGGCCTGCTCCTTCTGCCCCATTTTCGACGTGGGGGGCTACATCTGTGCCACGGAGGCAACGGGAGACTCTCAGGTTGCCGTGGCGACGGAGCTGCCTTTGGAGAAGCTGTGCGGGTTGAACGCCGGCATGGCCTTCGAGGTGGACCCCCCGCGAGTCCAGACGCCAGAAAACGACCTCTCTCAGGATTCCAGGCGGCTATCATTTGACCTCGCTGAGAGGTCCCATACGCCCACCTCGGGCCCCATGGACCTCACCCACCTCCTGGCCAGGCACCGGCGCTCAGACCCCAGCCCGCTTATCCACCTGCAGCGCAAGGACGCAGTAACGGGCTCCGGTCAGGACTCCTCACACCTGGTGCTGATCACGTACGAGCGCAAGGTGGTCACCACCCGCAAAGTCAGCATCCCCGGGATTCTAGTGCCGGATTTGGTGGCGTTCGACCCGCGCGCCTCCACCGTGGCCGTGGCGTCAAACACTTGCAACATGGTGCTGGTGTACCGTATCACGGCGTCAGCCATGCCCAACATCCAGCAGATCTCGCTGCAGGCCACCGACAGGCCCAAGGGGGTGTGTTTCCTCAGCGAAAAGGTGCTGCTGATGATGGTAGGCCGGCAGAAGTCCATGGACCCCGCCTTCCTCCCGTCCTCCAACACGGAAAAGTACATCCTGCGCTTGGTGGCCAAAGAGTTCGATGGGGAGGATGCCCCCTCCCTTCTCAACGTAGAGCCTACGTCTAATTTGTCACGGATTAGGAGGCACTCAGAGCACCTGCCCAAAGATGACAGGGAGCGGCTGGGGATAAAGGACTTGGTTCTACCCGGGGCGGGAGTAGTCCCCCGCTCACCCGGGAGCAGACGCAGGCTGGTGGAGGAGGTGAGGAGCCCCGAGCCCAGCTCCGCGGAATTCTCCGCCTCCTCGGAAAGAACCCCCTCCGTCGCTGCGGAGAACCTGGACGGCCGCATGACCAGCCTGGCGGTGGCCAGCCAGACCAGCCGGGACTCCAGCCGGGCCGGATCACCTAGACCGGAGGGGGCACCGGAGCCCTTGATGGCCCCGCCGGGTGGACCTTCCAGGGAGCGAGCCCTGGAGCATCTGGTCTTCAACATGGAGCGGCTGTTCGCTCGCTTCGCAGACGTGCAGCAGTGCCTGGGCGAGATCCGAGAGTACGCCCAGAACGGCAAGAAGGTTCCGAGCTCATACCCGACCGCGGCCGAGCCCCCTTACCTCAACGTCACATGCCAGGTACGTTCACATAAGAAACCTGCCTGGGTGAGGTTTGTGCTCCTTACTCTGTTTTGTAGTTTCCCCGGTAGTTGCTAAAAAATGTCTTGTCTGATTTTAAACAGGTCCATGTCCTTTTTTAGTACTCCACTGTTTGTTTTATTTTTGTGTCTATGGGACTGTGATGTTTTAGCCCCAATAACCCTGCATATCAACAAGTGTCCGGAAAAAATAATCTTCTAAGCCCGCCCCGTAAAGGCACACGTACATCACTATCGTTTCAAATAGGATTATTGATTTGTTATACGAGTAAATTGAGTTGAATGAGCTTCTACTGAACTGAGATATAACGGAGGATGACTGCACACACACGTATGTATTTTCTGGTAGACGTGGTGTGGGTCAGGATTGGAAGCGGCGCTTGACATTTGAGTCCGTTTTGGGTCCTGCAGAAGCAGCTGTCTGAGAACGTGTTCATCGACGAACGGCGTCCAATGCTGCTGTGCGACGGCAAGCTGTGTCTTCGCGCCCTCCAGGAGCTTTTCAACCTCACCGTCGTGGAGATGCTGCACGGTACGTCTGTCGATTGAGAGACTTTTAAACTCGCTCTCGTGTTTTTCGGCCCACTGAGCATTTAAGTTATCGAGAGTCCGGAAATGTGTGTCGCATTAATTTTGCTGTACCCCTCCCCCCTAAAATTGATTATTTAAAATGTATTCATTTGTTTTTAATTATTGTGAAAATGTATTTCATTACATAATTTTTAAGATGATTTCTTATGAATAAAATAAATCAAAGTTACATTTAAAAACACTGCCATATTATATTAAGTTTAAATATTTGAATTAATTGGTTGATTTTACTTACATTATGAACAAAAAAATTTTAAAAACAGAATTCTACATTCATTAAAGAAATGGTTGATTATATACAAATGTATAGTTTATTTAACATATTGTATTAATTGTATTGAATAATTTATTGTAATTGAATAAAGTAACTCCCGTAGTAGTAAGTGAGTAGTAAGTACGTTTTGCACAGGCCTCAGACACATTTTAATTTAATTAAATACTGTAAGTAGATTAATTCTTGTAATTTAATTATGAATACCGGTAATAATAGTTTTAGAAATGTTTTCCTTTTTTTTTTTTTACTGTTTTAAAAATATAATAAGTTTGGTGTAAACCATGTCAACACATCCATGGTCGACATGTATTTGAGCTATAATTGGATGTGATTAGTGGCCGAGGACAGATAAGAAGCTTTTAAATAGAAGCAGCTTACTTTATTAGAATGTAACAGGCCTAAACCACAACGCGCTAACATCCCGCCCGGTGGTTTTGTTCATGTTCTTTCAGGCCCCCTGTGGATCGTCCTGGCGGCCGACTCCGACGGATTTGTGCCCCTGACGTTCAAGCCCAAAGACGAGCTCACCGTGCGTAACGGGAAGCGCAAATCCACCCTGCGCACCCCCGGGAGTCCCGAGACCTCCTGCCCGTCCAGTCCAGCCCCCTGCCACAACCCCACCAACACAACCGCCACTACGGAAGCCTCCACGTAGTTTTTGGACTTAGACCACCTTGTCAATAAAGCAGTTTCAATAATTCACTTACTGTTTTAGTTTTTGTTTTGACGATAATAAACAAAAAGCCACAATTTACTAGCAATCATCAGATGCTGTGTGTATAGAAGTTTTGATTGTTATTTTTAGTTTTTTTTCATACATCTCCTGGAACAAAACATCTTGCACACAAATACAAATGAATTTGTATAAAAGTAAGATGAATATGTGTATTTTTATATGTATACATGCCCTATATTAACTGTGAACCCCTGCCATGAATAGTGAAACTCCGGAGTGATTGACACTACCTCTAAAGAGTTGTAAATTACTGTAATAGCCTTTAGATGCCCCAAGATGGCAGTAAATGACATCTCTAAATAAAGCTCCTCAACTCACTTTAGCACCAAGATGCCACCAGATGGTGCCAAAGCAAAACTGTTAATGCTTTGACAAATCTTATGGCTTCATACCATGCAGAATAATAAAAGTCGTTTTACATAACAATTTACTAGATATTTTCCATCCATCCATCATCAATCAGTTTATTTTTTTGGTCTGGGTGCTGATTTACCCTATACTACACTAACACTGAAATTTCCCCTCAGGGGGATAATTAAAGACTCCGTAAAGTGAAGTCAGACATTTTTTTTCTCTGAATACATTAAAGTTCTTTTAAGATAAGCGCTGAAAACGCGCAAAGGCTGAACTCTGTAGTGCTCAATTGTGGAGACATAGCATCTTATTGTTTTTCACAATTTGAGTTTTCCACATTTTTTACGTTTGGCTTAAACGGGGTCCAGTAAAATACCTTGGCCCCAGCATGAGTTGCCCCAACTATAGAAGACTGAAATGTTTACTAAATCTTTTTTCCCCCCAGGGCGATGCCATGATCTCATTCATTCATTGCATGCCTTTTTATGAAGTCGTAATTTAAAAAAATATATAAAGTTGTTTCATTGTATGTTTTTATTTGTTTTTTTGTGGATTTTACACAGGCACCAATAGCAGTATATGTAATTTGGGGTATAATGAATATAGTTTAAATGTTAATTGTTTATTTTAATCATGAGCGACTCACATAAAACAATTTGAGTATTTTTGTAATGCTTTCATCAGTGTTAGATCTGCCGATCTGTGTGTGCGTGTGTCAATAAATACGAATGAAGCGCCATAACTTTTTGCCTTGTATCGGTTGTGTCGTTTCATGACGTTCAGTCCGTAGACAAACATTCGTTTACGGTCACGATCAAACACATCCAATATGGCAGCCCCGTTGACGTACAATTCCGTAGCTATATATATCTACTATTTTCTGTGTTTCGTTTTGCCAGGTGACTTCTTTTCCTGACGTGGCTCTCCGCCGCACTCGGGGTCACATGTTCGCTCCGTGGGCCGCCGCGATTGGCTGAGACTTCAAACGTGTTTTGGTTTTACTTCCCCGCCCACTCGCGGCATGTCAACAGACAGGTGGCCATAGTCGTGGAGGAGTCGTGTCAACACCAGAAAGAAAGCAAAAGAAAAAAGGAGATTGAAAGTCAAAACGAGGTGAGGACAAAAATTCACCAGCCTTCCGAACTGTGGTTTTGACCAGTGGTGGAGGGTCAGGGTCACTAAGGAGGTGCGCAAACTTTTGTCCTCAAAGGCCACATTGCATTTTGGATGATTAAAAAAAAAAAAAGTTCGATTTTACTAAATAATTATAATGAATTGTCATTGCAATTTTTTCATTGCATTTTTTTTCATTATTTATGAATGAATTCATTATAATTAACTTTATTTATTAGAATACATTTTAAAAATCTTTATCATTATATATTTTTATTTTATTTTTATTTCATTACTTTTAGTGAATGAATTAAACAATTATTTCATTTTTTTAAAATAAGAACCACACAGCGATATTAGATTTTTTGCCCTTTCTTTTATTTTTATTTATTTTTATTATTTTCCAATCAGATTTTAGCCTCTGTGTGTTGGTTGCCATGGCAATCTAATCTGCCGAGGACCTTTGGTAATGCATGGCCATAGAATTTAAACTATACAGCAAAGCCTGCATATTTGCGCTTTGGCATTAGTTTTTTAGAAGAGTGAAAGAATAACCAAATAAAGATCTGTTAACATAGCACTTCCTGCATTATGCTATTCTGAAGTGATAAGTAACCATCTTAGCGATTGGTACTTTCACTAATTCACATCATGTACAGTAAAACAATGTAATAACGCAGTCTGGCACAACATATAATGTATTAGTAGAGTATACTTTGGTATCGCTACTCCGTCATTGACGCACAGAGTCAAATAAACGTATACTCTGGTACACATGCTACCGACTTAGTTTATTTGCTGATTTTATGGTCAGGCCAAAGCCATGTCTAATTTGGTCTGCGCACTGCTTCAGATAATGTGCTGTTATGTTGCGTTTGTGTATAGCATGGACGCTTTCCAGTATTTAAGAGGTGGACTGATTTTTCACCCTTTAGGTGATGCCTCAGCTGACGTTGTCTGCGGCTGTGCAACTGGTGCTCCTGCTGTCGGCCTTCCCGGCTCAGTATCTTATCCACAAATGGAGCGGCAACACGACAGAGCAGCGCCTCCACACATCAGCACAGTATGCAACAAACACATATTTCATGCGCACCTAGTTGTGTGTTATTTTCTGATATTAAATGTACTTGAGTATGGGAGGTAAAAGTATTCCAAAAAAGGTGAGTGGTTAGAGCGTTTAATATTTGCATTTATATTGTTTTTTTTGCTTTAAATTTACGTCGGTGATGTAGTTAAAAGATTTGGACTGAGCGAGAGAGAGAGAGAGAGACGGACACGCACACACTACCGGTGTGACTAAATAACGACTTCCTTATGACTATTGTCCTATTTTCATGAGCTGCCTCGACCGGTTTCCCTAACCAATTAGTTCAGGCAAAACTATTTTTCTGCCTTGTGCTCCATGGTTCAGGCATTACATGAACAAATTTATTTGTATTCTGCTTTAAGAAATGTACAGTAGCTGAGAAGAAAATTCTGACTTTTATTTAGGAAATGTAATGAAAGTTGATAAAGAAGTAATGTACGGATACGTGAAAATTCTGCCTAATGAAGTATAATACATAATGAGCAAATCAATTACATGATTGTCGAGTGAATTGCCACCAAGTGTGTCTCAGTGGCTATTTTACAGACCGTGGTTGTCTACTTTGTGATTATTTCATGAATGTCACATTTTGAGCTGCAAGAATTATTTGATTAATCAACAAATAGTCAATTATCGATTTAATTGATGAATATTTCAATAATCAATTGTTTGCAGAGAATTTAAAATTGATTTGAATTCTTCAGAAACACACCCCAAAATCTGACTTTCCTTGGCTGAGGTAGTAATAATAAACATATTTACTACTGAGTTGTGTGGTGTTGCGTTCAAGGTTGCTTCAAGTGTGGAGCAGTTCTTACCTGAACGTTTCTGCGTGGACCGAGTGGACGAAGCGGCAGCTTTCCAAAATCCTGTGAGTACTTTGAGGAACAGCCCACATTTCTGAAATCGTGAAAATATCGAACGTGCTCGAAATCTCTTCATGCAGGTCGGTGTTTGGCGAGAACACGGATGAGGATGTCCATCTGGTCACCGTGCAAACCATGATGATTGACAACGACCAGGGATTCTTTGGAGGTTTGCGCCCATAAAGTGGTACCTTGATTTACGAGTTTAATATTCAATATTCAAATACGAGTTTGAGTATTTTTTTTCAGTACAACTCCAAAAACAAGACTAAAAAAGGGCTTTTCGTAGCAAAATGCTCATTTATTTACAGATACACAGCTAAAAAATGTGACGCGAGCGATGCTGACTCTTCGCATGGCTCGAGTTGAATGTAGTTTTTTTTACATGGTGCTCGTCATTCACTCCATGAGTCAGCATTTCACGTCATTACGACCAGAGCTGGGCATTTTACAAAAAATTTAGTGTCCATTATTCTTCATCCGTCTGCAGCGTGAGTACCCTTCCGTCGTCTGCCTTTTTTTCCGGGGGGAAAAAAAATAGTGCCCGTCTATAGGACGGTCCGCCTCTAGTTTTAAACTTAGAGTCCAACTAAACTTTCACTAGCACCACCCCCCGGGTGTTGCTAAATTGGGAGGTGTATAAATTGGGATAAATCAGGTTGATGATTTAACCGGAATAGTTTGGGCTTTGGGGAGCTTTTACATGTTACATATAATAAACATGACAAAAGCTACAGCCACATATCGAATCGTAATCCCGCTGAATAGAACCGAATCAAATCTACTGTTCTTGAATCGTTTCATACCCCACGTATCGAGATACATATCAAACAGTGCAATACAATACACTGGAACAGATTAATGGCATTTCCAGTCATTTCAATAGGAAAACTAATTTCCGTAGTCACGGAACAAATTAAACTCATAAACTAAGGTACCAGTACCACTGTATTTCAAGCACTCCATCTGGACACTTCTAGGTACTGTATTTAAACTATCTGATCCATCCATCCATATATTTTCCCTTCTGCAGTGCAGGAATCGAATAGCATAATGTTTGTGTTTTTGTCACCACAGCATCTAAGTTGGTGCGCAGTCCGCGGCCGCCATACGTCTTCCTGCGGGTGGGCGAGGTCGTGATGGAGCGCAGGGCCCACCGGATCGGCGTGGTGGTGAGCTGGGACACCGAGATGAAGGCCCCGGCCGAGTGGGTGTATAAGATGTACAGCAAAAAGCAGGTCAGACGGCGTGACTACGGGGGGAAAAAAAAAAAAGTTTGAAACCACATCCAAAGTAGCTAAAAAGTCAAGTGATAGCATTGGCATATTTGCAATGACAGTGTCCAAAGCGATGGTCATGCTGCATCTAGGGTAAAATGGGAAATAAGTGAGTAATAATGCTCACTAAGTTGAGCATTAGTGGTACATTATGAATGCTAATTTCTGTTAGCCCTTATGATCGCCTAACATTACGCTTGATGGCGTTTCATATTATGTTAGCATTAAGCTATCGGACTTTTGTTAAACGGATATGATTAAGTGAAACGTCTTGGTGTTTAGATAATACAATATTTGTCTTTTATGTTTAGAAGCAAGCACGCTTAGCTTATTTGGAGAACTGTCTGAGCAAAGGAGTCTTTTTTCCTCAAAGTGATGTTATACTATGGTCTCCCATTTCTTGGAAGGAATACTTTCAAAAGTAATTTTAAATGAACCTTGAGTTCACTGTAGATACTTTTTTTTTTTTTTTTTAAATCTGGCAACATTTGAACAATTTGACACGTATGAGATGATGATGTTTGTTGCCTGATCAGTGACATGGTATGTTTGGCTAACCATTAGGGTGGTCCAGCAGAGAGGACTCCTCATTACAAAGTTCTGTTCAGTGGGCCAGCACCGAACCATGTACTGGTGGCCTACCTGCCTCAGACTCAACTCAAACGTGTCACTGGAAAAAAAGTAGGAGCACAATCATCACCACACACACACACACACACACACACACGCACACTGTTTGTGTTATATTGATTGTGATGTGTTTTTAGCCAAACATTGCCAGCTTGAACCATTACTTCACTCATTTTGACGGCGAGCGCTTTGTGCCTCAAACGTGGCTGAAAGAGATTTTCCCAGAGGACGACGTCGACAGTGCTTGAACGTCATGGCTCACGGGATGATTCCACCAAGAGCGGCCTCTCATTTGAATGTATTGTGTGACACCGTACTGTGTACAAGTCTTAGCCGCCATTACCTATTTAATCCAACAGCAGACATTTTGTCATAACAGTAAAAGTAGTGGAACCTCGAAACAGAAAGTCGGCAAACTGAACTAATGGATGCCATCATAAGTCAAGTGTTTAAAAGAAAACAAAATGTTTCTAGTTTTTCAAATGTGTCAATTTGACTCATAACATTCAGGAGGGTTAGCAGGTTACCATCTATTTTTAGGTTGCTCTAACAGTCCATTTTTGGGCTGCTCTTTTAGTGTTGCAATTTTTGTTTTTAAAAAGCCAAAGAAAAAGCATCCGTTGCAGTGGGAGTAAATTCCGCTGATGCTGCAGAATTGTTTTGATTTTTTTTTTAATTTTCAATTCCAAATTGTCATGTTGACTTTGTAGGTTCCACTGCATTATGAAATACAAGCCATCAATTATGGTTACATGATATTTACTCTTAATGGCAGCTTTACCGCCCTGCGCTTGGAAGCTGCTTATAATAGCATCATCTCAAAATGATGTCGCTTGACTTTGGCACAGTGCGTACATGCACAGCTTTGAATGTATGATGATGAATGTATGACTTCAAATAAATGACAAGACAGTCAACCCCCGTTTATCGTAAGGGATATGTTTCGGACTCACCCTCGCCACTGCAGTGGTGCCTTGACAACGCACAAATCTCAAATTATCTTTCCCCAATGAATAGAAATGCCATTAATCTGTTAGGGCCTTCCCAAAAATACCACCGAAAAAAAAAATAAAAGATATTTGCAATGTATTTTTAATGAGGAAAACTACACATTATAATAATGTACTACAAAAGCATTCTAACAACATAATTAAATATAATTTAAAGAATTAAAACAGTCTGTGCATCATGATTTAATGCTTCGATTCAATTCATTGTGCTGCTTCCTCTGGTTTGCCTACCTTGGCCACTGGGGGGCAGTAGGGGTAGTTGGTACCAGTTTGTTTTTTACTCACTGATACCTAAAGACCCGTATCGCCTGATACCGATGATAAAAGTCTGCGATTTAGAGTGGGAACGAACAATGAACTGCAATTTCTCTGGGGTTTACTGTATTTGTTTTGAAAATGTGTCTGTTTTTATCTTACCTTTAAGCTAGAACACTTTTCGTTTTAGTATTTCTTCCTATTTCCATCACGCATTCGGAAGTAGACGGACACCCGCGAGGAGGCGGTGACACTGGGTATGCGCGGAAGAGGGGCGGCCTGGGAGGGGGCGCCTTCTTGACCCCGCCTTCCTCCACCATCACCCTCCTCCTCGTCCTCAGCAAGGCTCCTCCACTCCCGCGTCTCCTCCTCTCGCACCAGGGTGGGCACGCCCAGGCTTTGCCCCAGTAGCTGGCTGACTCTGCTGGCCTTCTGCTGGGCGTTCTCCACCGCCGAAACACATGCAGTCTGCCTACACGCACACAATATCAAACTGTGGTGAACAAATACTTTGTTACTGTACTAATGTCAATTTTACAGCTATCTGTACTTGAGTATTTATTTTTCTAAGTTTTAATTTTCTACATTGGAAAACATCTGTACTTACTACTCTGGACAATGACTGGATGAAAAAAAAATGACAAAAAGACATGGCGAATGTCTTGTGCCAGCCTAAAATAACCTATCTGAAAAAACATAGAAATAAGGTGTCGTTTTCCAGTGTCTGATTTAGCAACATAAATGTTTGGATAGCACGTCCACTGTGTTTTTTTTTGTTTGTTTGTTTTTTTACAAGCACTATGCAAGTGAATAAAACAGATAAAGTTGAGTATTTTGTGTGCAGACAAGTTCTATTCTGTGCCAAGTAATCAAAACTAGTATAAACTGACATAGGGAATTTTTTTTTACCTTTGGAGATCATCATTCAACATTTTATCTAATTTAATGGAGACAACTGGGTAAACTAAAATCACAGTACATTAACATGATATTTTTCTGAATGTCATGTCCTGTGCCCATTGATGTTGTAAGTGGGTGTTCTTTCAGGTCAGTTTGACCCCAGGCTGTTCGGTCTTAATATATAAATATATTTGAGGCTGTTTAGGTTGTCAACAAAAAAATACATAAAGTACATAGCTCTCATGTAAAAATAAAAAAATGTATATATTTCCTTGCTTCTTTCAGTTTTCCCAGTTGCACCCATTAAATAACGTAAAGCCATTAAACCCCAAAACATTCAACAGATATCGCGAAAAAAAAAATGCCATTGAAACAGCTGTGTAGAGTTTATATTTGCTGTAAATTACTTTTACCACCTCTCGTATCCAACCACAAAATTATGCAAAAAAAAAGTGTGTTCACCTGACATGGTTTAGGCACTCTGCACTGTGGAAAAATCGAGGCTGTCCCACTGAGACGCTCCTGTCCAATTTCTCCAGCAGGACCCTGCACGCGTGCTCCATTTTGTCAAAGTCGGAGAAGGTGACAGTCACCTACAAAATAAAAACCATCAATCAGACACAACAGTACCGGTAGATACGGCTGCACAATCTCATGACCACGGTCCATTTTTCATACGTATGTGCTCATTAGGGTGGCGGGTGAGCTGGGGCCTATATAGAATTGCCTTGGGTAAGTCTGCTTAGCTTAATGCTGATAAACAATGCAAATTGCCATAGACGGGCTAATGGCTAACATCAGTGTCATGATCCAATCTGTGTCGCCGCTCTGATGTAGCTAAATAAGGTAACCAAAACGCAAACTACGAACATAATAACCATATTGTGGATCTATAACGTAAAGCTACACTACCTCTGCATTCATATGATACACTTCTTCATCCCGGTGAAGGAATTTCCTCACAGTGACGTCGTCTTCTCTGACTCCATGTTGTCTAGTCATCAAGAAACACCAAATGTTACGCCACATAGTTTCATCATAACCACTTCAATCATGGTAGAACAATCAATCAATTTTCTATACTTGATGGCTGCTGGTAAACTGGAGCCTATCCCAGCTGACTTTGCGCAAGAGGTGGGGTACACCCTTTGGTCTCCATGGTACAAATAGACAAATAAGCATTCACACTTAAGGACAATTTTAAACATTTTAAAAGCCTGAACTAATATGAGGTGAGTGCAGTTGTTTTTCATTGTTCCTTTAAATCCACTGTGTCAAAATGTGTCTTGTAAATGATTGAGTCAACATTAATTTGGACTTTAATAATTAAGTACACTTCAGTCTACTTTTCTTTTCTTTTTTTACTTTTACTTCACTACAGTAGTTAAATGAGTGCATCTACTTTTACCCAAGTATCTGTACTTCTACTTAAGTACAGATTGTGAGAACTTTTGCCACCAGGATTTTTCGGACAAAACACAACTCAAGTTGGGCTAGTGGAATAATTTGATGCATATTCTATATTCTATTGTATATTCTACCAAAAAAATATCATCTGCTTATTAGATTTGCGGATACTGCTATTTTAATGACGTTATCAGCATTTTTCCTGGAGTTGTTCACTGCGGATAACGTTAGCACCTAAGCTAACACTTCTTACACACGAGAAGAATGTGGTTTTTTTTGTTTAATCGCACCTGACAGCTTGCAAAATGTATTCCAGCCGTCGTGACACGCTGCTAGTGACCTCGTTGACGGTCGCTTTGCTGTTGCCCACACTGAGCCGCACCGACGCTCTGTCAGCCGGGTAGCTAACCTCCGCCGTCCCGGTCACATGGAGCTCCCTCGCCTGGCTCCCGGCGGGGCTCTGTCTATTTCCGGCCCGCGTCTCCACAACCCCATGCTCGGCTTCGGTGACGGCAAAGGGGCTGTTGGAAGAAGTAGGCTGCGTCCCGCCGGGGAATATTTGAATCCTGTTGTCCATTGCTGTCGCTAATCGCCTAGCTGGCTTCCTGCTACCATGGCAATGGGTGAAATGCATGATGGGATATGTAGTTTACTACGCCAGCACTAACCAAGCGCAATTCGACTTGTTCCATGAAACAGGCAACAGATGTATACATTGCATTGCATTGCTCCACATAACTCATGAATTTGTCATGGAACAATACTCTGTAATCCTAAAAATTTGTTTTCTCCATCAGTGAAATGCATAATAATTGCTTTTGTAGTGACTGTTGGTTGTTCACTATCATTGGGGATAACCTAAACTGTAAACAAGCCATGTTACGATAGAGGGCAATATTATCAGACTCACACTCAAGAATGACATAAAAACAATATAGATCATCATGAAGGGAGGTTTTATTGCAGCGACGTTGGCGTCAGATTCATAAAATTGGCATGTAATCTCCGTCCCGGGACTTAATCTGACACATGCACCACATTGTCTGATTGTCTCAGCACCAAGCACTGTATGATGTTCATATTGTCCTAAAACCACGCTGATTGTCCACCAACTAACAGAAATGAAATAAAAAGGGGAGCAAGAAAAACGTCCAGATTGCACAAAATGTCCCTTTTGAGCAAGTTTAATATCACATCCTACCAATAAAAGGAGCAATACACACATGGAAGTATTGTTTAGAATGATACAGGAGATCACAACTATCTTTGAAAAAAAAAAAATAGACATTATTTTTTCATAGCTTTGTGGCTTTTTCTTGACTGTTCTCATCTCACTTCCTCAGCAAAGTAACACAACATCAACTCCTCGCCCTACCGTGTCGTCATTTTCTCACATGATTCATAAATAATAAATAACAGTGTTGCAGATCCTACACACAGCAAGGAAAGAGGAGGGAAAATAAAATTCTGATATACATTCATTTGTATAAATACTCTTATTATAATATCATGGCTATACAGTACATGTTGAAACAATAAATGTTCACAGTAAAAATAAATAAGTCCCAGTGTAATATACACCAATGGCACCAATTTCCCAGCATGCCACACTGGAATATGCGTCCGCCGTTCAGCTTTTTTTCCACGTCACATCACGCCCAAGTCATCTGAACTTCTGGAAACACAGCTTTGTTTCCTGTGTTTTGTATATTTTAGAATAAAAGAAATACACATTTGAATAATTGCTGCAATGCTCCAAGACCTGCTCTAAGACCTTGCTTCAAACCAAAATGGCAGACGTCCGGTGTATTTTTCCAGCACGGCTTTTGAGACTTTTTTGTGATAAACATGGCTACCAAATTTCATGTTGCTAAATGACACTGGCAATGGGGGCTGAAATTTCAAACGTCTACTTCAAACCATAATGTCTTTTCTGGCATTGCTTCTTGAAACTTTTTTGCAGATCTACTCATGATAAATATGCCTACCACATTTCATGCTGCTGAGAGAAACTTGAATGTGACTCACCGCAGCTCGTCCAAGTGTAGTTTATTGCGCAGTCGCACTTTTTCTGTGATAGGGTAGAGGAGCAGAATCATGAGGCCTGTGATGATGAAGGCCACTGGGGCGGCGCCGATGAGCAGTTTGAGCGTGTACACCACAGCCACCGGCTGCTTGCAGGCGCCGTTTTCGTATCCTGCAAATCTAAGCACACAGAAGAAGATCGGGTTTAAGCAAACCAAAATGACAGACTTACTGTGTGTTTTGGGGCATGGATTTTTAAGACTTTTTGGGGGTCATGAAAGACATGCTTATCGAATTTGATGTTGCTAAATGACACTGGTTTCAGGGGCTAAATGTTCAAATACATCTTATTAGAGTTTCCATGGATATAGCCAAAAGTACTCTAAAATGGCCGCTTCATACCAACATGGGGGACTTCCTGTGTGTTTTTGGACCTAGGATTTGGAGACTTGTTTGTAGGTCTACTCCTGATAACCATGCCGACCAAGTTCTAGATAACTAGCTTTGGGGGCTGAATATTCAAAATCATACATGTCTCTGATGGGACTCATTTATGCAAATTAATCCGAATTGTATTGGCGTGCCGCTGTGACAGACTCACACATACACACAATATACACAAACGCACAACACAACCTTATCTATCAATGCCTTACGTTGCCTTTCCCAATCCCTCTCCCTTCCTCTATTATGGCGCACCTGCAGATGGGATGTGGTGGCACCTTGATGGCTTGCAAAGCTTTCCCACTGCCTCTAAATTGTAACAACTCAGCCCCCCCCATCCCCCAGCTCCACATGTGCAAGTATGTGTGTCGTATATTAATGTGTGCCTATTTGCTGAGGTTTATTTTCCAAATCCATACTCTGCTCCCTTTACAGGAGCTTAGTATGGGGTTGTTGTTTTTCCAACCCCCTCTCCGTCCCTTAGATTTTCCTTTTTTATTCATCTGCACGAGATGCAGTAAAAGGCGACATGGAGGACTACCGTTCTGTACCCTCCTGTTGGTTATTTATTTTTTTCTCTTTCTCTTGGACGGGTGGTGTCTGCTCCATGGAGCTGCACCCTGTGGCACAAAGACAATAAAGCTATTCTGATTCAAAGTCTGATTCGGTTCCAATTACAAACCCAGGAATTTACAATGTGGCTGTTTCAAACCAAAATGGAGGACCTCCTGTGGCTTTTCACATTTGGGTTCTTAAGACATTTTTTGGGGGGTCTACCCATGATAGACAAGCCCACCGAATTTCAGTGGGGATAGCGACTTACTCCAGGCACAGAGTGGACACGCCCAGGGAGATGGCGGCGGCGAACTTGGTGAAGAAGACGTAGAAGGAGTAGAAGATTGCCTCATGGCCTTTGCAGTACGGGTTGGCCAGCCGGAAATCGTCCACCACATCGGGAAGCATGGACCTGCCGTCATATTAGCTGTCAAAATGGCAGCCTGGACGGAAGTACTGTACCACTATAATGGAGGCTCACCAGGGTAGAAGAAGCGAGGCGGCAACGCTGAGTCCTGAGGACACGGCCACCACGTAGGCCACCACCACATTGGGGATGAACACCAGCATCATTGTGAAGGGCATGATCCACTACAGAGACAAGATGGACCTCAAATTAGTCTTACATCACATTCAGGAAATAGTCACAACATGGCACCCTCCACTTCCAGATTGTTGAAAGTTGTAGTAAAACTCAAGTAATGACAAATGTAAAGATAGACTCACAGTGATGCCGCAAAAAGCTGCTGTCTTCTTCCCGAACTTCTGCAGGAACCACTGCCACAAAGGGATGCTCACTACTGCAGACACCTGAGAGCATACAATGTACACACATTAAAAAAAATAAATAAAAAATACATAAGACACACAAGTAACAACAGCGACACACACCTTACAACTGGAGGACACACAAATTATTAATACGAGACAACAAATTAACAACTGTAAGTTCCAAAAGTAAAAATTGTCAAAATACATAAATAAATAACAATATAATAACAACATAATCAGACACGCAGACAACTATAAGATACTAAAGTAACAACTTATGCCAACCTTTTTAATGCTCATAGATCTATAGATAGATACTTTATTATTTGGGGAAATTCAATTGAGATACATACATAGATAATTTATATAGTATTACAATTATGGGATACATAACAACTAACAACAACTATGAGTTTCACAAACAGCAACTGTACTGAAAAATCAACCCTAAGGCTCAGGAGATTTAAATGTCTGTCATTTATGTACATATATCAAAAACCTAAAGGCAAACATCATGTCCCTAGTTTCACTTTACTGCGCTTTTTTTGGCTTAATTCTCCACCAAGTTTAATTCAAAATGAGGAGGAAGTTAAACCTCGGCCAAGGCCCATTTGGGGAAGAATAAACAAGATTTAATAGACGCTTTCCGTCGCAATGTCCAAAATGAAAATGTCAACACGCTCATTGGCGTTTTGTGAACAAACATTGCACATTTGTGACCAAAATGTTGGATTCACATGGGAAACTAGTCATGTAATGGCAAAATTGTTGTGCCAAGAAAATACAAGTGGATGTGTCAATCAGTGGCTTTTTCTTGTGCACAAAATATATATCCAGTAAACCCATCTCCATCGTGTGTTCCAGAGGCAAAGCTACATCAATTTTGCGCCCACAATTAGTGTTTCAAATCCAAAATGTTGCAACTAGCCTGTTCGAGCAAAATGAAAGTGTCAACTCACCAGGATGGTCAGCACGATATTCTGGAAGTGTTCCCTCAGGTCAGCCGCATACGTGCAGAAGAGGACAAAATTGTTCTGCACCAGCTGCACACAGCAAGCATCAAGGAGTCACACGAGATGGCGGCCGACCGCACCAAACACGTAACGCAGATAGAAAGCGAGTCTTGCTCTCCATTGATCCGCCGACCGGGCTGGGCCCCATTAGCATCGATTGGGCTGGCTGCGTTTTTACCTGAATGGCCACCAGAATGAAGAGGAAGGCGGCGGTGAGGATGAGGTACGGCCCGTGACGCATCACCATGATGAAGCCGCGGTGAAACGGAATCTGCTTCTCCGTCTTTGGTGCGTACGGATCTAGAGAAGAATCAGGACACCACATATATATTTTTAATACATAATTTCTCTGACAAAATACCACTTTTTCCGTCACCCAGTGGCATTTGTGCATAAATACTACACGTCTGTGTC
Organism: Filicampus tigris; assembly: GCF_054856515.1. Taxonomy (NCBI): domain Eukaryota; kingdom Metazoa; phylum Chordata; class Actinopteri; order Syngnathiformes; family Syngnathidae; genus Filicampus; species Filicampus tigris. Next base: position 8,348,296 of record NC_141236.1, on the reverse strand, counting down.
TAAATATAATGCTTCGATGCCAAGATATCACATTTACATAGGAAACTAGTCAGCATAAGCAAAATGCAGCCATTGAAGTCCAAATGTACGGATTTTGTGGCCTAATATAACATTTTCTTGACAAATAGAGGGCTTTTCATCTTATGAGTTATACAGAAAGCACATGAGGAGTTTCAAGGTGACTTCTTTGAAATGTTTGCCTTCATTTGATGTTTGACAAAACCACCAGGATGTACCGCAGACTGCCACTGCTACTGCTAAACGTGTTCCCTAAATATACGACATACAGTGTATACTTCTGATGATGACCATGTCTTTCAAGAGTTTTCTCATCTCCATGCTTGTTAGTTAGTTAGTTACCTTGCTACTTAGTTACAGTACATGTACTTAGGTGCTAAACTAGGTAGCTACTTCGCATATATTAGTTGGGTATCTAGTTGGGTATCTACTTATGTGGTTAGACAGCTACATAACTTTTTATCAGGTTATCTGGTTAGTTCATTGTTGTTTCTAGGATGCAACAGTTAGTTAGTTAGTTAGTTAGTTAGTGAGTGAGTTAGTTAGTTAGTTAGTTAGTTAGTTAGTGAAGGCCTCACCGTCTTTCTCTTTGACTCCCAAGAACATGACCACAGTGCAGACCAGGAAGATTCCCCCAATGACACCAGCAGCGATCATGTAAACTTCCTTCTGCAACCAGAAAAACAGCAGGACGTTGTCATTCCTCGATTTTAATCACTATTCTGTTCTAAAAAATACTGTATATCCTAATACGTCGCGCCACCTTGTTGGCTAGTTGTGTTATTTTCCCCTTGCAGAATACAGTTGTGAGCAAACAGGGACAAAAATAGCGTCTCTTCTGTTTAGTGCATTTGTTTGCTCCCCTTTCCTGCCACCATTATTTGCCTTTGCCCAAACCACTGAGGAGGCTTTACCCAAAATGTGTCGGAAAGAACAAGCCAGGCCCAAATAGCTGCGGCCAAAAACCAAAATCCCAACATGCGACCTATCACGTTACTTTTCCACCCTGCAGTGCCACACAAACACTGATATTACCGACACAAGCCGCCTGCATGTGTTTCTTCTTCTACAAAATCAGTCTCAACCAAATGACAGCCACTTTACTTTGTTCTTGCTGTGCAATGATAAGCAAATACTGAGAATAAACAACTTTTGACAAAGTGGATGTCAAATGGATCACTGTAACGCTTGAGTGGGGAGTCATCCACAAAGGTAAGCTTGTGTGCAGATTCATTTCCAGCTATTGCATGAGTGCAACTGATAGCAACTTCAGTGATGCTGTGTTTGGTAACTCAATCAAGATTTTTTTTTTTTTTAAGAGATTTCAGGATTTCAACAATTCCGTTGCATCTCAATTCAGGTTCAGCTCTTCAACATTCACACGCAAATTCTACACTAATTGCATTCTTTTGTTCCGCAATGTTGTTTTTCCTTACAGCATGTGACATGTATTCCTCAGAGCGCACCAAACTCCGGACCACCTCCGCCCCACCACTGTTGTTGAATGCATTAATGCTGCTGTTGTGTCCCTGGCAGTGTTTGAGTCTGTGGGCACTGGCCACAATCTGGCCCTGGATGGCGGCGCCGGCCAGGGTGCCCAACACCTCCAGAGTCATCCCTGATGGTAAAAAGGTACAGTTACTCCATCATTCCCAAATGATTGACAGGTAGTATGAGGGAGGAGCTTACGGTAGGCGGTGGCTGAGTCGCGCTCTCGCTGGTCCGTGCTCAGGAACATGGTGAGAGCCGAATAAGGCACATGGTAGCACTACCAGGGAAAGAAAAGAAGCAGGTTACCGCGCTGGAAGACAAGTCGGAGCAAGAACACTGTCGATTTTGCATGATCAAATGTGAGGTAGCCAATTAAGATCATAAAATCACAAGAATCCTACTTATTTTCCACCACTATGTCAGGCCAAGCTCAGTTATTTTTTATTGATCAAATATAAAGTCGCTTGTAAGATCATATCAGAGAGGACTTCAACCAGTTATTAGCTCATTAGTTACACTCTAGCAGGAGAAGAATTACATTGAAGTGATTACTTTTTAATGTCAGGATAAGCGCTCTGTTGATTTTGAACTACAGTATATCCACAAAAGTATGCTATTCATTCTGATGGGCTGCAAACAGCATTAAGCAGCATTTATCTTACAAGTGTATACTTATGCAGCGTAACATGGTATTACAGGCCAAACACTGATGACAAAAGGCGCCAGAAATAACTGCACTTTCCCTTTGAGGGGGGCGGCGCCCCAAAAGCCCCTGGGCTATAACATCTGACATCTTCTTGAAGCGGGAGGGAATTTCCCCAATGTGATTACTCCTCTTGTCAACTTTCACATTCAACTTTCAAGAATTTTTGCAGTTTGGGGGGGGGGGGGTACACGTACAGTGCGTTTGTGGCGGTGGAAAGTCCATTGTATAGCAAGTATGGTACTCACTGTGATGAGGGTCTGGTAGAGGCAGTAGAAACCGAGGTACCACACAAACCTCCCGTTCACAAAGGGGGGCACGTACCAGAGGTAGAAGTAGGACACCACCAGGAACGGCGTGGAGCCCAGCATCCTGCAGGAGGGGGAAAGGGGTTTTGGGACGCCATTTTAACCACAGTTGTCAATCAAACTGCGTCTGCTTTAAGCCATTACGTAACATCAGAACGAGGTCACTTTACTAAGCTAAGTTAAACTAAGCCGTCTGCTTAAACCTTGTTGTATAATACACACATTTGCACTGAGCTAACACAGTAGCAACAGCCCCCCCACCCCCAAATTAGCTTTTCCATTTCTAACAAACTCACGGAAATGAAATTTTAGCTTTCTAGCAGACATTGCAACTTGTTGCTAGGCAGGAAATGGAGGAAAATTCTGTAGAGAAAAAAAAAAAATGTTACTTGTTGCTAGGTAGAGTTTGTGGGGCACAGTCACGACTACCCAATATATTCCAATGTGAAAATAAGCCCCAAAGTAGGTTGTATAAATGACATGGGGGCTGATGGCACGGGAATAGGAAATCAGACCCGTTTTGCTCGGCAGACAATCATAACTGCCCCATAGGTCAATGCGAAAAAAAGACACAGAATAAGCAAACCAAACCCCCCAAAATAAGTTGTTGTTTTTTTTAAACTAAAACTTAACAAATTAGAAGAATTATGTATTTATCATTTGGCTATATTATTATTATTATTATTATTTACATTTTAACAATACTCGTGTACTCGTTCTTCCAAACTTCCTCCCCCAAATCCTCCAAACATGAAATGAAGTTACCCTAAACTCCGAGGCAAAAAACCCCAACATTTTTTTCATTGCATGATCCAGGACCAACTATATTTTGTAAGGACAAAAAAAGTGACAGTATTTAGGTGACTGTGCCAAAAAAACAACAACAAGCAACCTCTGACCCCGTGACGCAGGAACAGGAATAATGAAGAGTGAGAGCCCGAGCGGTTTCTGGTAGCGTCCAGCTGTGTTGCTCCGCTCTCCTCCCGATTGTTTGCGATAACAAAAGACGACGCACAACGCTGGTGCTGCACTATTAGGGGAGGGGGGGACGAGAGTGGCATGACGGGGAGTCCACCGATGAGTCATGAAAGGGTCAGTGAACGAGAACGTGCCGCAAGGTGGCTCACAAATTACTCACTCCCTACACGGCATCCAGCTGATAAGAAGACAATCATGCTTGTTATTGGGCTTATTTAAATGGAGTTAATTGGATGAGACGCAAAGGAACAGAGGGGATTTTAAAGTAACACAAGAGCTACTTGAGGCCACACCTAAAGTTGCAGGAACTTTTACTTCCTGGTGTTTCAAGGAATCTTTGTCCGTGGGGTGGTACTATTGTAGTCCAAAGTTTCTTTACAATAATATGTTGCAGCCGCCCCCATTAATATAAACACGGTATTCCGATTAATATTGCATATGTGGAATATGAATTAAGCAGAAAAAAAGCACCTGTATTCATTGACCTCGGGGGGCAGCCATTTTGCCTATTATTGCGACTTGATATCGACTGACTGTGATGTCATTTTCAGTCGACAGATATTCGTTAGCCTGTCGATGGCATTTTTCTATTGTTTGTTAGCATTAGTATAAGCAGACTTAAGGAAAACCTATGTGGTTGCTTCACATACACAGGGTGCAATTCTCTTCATTCTGTTCAGTTTGACAGTAGACGTCAACAAGGAGAGGCAATAAACCTCTTTTCTGAGTTATAGTCACTGCCATCGTACAGCGCTCAAAATATTTGTCGAATGATGGCTCGTATCTGGAAAAACTCACAAGTTGGGTCACTCGCATCTCGAAGCGCCACTGTATGTCATTTTTGTTTTCATAGAAGATAGCGGTTCACTAACTTTTACATTTAGTTTGTGTTCCTTTAAAAATGTCTCTTATGATGATGACAGTTTGACCCGGGAACAGACGATTATCATGATCCTTCTTTTCTTTGTTTTTTTCGCATCAACTTCAATGTCACCTCGTAAACTGGAGCACTTGTCTGTGTGCGACTGCTGCTTAACAGGACGAGCGAGATGGGAAACGCACTTCCTGTCTGGGAAGAAGTCCATCAACGAGTGAGGCCAAAAACGATAAACAGGTCACGGCGTATCAAAAGATGCCGCGTGGACCGCAGCAGACTCCGGAAACAAACTCGCCCGCATTCTCCAAAATCATGCAAGCTGGTTAAACTGGGCCTCAGCTTCTGTCTGCTACTGGACCGCTTCCATTACACAGTCAGTGTGTGATCCAAGGTCTAAAATGCACAGGCAGCATTAAAGTGTGTCGGTGTAATTACACCAGCGGCTATAAACAAAACAGCCCGCTTCTTAAGTCCATCACGGCAGTAAAAGCCTGGCGCAAGTAAATCCAGGGCACTACAGAGAAAAAAAAAAGACCTTGGTGGTGGTGGATGTTGCCCAAAGTTGAAATGAAGCGTTACGTAAACGCAGCATCTCGGTGCAGGGCGCGTCGGGAAGAGCGCAATTAAAATGCCATTAGACACACTAGGCTTTTTGTTGACGTTTCCAAAAAAAACCCACAAGAATTTTATTTTTTCATACTCCTGTTCTTGTATTGGTCTACTTGGTTCCTGATTCGTTTATTGGTTGCCTGATAACAAGCCACAATTTTTACAGACGATTTCATTAGCCATCGGGCAGCCGTGATTGTGCCCTACGATTATGCCGGGCAACAAGTAGCAACTCCTGAATCTGCAATATTATTTACTCAATTATAATATCTATATTATTAGTATTTTTGTTTATTCCATGGATTTTGTATTCATTTTCTTACCAAACTAATTGAGAGTCATCCCGCAAGTGTATGGTAATGCAAACTTAAATAAATTCTTTGGTAGAGGTAATAGTGTGGCGTTTCCATGAATGGTGGAGCTCACCAAGGCATGAGTCTCCCGATCCTGGTCCACTTGGTCTTGTTGATGAGGAAGCCCACCACAGGATCCACCACAGCTCCCCAGGCCTTCCCGATAAACAGCACCATGGAGGCCTGGAAGGCGTTGATCTGCGTGGGGCACATTTTCACAGAGTTGGCAAAGCTAGCTTCAAGATGTCACGCTGGCATTCTGGCTCACCTGGGCAACGTCCAGCAGGTAAATCTGCAGGAAGAAGGCGGTGGCGCTGGCTGCAACCTCTTTGGGAACGCCGCCGATGGCGAAACATAGCTTGTTGCACACTGATAGCTTCTGACTCAGGTCGGTCTAAGAGGAAAGGGAGAAAACAACAACAAATTCATTTCAAATGAACATAATTTGAATGAAAATGTGGTCGCTCTCCCACCAAATCAAGTGTGGTATTTTATTTCCACTTTTCACAGCATGTTTGCAAAGGTCTGACAAGTTTATAGTCGGGCACATTTGTGGTCCGCTTCAGGAGCGTGCAATTAGCATATTCTATTTGCGAGGAATAAAAGCGCCAAGCAGACTTTTGGGAAGGGAGCGTGCCCACGATTTGGGATATTTGGTTTCGCCAGCAAGTGCCCAGCATCTGTATTTAAAGGTTTAAAAGTGTCGGGATGCTCGGGTCGGGCTGAGGTTGCGGAAGTGAAAATGATGATGGTGTGGAAAGACACCATGTAAATAACAAGGCGGTGAAGTGTCTATTGATTCATCCTGCTTGCTCCATTTATTTTCATTTTTATTATAAGAAGGTATTCAGGGAACAGTAAACACTTTATTTTACTCCCTATTATTAGTACACACTGTGCTAAAGTTTAAGTTTACCATTAGATTAGTTGACATTGCAAAGCAATTCTTAGTTATTATTATTTACTAGTTCCAATGTCCCAACATTTTTGAACAGTACTTTGTAGGAGTTACAGTCATTAGTAATTTCTCTTGAACTACAAGTCAAGTTTGATGCAATTTCCTCCCTTGCTGTGTTTCTCTTTTTAACAACACTTCCACCATGCGTCACTTTGAATAATAGATGGTGAAATTTTTGTTTTTTTTACGCTCCAGACTTCCCAGAAAGATGTTGATAAAATGATGAGTAACGAACCCAAAAACGCCTCTGCGTGGTTACAAGAGGCACCATTACAGGCACGATCTATTTTGGTAATCAACAGTTGTGTTTTTAATGAAGTAACTATTTTGTGCTATTGTCAAAATGACACATGGAGTCTTCCATTTTTTCAAATTGGTGTTTCAACGGAAACAAATATTGTGTTTAATTGAGCAAGATCTCGCCTCTTTTTTTTTTGCATTTTCAAAACATTTATCGTACATGCAACAGCTGTCAAAAGAACACATGGCGCTAAAGACAAATAACTGTGTTTCGCGTTCATGTAAATATGGCATGAAAACACACTTGGATGTGCATAAAATGTATTCCATTTTCGTATGACGTTTAGTCAAGAACAAACTAGTAAAATGCAACTTTTTTTGGGCTTTCTTTGCAAAATGTTTCATGTAACAGAAACAATAACGGTGTTAAGGTTTTCGGAAGAGTCGAATGTTTTTATTTATTTTTGCATTGTTGGACCGTATATTTGTTATGCTGAGAATGAATTGTCGCCCGTTGAAATTGAGGGCATCTTAAGTGCTGAATAAGAGAGACCATGCAATCCAAAGCCCAAACTCCACCAAAGCAACCGCATCTCAGAGTGAAATGCTGTTATTACCGCCGCCCTGTCAAAACATGAAGGGCCCGGGGAGGGACAATTATCAGGAGGGAGGCGTGTAATTATTCCATCTCAAGGCGAGTGGGGTCAGAGGTAAGTAAAGGCTGAGACTCTCGCTGCAATTACGCCTAATTGGAGAGGAAATCAAAGTGTTTGCGCTGGATCCACGCCACTGATGATGTGCAAAAATATGCTGTGAACTCTTCTATCACTCCTCTGTAGCCTTTCTTATTCCTTCCTTCTCAACTCTCCCGCTATCATCAAAGGGGATAAACAGGATGTCCCGCCTAATGTTATTTGCGAGAAAACAAAAACCGCCATCGCTCAGAACGTCGACACTTGTATCACGAAACATTTCAATAGTTACACCTGCATCATGGATTTAAAAAAATATATATATTGTGCATGTAATCTATATTGCTAGAACATACGTTTCTTATGCATTCTATAAATGCAATCTTCACTAGGTGACTGAATGGTTAACAGTGTAGAATCAATACAATGTAAAAGACTTGATGAGACAAAATGCTGAGCTAATCAGATTCTTGCAGGGAAATATAAGATGTTCAAATGGATTCATACAGAAGTCTTGAGTTGGGGGCGGGATTTACCAGACAGATTATGGATTATGAGCACAAATAAAAAGGTTGATGATGATTAGACTGAAGGCTGCGTGGCCGCTACAATGTGGAATTTATGTGATTGCTTGCTATGTGGATTCTTTTGTGATTATTTTACACTGTGAGACACACCGGCCGGCTAAACAGTCGGGACAAAACTGACGCAGGAACAGGAATCCGACAAAAAAGGAAATTGGTAAAAAAAAAAATGACAGAATGCGCAGGAATAGGGACAACCAAAATCAGGCAATTACACACAGGAATATTCTGTTTTTTCAAAACAGCAACAGTGAGGATTATGATGGGGGTTGGTATAGCCCAGGCATGTCGCCTAGGTTGTATGAAGGACACGCTGGTGCAGTATTAGGAATCTGACACGAAGGAAATTTGTCCAAAACTACTGACTGACTGCACAGGAAAAGAAACAAATAAAATTCAGCACTAAGGCACACGCAGAAAGTGAGTTAAGAATAAAAATTAAAATCAGTACCAGACTTTTCCAAACCTATTGTGAAATGACATATAAATATTGGGATAGAATGAGTTAAGGATGATCATGTTCCATTATTTGAGACATGTCAATGGCTGCTACATTGACAACTACAAACGGAGACCGCAGGAACAGGAACAACCACAATCCGGCAGCCACACTGAAGTAAACTGGGCCAAAACCAACAATGCTCAACATTTAAATGGCGTTAAGTGTGTTTTCTAAAGTCAACACACCAGAGAAAGTTGCTCACTAACACTAACATTGGCAATTTGAATGATTAACAACAAAAATCGCCTAGTATATAAAATGATAAAAAATTATTATTTTTTTTTTAATCCAGCCACTCTCTCCATTCTTGAACGCTACGGGTGCAGCTTAGCTGTCAACTTTCAATCAAACACCGACGCCACAACCTGGATAAATGAGTGCCCCTACGTTTAACATCTTTCCTATGCCTACACATAGGCATGAAAATATATCAGTTTAAAGCCTCCAGTGGCTGTAATATATCACATGTGGCTGTAATATATCACAATATATCCATATTGTGACAATGAGGCACTCTATAGCGGCCACACCAGCCCGAATTCCTGCTCCACAAACTGGATGTCAAGTCGGGCTACATAGTTTCCATAGTTTTCACACATGCATAATGTAAAATACAATTATTAATACAATGTCTTATAATATCTTAAAAATATAATGAAATCCTAATTCACTTAACAGGGCCTTTAAAGTGATACCACCAATAGTTTTCCTCATCCACATATCACCTGAGGACATTTCACAAGCTTTGTGCGGTTACCTGCTGAGGGACTTTGGCATCTAGCAGCGTCTCGGTGGGCTTGAGCATCTTTCCCGCAGCAGCCAGGCCCCCCTGGGTGCCGTTCTCCCCGCGGGCCATGGCAGAGAGGCTGTGGGTGAGTCGGCAGGTGCGCTTCTTCTGCGAGGGCGCGCCGAAGTGCGTGTGGCTCAGGCTGCGAGTGTGCGCCAGAAGGCGGGGTGGGAACTGGACGTGGCTCTGACTGCGTGCCGGGAGCTCGGACTGCATGGTCGCCTCCTCTTCCTCCTCCTGCTCCTCCCGGACAACTGGGACGCTTTCCGTCGCCATTCACATGCTGCTGTACTCTGGGACGGGGAGGCCACACCAGGGGATGGGACACAAAATACACTCAATAACAAGTAGCCCAACATAGCTCAGGAATGCTGAACACACATGTGCAAAGAATTCCATAGGTACTATACACACATCAGGCGATGTCGTTAATATTTTGTCAACTATGGGCATGTGAAGCCCTTTAACACTTTCTTGTGATTAAGGGCGATATAAATACATTTGACTTGACTTGTATTGACTTGTAATTGAATTGTATAATATTCATCAATGTATGTGGGAATATAGTGTTGTATTATGGCTATTTTGTTGTTGTATGTAAAGTGCTTTGTTACGCTGTTGTGCAATATACATAAAATTGTATTGTCTTGTAGACCTGCTGAGACAGCTGTTCCTAATATTTTGACTCTCCCAATATGTAGCCAAATCCAAGATGAACATGGCCGATCACAATAAACAGTCTAATTTTAATACAATTTATCTGGTACAATGTCCTTACCAGTTTGAATTATGTGGACCTAATGTTTTCTCCGCTGAGTGCAAACGGGATGCAACGCGAGTCCCGTGTCAAAAGAAAATGTGTGTTACTATTCCTGGCAGCACACATCAATAATGTATGTTTTAAATAAAAAACACATATATAAAAATTTTCTTACCTGCCGTTATTGTAAGAGAGGAGAGCTCCGTACAGCGGCGGGTTGATCGGGTGTGTGCGCCGGGTGCAGAGTGTCGGTGGCCGGGCGGGATGAGAAGGAGACTGCGGAGAACAACCACGCACCAACGGAGAGACACAGGATGGGAAAAGAGAAACAGTCGACGGTCGGTGCACTTCTGAGGCGTCCCCGCGCGACCGTCACCGTGTACTGCAACACTCATTCATCATTCATCGCGCACGCTCGCTCACGCACACACGGAAAACAAATATTGGGCCTGGCACTTAACATTGCCTTCAACTTTTTATAATTGTTGATGTGATATAAGAAACCTTGATATTATTTGAATTTGGAGCAGCATATTTTTGACACACACTTGTTTCTATGGAAAGTATAGAATCATAAGAAAGAAAATAAATGTGCATTTTTGCATTCAATTTCAGTTTGATACAAGAGGTACTAATTTGGCTGAATGTTGTACACGGGCCTATTTTAGGTTGTACCTCATGTTAACCTCCCATGTAACCTCCCTGTGTGATTTATGGTGAAACCATGAAACCAGTTCAAACCAGCAGTCGTCCCTGATGGCTCACAACATGACAATCATATTTCCACAGAGCTGCCTGTACAAGACGGAAGCCTGGGAGTCCAAAAAGTCCCTTTCAAAAATGTCAAATAACACCAGACATACATTCCTGCCCTACCTGTGTATGACAATCCAGCTTCAATGCCTCCAGACCATCCCCAGACGGCGACATTGTGGCTCACGTCAGTGGTACCGGCTACCTGTAATTAAGTAGCAGCAGGTGGAATGTAAACTATGAGGTTTGGCTTCATGTCACAGACAATGATTCAGCCTCCGAGAGGCGTGTGCCTTGTGAGAAGAAACTGGCCACATTGTTCTCACAGTGCATCATTATTCAATTCCACAGTACTGCAACTGTAAGACATTAGGCATCTGCTTTATTAATAGTATCTTGGCGTCGATATCACCTTTTAAGGACTAGTTTTTCTCAATATTTTGAGATGGATAAAAATTGGTGCATTTTGCTGCTTAAGTCATATTCCACAAACGCAATATTAATCAGAATGCCATGTTTACACTAGTGGGACTGCATAGAACATGTTCTTGTAAAGAAGGTTTGGGGGTTGACTTCCACTTTAAAGTATATTAGGTTTTTTTTTATACAGAGGTAATTTTTCTTTATCCAGGGCTATCCAGATGCACCATTATTTTTGCCAAAACTGGTGCAATGACCACAAAACATGTTCTGGTTTTACCTACGTTTGGGATAGTAAAATAAATCAAAAATAAAAAATGAAAAAAAGCTTTTTGAGTTTTGTTGTCTTTAAATATATGTATTTGATGGAAATTACGCAGGCACATAACATGATACATTCAAAAATAAGTAGACCAAAAAACCAAGGCAAACATTCAATGTAAACCTCAACATGCAAGCAGTGTTGGCTTTGAAAAAGTGCATAAAAATGGCAATCACAGTTTGGGAAGACTTTTTTTTTGTTTTGGTGCTGCTTTATGAAAGAGTGTATGCAAGTATGTGTGCCATTTTTGTATTTAAGGTGACAGATGGATTACGGCGCAAAGGGGGCGTGCGTGTTGAGGGGCCGCTGGACAATGACAGCGTTGGCCAAGTCGGCCGCTTCGAGGCTCAGCTCTTTGTCGTGGAGCTCTCGCACGGGAAGCGACGTGGTCAGGACGAAGGGCGGGCAGCTCCTTTGGCAGCGCGACACAAAGTCGTGAACGTCGGCGATCCTGAGCAGGGAGAACATGAGAGTTAGCGGGGGAAAAGGTCAAAACAGTTGTTGGAGGCCAATACAGGGGAAATGTGAGTGCGCCCTGGTGTACAATTTGGAAACGGAACGATTTTATGAGAAAAAAAACAACAAACTCGCAGGAATAATTGGAATAAAAATTGTAATATTTTGAGAGAAAAAAACAACAAACTTGCAGGAATAATTGGAATCAAAATTTTAATATTTTGAGGGGGAAAAAAAAAAATCACAATTTATCTGTTACGTTGGAATTTTCTGAGTACAAAAGTCTACATTAATTTTTCAAAACGTCGCCACTTTATGGGAAAAAATGAATAAAAGGAGAGAGGAAACTGTCCTACTGTCTGAGAATAAAACAAAAAAAATATTTACAGTGAATCATTTTAGGAGAAAAACGCTGAAAAAAGGTTCTCATATGCAAAAATATGGGCAGTAATTTACAGGGATTAACTGCTTTTCATATGCATACGACTGTTAAGACTGTCAAAATTCTTGCCAGTTGGGCAATGGATTTTTACTTGCATTATTTCCTATGGTTGAAAAAAGGGACAGCTCATCCTGTGCTTTCTTCCCATTCAAGCGAGAGGGGGTCTCCAATATTCATGAGCACCAGTGGTCTCCTGCTCACACAGGATGCTGGCCAAGGTCGGAGGCAGGCTCTCTCCATCCTTGAGCTCCTCGCCCCCATTACATAAACGCTGCATTGGGGGTTACGCAACCCATCCCCCTGCTGGGATTTGATAGACGCACTCCATCTCAGATTATGATTAGCGCGCCAGACTAGCATTACGTAATCCAAACTAGTAGGAATCTTTTTTGTCATCTGGAGATTCAGACAAACTCGCAGATTAACGTGGTTTTTGTTTTTTGTTTGTTTGTGTGGTGAGGTGTATACGCACCGATGCGATAGGTTGAAGCGCTGCACCAGCCTACGGCCGTCGGCCAACCACAACTGCAGGGAGGTGACGGGCAGGGCGTGGTCCAAGGTTACCATGGGGATGGGGGGAGATTCGCCATCCTCGTGCACTGATGGCGAGCGGGCCACCACTCGCGGCGCCACGCTGCAGCACCGACACAGAACGGAGATTAAGAACACGTCAGATTAAATCTTTATCTTTAATACCGATGATGACGACGGCGCGAGAAGGAGAAAATTAAATCAGTGCTCTTTTGCAGCTCATCAGGGTGACGCCATGACCCGCTTTGATTGCTTGGGTTGTGAGTGACATCTTGTGGCGAGCAGTAGAATAACCAGTCAAGATTCAAATGAATGAATTCATTCATTCTCCAAACTACTTGTCTTTATTAAAAAGTAATACAAATAAATATTACTCTTTTTTAGTCGTATTTTTATTTTCATTTCAAACAGTATCATCCATTTAATAGTACTATTTTTTTAAAAGATTCTCAGTCCACTGTGATCAAACCTTATTCAACGAATGTTGATAATCCATGTAAATGCTTATGAAACAAGATGAGCATTATATATAGGATAATCTCATTCAAGACTTTTTAATGACACCCTGGATTATTATTTTCTGCAATCTCACTATTTTCGGTAAAGGCCCCGCCCCTCACCTGCCAAGCCTGTATCCTCGCCCACTGAAAGGGTGGAAAACCTTCTTCCTGGGAACGTACTCTTCCTCAGTCAGATCCTCCACATTGACCTCCAGTTCCTCCTCCTCTGCTCGGCTCTCCCACTCTGCTGGAAGTTCCCTGCATTGAAGATCACAATGCTAATGAGGATATTTGCTTGAGGATATCTTTAGAAGTTGTGCTATAAACTCACCCCCTTTTGATGGCATCCAGGAACTCCTGGTTTGCAGGGACTGAATAGCTGCGGAACTCCTGGTCATTGACGGTGAAGCCGTCCTTCCAGAGGCGCACCACCATCTCCACCTGGTGATAAAAGCAGACAAGCACCGCTCACATGTGGCAGTTGTTTGCAAGGACAACTAGAAACAACCTAGTTTCTCTTGCTTACTTTTGAAATACCACAAAAGGAGAACAAGTCATAGTCAAATAATTTGGTGTGGCCTTTAATCTCTGTAAGTATATACATCAATAATTAATTCATCAATTAATTTCTGACCTTGGATGTTCCCGGGGAATCATAACAGATCTTCTCCACCTCATCCAGGAGGTCTTCTACAGAAAAGCTGCACCTCATCGGCGCCTCCTCCTCTTCATTGTCATCGCTGGCAACCCTGTTCAACACATTATTATTATTATTTTTTAAAACAGTATAATTACACTTTAGAGCAATTATTGTGTGACATGTTGGACACTCAACAGGAAAAAAAGAGTTTCCACACTTTGGACTGGTGTTGTATTACATGTGTTGTAGTTTCGCGACAGCAAGCGTTTCCCTTACCAAATGTCATCATCCTCAGTGTCATTGTGTATCATGTCGTCTTGTCTTGTCCATCTGAAAACAAAAACAAGACAAGCACACTTCATAGAAGACGATTTACAAAACATTTGAGTAATTTAAGGCATAATATATCTTGTCTCGTGTGCTTTTAACGATTGAACAGTCCTCAACGATGAATATTCAAAAAAGGTCTAATATTATTATTAATAACCATCGCAGGCTGTCATTAATAACGAACGTGGACGGGAGTGACGTAATAAAATAAACATAGCATTGTAAAGATTTTACAAGCATTAACAAAACAACATTTGAACATGAGGTAATTTAGGTAAATGAATAATTTACCAGTCTGTGTGTGTGTGTTATAACGGCTAATCCTCGGCTAAAACATCAGCAGCTAGGTACTGGACCGGTTTACGGCAGCAGCTCTCTGACGTCATACACCCACCGTATATTGGCGGGTCGTGTCGTAATGAGTTCGTTCTGTTTCGTGTACTAGTGTACACTTCTTCTCACAAATTCCATTTAATCCTTATTGTTTAGTCCTATTATTATTGTATTGCTGTTTTATCATTGCCCAATACAATAAAGAACCATTACAGTTTACTTTACGGTTTTAGGCTACAGACACACGTAGACTGTTAAGAAATAAAGCACATGATATTTGTCAATGAAACAAAGAGCATTAATGACAGCTCATAACACAACATATAATAATAATAATACCCAGGTATGGGGGAAACAATAAAAAAATGCCTGTAATAATACATCGTAAATAATTACAAGTGAGTTTCCAATTTACATCATCCGAAAGACAGAGACATACTGTACATAAAAAGAATGATCGTTATGGTCCAAAAGAGAGACATAATGTACTTCAAGCGTGAGAGACATCAAAAGACACAAAAGACAAGAGGAAAAAAAAGTCAGTTCAATGTTAAATCATGATAAAACTTCTTGAATTAGCGCTTGACATCATCATGAAATATATTCTGTAGACACAAAGAAGAAAAGATCAAGAAACACAAAAGAGGTGAAGGGGATGAGAGGAGGGGCGATTTTTTTTCAAGAATAATAATTTGGCTTGACAGCCAACTTCGTGCTGGTGTGGACACTTTAGAGTGCCTTGTTGTCTGCCGTGAGTGTGCACACATCACACAGAGACGGAGAACAAGGGGCGGGGGGGGGGAGATTTTTTAAATCTGACTTGACAACCAACAGGTGGACAGCGAGTCCGTGCCACATCCATCAGCTTTTGGTCACTGATGTGGTAAACTGACTAGGGATGCCATGATAGATCGGCCGGGATCGGTATCAGCGCCTACAGCTACTTAATGTGCAGTAAAATGAACCTGTTTGTATTGTTTCACAGGTATTGTTGAATATTCTACAAGGTACACTAAAACAAGATTGGTACATCGAAGGACTTTGCTGTTGGATATGAAAAAAAAACAACTTGTGATTGGCAAAAATCATGGTTGGCAAGTCAAGAATTTTATAAATCAGGGATCGGTGATCGACCAGAAAATTGTGATTGGTGTATACCGAAAAATAACAATTTTTCAGAAGGGAATTAAAAAAAAAATACAAACATCAGTTTATCACATTTTAATCATGTGCAATTGGTGCACATGTTCAAATTAAAATAAATTCCAGGTCATACATGTGATATTTCTTTGAAATGTGATCAGGGCGTGGTTCAGCACATTTTAATCGATTTTTAATCATTCAAATTTGACAGCATTGTTAACAACAAAGCACAGCGGATTCCGGGGTTGAGAGCATGTTTGATGCCCCCTAGAAAAGGTTTTTGTTGAGGAAAGGGGGCTTCGTCTAGAAGTTTTTGAAACTTTGTTTCTTTAGGCCTCTCTTTGTATGCTGATTTACGACACAGTTGTTTCCACTTTACAGGGACAGTAATTACAAAACTTCCTGTCTTGCCACTTGACATCATAGAGAGAAACATACTACTGCTACAGACAGAAGAAGAGGAGAGAGACAGCACAAACACAAACAGGAGGGAGAGAGAGCAAGAGAGAGCAGGAGAGAGCATACGAGCGAGCGAGCGAGAGAGAGAGAGAGAGAGAGAGAGAGAGAGAGAGAGAGAAATGGCGCCTCGGTACTGTGCTCTTTGAGCCAGTGTTTGGAGCCGGTTTGGGAGCCTTTTGAGAGAGACTAAACATGGTGAACACACGGAAAAGCTCGCGGCCGGGCAGCGGCCACTTCATCTCCTCCAGGACACGCTCGTCGTCCAGGAGCGAGCGTAACACCGACGAACATGTAAGCCGGTTTACCCCGTTTTTCCCTCTGATGAGCTAACACAGCTGCCGCTAATTGTAGCTGTAGCCCTGGCCTGGGAAGGAGCTGCTCTCGCTTCGGGGGGCATCGTTTCCTGGCGAAATAACACCGCCGCCGGGCTTGACACCCGCCGGGCCATGATTGCACACAACCGAAACCCCCAACGCTGCGGTTCGTACTGCTGTCATTGCCAGCAAACAGTATTATAGGCGTGCAAAGCGGAGGCTAGCCGCGTTAGCTGCTAGCTTCAAGTTGAGTTCCCTTTGTGTTTGGCAGTTGGACCCGGGCGACTCGACTCGCGTTCGCCAGCTTGTTTTAGCTCCCTCACGCGAAGCCCACCACGGGGTTTGACAGGAGGGTATCACAGCTAACGTGTGTCCCCTTCGTGAAAGTATTTCGCACTTTTCTGAGTGGGTTAAAGCGCGAGTGGGGCTGGAGCTAAAGCTAGCCAGACATAGTAGCCTTGTTGTGGGGGAAGGGATCACAACAGTTGGCTGGCTCCCGTCCCGTATAAGGCAAGTCTGAACTTGGTGAACTTTACGGCATTAATACTATACATGACGTTTATTAGACAATAAATGTTTTGATGTTAATGCTGGTACAAATGATCAGTTGAAAGCGATTGAGCTTTAGTTCCTTTGTGTGACATTAAAGCTGACTGACAGCAGCCTTCTGTCACAATGTAGAGTCAGAGAAGAACATTAAAAAGTTGTTTGTGTCTCAATGTAGAGTCGGAGAACATTTTTTTCTAAAAAGTGGTTTGCGTAACAAGAAATAATTACAAAACTCCAGGAGTTACCACTTGTAAATATACAAATACAAACTGCACATAATGAGACTGACAGCCCAGTGAAAGAAAACAAGTCCGTGTAATAAACAATTTACTTGACACTTTACACTCTAGAGAGTCATGCTGTACAGACAGACAGAAAGGGAAAGACAAAAACACATACACAAGAGAGAACAATGGGAACAAGTCTGTGTAATGGCAAACAAACACATTTCCTGAGTTACCACATCTTAAAGTCACACACAAAGTGAACATACAGAAAAGGGAGGAGAGTGTGAAGAACATCTCAAAGAACTATGTGGAATATTGAATAATTAGAAAACTTTAACTCTACCTGCTATCAAATCTTCCCAAAGAGAGAGAGATACAAATAACATGTATACACAGCCATTGGGCCTTGTTGGCCTCCGTTTTGCCTTGAAATTTTCCTTTCACATCCGAGCGACATGATGAAGCACTTGGAAGAAAGGTGCCAGTCCAACACAACCTTTAACACACCTTTAGCAGAGGTTACTCCTGAGCATTTGAATATGAAATGGCTTCAATAATTCTAATTCTAATAAAATTGGAATCCCGCCTGAAAAAACAATGGTAAATTACATATTCTAAAATATAGAAACTTGCGGTAGAGAAGACTGAGGGAGAAAAAGGAAAAGAAAGCACATTATGGACATATTCTGCAATACTCTGGGCTGTGATGTTGGTTCGGGAAAGTGGATTTGACCTCTTTTTAAACAGTGCTGTTTTGTCCATTGTTTGAAAAGAGCATTGAAAAGAGCACCTTCTCTCCTCTCCTTGACCCAATGTTGCATTCCACAAAGGTTAAGGAAAGTTGGTACAGGAAGATTTGACTTGACGAGAAGGCCCACAGAAAAACACACGAGGGTGAGGGTTACAAAGTCTAATAATAAACCATAACAAAACATCCTAGGTTAATTTAACATAATCCTAAAAAGAGAATGTATAGTTGGATTGATTGAGGTAGAAACACTGGAGGGAGAAAGTGAGAAATGCGATAAACGAAAGTCAGTGTACTACTATGTTAATAAAAAGCAACACACATGCAGAAATAGAGAGACAGAAACAGACAAGCGGGTGAGGAAAAAATGGACAAAAAAAACCTGCGTAAATTCGGGTTACGCTGCAGCCGTAAAAACGGAACTCGTTAAAATGAGGACCACCTGTTTTGAATTAATTGCTCTCAAAATGTTTTCTCAGCTTTACAATTGCTTTCATTCCACCCCTCGACAGCTGTCGCTTGTTTTTTTCACTTCAATGAAATCCAAAAGTAAGCGAATACATTCAGCTCTATTTATTGTTTTAATGTGGGGCTTCGATGTTTTGAATCTATGCACGGCGCTTAATGAACTAGTTTGTTGAGCACCAAAGCTCTATCTGTTTTTTGATAGTTTTAGGTTTATGACCAACAAGTGTCAACTGGCATTTTTCCCCCCATTTTTCCACTGTCTTTGTCTTTTGATGGACCAGAAGGAGATGAGCAGTGATGTGAGCAGTCCACGGCTCAGCCCGCCTGCCAAGCGGTCACACAGGCAGACGTCGGAGCCCAGCTCCAGCGACACGTCCCCCTCACCCCAGACTAAAGGCCAGAGGGTTAGCTGGGACATTCCTACCTACCGCACCAGGTTGGCTTGCTTAATGTTATCTTGGGGATCTTCGTCTTCTGGCTGAAATTTCAGAACAAAACTAACCTTTACAGATTAACTTAATTTGATGATTAATAAGACTGTTTAAATACTAATTCAGATTGAAACAGGAAATCTATTGGTTCACAGCTCAAATGATGTAATTCAGCTCTTGGTTGGAGACGGAACAGTTGGATGTTCATTAAAAAGTTGAGAGGTCAAATGAAGTACCCCTGTAAAGGTTATAGTGCATTTTATGTTCATCCTGAAATTCCATCCGAAAGCCCAATATCCCCAACGTTTTGTGTACCATGAAATCACTGCAGCAAACCAAATCAAAACCAAATCCTGTGTTTTATCCGCTTCTAGGTTGTCATCTCGTATCATGCAAAATGGGCACGGTAATGTTACACATATTTAAACATTTAAAAATATTTTTTTTTTACATTTTTTTAAAAAAGTTTTAAATGTAAAAAAATTAATAAAAATAGAATAAATTCCTTATTTAATATGTTGTCTTTTGTTTCTTTTTTGTTTTGTTTTGCATTGACATCGCAGGCCACATGGGCCACCGGAAGGAGGAGCTGGGCCAGGGCGACCACTCGCGCATGAACGGTCACGTGGAGCTGAAGAGGAGCTGCCGTGTCAGGAAGAATCAGTTTGAACACCTCAACCAGAGCCTGCTGTTTGACCAGCTGGTCAACAGGTGAGCAGCCAAGTGCGATAACCCTCATCCCCTGGTGGTTTGGTTACTGTCACTATAAGGGCACCAATCGCCAAGCGTCTGCTGCATGACATAGCAGATAAATTGGCACGGCCATCACCAGCGTGGGCTTTTCTATTTCCCCCTCCTCTTATGTATTTTTTATTTTTTTAGGTTTTACTTTATCCCAAGCCGACGCTGCTTTGCAGACACGTTTACTAGATCTCCATTGTTGTCATGCACGTATTGTTCTCTGATAGACAACAATACACGGGGGCTATCAGTTTTACCAATGACATGACTTGAAATTGTCATCATTTTACTCTTGAAAATGTGAAAATTCTAGGCTAGGACTCACTAACAAACCCTTCTTGGTCTTTTTCTCTCTTGGTCTGTTATTTCCAACATTTTGGTCCAAGATGGTATAAAGCCTTCAAATTCCCAGGACAAGTCCCTATAGACTGAGTTTTTGTAACACCTCCAAGAATCCCGTTTATAGTAGCCTTCAATCCTTCACTGTTGTTTGATCATTGTGCAGCACGGCTGAGGCCGTCCTCCAGGAGATGGACAACATCAGCAGCATCAGGCAGAACCGTGAGGTGGAGCGGCTCCGCATGTGGACCAGAGACACCGAGGAGGTACGGGGGGAAAAAAGACAGTCTTTCCTTGAAGTTCCACAACAAGCACTTTCTCACTGTGATCTGATTTTCTTTCAGGAAAACATGGACATGTACTCTCGGGTGAAGCGGAGGAAGTCCATGCGCCGCAGCACGTTCAGCCTGCCCGCGCACCACAAAGCCATGAGTAAAACGCAGGAGGAAGAGGAGGAGGGCACGGGAGGTGAGTTCCTGACTCATGCAGGCAGCGCTTTACGAATCAGCCGAGTCACGGAGGTGAAAATGATTGAAAACGGGCAGAGTCTCACGGGGAGGAAGAGGAGGAGGACGCCGAGGATGAGGATGACGAAGGGGATGAAGCGGAGGAAGCAGGGGAGGGGAACGACAGGCCTTACAACTTGAGGCAGCGCAAGACTGTGCAGAGATACGAGGCGCCCCCGATTGGTAACCGACATTGTTTTCATAATTTTTTGCCAAAGGCAAGTGGCAACCGGTCATTCCATTTCATGTCCTCAGAACCAGTGAACAGGAAGCAAAGCAACCCCACGCTCTTTGACACTCACAGATCGCCAGCAAGAAGAAGCCATATACGGTGAGTGGTGCTAAATGTGACGCTCGCTACAAGTACCAATGCAAACCCAACTTAGTGATATTGTTGCACTTTTTAGGATAAAGAAACACGCCATCCACAGCAGCGACACAACCTCGTCCTCTGATGAGGAGCGCTTTGAGAGGAGGAAAAGCACGAGCATGACTCGGGCCAGGAACAGGTGATGAGATGCTGTTTCTTTTTTTCCCCCATTTTCACTTTATATTTTGTGCTTCAATTGTCACACAATATTCTCTGGGTCTTGAAAGATCAGTTAAAATAAACGCTCCAGGGTCATTTTGACCAGAGGCATGTTTTAATTCAAAAAGTGTCAGAAAAATCCAATACATAATTAATATTTATTGACCAATCTTATACTGTTTTACACTCACCAAGGCAAGCGAAAGTTTCATCATTGTTTTTTTTTTTTAACTGCGACTTTATTAACTTAATTTTTCCATAACAGGAGTGTTAAACATGACCTGCACCTTTTTAAAATGTTTCATGAATGGCGACCCTCGTAATGCATTCATTCCGATAAAAACGCCATTATTGAAGGAAGAGCCCTACTTTGGTCAGTGGTCCGCTGTACATTTGACGATGAACGTAATTGTGTATATGTAGCCCTTCTGTCGACTTCTCCTGACCAACGGCCATGTCTGTCTTGCAGATGCTTGCCCATGAACTTGACAGCGGAGGACCTGGCGAGCGGCGTCCTGCGCGATAGGACAAAAGTGGGGGCCAGTCTGGCTGATGTGGACCCAATGAACCTCGACACCTCAGTGAGTCGAGGCATCTTCCACATGAGACCACTTTGGGTGTCATGTTGTTAAAGTTGCATCCTCTGCTTCAGGTGAAATTCGATCAAGTGGGTGGCCTCGGGAATCACATCCAGTCGTTGAAGGAGATGGTGGTGTTTCCGCTTCTTTATCCGGAAGTCTTTGAGAGGTTCAAAATTCAACCTCCACGGTCAGTTCAAGTCTCATCGTAAATTGGTGTTTTCCTACAAGTGTATTTACAGCTAGAGAGCTACATTATTGATGCATAAATAAAGTATGGAAATTGATAACTGCAATGTAAATGCTGGCATTTACAGAAGTGGGTTGGCGCTTGTTCCGGGGAGGCCTTTTATTTGTCCAACTATGTTTGCACTAAATTAAAAAAAAATTTTTTAAAAAGTGCAGCAAAGAGGCAACACACACACAAACACTCAACATTGTGGAGCAACCACATGTGAGTCAAAACTTTTAAGTCCCCACAATTTTGTTGAATTTAAAAGACTTTTCTCATACCACCCTAGATGCTGCTGTTTTGGTGAGCAGCAAAGTGGAATGGCTTGGCAGTCAACTTAAATAGCATTAAAAGTGAGATTTACAATCTCTTGACATTTTTTTTTTTTTTAACTGATCGAATGATTGAGGTTTTTATTTTAGGAGGTGTTCATTTTCTTAAGTGGATTCGAGCACTGTATTACAGAATGGTCACGATTTGAGGAAAATAGTTAGTTGGTTGGTATCAAAATACTCCAGATTTTCCATAATTGTGCGCTACTGATTGATGCCCTGTCCACAGGGGATGTTTATTTTACGGCCCACCAGGGACAGGAAAGACGTTAGTGGCCCGGGCCCTGGCCAACGAGTGCAGCCAGGGCGAGCGCAAGGTTTCCTTCTTCATGCGCAAAGGCGCCGACTGCCTCAGCAAGTGGGTTGGCGAATCGGAGCGCCAGCTGCGTCTCCTCTTCGACCAGGCAAGTCACATAATTTGTTAAGCACTCTTCGAAGGGATGGTTGGGAATTTTAAATGTTGTTAATAATTACTCCTCCTCAGGCATACATGATGAGGCCGTCCATTATCTTCTTTGACGAGATTGATGGCTTGGCTCCGGTTCGCTCCAGTAGGCAAGACCAGATACACAGGTAAAACATTGTAATCACAGAAACCGAAAGAGATCCTTTGACTGGTCCAACACTACGTAAAGTGACACAAATACGTTTTTTGTTTGTTTGTTTTTTGCGCTCTTGATTGTCAGGTTTGGAATTCAATGTGTATTTATGAGGCGCAAAAATACAAATCAAATTTTGACCATGCCTTGCACAGGCAGCATACAGACACTGTAAAACTCCTGCCATGAAGCAAGCTACTTTAGTGTAAGTGGTTAAAGGGACTTTCTTAACACATGGAATCTGCAGGCACAAACAGGTGTGTGTAACAAGACATTGGCTCCAGTGACTTTTGAAGGTGTATGTTTTGTTTACACTTATCTTAAAAATGTTGGTTCTTTATTCGTTAAGTTTCAAGCGTTTGTTACATTTTCACCTCGTAGGGAAAACACCACCTGGTCAGTTTGTTTCCATTTCAAGCTCTCTCAATTATACAATCACACTAATTTATCGTTCAATAATTTTTTTTCCCATGTCACCACAAATTTCCAGGAAATTGTGATATAAGTTACATCGCCTCCCTCTAGTTAGACGTATATAAAACAAACCTATGAATTTACATATTAAGTATATTAGAAAGTTGTACATGGGCACTGTACACTAGGAGCCTTTCCATTCTCAAATTATGGTGTTTTTCAGATCTTCATTATTGATTGTCACTCATCCCTGTTTTGTTTTAGTTCCATTGTGTCCACTCTGCTGGCCTTGATGGACGGCCTGGACAGCCGCGGGGAGATAGTGGTCATCGGTGCTACGAACAGACTTGACTCTATTGACCCGGCACTGCGGAGGCCCGGCCGTTTCGACCGGGAATTTTTGTTTAACTTGCCCGGCAAGACGGTGAGAGATGCTGTGTTGGCATAAAGAGTCGGAACTTGATGTCAATCATAACCTGCTATAAACGTCATCTTCATCTCTCTGTTTCCACTCATCCTTAAAAACACATAGTGTCCATGTTTTCATAATTAGTAACAATTCCCACTCGGGTGTCTTAAACATGAGCGTGACTGAAATTTGCCCATTTTGAAGGTCGTGTTTCTTGCCAACGGGCCAAGCTAGCGCTTCTGCAGGGCTGATGCTGAGTATGGCTTTCCTCACGATGATGACTAGGAGCAGAGCTAACCAGAAATGAGCTCCACAGCGTTCTTTGTACACACAAAAAGTCAAATTTGTCAAGATGTAAGACCGTAATTTGACATATTGCTAAGACACTTTCAGAAGCCGGGGCTCACCAGCACAGCACCGACCTAAGGTCCGACACTCCTTGCAGAGCTGTGTTGCATTCAGGCATATATTTTTAGATGTATACTTTGTTGATGTAGTTTTGTTTTTGTAAAAGCTAAGCAATGTTGTCTTCCACTAGTTAATTAGATTGGACAAAAACTGACACAAAATTCCCCACAAAAACAAGAACTGACACAAAGCTCCCCACAAAAAGCCAAAGAAAAAGCCAAACCCAGTTAATCCTTCTGATAAACATGAAGCTGAAGTCTCACAAAATGTGTTAAAACTTTGAGAAATTTGTCACGTGATTTTAGGAAACGTATTATTTCAGCATATATAGTGAGCCTTAACTCATTGAATGGCTGGCCAATTGCAAATTGCAAATTGCAGATCGAGTAAATCGCCAGCATATTTCGCAAGCTTTCGTTGACTCTTAAATTGATTTAAGAATACAGTATATTACAATCTAATGAGTTTTCCCCAAGTTATGCATTATCGACTTGACCGTTTTGTTATATCAGTGGTGTGTATTAAACTGGTCGCACTTTGCTTTAATCTGTACCCCAAAAAGTAGCACAGTTTCAAAAAGATTGGAGATCCCTGATCTTAACATTGCAGACAGTTACACCAGCGAGCTTGTAACCATTTGAAAAACATGGCGCTCGTGCAAAGAAAGGGCCCTCTGGTCACATTCAAAATCAGTTCAGCCGTCTGAATCACATTTTGAAACCTTGGCCAAGTTAGGTTCCGCAATCCAATAAGTGTGATGAAAGACGATGAAAAGCCTTGTATTCACAATGGCGAGCACTCTGCTTCTTGACGTCTGCCCATCAAAGCGGAGTCCTCTGCGGTTGACGCAATGGGCTCACTTCGGCGGCGGCGTACTTCACCTTTGGTTTTGCAATGAGAGCTCGAGCAATCCTCTGCGTGTGTTACTTGTGATGAAACTCTGCCATTGTTGAGTTCTTTTATCCCGGCGTCTTATTCAACATGCTGGCCAACTCTCTCTTAACTCCTAATATTCAACATGTCAGCCAACTCTTAACTCCTCTCACTTTGAACTTTCATTACCTCTGTAGTTTCAAAATAATAATTATACAGAAAATACCTCAAACAATCCTTGTAGCTGGCCACATGCATATCGTTGGTGTCCTGTGAAAAACACTTCTGTGTCCATTTTTTTCATTTTTCTTATTTTTACGTGAATGGTGTTTCTGTATTCCAGACAGCGCATTAACGTGAATTTTTTTTTTTTAAATCCTAAATTGGACATGAGTGTTTTTTGCAGGACAGCGACGATATAGACCACAGGAGGCACAACCAAACGGATGAAGACATTTTAACAGTGCAGGAGGGCAAGGCATTATGACTTTAAACACCAATGGGAGTCTTTTCTCTTATTCCTGCAATAGTATATAATCGTAATCAGATAAGAGTAATCTGATTTCAGAAGTGAGTCTGAACAGACTTCAGGTGGGGGAGGGTAACAAATTATGCATCATACTGTCATGGTGATGTTACTTGCTTTGAGGAATTTATTTTTTTTTTTTTATCTTGGAACAGGCCAGAAAGCACATCTTGCAGATTCACACACGGGACTGGAACCCCAAATTGTCTGAGCCATTTGTAGATGAACTTGCAGAAAAATGTGTTGGTAAGAAAACCTGTTACGCATCCTGTTAATAGCAAGTGTATTGTAATTCCAGTTAGACCGCCCCTAGCGGTTGAAGAAAAATCCACAGAATAGCCGCACCTTTATATAAACCGCATGGTTCAATACTTAGGACAAAAGTATCGTCTTGTACTCCGGAAAATACGTTAATTATTTTCACTATCAGAACAATTATTAATTGGTCCATTTGTCCCCGTTGCAGGCTACTGTGGCGCCGACATCAAAGCACTTTGCACAGAGGCGGCGCTGGTGGCGCTGCGCCGCCGCTACCCGCAGATCTACGGCAGCAGCGTCAAGCTAAAGCTGGACGTGGCCTCCATCGTGTTGGGGCCTACCGACTTCTGTCGGGCCATGAGGGCCATCGTGCCGGCCTCCCAGAGGGCCCTGGCTCCCCCGGGGCGAGCGCTGTCGCCCGTCCTCAGACCCCTGTTGGCCGGCGCCTTCTCTTTGGTGCTCAATGCTCTCCTGAGAGTCTTCCCCCATGCTCAGTGTGCTGACAGGGACACGCACGGTAGGCATAATTTTGCCTTTTTTTTTTTTTTTTGCAATGCAAAATAAAGCTGTTAATTGCTTCAACTATTTGAGACAGATGGCTTTTTTGCCACATTTTTCGGTAATTCTTCAGTAAAGCACATAAATCCTAATGACAAAACTTTTGTGGGTGGATATTTCTGATGGTATGCCTTGTAAAACTGGAAGAGGGCCGAGTCCAGTTCAAAGTCATAAGAATGAAGGGAATTTACAAAAGTTGCTCTAACACAAAATTGACTTCAACAAATTAGAGAAAAATAGTCTATAATTTATGCCTTTATGGCGATCAGTTAGCATTGTTTCACAATTACTAATATTCTGGGGGTGTACAATTTGAAAGTGTACATACATTTTAAAACTAACCTTGGCGGAGGTCCAAGTCTAATTGTATGTCATAGAAATGAAAGAAAATGTGTAACGTCGCACAATTATCTGAATATGAGAGAAGTATAGAAAATAGTCAAGAAACTACACATTTTAATGCCAAAAATTGGCTCATGCCTCACCTATCCGCAAAAGTGTAGTAAGTTGTGCACCAGTCTGCTAACGGACTAGATGCGTCGTTGTATTTTTTGTGTAACTTTGCTTACGTGTGGTAGGCGGCGACAATCAACTCCTCGAAGAGGACGTGTACAGCGACGAGGACGAGGACGGCGCCAATTCCATCTATGAAGTCCAGCCTGCCATTTGCCCCATCAGTCCATCAGCATCCTCTGACTCCGCCATGCGCAGGCCCTTTATTCATTGCTCTTTGTAAGCCCAAGTTGAACAAACATCCACACATTTTAGCATTTTTTTCCACTGTCAGAACTTCTTTCCTTTACTCCATCAAAAGCAGGGATTTACTTTATCCGTTTGTTTCAATGGACAGCGTTGATACTCTAACAATGCCATCTGCCTGATCTGAACAGTCTTCCCCTTGACAGCCCTGATTAATGAAGGGGCCTTTTCTTCTTTCAGTTCCCCCCACCAGCAACCCACAGCCTACCGGCCCCGTCTGCTACTGGCCGGCTCCCCGGGCTCGGGACAGAGTTCCCACCTGGCCCCTGCCTTGCTGCACCACCTGGACAAGCTGCCAGTGCACCGCCTGGACTTGCCCACCCTATACTCCACCAGCGCCAAGACGCCGGAGGAGTCCTGTGCTCAGGTAACACACACATACATAATCACATCAAAAAGAAAAAGTTGAATCCTTGATTAGTTTTTATCTGTACTTTTAGGTTTTCCGCGAGGCCTGCCGTAGCGTCCCCAGTGTGGTGTTTGTCCCGCACATCTCAGAGTGGTGGGAGATGGTTAGCGACACGCTAAAGAGCACGTTCCTCTCCCTGCTGCTAGATGTGCCCTCCTTCTGCCCCGTTCTCATCCTCTCCACCGCCGAGACATCCTACTCGCGGCTCTCCGAAGAGGTGAGGACATGGCAAGATTTTCTAGGCAATAACAAATTGCACACAGTTTCTCTGAGAGGCGTGTCACTGCATTTTTGGGAATGGAGGGTGTCAGGTTGACTAGGAAGTTTTCTGCCGCAGTCGCATGATTCTGCAATGATAGGCGAGTGGTGTGACTTAACACATTTTTTTTAGTTTTATAATACAGTGGTTCCTTGAGATATCAATTATTTTTTTTCTGTCACCACCCTCGTTCTTTTTTTAAAATTTTTGTATAAACCAGTACAGTATACCAATATTGAAGTTTTACACACTTATCGTAACTCAAAACACTGAAATGCTGTTAATCCGTTCCAGCCTCCCAACCTAAAAACAACAAAAATGTTCTAATTGTACTTAGTAAAAACAGTATGACAAATTTTAATTGAACACTCTTTGCCACCGCATCAGTTGAATCGCCATTGTTCTGCTCTTTTTGGTATGCGCGCCTTTGCCACATAGGGGCAGTATAAGACAGACTGAAGGATAGACTGTTCATTGAGAAGTCTCCAGCTCATCAAATATACAGTGTTGTTTTTCCTACAGGATAAAACATTTCACTGTGAGTACTGATTTATTGTCTGTCTAGATGTGTTGCTGCACTGTTTTGTGTTCAATCTGTGGTTTATAGGGTTATAGCACATATAGTTTGACAGTATACTTCAACTATGAATGGTAATACACATATTGAAGCTTGAAGCCTTTTTTTGTTAGTTTTTTTAGAACTGTTTACTATTTGCCAAAGTCCTGCTTGTTGTAAAGTCAGTCTAGTTGAGTTCACTTCTACCATAGAGCGCTCGTATCAAGTCTGCACTCAGAAGTTGAAGCACCAAAAAAATAATGGACAGAACAACAGTTCACATCTCTAAAAACGCCTGATCTGAGTCTGCATCGCAAGGCCCCACTGTAGATCACACGGCATGTTGCCACTTACTCAGACATGCTGTGTAATAGCACGTTATGGTTCGCTAGGTTTGCATGAAAGACTCTGATGCGGCCATTTTGTGGGATCTCTGTGACAGTCACAGTCAGACGGATTTTACATAACGGCGCTGATGCCACAATTTTGCAGGATCCCAGTGTGAACCATGCAGAAGATAATCTCCCTTTTTTGGCAGAGAATCCATCAGAGAGCTTTTTGAAGGATTACCACTACGAGTGTCTTTAACACTCTCCATTTGGAGGGCTCCATGGGTTTTCTGTATATGATAGAAAGCCCCTTCTACTCGTTTACTTGTTTTCTCTCACTTCAGCATGCAAGTAATCCCAATTTAGAGGTAACCCACTCACTTGCTGACACCCCCCCCCTTTTTTGTTTGATGAACAACTTGAATGCGAGCTCTGTTGCTGACTCCTCCACCATTCTAAACCACAGTAGTCCAGCATTACTCATGATGACATTCAGACGCTTACGCTCTGTATTAATCCAGATAGCATTGGTGTCACGCCAGTAGAACAGGTGTTAAATTGCACACCGTCATGCATTATTCACAACCTCCATGTGTCTGCACCCTGCAGACTTTATCACCATGAGCAATAGCCAGCCTCATCACTCACTTTCCTCCGCGCAGCTACATCATTCCCCTTAAATTTACCCCCTTTCTCCTCCGTTTTTAAAAATGATTACCCACTCTCGGCCGAGGAAAGATTCCAGAAAGACCGAGAGGCCATTCAAACGCGTCGAGATAAGAGAAAGGATTGATGAGAAACAGAAAGAAGGAGAGGATGAAGCTCTGTCAGCAAAATAGCTTCCCAGAGGGTGCAGTGTTTAAATCCAAAGCACAGTAGCGACCAATTGAAATGCAACTGTTGGTATTGTGTTGCCTTTGACAATGATTAATATATTTTTATTAATTTTTTAGGTGAAGAGTATGTTCCAGAAGGCCTACGGGGAGGTGGTCACGCTGCAGCCTCCGGGCGAAGAAGAGCGGAGGAGCTTCTTCTCCGACCTGCTGCTGGTCCAAGCGGCCAGAGCTCCACCACGCCTCAGGAATTCAGGTACACGGACACAAATTTTGGGACAACTGGCCGATTGTATAAAGAGTTATTCCCATCGTCATTTTAAGATGATTTCCCAAGTACCATGGCCAAACTCTTGCCATCATAAACCGTTTGTTAAGTGCACAACCATGTTATGGGTATAATTCACCCTTATTAAAGGTTAAAACTCAATTAGCTTTATAATGTAAAAAGGTGAATTAATAAATGAAATTGTTCAATTATATTTCAATTTACGTATTAAATTACCCAATTTAATGTGCTTTATTCTTTAAATTTAAACATGCCATGGATATTATCGCTGTATTGTGTATTTATCACGATGTATGTAAATAATTGAAGCTAAACTGGAACCCAGATTCTGTTCTAATGCTTGTTGAGCCAAGGGCAGTGTAAACTCAGATTTTGTGCCACAGGGGCATATGAAAGTAAGTCAAACACCCCCTCCAGAACTTGTCCTTCTGATGCTTGCTGCTCAGAGGTTGTTCAAACTAAAGTTTTATGCAAAGATTCATATTTTCTCTGAAAATTCAGTTTACCACCTTTAGGCAGCTCTGGAGGCGGCCGAAATGATTTCAACGCTGGCCTCTGGCACCCACAGGAAATTAAAGAAGCTATGGACATTGGCTCTAGAGGGCAGTGTTGGTCTGCATGTGTGTTGCTTTCTCCTCAAACCTAAAATATGTACCCTCAGCTCCAACCAGAGAAGCACACATTGAGGCAAATGCATGTGTGTAGGCCTCATTCATATTCTGTTTGCATACGTGAGAGCTAAATATTTGGCCTGCGAGGTGTATTACGTGGCTGGGAGATGTGCACGGATGTAAATGTTTCCTGGGTTAAAATTGCCTTCTCACCCCCCTGCGGCGCCCCCCGCCCCCCCAATCACATCATCATCCCAAGCGTTAATCTGTCCTCTGCCACTGCCCCGCTCCTTCATTCAAGCATACTTTGGGATCCCCTGTTCTCCCCCACCTCATTGATACAAGACTGAGGTCCTCTACTCCACTCTTCGGGGGTCCGACTTCCAGCAGGAAAAAATCGGTGGGAGGGGAAGCGGCTTTCGGATGCTGGAGCTATTATCCCTAATTAGAGTCAGGGAAGGCTTGTGATGGAGGAGCCGTGAGGAGCCGCTGGGGCTTCCTAAGCATGTCTCATCTGCCCACAGATGGGGCCTAGGCAGCGGACATTGGCTTTTCCTTACTTGGCTTAATCACTCTATACTTCAACATCATTTATTCAGAGCAGGGGTGTGCGTTTTAAAACCAATAGTTGAATCCGGTCATTCGCACATGAGTTGGAAAAACATGTGTATGTATGCACGTTAAATATGTAAGAAATATGAAGTACTAATCACATTGTATTGTTATAACCTCATTTACTTTTTTAAAAAGTCATCATTTTACTAATGAATGAAAAATTACTCATATTTTTAACTCACTGCATTGGAAATATGAGATAAATTAGATATTTGTCTAGTGGACTCTATTAACTGGAATTTCTCCCAAAAAATATGCCTCTAAAGGCACTCAAGTTCCACATTTTAAGTATGGATTTACACTGCAGGCCGAAGGTCTGATGGGGTACTGCTACCCCGCGCCTCATTTGAGACGAGTGACAAGTCTCGGAATGTGACACACCATGTGTTTATGCATTTTTCCTTTTCAAGACTTCATTGATCCTAGCTTTATTGTCTTCTTAAGAGATGTTCACCATTTGTGCCTTTTGTCCTGGTGTAGAGCGGTGCGAGGAGGTGCTGCCGGTGGCTGAAGCCCCGGGCCCCAGGGTGCTGTCCCCTGAGGAGCAGCGTCGCCTGGCTGAGCAGGAGGAAAACACGCTACGAGAGCTCCGGCTCTTTCTCAGGGACGTGACCAAGCGCCTGGCCACCGACAAACGCTTCAATATTTTCAGCAAGCCTGTCGACATCGAGGAGGTCAGGACAAAAATAAAAACCAAGTATTTTTATTTTCAATGTTTTTTTTTTCACAATTATTTTGCGCAACTATTAGGTGTCGGACTACTTGGAGGTGATCGGACAGCCCATGGACCTGTCCACCGTCATGACCAAGATTGACAAGCACCAGTACCTGACGGCCAAAGACTTTCTGGTGGACATCGACCTTATCTGCAGCAATGCACTAGAGTATAATCCTGACAAGGATCCTGGAGGTAAGATGAATAGTCACATACATGTTACATCGTGTTTTTCTTCTATTTCTTTTGGCTTATCCCATTTGGGGTCGCCACAGCATGTCATCCTTTTCCATTGAAGTCTATCTTCTGCATCCTCCTGTTTAACACCAGCTGCCCTCATTTCTTCCCTCACCACATCCTTCAATCTTCTCTTAGGTGTACTCTTGCTCTCTTTACCCGCAGCTACATGTTAATCACCTTTCTGATGGTACACCAACACTCCTCTGGACTTGTCCAAACCATCTATGTCCGCTCTCTAACTTTTTCCCAAAAACATGTAACCATGGCTGTCCCTCTGATGATCTGAATTATAATCCTATCCATCCTGGTCATTTCTAAAGAAACCTCAACATATTAATCCACCCCCCCGCCCCCTTCAGCTCTGCTTTCTGTCATTTCTTCAGTGCCAGTATCTCTAATCCGTTAATCATGGCTGGCTTCACCACTTGTTTTATATATGGAGATGCAGCTGTCATCTTCTCCAGGGTCCAGGGAAGTACTATTTTATAAAGATAGAGTCCTGAAATACTGTGGTTTTATTTTGATGAAATATACAATAAACTAGGGTAGTAAAGTACTTAGTATCATATTCAAAATTGCAGTTATTTACTTTTGTAACAGGTAAATAACATGTCAGAATACCATTACACATTTTAAAAATGCTTTCAAAATGTACAAATACATAATGAACACAATTAATGTAACCAGTTCTTTACCATGGCATCCATTTGATTATTCTTCACATGTTTAAATAATTGATGTATGCGAATTCTGTCGATCTTGCAAAATGAATTATAGATGAATGGTGTCGTAAAGGCAAAATGCAGTATGCTCTGCCACCTGTGGGGGCGCTGTTTTGTCAACATGAGTTGAGCTGAGTTGTTTTCAAACTGAATTTAAAAAAATTGAAATGTATAAATTGTACATAATTATAATGCTCCCCATAGTAAAATCCTTCCCAAAGATATTGGTGGAATCTGAGACTTAAAAATGTTGCAAGTTGTCAGGTTTTAAGCTCATTTTAAAATGAGGTGTCATTTCTTTATTGCACCATTTGAATCAGTTCTAAAAATGGTGCTAGATTAGTTATTGACAACTGTAAAACGCACAGGAGTGCCCTTAATCAGTCTGGTTTGTTTCTGTAGTTATGTTGCACTCAATTAGTGATTGAGCAAGTAAACAAAAAAAAGGGACTTGAGCGAGTAAACACAAAAAAAAGGACGAAAAAATCCAATGATTTATTAAGTGAGCCTACAGGCACGGTAATTACAAAAGCTCCTAGCGCCTTTTTGCACACGTCGGAAATTCAAATGAAGAAAGTCACTTCCCCACTTCCCCGTTTGCCATGTAGAAAATGAGGAAGGCTTGCATATGCATGAAAATTTAATCTCGTCTCTTGTCTCACAGATAGAATTGATTCCTCCCTCCCACCCCTTTCTTTCCTTCTTGAGCGCCCGGAACATCACAGAAGACAAATGTATGCACAAACATTGAAAGAGGCCCGTTGTTTGCTTACACATTCATCCGCATTTTGTGTACGCTGGTGAAAAATGTCCACGCAGGCTTAAAGAGAACATTAGTGACATTGGCGGAACAGAATGCTATGAATTGAAAGCAGCATAAAGCGCAAGTAGCTATTTTAATTCTCCTTCGCCCGCGATGCTTAATAGGAAGCAGTTTTCTGCCGGGCTAAATTAATAAATTATATCGTGCCGTCATTTGTCCACAAGCGGGGGTATCTACCAAATGATACACTCAAAGGGAGAAAATGCAATTAGACTGTTAATAAAGATGCCGAACCAAGCCTTATCCTGTGTACTATGGCCCGCTCATGGCACAATTAAGCCTCCAGTTATGGTGGTGAAGCCGTCATTAGGTCGTTGTTGGCCTGTTTCTCCGGTGTCAAAACGGAAAAAAATAACCCTCCAACAACTCTAAGCATGTTTGTTTGACTGACATACTGGTTGTGTGAATGTAAAATAGTCCATTATCGCAAAAGTACCCTGCAAAATATCGACCATATATTTATTCTTTACTATATTTTTCTATATGTCACACTTTTTTTTTTTCATAGTTAGGTGGTCCCGTGACTTAAACTCAGGTGCGACTAGTATATATTAAAATTAGAGCACGGACTGGCACCCAAAGTCCCCCTATCCTAATTGTGTTGACTTTCATTTTGCAGTTGGTAAATACTTTTGGTGAATTACTGCCGGTGGACAGAAGGCAGTAATGCACCAAAAGTATTTGCCAACCGCCAAAAGAAAGCAGAAGAAATGGAAGAAGTAGTAGTAATAGTTAGTCGTAGCAACTGATGTGTGACTTTTGGCCAATTTAGTTTAGCTTCCTTACGCCACAACAAGGATTTACAGCAGCAAAAAGCGCATTAACCGACTGGGATTCTACCTTTGACCACAATGCGAGATGGGATTCGAGTTTAGGTAAGCCATTTTAAACTAAAAAGAAAAACTTTTCCCATAGTTATAAGCTGAAGTTTCGTCCAAGCAGAACTTATTTGCTGCCGTCAGCATGGGGTGCGTTTGGAAATTCACTCTAATGCCCTTACACCACTCTGTATGTGCGTGCGCGTGTGTGTTCCGAATGCCGCCTGTATTATAAACCAATCAACAGCTCGTGCTTGATTTGTTTACACAGTGTTCCGGCACTCCGTTTCTAGGTTACCCCGAATAACCGAGCAGCTCATTTGAACAACACTCAGGGTTTCCGACTGGTAGGAATGAAACACACCCACGATTAGGGAACAAGGATTTTGGGTTAGAGTTCGAGTGCTAGTGTTCTTCCTAATTTAGTGGCGATTCTCCAATTACAGTAGAATGTATCACTAATAAAGCAACATAAAGGAGCTTTTTCACCATCAAGCAAAGTAGAAGTGCTTATAGGTAGTAGTAGAACTAGACTTGAAGCAGATGAGCTCCCAGCAGAGCAGCTGTCATTAGAAGCCTCTGAAAGGCCTTTTTTGGTAATGTGTGCGCACATACAAGCACGCACACACACACACACACTCTGTCTGCCTCCATCACCATTACGCAGCCGTCGTCCAATTAGACAAATGCTGGCAGATTGCGACCCCTCCGCCACCGCTCTCTACCTCCGCCTGCCTGTAATGAGAGGCAGCCTGTTTACAGTGGATACGCTTTTAGTCTCACTCTTCAGCGCGCCCTTTCAGTCACACAAAATGGGGGATTAATGATGCCCGGGGACATCACAGAGACATGGTGTGCTGGAGAACACACTACTTTTTTAGCCCCCAAAACAGGAAGAAAAGTAATAAATTGTTGTTTTTCCAAACACAGTAAATCACCACATATTTGTTGTGCACTATTGCAAATTCACACATGCAGTTTTTTGTGCTCATTCTGAAACTCTCTAACATGCCATGAGATGCTGCTAATGCCCTGTCTAAACAGGAAAGTAGTACAATAATGTCATGAAAATGCACAGTGTTCACCCACATATTTGCGAGTGACTAGTATTACTGCGGCTTAGTTTCAAAGATCTTCATGTTTCATTATCAAATCTGCTTGCATTATGTATGTATGTATGTATGTATTATACTCCTGCTCTAGAAGGAGCAACACCGTGTCCATTGAAATGAAGCATGAAATCATGATACAAAGTACTTATTTTCTCTATTACAAAAAAAAAATATTATGAGTGGCTGGATCAGATTCTTGGCATTTCCTGACATTTGACGGCAGGGCTTTGTCAATTAGATTAGTGTACAAAATGTGTAGACGCACGTATTTCTATTTCCCAGACAAGGTGATCAGGCACCGAGCGTGCAGCCTCAAGGACACCGCGCACGCCATCTTCGCCTCTGAGCTCGACCCAGAGTTTGATCGCATGTGCGAGGACATCAAGGAGGCACGCAGGAAGAAGGGTGAGAAATTTGACATTTGTACTTTTTTTTATGCCAAATCCCTGAGATCGAAGACAGACCACTGAGTAAATAAGGGTCCCTGGTTTAAGGTGGTCTTGACATATAGTGCATCTGGAAAGTATCCGCAGCTCTCAATTTTTTCCACAAAACTGGCTAAATAAAGATAGGTGTGTCAAACTATCAAGTTCTTCCGGTGCACATGACTTAAAGGCTTCCACGGAATTTCTGCTTTGACAGCAGATTTGGCTCCGATTAGGCGTGATCAAGCAGGTGTTAAATGATACATGCGATTAAGCCTTTTTTATGGATCACGTCAAATATTAAAGCGGTGAGGCGTGTAATCGTATGCAAATATTCCTGTTGACGATCGGCCTTGTAGGAATTGGCTAATTGGCACGCATGCTTAAAGTAAGGGAAATATAACACGGGGGCTCAAGCTTAAAACTGTATATGCTAGTCACAAAGTGAATATATTTAAAATTGAAGCATATTTAAATTTGAAGCATTTTAGGATGACCTCTCCAAATCAGTGTGGATATGCAAATTATTAACATTAGGATCTCAGCCTTTTTCTTTGTTGGCTGGCTCTTTGTGTACAAAGCAAGTATAGTTAATCTACATCATTTCAATCCGTTTTATTTCAACCTGCACATCTTTCAGGCAGTTATGGTAGCCTTGTTTTAATCTGTAACTCTTGGGGTCTTTGCGAAGGGAGCTAACGGCTGTATGTGAGGCAGCCGACCAGTGAGCATTGTAGTGTGATATTCTGGACCTCAGCCTTCAGAACTGAACTGGACCTCTTTATTCTTCAATTGCAAACACATTGAAGCCCTTTGAGACTTTCCTGTGATTAAGGGCTATATAAATAAATTTGACTTGACTTGACATAACCTTGATGTCTTACTGACCACCAGCTTGAGCTCCAAAACTGTGGTTGCACCACATCCAACTGTAAGTCTGTACTCTGTTTTTGTGAACTTTACGCGCATGATGTGCCATTAATATTGCACGAGCCACAGATCAGCGTCTGAAGAAAAGGAACGTAGTGCTTTTAAATATTTCATACTTAGTCAAGGTCCTTTTATAAAGCTATCAATTAGCTGAGGTGTTTGCATGACACTCGGGTTGTAGCAAACTCCTGGCAGCATGTCAGGGGACTTGTCTGACTGGAGAAAGTGAATAAGAGGTGATAAATTTGAGAAATGAAAATATTGTTATTCAGATGGCTTCAATGGACCGACTCCACCTCGGTTTTTAATGTCGTGTAACACTCAAGCTGTCAGTGTAAATTAGAAGGCCACGGCACAAGCTCATTAGATTCCATGACGTTTGGATGTCAAGTTTGAAGCTGTCGTTCTGGGGACAATTCAAAAGACAACTTACTACTGTAAAAAAAAAAACAACAACAAAAAAAACTAATTTTTAAAATATCACTACAAAAAAATCCCCCAAATGTACCACTGTTTAACCACTCCAGTTTGTCAGTTAACATCCACCTTTTACTACTGTACTTCCTCATACCATCTAATTTATAACCTAATGCATACCTTGCCTGTTCAACTCCTCAACCTGCAGTCACATCCTGTTAATGGCAATTGTGTTGTGTTGTATTGTAATTCCGGGCGGTGGAAGAAAAATCCACAGAATAGCTGCACCTTTATGTAAACCGCATGGTTCAAAACATCGGAAAAAAGTATACTCCCAAAAGTTGTGTGGTTACCATAAAGCTTAGATTTCGAAGGTTAAATACTGTAAATCCCTCAAGGGCTGTGCAGGTTAAAATAAAACTTGTTTAAATACCCAAAGTTGCACAGACTAGTAAGGCTACCGTAAACCTCCCAAAAGTTGCACAAGATAAAACAAGGTTACTGAAAATCACCCAAAGTTGCGCTGGGTAGAATAAAATTGTCGTCAATCAACCCAAATATTGTCCAGGAATACGGCTTATCCCCCCATTAATTGCTCTGGAAAAAAGACAACAGTAAAATTCCAGAAAATTGTGCAGATTAAAATATGACTGCCGTAATCCTCCCAAATTTGCACAGGACTAAAGAGAAAATCTGTCAATCCTCTAGCGACACAGAATTTGGCGGACTTGTTTATCAAGACGGGGACGTATGAAAAAGCCTCATGAACCTGTGGCTGCCAATGCACAGGAAGTCCGCCAATTTGGTTTGATTCTGGCGTTTCGAGGTCATTTTGGCTCAAATTAGTCTCTTCTTCCCATTTCCATCCAGTGATTGATACTAATGTAATGCCACTCCTCTGCATAAAGTCGAGCATATGTGTATAGTGTACTTCCTAACCTAATCTTCTGCTGTGATCTGCAGACCAGCAGACGCCAGCTCAGTTTGCAGGAGCAGCACCAGTGGTAGCAGCATCAGCATCAACAACAGCATCACCATCAAATGCAGCAGCAACTCCTCCGAGTGCTCCCGGAACAAGGAGGAGTCATGGTGCCACTGAACAGCAGAGCAAGGCCAGCACTCAGGGCGAGGCCATCGAGAATAAACCATGCACCCCCAGTGAGTACTGCATGAAAATACACACAGAAATAAATTATATATTTCAAATAAATTGAAACGACTCAGGAACTTGGTTTATTGTATTGTGCATAGACAAACTATCTTGTGCATTTGTCAATGAGACAAAAGTCACTGTTAGTCTTTTTGTGAATTATGAAATGATATAGTGGGTCTGTTGCCCACAAGTGACCTACAATGCGTCTCCCTGTGGCAATAATGCCACTTTAATTGCGCTGTGTCCGCCTTGACTTGATTCAATGCAGTGAGCCTCGTAATCTCACGATAATCTCCCAATTGCTTGTTCTTCAAA
Organism: Filicampus tigris; assembly: GCF_054856515.1. Lineage (NCBI taxonomy): Eukaryota > Metazoa > Chordata > Actinopteri > Syngnathiformes > Syngnathidae > Filicampus > Filicampus tigris. The sequence continues at coordinate 8,309,738 of NC_141236.1, read as the reverse complement.
TGTCGGATGAAGTTGCTTGTGTTGAAACTTTTGGCCATGCTCCCCGCGGGTGGTACCTTTTCATGGCATATAGAGTATTACACGACGCAAACTCCACACACACAGCAGACAATGCTATGTTCACACCAACCGCGGTGGACAGAATATTCGATCGAAGCCTTTTATTTCCGATCAAACCATCCGAGCACCCGCAGCTCATGCTTCGCGCTCGCAGCAGAGGCGCGGCTGCGTTAGGGAGCCTTTCTGGCGGCGCGTTTCAATTGGAGTCAATGTAGCTCGCGCGATTGCGTGCAGGGCGGCGCGAGTGATGCTTTTGGACGGAGGGACGTCGTCGCGTATTAAGCAAAGAAACTTTTTTGCCATTTCGTCTCGCGGCAGCCAAGCATGAGCTGCGGGTGATGTTTTGATGGGCAATAAAAGGCTTTGATCGAATATTCCGATCACGTAATTTTTCACGGAAATCGCCCGATCGATCGGAGCATCCCTACTTGTCATGCATCTGTATAAACGAGTTATTTGCAAAACAAAAAAAAACATTCTGCTCTTCTCTTAACATAACAGCATTTGTTGAGTGTTCTCATTTATTTGGAGTCAATGTCTTTCAAAAAGCAAGTAAATAGTTTAACCTTTATTTATCCCGGTTAGGCAATTTGCAATGCCAACCTGGCTGCAGGCAGCAGAGTTAAACAAATAAAGTACAAATACAATACATTACATTTAATAATAGCGCATGGTGAATAAAAGGTTCAAAAGAGGCTAAAAACAGCCATCACGTGGAGTGCAAAAAAAAAAAAAATTTTTTATTTTATTTATTATTTTTATCATTTTATTTAATTAGAGTAAAATAAAATAGTATAACATCTACATATATATTATTGTATTATACATAATTATACAATAGTAAAAAATATAGAAGATAATAAACAGAAATACAAATAAATTCAAACTAAACAAAAAAATACAAAATTAAAAGAACATTTTAACAAATCAATCAAAATTATTATTTCTTTTAAGTAAAATAAATGTGAAAAATCAATTAAATGAGAAAAAAACTCAATGTAATAAAGCATCACCAAAAAATGAAAAAGCAAAAGTATATACACAGGGTTTTCATTCGTCAGTGACATTTTTGTATCCGACCCATTCAAAATATTTTTTGCATCGGATGTCGGGAATGTGTGTGTGTGTGTGTGGGGGGGGGGGGGGGGGGGGGGGAATCCTTTCTTGTGCGTAACAGCACACCAGATGTATATGACACACACGCTCACACACTGAAACACAACACACTGTGGGGAGTCAATGGAAGCGAGCAGCCTCATTAGCGGGGTCCTCCCCTCTCTTAACCACTCGGAACATGACCACACCGCGGGGCCATTACATGACCACCTGTGGCAAACGGCAGGTGTGAGGCAAACTAATGGGGATGTCACCTCAACCGCTCGCATGTAAAGTCACAAAATGCCCGCTAGCCTTCTACAGTAGGCGATGAGTGACAGTCTGCCCAGTTTCATTTGCAGTCCCTCTACTCAACACAGGGTGGTGCTTGTTTTCCATGAGCAGCACCCCTGCTGAGCCTCTGTAGACTACTCTCTGCTCCTGTAAATCAAGCCAGGTCCAGTCCCCAAATGATTCAGATATTCATTTTTATTAATGATGGGATGGACGTACAGGAAAATGACACAAAATTGCAATCTTACATGGACAGTCAGCATCATATGATAAGGTTAATTCAGAAGCGTGTCATTCGGAGTCATTTCTAAAACCCTTCGTTGGAACCGTCAATTAATTAGGCTAAGTCGGGTGATTAATTAGTGACATCAGCATCCTGTTCTCACCTGGAACTTCTCAGTGGGGCAGCTATTAGGCTAATTGATCAGTGATTGTGCCTAATGACATGACAGGCTAAGAAGTGCAGCCAGTAAAATTCAGCACTGAAATTAAGAGTCCCACGCTGGTCTGTTTTTCCATACTTTACGTTTGAAAATGAACGGTTCTAAGAGATTGAACGGTACTGTGTTGTACTTCAAAGATAAATATAATTAAACTGTACTTACCAAATATACAGTAATAGATGAAAAGTGTTTGTCCAGATAACATTATGCAAGGCTTTAACATTTAAATCAATAATTCTATACTATAGCATACTGATGGGTAATGCTAAATTGCCAGAGTTTCATGGGCAAAGTTGGATGACTCGCCAAGGAAGACACAACTTATTAATTTGAGTTTGGATGTTCAACCCCTGTCGCCGGTTTTACTTAGCATCGGCAATTTGCTAGACATGTCTGTCTTGAGTAGACCCACAAAAAAGTCAAGAAGCCAAAGGCCTTGGCATCTGGCATGCTATGGCCCGCCACCCCCCCATCCCCCCATTTGGATCCACTGCTCCTTTCTCACTAAGTGCGGGGACTGGCCTGTGACATTCCGATACAACAACAAGCAGGGAGAACAGGGATGATGAGGGCCACTCAATATTTACACAAACACTTTTTTGAAGGCTAAGTATATTTGCGGAGCAGGTGTGAAAAGCACTCGCGCTGGCTGGACAGGCCTGGTTGCTATGGATAGATACGTGGGGAGACCTTGAATGGACGGAATATGTTTGCGGTGCTTTCACGTCCGCTTGCCACTAGCTTGCTCACAACAAGGGTCGAAACTCCCTCCCTTCTCCATCCTCCCTGCCCCCCATGGCCATTAGCGAGTCCCCAGCTCAAGGGTTCATGTATGGTGCATCACCACAAGGATCAAGTTCATTGCAAGTGCCATCCTTTCATTTATAATTAAATACCTCCCTCGCTTTCCTTAGTCGGTCAGGACGTTTTGCTTGCTCACATTGGCCCCCCTCGTCCCTGTCGCTATTGATTGCCACACAAGATATTCCCATCTCAACTGATGAAACCTGCCTTTCTTTTTTTTGTTTGTTCTTTTTTTTTTTTTTTTTAACCATCATGGAAGGTTGACAAGAACTGTTCCTTACACAAGCGTTGCCAGTGTTTGCGAAAGAGAAGAATAATGATGCTGTCTCTGCATAATGTGTCCTCTGCCTCAGTCAATAGTCTGCCCAAGGCAACAGCCACCAAGGCTTTCTCTCTAGTGGCTAGAATACCGCTGCGACCCACCTCCCTCCCCGCCGCGCATCTTACATCACATTAAACGGGCTTCTCTCCTCCTCGTTGCCAATGTCAATCCATCGCCAGGCCTTGATGGGATATTTAAAGTCATAATAAACACCCCACGCTTCCTTTTATATTAGGCTGGAGTAGTTACTGCATAAAAGGATGGCCTGGATTTGATTTCTTTTAAGGGCAAAAGGACGGCAGGCATACAGGAAATGAGTTGGTAAGGGGGCACTTTTTGTTTTTAGAGAATACAAAGCATTGTTAAAGATAATTCCACTCATTGGATTGGTATTTTCATTAAAAAAAAATGAACCTCGGTCTTTCTATTTTCTCTTACTTACAAGGAAATACCATACTTGAGCAAAGCAGGAAGTTGAACCTTGTATTTTGCGTGATCCTCCTCAATCCCCAATAGACAGACCCAGAAGCTTTAAGAGATTATTTTGCAATTTAACCCAGCAATTTGTGCAGGATTTACTGTGGTCATGAGACATGTGACACGATTCTTTCAGAGGAAAAGAAAAACTCAAAATGCGAACCAAAATTTTGCAAATGTCCATCCTGATGAAATTTGTTTGAGGTTGTGTACATGCTGGCCAAAATGTTGGCCCACGAGCGTCCTCCGTAATGTTTAGAAAATTGAGTCCTCAAAGCCAGATTCACTTAAATGTCATAAAGCCATGCCTGAAAAAACTGCAAGTCTGCCATTTTGGTTTGAAGCCGACATGTTTGTCTCATCACCTGGAGTTCTTCAAAGATGAACTGGCACAAGGAATTTAGTACGATTTCTATCAAACTTGAACTACGAAGTTTGATGACAAAGACAAAACTCTAATAAATTGAGTTTGAAAATCCAGCCACCAAAACCAATGTCACTTAAAATAAAAATAAAAATGAGTCTATCATGAGTAGACTCATAAAATGCCTGAAGAAGCTCCACCCAAAAGTTTACAGGAAGTCTGCCATTTTGAAAACCACATTTTTGTTCAGCAATCCGTCTGAGACTATCAAATGACTTCTCTGAACTGGACCCCAAGACTTTTAATGGAGTTAGCACTTCTCAATGATGACATCAATCATTTATAATGTACTGTATGTCTTTTAATTGGTAGCCGTCACCAAAGTCGTGCTAGGTGGCTTGATAGTCGTCCTACAAACTCCCTTGGGCAGTTAGCCGCTTGTCGCTTCAGGCTAACTCGGCCAGTGTACGCAGGAAACTCATTTTGGCAGCTTGTTTCCATTATTAACGTCGCCTGCTACTGACGTTAGGTGACAAATGGGACCTTTTTCTTCCTTGGGGTCTAAAATTAGAACATGAACAGCAGGCTATAAAGAAGCTGTCTTCAGTTTGAGATTTCGGCGCTAATGTCCACTATTAGAATATGCTTTTCTTTCGGAAAAAAATTGCATCTCAAAGGCAATCTGGCGCTTCAGGGAAGAGGCGCCAAGCTTAGCTGCCATTTGGTGAGCACAAATGCCTCTTGGATGGTTGCAGTGCCAAGCCAAATGAATATAAATTCTCATTCTTTTTATTGTATTAGCGTGCACATCACATTACTATCTACTGCTCTGTTTGTGTGTCTTTTTCCTTTCCGCACATCATCGTGTGTTGACGCTTTGTGCTGTGTGTATCCACTTCGTGTTTGGTGGTTACTCCAAAGATCCTAAATTGCCCATGCCTTTCAAATATTCATTAGATAAGTTTCTGCACTAGGATTGGCTGACCACCGATTCACAGGCAACCCATATCCATTCCGAACAAGTTTCCTAAGGCAGTTCAATATTGCAAGTCATTTTGATTTTAAACATGACCCTATTTGACATATTTTGATTAGTGCCTTTGAGTAAAAATCCGCCGTTGCGATGCAGCCAGCAGTGTAATGGAGTCTGGTTCCTTTGAGTTATAATTGACATGAACACTTGCACAAACATAATACGATAAAACGTGATTAGTTCACTCGTGTTCTGTGCTTTTCAGCTTTAACATGGGACATCAACAGAACTAATAGAAGGAGAACTGAAGGTTTTCAAATCACTGCACTCATGCCTGATACTCATATTTTTTTGCTAATTGTGGCAGAGCTTGGTCCCTGTACAGCATTCCATACTTTAACTGTTACCTGAAGATGGACTACTGAAAATTGGGATGTTTGGGAAGAATTATGTCGGAAAAGTTTGTATAAGGTACCACTTTGTGTCATCAAAGCTTTAGCCTCATTAACTAGCCTTTTTCCCCCAGAGATTCACATCTTTAACAGCGCTTTTGCTGCATTTATGCAAATATGTATGCTATGAACATTTTATTTCTATTATGGTTGTGGTCCCGTGGTTGCTGAGTATGTTTAAAGCGGAAATTAATTCACACAGCACATTTTCTCACCCATAACAATAGGATTGACAATAAAATCAGCCACATGTTAGTTATTTGACCATGCTCACTGCCTTGGCACACCACCCACGAAGAGATGCTACATGCCTTTTATTAAACCCCACCCCTCCGTGAGAATTTAAAATGCGCACCGATTGTTTTTAATTACTCGAAATTACTTGGAGAACCTCACTTATCCACACTAATCGCAGACACAACCATTACATGCCGCGCCGAGGTGCATTTTCCTCTCACACATAGCTGCTCTGCTTTGCAGCTAACGACTCATTAAGACGTGTCATTACAGTCAAGGGCAGCTTGGCAATTCATTAGCTTTTTCCAGTATCCGACTCCTCGTCCAGTTCATTGTTATTCATCAAGCCATCGTATCTGTGGTACGGTTACTAATGACCCCCGTGCTCTTGTAGTACCAACGTGGCGAATTCATGTTAAAGCTTCAAAAATGTTTTACGCACGCGTTAACCCCCTTATGTTTTGTCGCCTTATCACGCTAACTCTGTCTTTGTTAACTCTCTAGTCTCTCCTTGAGGCACAGGCACATCTTTTCTTTTTGAAGGACACATTATTTGCTGAAGAACTCTTTTCTATTTTATGTGAATTAAGAAAGCAATTCTGCGATTAAGTGCAGGTAATGTATGCCCTGTAAGAAATGAGCCGACTTATTAACTTCACCAGACGGATGTTTACTGATGCAAACAATTAGTTGTTCAAAATGTAGCTTTCTTTCGTGAATATGGTGTGTTCCGACTTGCATACTAAATCAGATTATGCTGGAAGGAATGGAACTCTGTTGAATACTAAGATCCAATGTATGTATTTATTTATTTATTTTACAAATTCTTTGCAACTTTCATTGCATATTTTTTGTTATTGAGCTTGAAATCCACCATAAGGTTTGCTTTACGACTGGTACAAACTCCGTCATGAACTGATGACCCCTTGTAAATCTCAAATGTAGCTAACCTAGATACAAAGATACTGAGAACTCCCGCTATTTGCTGTTTTGGGACAGAGTCCTTCAATGTAAATTCAAAGTCATCCTGCAACATTATTCCTTAATTCATTGTCTTACATTCATACATACATACTCTGTAACTCCAACTAACAACCCAAGCTAAACTTTGCTCCTCTCCGACAAAAATATCTGATGCAGTTTAGATGCATCACTACAGATTTGTTTCTCGACACCAGTTACTGCTTTACTATTAGACAGGGTATTTTGAGCCATCTTATGGTGTTACAGAAAATGCAAATATTTTTTTTCAGTGAATATATGGTTATAGGTTCCAGAGGGGAAAAAAAACATATGTGAATTTGTGAATAGCAATAGGGTTGTGTAGTTAGGTCCCATTTGGTCTAAATATTACAAAACATACAGTACAAAAAGGGAAGCATAAAGCACAGAGAGTACGGCTGAGCAACAAATACAAAATTCATGACCTGGAAAAAAAAATTCACCTTTTATCACCCCATACCTATTTGGGTCAGGTTGACATTTATTAAATAGTGTCTGCTGCTACTGTTTCATGACGGTCGGATGATCCACAGGTAGCGGCTAAACACCAACTGTTAACCGAACAGAGGAAAGGGCAGAAAGCTCGGCGGATGTCCCTGAGGCAGATCTCGACTCTGCCAAATTCTTTTCACTCCCGCCTTGGTGTTCTTATGCAAGAGATTGAAAAATGTTATCTTGCGAGCCAATGAAATTGCACAGCCATTCTCAGCTTTGTCGCCGGCATCGATGCTATCATGTGAGACGTCATTAGCCGAGAGACGTAGCGAAAGTAAAACCAAACAAACCGTCGGTCGGCGGCAGTGGGAGAACAATTGAGCAAATTGACTGATCGCCTTCATTTCCACAAGCCAGGGATGGTATCATTTATTGATCAGGACGTTTCATTAAGTGTCGGCGCAACGTGTCACCTCTCTTGACAAATGGCCGTCTTTGCGTTTTATGACCCTGCAGTCCATGAGTCACTGTCACAGCCTTGGTAGCTTTGTTTTCCGACTCTACTCTCGACAGTATAATTTTTGTCGTTTCTGTTTTTTTGCGTTCATTCCTTGCACAGTTGTGACTACGTAGCCCTTTCTTTTTATTAATTAGGCGAAGTCATCCATCAATAGGGCAAGCGAATTCTTAGCAGTATAAGGCAGGGACATTCACAGATAGTGATGCGATACTCCAAACTCGGCTTTTTGAAACATCATTTTTCAACGGTCTGTATAAAACACAGACATGAATTTTCATGTTCCTCAAAATACCTAAATTCTTCAGACTTCAAAACTCTCTTCTATATTCTTTCTTTACAAAAACATCATAACCATTGTATATAACAAATGCCTACACAATGAGCATTGGTTTGGTGTTCTGCAGAGGTACCTAAGTTCATTACCTATATTCAAAGTCTTGGTGTGAAAGCATGACAGCATGTAATGGATACAAATGCCTACACGATGAGAATATGTTGGTGTTTCACCTAGACTGTAGAAATCTGACATTATCTAGCAGATACAAAATGCTACACTGAGAATTTTTATGTATGGTGTTCCCTTAAAGACATGACATGACATTATATAACTCCTACCCATGGAGAATTTTCACATACTGTATAGTGTTCCTCAGACACCTAAAACAGTATTAAAACGTGGCTTCGGGGTTTGACGTTGGTTGCCAAAACAGTTGACGTTTTTGTATCCATATTTTGTATTGGTGTTATGCATACATTTTGGTATTATGCATAAAAAATGTGTCGAAAATCTCATATGTCTCGTAATATTTAATTGGGGTAAATTCCAGCCAACACCCATAGCCCACATTTTTCTACTGTTGGGAATCTTAAATCAAATATGCGCCAGAGCCCCATATGATAATTAAATTACACTAGTCAAACGCCCCCCAAAAAACAGCCCCAAGCATTTGTTTTCCCTTGACCCCAAAATGCTACAGTATAATTTATTCCCCCGGCATGAATGCACGGCAGTGTTCGCCCCCGTGTCCTAAATGTGAATTCATGGAGAATTACAGAGTGGAGCCCTCTTGGGAGCGAAGGGAAAATGTTGTTGATTGCCATGGAAACACATGCTCACGTTGAAAACTACGCGTGTGCTAGGTAAACAAGAGAGCATCTGTTCAGGTTTGGAGAGGTGTGTCGGACTGAATCAGGAATGGTGCGAGCAGATTGGCTGATTTCCCAGGTTGTGCTATTGCCGGCAGTTGTGCGGAATTTTTAAATCGTACCATGCTACCAATACTACTAAATCGTGTTTTTCCTGGATCAAATTGAGGCAGAGGTGGTTTTGTGGTCTTTCTGAAGCGACCGAACCGAGAAACTTCAGGTCATCGAAGACATTTTGGACTGCCAGTGTCCTGAGTGTCAAGTTGAGAGTCTGTGGTCTTTAACCCGCTGAGAATTAGACATGATCTGTTGACCCATTTGTGTCAGTGGTTATTTATTGTAACCCCGTCTCAAATTTGAGGAGGTGCCTCATCGTATTGCAGGCGAAGGCTTTATCCCCACATAAAGTATGTTCGGAAGTTACGCATAATCAGCATTAACTCTACGTCTGATTTTCCCTACTGTGTGTAGCTCTGTTTCGATTTTTCAATGTTGTTATTCTATGTATATGTATGATTATTTGGCCAAACGAGTTACCTTTTAGGAAATGATCATACTTCTTTCTAGGGGTCCTTCAAAAACAAACTTCAAGTTTTCTTTTCAATTGCTTACAAATCGAAACCAGTCTTTCTCTGCTGAGGGACACTGAATTTTTGTTTTTGTCATATGATGACTTACAATTAAACATCCATCCACCCACGTAATTTTATATAGTGCTTGTCTTCATTAGGGTCACAGATAGAAATGCCTATCCAATCTGACATTAGACAAACCGCCATTCACACCCATAGGCAATTTAGTCTTAAAACAACCTATAAAGCATGCTAAATTGTGGAAAAAAATTGATTTTACCATTGGACAATGGCAGAAGTTGATGGCAAAATGTCTTGGAACACCCCCTACAGGCAGAAATGTTTAATGTAACAACTTCCGCTCCTGACGCTCGAGATTCCCTTCAGCCTCCGTATCATCTCCTACGCTCCAAATCACTGAAGCAATAATTCAATGAAATAATTAAGTAAAGAAATCTGTCAATCGGAGACACCCAATTCATAATTGCACCCAAAGGCTTTCCCGGGCTGTGTTCATGTTGGCACCACCGCAATGATTTATTGACTTAATAATTGCTGGTACCGCACTTTGGATCCTGGAATGAAATTTCCTGTCCCCCTGTTCAGTGTTCACTTTTAACTGGCGCACGCAAACCTAACATTTGGCACAGTCCAGCAAATGTAACGACTGCTCTAATTACTACTACAAAAGAGCTTTGCAACTAAGACAGACTTCTCTGCCTTCGCCCTCCCCCCTCTGTGGTCGGCTGTTCATGCTCTGACAATTTTCATGCATCATTTACAGCTCTTCCTATGACGAGTCACTTGCTGCTACTCCGTCTCACCTTTTCCATCCCTCGGGTGCTTACTACACATCTTTGATGGTGATAGCTAAGCCCTTGCAAGCCAACCTCCCGTGAGGTATTCTTTTTCTTTGTGTAAATAAGACATCTGGGCAGCATGGAAGGGAAAATGCAGGGTCCGCTAACAGTGGTGAATTTCATTTTTGTGTATATGAATCCCGCTTGGGTTGGGCTTGACCTAGCCCTAACGATAAATATGAAAAAAAAAAAGTCATTTTCCATTTTGGATTGCTGGTTATCCAAACAAAAGATGGGAACGCGCTACACTGTTTAACAGGCTGAGGCCATCCCTGACCATTTAGTGTCCATTGAGAATCACAATGGGGCATATATTATTAATTATACAAAGGATCTTTTGTCTGATATATGCTATTCCACTGGCCCTTGACAGAATTATAATGGCTTGGAATGGATTGAAAAGTGACAATTGCTTTTAAGATCGCCGTACGACGCAATGAGTCCAAAACCGTCTGAACTGTTTGACGACTTGGTATAAAACTCCATGTCCGCTTAAGATTGTTGAGCCTTGGCAGAGCTCCCTGATTAGATCCCAGGGGCCATCTAATTGTCTTTTGAGATACTTGGTGAAAAGCATGTTTTTTACTAACGCCGTTCAATGGTAATCGCTGCAATATGTAATTTTTACCTGAGGTCTTTTCTGCAGGGTTTATTTCCACTTAATCTTATCTCCTGAGAATGCAATCACGTTCTTTCCCGGCCTTGTCTAGCCAACCTCTGTGTCCTGACCGGTTATCAGTGTGTCAAGTGAAGGCAGCCAGGTTAACGTTTTCCCTCTCGCTTGCGTCAGCATTGTGATCTGAGAACTGCCTTTTTTCCCCCCCACCTCATTTCCTGCCAAAATCTCAGAGCACCGTCTGCCCTCACCAGTGTCTAGCGGGCCGACGTGTAGATCTTGTCCGCCTTCCAAACTTGCCATTGTCCTGCCTGTTCCCATTTAAATGCAATCAGTGTTCGTCAGTGTAGCGTCCTCACTATGCTGTATATGTAAATTGTGCCCTTTAAGCTTTGCCCAGTAATGACAGGACAATGCACTTCCGATGAAATTAGCCAGCGGATGATATTGGTTGCTTTCAGTCGTTTTAAATGACTATTTTATCATTTCGGAGGGGTAAACTTTGGAACGAATGGCCTTTTACCTCCCAATGTGTTTGTGGCATCAAAAGGGCAGCAAGTAGTTCATAGACTTTATTGTTGGAGGTATTTATTTTCACTTTTAGCATAATTTGTATGACACACTACTGCCGCCTGTCATGTTTTGTTTTATTAGGGTGCCATTTAGAATTTTTCTGGATGGAGATGCAGCAAGAGTTTAGCTAATTTACAAAATACTGCCCCACACTAAGTACACTTGGAAGCTAAGAAGTGTCTATGCACAGTCGCTATCATGGCAAAACCAAAAGCTGAGCAGAGTCGCTAATGTTCAGAATAGGCAAATCTGCGGGTACCAAACCGCTAGTATGCCTGAGACATTGTATTAAGCCTAATGGGAGCTGTTTTGTATTTATTTTGACCCCAAACTGCATAATACCCCTGCTTTAAAAACAATTCTAATAGTCCTTTGTTTTTACTCGTTTTGACTCACAGATCATATCAAGAAGAAGCTCCGCCGACGGCCATCTTGGGTGAGGGGCATCATCCGCAAGCATAAGCACTACAAGAAGGGCGTGGATGAACAGAAAGTGGAGGAGCACACCGAGGCTGAGATGGAAGTGACGGGGCCCGGCGACTCATTCCTGACGCTCGACGAGGAGTCGTCCTGCGACACCCCGGGACCCCGGACCAACGGCCACCTCCCCCACGCCTCCTCCATGGAGGAAGAGAGCTCCAACGAGCCCCCAGTTGGCTCCACCGAGGCTGGAAAGGAGTTGGAAAAACAAACTCAGCTACATTGCCTTGGAAACGATTCCCATCCCCAAGAAGACGGGGATAGCCAAACAGATGCAAAGCCTCCAATTGAAAAATCTGATTCTATTTACGCTGAGCATTCGGAGGCTCTCCTCGTCGCGCAAGTTAATGGGAACGAGTCCTTGGATAGTCTGGACTCTCAGTGCCTGGAGAAAACAAGCAAAGCTGGTGAGGAAAGAACTCGTGAGAACACGGCGGACGAAATGGCGTCGAAGGGGGAGCACAACAGCATTGACGAGTGGGAATCGAATCAGGAGCATTCTGTGAAAATTCTGGCGGAGGATCAGGACAAAGAAGGTACATATTCAGATAGAGAACACTCCCACAAGTAACTCTGGCCACAATTCCTAACAACGTGTGTAGGAGGAGACACATTGCCTCATTAAGGCTTGTGTGTGGTTCAAGTGATACACATCGAATATTATTTTTTTTTGTTAGCTCTCAAGTGGTACAATTGGAATATGCTTCATTGCAACGTCAATAGAAAAAAAGGCATGGAATTATATCTTCAGATGGGAATTGGGCCTCTTCCAAATAAAAATCCTAAAGGTATCGGGCATCTGCCAATGCAAGTGTAGCCAAAACACAGATTGCATAATTTCCCAAACCCACACGCTAACAGTGCATTTCTTCCAGAGTCAAATTATCTTCAAGCAATTTATTTTGAAGGTAACGTAAGATGAGTTTGAAATGATATTAACCGTATGGCCTCCGTTGGCCTCTTTGAAGTCTACGCATCCCTTCATCCAAAGCCTAGTTGGGCTTATTTGAGAAGATGGTCCCTATTACTAAATAGTGTACCATCATCCATTCGCTATAGTAAAAGCTGTCTTTCAATTGGGGAGTTTAGCGCTGGTTTTTTTTTTTTTTGTGGGCTGGTGTGAATATTTCCCACTCTTTGTTCCCATCAAGAAGGCTTTGATGTCATTAACAGGGGACGCCAAGGCGAAGAAATGCAAGCGGAGCTCGTCGGAGCTACTTCTGAGCGCATCGACCGTGAGGACGGACGAGGAGCCCAAAGCAGCACCCCAGCCTCCGCCTCCTCCACTCGTGGTTGATCACCGGCAACTTTTGGTAATTCATTTATTTTTACAGCAGATTTTGACAATTATGCATTGTATCGAAGCACAGCGTTTTAATCGAGGGTGGGCTAAAGTAGGCATACGCATCCTAGATTAATTTAACAGGAGGAAGGGACGGAGGAATGAAGGTAGGAACGAAAATTGTGAAGGTTGGTAGGGAACGAGGAGTGTATCATAGATGTAGGGAAGAAAGGAAGGGATGAAGAAAGGAAAACGTGTCTTAAATGTAATTGTCATAAATAGTGTAAATGTATCAGAATGGGCGGAAAAAGGTAAAGTGTATAATGTATCTACTTTTGGCCCACCCTGTAAATACCCAAACGAGCTATCTTAGCAAAAACCTCATCACCATTGCTGTACCCACTCAGCACACGTGTTTAATGACTGTTTTGGTTAATTTTGCATGCTCATTTACATGAGCGATGTGGCAGCTGGGATTATTTGGCATAGGTTACACGCTTCAAGAATGATCTCCATGACAATAATGATGTTGGTTCAGGTGGCCAATTGTCCATCCATTTTTGACAGCGCTTATCCTGTTAGCTTGCACATTTGCCTCTTAAAATGGAGTACAAATTGAAGCGGATCATTTTTTCTTCTGTATTATTTTGCAGTGCTGTATTACCGTATAGTTGACGACGTGTCGTTTTTCATTAACTTGCAAACTCATTTTTTTTCTAGTGCATGTATCTTGTTGCGAATGTTTAATTATACTGGTAACATGAGGAATTTTCCGTAGCTCGCCCACCGAGAAGCTGGAAAAAGTTTGGGCAGTACACAAGTTTTACCGATCAATATGAAATGAGTCGACATATGTATTTTAACAGCGCATGCAAAACACTTCTTTGCCTAAACCATCTAATTTGGGCGGAACATGGCATCAAAGGTCGAATGATCTTTTTGAGGACGTCATTAAAAATATCGTTCTCTATAACATTTGCCCCCGACACCTGTTAGACGCCAAATTGGGTGGATGTCTCCGTCCTGACAGGCTTTGAAAAAGTCTCAAGGAGTCATGCCCAAAATTGAACAGGAAGTCAGCCTTTTCGAGTTAGTTCCACTCCTACTCCTGAATTTGTTTAAATTTTTTGCAGCGGGTACTCCAGACCTCAACCTTTCTTGAACCAAGGCACGTATTTTACATTACAAAGGTCTCACAGCATACCACCAAACAAAAATGTCACACAAAATATATATGCTAAAATAATGATTTTGTCTCAATGTACTCTCAAATGTACTTAGTGTAAAATCTTAGCTAGTTTCCTGTTATTCTGCTGTAAGAATGGCAACAGGTGGAGACAAATTGGAAATCTTTTAATATTTTATTTTTTTTTTTTTAGACGATAATTTCAAGAATTTGCCATTAAAAAGCGTGGGCCCCTTTCGTCATAGCCTGTAGCTGTATTCATCTGTATTTATTTGTAAAAGTTGCAATTGATGAAAGAAGTGCCTGAGCTTTTTCAAAGTCAAAGTGACGTCGGCCGTGCTTCATTTGAAGGTTAGCTAATAAAAGTAGCTTGACCTCGGCCTTGTGCCCAGCACGCTTTGTATTTGTCATTGAGCCACCTTTGCTGTCTGTGCTTTACAAAGCCCGCTTAAACTTAAAACTTTCCGAACGAAGGAAAGACAATTCCACTCCCCTCCACCCTCCTGTAAAATGGGATTTACATTATATGCGATGGTAAAGCTCCTTCACGGAAGACTGCACTCAAAGTTCTGTCTACCGCCATAGGTCTGTTTTGAAGCTGATGGTTGTCAGCTGTCCTTCTCAGATGAATAACTTTGTCAGGCTTATCCAACTCTGCTCACCCTTTTTGGGTTTATGTCGCAGTTTCTCTTGGAGTGCTAATTACGCCATAACGGCTCTCTCAATCAACAGATGCCTTGGCTGTGCAAGGAAACAAGGTCGTGACTAAAACATGAGCCACCATTCACTTTGCTCACCAAACAGAACATGCCAATGAACCCCAGTGCTTGGTACTTTTTGTCCCCCCAAGTGGACTGGAATTGGTACCTTTTTGGCTCAGTGGGCTCCCTTGATGGCGCATCCCAGTAACAGTGGGCGGGTGGCCGTGGGGTGTAATTGGCGTAAAAGAAGTGCTCTTTTGACATGCACTCACTTTTCCACCCCCTTCCAAAGTGACATAAAGCCATCAAGCCATTATCGAGTGGCTTTTTACCCAAGTCCCACACGGATGACGGTGTCAACGCCATCACTCAAACTGATTGGCAGGCCTTTTAGTTGGCCTGATCTTTTGGACTCCGACGGGCCGCCGCTGTGAACAGCAACACGTGGCACTAATCTGCAGGCTTGTGGCTAAAGCGTGTCGTGGGGTGGGGGCGGTAGGGTTTATCTTTAAGAAACAGATCGTGAAAATAGGGAGACTGTGAATAATTGCTTTTTTATCCCCCAGCTTACGGAACAAATTGAATTTCCTATTGGCGCCGGGAATGAGCGCCGCCGTTTAAGCGGCACTATGCTCGCTGGTGTTTATTAGGACTTGTGGTGGATGTCAGCCTTCCCTTGGTTATATTCATTGATTGTAGGGTGCTCATTATTCCCGACTGTCAACATGATGGAAGAGGCTCTGAAACTCTTCTCTGTATTAAATACCATCAGGAGTTTGGTCACAGACTCAGCGCTTGAGGCTCTTTAGGACATCAGTACTGGCCTAGGCCTTTCAGAGTTCCAATGTTGAGAGCATTCTTAAAGGAGGGACGTTAGTCATTTTTAACAATTTAAAACAGTTCCCAGGTGTCTTAAACGTTTTTGGCAAAAGAGTGATGTCCTAACGAGCAAAAATGTTTCTAACTGCTTTTTGTCTTATCACTATGGGCTAGTAGCAAGCCTTGTTGCAACCCTGAGCTCCAACCGCTGGTCACCATGGTAACAAAGGCTGAACTCGGCGTTGGCCCCACAGTAGATATGTATTATGCAATTATTTAAAATAGTTAAGTTGTTTTGATAATAGGTCTGTTTACTTGACATCCACTATTAGTAAAAAAAAAAAAAAAACTTATGGTAGTATCTAAACACATTTTCTCGAATGGCTTTGGAAGCTTTTGTGTGCCTTATTAAACCAAGGTTGAAGTTTTTGGCAGAGTTGAGTAAATCACACATGTGCAAGTTGCAATTAACGATCACTTTTTTAATGGTGTAGTTCCACTCTCCATTGTATCTAATTTATTGCTTCATTGGCTTCTCCATTAAATGCATAACATACACCATATGTTTATTTAATATTTGGCCAGTTTCTGGTAAGCCAAACTGCCGAGGTAACGATTTTCAAATGTAAACAGAATGGCTTGTCAAGTCATGGAGTTCAAGTTGGTCAAGTCAAGTCTCGTGAATGCCGAGTCAAAAGTCAAGTCGAGTATTTCATAACATTTTGACAAGCAAATCGCAAGTCGCAAATTAGCTATTTAAATCGACTGTTGTCCGAGTCTGTTGGACCAGGGACCTTAGACGAGGTGGAGGCAATTATGAACACTTTGAAACATCAGTGAGTGTTAACACAAAGTCCTCAGGCTTCTGCTTGAAAGCAAAAAAAATAATAAACCTGCAATTCATGTGGGGTTAATCGTAGGCACTTAAAATGGTGGCAGGTTTGTGCTGACTCCCATTTAACATGAGTTTAAGTGTGATTGGGTAATCTTGAACACAGCCTCATCCTAGTTATAACTTAGGGTGAACACACGTGTGCAATAAAATTGAGGTGAGTTGTGAGCAGTTACAGGCCACATTATTGGTGGGAAAAGAGTTATCTTGGTCTCATTTTTCTATATCACAAAAAGCTATCTTTTGAACAGGGCATTTTATATCCACTGCATGTTCGTCTTTATTATTGCCAGTTTTTCCAGAAATCTCAGGGTGACATTAAATTCCCAATATTGTTTGAAGGCCCCAAGGCTCTGCTGTTTTTCTTTTTCCTACAATCGGACTATTGTGGAAAGTGACGCAGACGAATGCTGATGAGACTTTTCAGGAGTAAATATCCAATCTGGAGCCCCCCCCCACCCTTCCATCTCACACTTATTGCCGACGATGCTGTTTTCATTTAACAGCTGCCCAAAATTAGCTTTTTTCCCGCGCCGCTGACACAGTATGTGGCCATTTTGGGCACGCCGTGGAGCTATTACAGCATTTCACCATTTCCGGTATGAACACAAGCTCGCCCAACAATAGCCATGACCCAATTTTCATTTTGTCATCTTGGCTCACTTTTAGTCATCACGGCGGGGGAGCCCCATTCCCCTCAAGGCCAAGTGGCCAAATCGCAAGTTTGTTTCTCTAAATAGAACAGTCTCATATTAGTTTATAATCTGCCAATATGAATAGCGTTTGCGCTCATTTTTGCCTCAATCCGTCTAATAGCTGTTAGCATTCACAGTTGTACCTTTTGGTACAATACTGCAGTGCTGCAATTCCACCAAGCGGCAGGTTCAGTTTGTGGATTGGTTAACCCAGATCAGGTTCACATTTCCATAGCACTGTTCAGATTAATTTTGGAACCTTGGTAATGGAAAATGTTATCAAATTCATTTCCATTGATGAAAAAGCATGTTATGAGTGCCAGACGTCCTAAGAAATATTAGCAGATGGGAAAATGGGCGGCACTTTTCTTTTTTTTTTTTTTTTTTTTTAACTTAATGCTGTATTTTGACATTGATCTCGCACAAGAGCTTTTAAAGCACATCGCTCTTTTTTGTTCCTTTACAGCGAAGCACAAATAATTCACAGCTATCAAATGTCGTGGGGATTTTTCTAGTGATTCCATGTTGGAAGCCAAGCCAGCCCCGCTGCATATTTTAAGTTGAGTTGACAACCCCAGCAGGGATCTCTCCCCACCGTTCCTTGCCGTAAGGGACGAGTGTCTCATTTTAATGTTCTGAGACGACGTCCATAATATGATTTGTCATGATTGTCCCTGACCCTTCTAACACCATCCATATTGCATTACCTGTGTGAACACCTCCATAAGCCGCCGCATGTGCCACATGGACCGGAAAGCGTGCCGTCGTGCAGCACCGTGTCCACCACCCCCTGGCCCCCGCATAAGCTGAGGCGAAAAAAAAACCCGATGTTCATTTATCATTTATTGTTTCCCTCAAAAAGAATTAAAATTGGCATCTTGGAGCAAGCTATCGGAGGCTTAATAGTGTCCCTGCTGACAATACATATCTACTCTCTCTCGCAATGATCTCCACCGCAGGCTTTAATTAGATCTGCACCACACAATTCTTCTACCTTTTGTTGATCGTTAGCTGTTCACATACTTACAGTAAGACTGTGAGCTCACAACTTTGTTCAACACCAGCATTTTTCGTGTCAAGAGTTGCAGGAGAGTCGTATTTTTCCAAGTTGGTTTAGGTTCCAAATTATTCAACTTTAAAGTCGGTACTGAATTGAAGCGTAGCCATGTATTATGACTGAGTACTGCCTTGTTTGTCGGACGACCTTGGAGAAATTTGAAGTGATGGAAATGGAAGTGGAAGAGACAGACCAACATGTTACTGATGATTGCGGCGATAATTTTGAGGATGCCAGCAACCGCATAAAAGCCACATTTTGTTTGTTTTTACCTAAACTCGAGTGTGTGGCAATTGGATGTATATGCCCATCCTGCATGACATTGCATTAAAAATGTTGGGTCTCCAGCTCCACACCCAGAAAACTGCCCTGGGGGAGCCCAACACCAATTGTCACAATGCACTGAAATGACCTAGCAACAAAACAAAAGAGTTGATGCAGAGTTTTGTCACATGAATGCCACGATTGTTGATGCAGGTAATGCAAAAGCTCCAAAATTGTATTGCTCTATTTATGATTTGCATATATTGATATGTTGTGAAAATGTTTGCTTCTGCTGATTTCAAAACTGTTTACACAGGCACCGCGTTGCATGCTGGTTCGCACCTGCTTTTCAAATGCGGCATTTAAAGATGCAAAATCAGCCATTGCACTTGGTCCCAGTTCTGATAAATGACATTATGCGTGCTGAATTAATCTATTCATATAAACTCCTCCTAGAACGGGCAAAAAAAGCTGTGCTGTAAAAGAATCAGGCCCTTTTTTTTTTTTTTTCCTGCGTTCAATTACAAAAACAATTGTATTTTCGTGGTTGTGAGGTGGCTTGTGCTTTGTCTTAGCCTGGCAGCAGCTGTCATGTTGGTCCGAAGACCTGGTGTACTGCTTTCCATGCATTGGCTGTACGCAACCTCTCCTAAAAGATAACTCTTGGTATTTCATCTGCAGAATGAGGCACAAGAATGTACAGAGATAACCTAATACCCCTCACATGAAAATTATATAACCGATTGATGGTTACCGATTGATGGTTATGTTGTACCTACCGATTGATGGTTATGTTGTACCATACATATTATCGCTCTAATCAAAGCTGAAAACTAAATGTATTGTTTTTTCCACTTAATATTTTCTAAAATTACTCTTACTTCTTCCCTTTTTATTCCAATATAAAATTGTGTGTGTTCACAAAGCGGCTAATATTTAGTTATATAAGTGTAACGACAGATGCTTTGTTAGTCAGAAGACCTTGAATGATAAAAAAAAACAACACAATTGTATGTTTGTAGTCACCAGGCAATATGTGCTTCTTTTAACTGCAACAGCAGCTGACATGTCGAAATGGTGAAATATGCAACGCAACCCCCTTTTAAAAAGACACATTTTGGTGTTTCACAGCATTTAATATAAAAAAGAAAAAGTTGTATCATTGTGGCTGACTACTCTCAATAATGTTTCAGCCTCTCCTAAAAGAATGTGGATACATTAGACCCATGACAATGGAAGGTAACACGGGTAAAAAAAAAGGCGCCGGCAAATGGAGCTCGGCCTTAACGCTACTGGGTGGGGCTTCGAGGTTAAATGGCCCGTGTCAGCGCTGCTCCTTAACGCATGAGATTAGTGCCCTTTTGTGTTGCACCGCGCTTACTCAATCACCGAGCGCATTGTAAGACACGCCGCCGCCATTTACCCCACGCCGCCACGCAGCTCCTGACCAAGCTGACAAAAGGCAGGGGAGCGCAATCAGACGCTTCGCAGCCAGTGGCAGAATACACCAAAGGGGATGAATGGAGTCGAAACGAGGCAAACTGAGGCAGGATGTGGTGGGAATAAAAAAAAAAAAAAATACAATCAAATTCACTGCAAGAAGAGAGCTTTGGGGGAGGGGGCTGCTATAAAACATTGAAATGGGGAAAAGGTGAGAAGATTCTACATAAAACAGAAGAGGAGGTGTGCTGTAAAGTAGCAAAGTGCACCCAAAGCGCAAGAGAAACGTGGCAAACGTGGATTTTCTCACAGTCGCTCAACTGTCGAGATGGACTGTAATTACGCCAATTAAAGCTTTTATGCAGATTTCTTTTTATTTTTGACACCTCGTGGAGCTCCATTTTGTTCTGGCTTTATGACATGGTGTGGCAAAGACCCAAAGAGCTCCCTTTTGGATGTTCGCGCACGCACGCACGCACGCACACACACACAACTATTACTGTATGAAAATAGGCCAATAAAATGTGCCTAGTGCGGCTCGGTGGACTGCAGCTCTAATGATGACTATTATTTTTGCGGGGGGACTTTATAAGAGTCCTCAGCGCTGGCTTTTTACTTAACAAGGGACTTGCACTTATTAGAGGCCAAGGGGGAGTTTTTGTCACATCTTAGCGCGGGGATTGTCTTGCGCTGCCAGAATGTCTAATGGAAAGTGACAATACTGTCAAAGTTATTATGTGCTTAATCTGGTGTTTCAGTGCCGAAGAGCATCTAGTGGGAATAACAATGGGCTAACTTTATCAGTGTGCAGAAAATAAGCGGCGTTGGGGGATGCTGTTCCACGGTTCTGTTCGTGGTGATAATATGCATAGCAAAAATGATATGCATAGCAAAATGGGAAGGTAAGCTTTTATGTTAGATCTGGTGGGTGGGTCACCCACTCACTCACTGTCCCACGTGGCTGTCGTGTGGTTGTCGCCATTTAGCAACCCTTAA
This sequence comes from Filicampus tigris, assembly GCF_054856515.1. NCBI lineage: Eukaryota > Metazoa > Chordata > Actinopteri > Syngnathiformes > Syngnathidae > Filicampus > Filicampus tigris. The sequence goes on along the minus strand of NC_141236.1, from coordinate 8,288,681 downwards.
AAATACCAATCCAAAAATTCTTTGCTATTAGCAATTTTACACGATGTTGACTCAATAATCCATACATACACTCAATTTTTTTTTAGAATACATACATCGCAATGGACTCTTATCCTTAGATGGGCACTTATTGTAACTAATGATAATGGCCAACAGCGATCTGGACCTTTCTATGCAACATGTTGAGATGTTTACCACCCCCTACTGGAATCTTGCATCATGCCGTAGTACGCTGTCAAGCCGGACGGCTGTCAGCTCATACATGACCAACGCTAGCTACTTCTACGCGAGTGTGGGGCTTTTAACAGTCTCAAAATTTGAATTGAATTTGAAATTTGATTATTATTATGATTACTGTTCCTATTATTACTATTTATAAACATTTTAGGGCCGTCTTGACTTTTTGCTTGACTGTGTCATTGAGGAAACGTAAGGCATCGTTTGGTTTGTTCCTTCCGTCCTTCCCTTGATGTGAAGCCTTCAGTGTAATCAACAGCCATTGTAATCAAACTGGATTAAGCCTCTGTGTGTAATTAAAACCCATGCGTTGGGTGACTTCAGCGTGACACGTCATTGTGTGCTTTTAACGCCCGGTCACCGCCTTTCACCCAAGAACCCCCCCCATTTCTTCCCCGTTGCCATTGATGGTAACTTTAATTAATGTGCCTTTGGTCGACTTGAGTGGGCGCATTGTGATGAGCTGTGCATTTTGAACGCGCGCATACACATCGGGGTCAATTAAAAGGGCCTTTCACTGTCCACGTTTTAATTAAAGTCATTGTGAAATGCAAACTTGCTTCTTATTATGATTAGCTTTAATTAACTGTCACTAGGATCCGCATCGCCTTCGTACAACGCTGACCTCCAAATGTTGTCATACCTGTTTTTTTTTCCCCCCACCGCCGTTTTGGAGCACACGTATGTCAGCATATCATAAATGTATTTTCCACTTGTCGTGACCCTACAGGTGCTGCTCAACATGGCGGTGAGGAAGAGCGAGGGCTTCAGCGTAGAGCAGATGGAGAGACTATATTCGGTGCTCAGCCAGTGCATCTTTGGCCATCGCAGAGAGTACGACAAGACGCGACTACTGGAGGTAACTAATGGTTGTCGTTACAAAAAAAAGGGGGGGGGTAATGTCTGTAAGTTAATCGTAGTAGCTAGATATTCTGCTAAAATACCATAAAATGATCTTGTGAGACGATTTGACACTAAAAGGTTTTCAAGGATAGGCTCATTTGTCAAAAAGTAGAAATACTAATATTTAAAAATTAATCAATGAAGCCCACGAGTGTGTTTGGAGAGCTTTTTCTTCAAAAGGGGACAGACCAAATAATGAGACAATATTAAACATTATTGGCCCTATAAGATATCCTGATTTTATTAAAAATTGAGGGCCCGTTATTTGTTAACCCTCTGCATCGTGGGTACCCGTCCGTCGTCCATCATCGTCTCCCCCGCTGGATGCTATCGAACATTGCTTTGGAATTCTGTTCACAGCCTGGTCCCTCACGCAAATCCGTCCCGCAAGCAACTACTCACTATTTTCCTCCTCGTGCTCACTGCGGCCATTGAAGCCTCGCCGCAAAAAATAGACTGGCAAACTACTGACGAATGGTGGATAAAATAAAGGGGCTTCCGTCTATGCTTAGTCTGTTTATTTTTAAAATATTTTTCCCGTCAATCGCCAGCAAAACGGGCATCCGTCAGTGACGGATAGACGGACCGGTCCGTCACACAACCCAACTGAAGATATTGGTTGTCCTGCTTAAGTTACATGTTTGCTAGTTGCCCAAAAAAATAAAATATAAGATTCGTGTAGTATGTCATGACAAGTTTGATAATGAGGCAGAAAGGTAAGTATCGCAATACCTCACAACAAAAAGAAACAGCAGAACAACCACACACTATGCACTTGTGCATCTCTGGCGTCAAACACAGGACGGTTTAAAATGTAAAAGAAAAGCCAATGCAATTGATATATAATAACAAACATAATACAGTTAAATATGATACAATAAAATTGTGAAACATTGCAGCGTCGACATGCATGTTCTTTTGGAGATCGTCATTGCTGTCATATTTTGTTAGCGCACGCTAACTGCCACGCTCACAGCCGGAGTGTAGTGACCACTGTCGTCGTGCAACTTTGACAAATCATTCAAAGTGTCGCTGCCAGGCATCTGCGCAATGAAAGTGACAAAGGATGTTTGGAGTGGGAAAGTCAGTAGCGAAATGTGCCAAAAACCTGATCACATACTTAACTCTTTTAAAAAGGAATGGTGTTTGTTTATCATGAGTTAGCCATGGGCTTAGTTGGCAAGAGAGGAAGGACGCGAGGAACACGTGAGCGATGCCGCTCTCTTCTTTCAAAACTTCACTCAATGTTGTTACATTTTGTTTCCAGGGACATTTTATAGAGTATTTATGCAGATTATTTTTTTCCACCTCCTTGGGGAACCAACGCGATTTACATAAAGTACTGCAAACTTTGTTTCCCAAAAATTTTTTTTTATGATGATAAACTGCCATGTTCCACAGCAACAAACCACTGTTGAAAGATGATGATGATGATGATGATGATGATGATGATTATTATTATTAGTAGTTGTAGTTTAGGGTCACAGTGACATGTCTTAAGAAACAATAATTGTCCGAGAAACAGGGCAGGTGTAGCACATAAAAGGTATAGATTTTACAGTACATGATTTATTACTGTTCGTGTTGTCACTGCCGGGTGTTTGACAGACACTTACATGACATTTTGGGCATTTGTGTCTTTAATTTGCGAGAATAAAGCCGTGTCGTGAGTAAAATGTTGTACTCATGCAAAATCAAAGGTGTAATTTTAAGAACATATTTGGGGGAAAAGGGAAATTTTACAAAAAAAGAAGCCCTCATTTTACGACGTCTTCATTTCTCAAGACCTAAGTTGTGTTATGAAGAAAAAACGTAATTTGAATATGAATGAATATGAAGTCAGGTATTTTTTTTTTGCAAGAATAACAAACTCAAAAGAATAAACTTGTTGCACGTGAACTTAACTTTCCAAAAATAAATCAAGACGTGAAAAAAGTGCTCATTTTAAAAGAATGAAATCCTTATTTTACAAGAATATCGTTGTCATTTAAGAAATTGCGGGAACAAAATCCTATTATAAAGAATAAAAATCATAACAGGGAACAAAATCCTATTTTAAAGAATACAATCATAACATTAGGGGAAAAGCATTCACTTTGCCATTTTACAAGGCAAATGTCAAACGCTCCAACGCAACTCTCTCTTTTTAGCTCATACGCAACGGCAAAACTTGAGAGCGAAAGCCGGCGCTCAGATGCGCGATTGATACCCAGCGAGTCCGTCTCTGCTTAGCGTCGCACGCGGGCTGCGGCTTGGTGCGCACTATTCCGCTGTAAATGGAGCGCGGCGGCGCATTTGTCTGCCGTCCTCCACCGGCAGCGCCGACCTTTCAGCAGATGGAGTGGACTGCACTCTTGCTTCTCGTTAAAAGCCAGAGGGCACTTCCACCGCCTCTGTACACAACAACACACAAAAGCAGGTCCTCGCTACAAATTGGCAGTTGCATGGCTGTAAGCCTACAATTACATTTCAGGTTTTTTTTTTTTTTTTTTTTTCCTGCAAGACAGCAATTAGATTCTTTGTGACAGCCTTTTTACATCCAATTCCCCTTTTTCCATTCCTTGTTAAGCCTATTTTTACTCGCATTATTCAACCACGTCAATATCATATCCAATGGTTGCATGCCAATGCTTAGAGGCGACGGATGAAAATGTGAGACCGAATTTTGCAATAGTTTTAATACGGAGGGAAAAAGTTATAATTTTACAAGATTAAAGACACCATTATACAAGTGAGTAAGAGAGTCGACCTATCATGAGACAAGATCGGAATTGTACAAGTTGGAATTTTATGGTAATAAAATGTATTTCAAATTTGAAGACTGTTTGGGACTGCGGAAGAATAATAACTGTTGAAGCAAATGTCATTTTTCTGTACATATTGCATTGTATGGTCGCCGTAGTTATTCCCTACTCCAGCATTAATGTGTCACGTTTGAATGATTAATGGCGGACATGGAAAGCGAGAGTTTTTTTTTTTTTTTTTTTTTTAGAGAGCATAGTAATGACATCATACCGCGGGGTGCAAACATTCTGTAGACTCTCCGGCAAGAATGCATCGGCGCTCCTCAATTGTGACTTTTATCTGTGTGGATCGCTTTGCTAACGAGACACAATGCACCAGATTGTTGCCTCTCAACTCCTTCTTTTCTGTTTCATCCGTCCTTCCGCCACACAAAAAAGCCGGTGGTCTTCTGGGGGCTCTAAGAAGATGAAGGGAGCTGGCGCGCTCTCTGCGAGTAAATTAACTTTGGCTTTTGTCCAATAGCATGATAACATAAACACAAAAGGGATCATTACGGGGATAAAATCGCATTTTTCGAGACTTAGGTGTTTCTGTCCTTTGGGAATAAACTCCTAAATATGACAAGTGAAAAAAAGATCTAAGTGTGAATAGTTTTAAGAGAGTAAACCCCGTATAAGAGAAAAACAATGGTCATTTTCTGTAAATATCACGTATTCCAAGACTAAAAAGTTGGAATTTTGCAAGACGAAGTGTCCAATTTTACAATAAAATCTTATGAATGGAAAACCCAAAACATTTTTCATTTTAAAAGACGAAATTTGTCATCCAGATGAAAGTCTTTGAATGGAGAAAGTAATTTAGAAAGTAATTAATGGCAAGGTTCTAAATTAGGAGGCGAAAATAGGCAAAAATGTAGAACGTTGTTTTCCAAAGTAGAAGCAGATGTTTGCAAATGTTTTATTGTGATTCAACGCCAAGCTTTTGCGTCACCTTTCCACCATCCAGCACGCAATTCCTTAATTAAAGAAGTGTTAATCCACTCGTTTTTAGCCATCTCTGGGGGCGGCCATTTTGTCACTTCTGTCGACTGAAAATGGCATCACAAATGCTCACAATGAACAATCACGGCTCCGATTCAGAAAACAGGTCAGCCGTGATTGGTCGTTGTGAGCAGTTGTGATGTCATTTTCAGTCGACAGAAGACAAAATGGCCGCCCCCAAAGATGGCTGAAAATGAGTGCAATTTGCCGCTTAATTTATATTCCACGAATGCAAAATTAATCAGAATGCCGTGTTTCAACTAGTGGGCCTGCTGGGAACATATTCTTGAAAAAAATATATCTTTGGGTTGACTTCCGTTTTAACTCATTCACTGCCATTGACAAATTTGTCTTTTCACAGTCCAGCCATTCTTTCCCAACAACTCATTTATATATATTTTTTTCAAACGTTAGAGTAAAAGAGGGTCTGAATATGTCTGGCAGTGAATGAGTCAACAAGCCACCTCGCTCTTGTCACTTTGTTTACTGCAGGAGATGGAAGACCGGATCCAGCATTTTGACACATTCCTGTGAGACGCTGACGACAAAACCTCTTCAGGTAGACCCTGAGCCACCCTTTTGGACACCCCTAAACCCCCCCCCCCCCCCGATCTTCAAAGATGAACCCCCACTCCCACGGGACCACAAAGACACAAACTGAGAGCGAAGTCAAGAGACATTCAATGGTGCTATCGTCTCAGGAAAATCTGCTTCTACACAACCAAACCCCCCTTAGAGGTGTGTCTCACGCGCGCACACACACACACACACACACGCACACACACACTTGCACGCACGTCGACACACGCCAATGGTAATGGGCCACCCGGGTGCTACTTGGGTGCTATTCTAACTGTAATCCATGCTGCTCTTCTTGGCGTTTTTCAACTTCGGGACAGTGAGTCAAAACAACCCCTTTCACACACACAGATTCTCACCAGCAGAAACGTGTGAACGCCACTTGGAGACGAGGACAGAATTATACTCCCAATCAGTGAACTCTTAACCGCTGAGCCAATCTCAGCCCGGAGCGGGACGCCATAATCATTTACGCGCTGCCATTGCCATCATTTTTTTTTTCTTTTTCACACAACTTATATTTTCGGTAATTCAACCACCCCCCCATTCTGTGTCGATACCTTTTCACGCAGGACATGGAATCAGGATCAAAAATTTAAACCCACTGATTCCATGTCGAGAGACCACTCCAAAGGCGCTGGTAATATTTAACGCGGATATTAGACACCTGGTAGATCTAACAGATCTCCTAACCCTTAATCCGGCAAAGTCACAAGATTCACCTAAACCCCTTAATTGGTGTGGATACCTTTCATACAAGTTCAGCGGGAAATCTCTTAAGCTGGCGAATTCGCGGATCAACCAGCGTATTGGGCATTGATACCTTTTCACGCAGGACAAAGGCTCTTAAAAAGGGAGCAGCTAACTATTAATGAACGCAAACAAGAAACACCTTGTAGATCTTAATTAAATCCTAGTTCCTCATTATACCTTTAACAGATATACTGGGGAAAAAAAAACTGCTAAATGGTGGCTTCAATGGCAAGTGTCAAAGGGTAAAAAAAAAAAAGAAACGAAGATTTGTAATGGACTATATATCGGTACCTTTTACTGTGTGAAATATGGCCTCTGCTTGATAACACCCACCAAAAAACTAACACCCGAAGATCGCTAGTTTTAATTCAAACCTGTAAATTGACGTTACCTTTCACACAGGCAGTTAAAAGAAAGTGTCGGAAAAAATGTAGCTTTGATGGTTCAGTGACGTTTAACGTAAAAGATTTTAACTTGTAAATTAACCGGTTGACTTGAAAACCCCGTTCGTACCTTGACACAGGACAAAACTATAAAAAAAGACAGACAGGGACTTGGATGAGTTTAACCACTGTCCAAAATGTCAACCCCTGACGGCCACCATATGGAACGTTCCAAGTGTTACTACTTTCCTTTGAATGCATGAGTTGAGCTTGTATTGGCGTTAGCACCGTCGCTAAGGCAGCATTTTGCCACTTACTTAATTTCTTCTCTCAGACCCTTTCACCGCACGTCGACCCCGACGACGGCCTGTTTCACACACATGCGCGCGCACGGGACGAGGGTTGGAAATGTTGACTAATTATGCAAAAAAAGCTGCCGCAAGCTACCTCAGCGTAACTTATTGTCAACTGTTTACTCGGTACACACTAGCGATAGTGTTTTGTTTTTTTGGTATTTGTTTTATACTGTCGCACCACCACTCGCTACCGGTGTCAGCGTGAAACCCAGCCAGCCCTCAGAATCTCAACCCGTCACCCTCCCGAGCGCCATTTTGTAACATTATTCAGACTTGTTTTCCTGTTTTATTTGGGCAGTTTCATCTCATGTCATGTATTTATTGTAGATGATTTACAAGAATTTCACAAACCTGTAGCATTTGTGTAGCAGGTTTTTCGGGCATTTCTGTGTTCGCGTACGAGGGTTTTTACACGTCTCTCAGGTTCAACACATGCCCTTTTTGTTTTCAGCTTTTTTTTGTGTGTATTTATTTCCTGGTGTTTTCTTTTGAGATTGTTGCATACTGGAAATTGTGCAGAAACAGGACCAGACGTTTTTTTGATATGTTGCCAAAAGAAGTAAGTAATGAGAGTCACAGGAGAGCCACATTTGGGAATTAAAGACACGGGTTAGGTTAAATGTCATACATTGTGATATTGCTTTGTTTATTATTGTAACCAGTTTGGACTAACAACCAATTTTTGTCTGGTAGTTGAAACGACTTTTTCTAGTCCAGTATGCCGAGCGAGAGAGAACAAGCCGCTTTGTTCCTGTTCTTCCTTCCGCCACATGCCCTGACATTCTTTTTCTTTTTTGGGTGGAAAACCTTTCATGGTGATGTTGGGGTTCCTGTTTTTTTTTTTTTTTACCTATTTAACACCACACAGCACGCTCTCGTTACCTTTTTAGTGTAAGTTATATTTGGAATGGAAACACTTACTGTATTTCTCAAATAAAACTGCTGTGATATACTTGAATAAAAAGGTGCAAAACTGTACATGTTTCTTTTTAAGTCCAAGCTGTCGGAAGATTTCTCGTCATTTAAAACCAGCGAATCCGCGGTCACACAGGACAAAGAAAAAGCCGGCTTTTGATATGCTAGCCACTTCTTACAAAGAAAAAAAAGATGCCTGAATGATGCTGGGTTATCAGCTTTGCCAAAATGGCTCAGGTTAAATGTCAGTGGCTTTTTTACATTGCATTCGCCATTCGCTCGTGAACTGCGTCGTCTTTTCTCATGATTGCGACACATATCTACGACCTTATGCATTTATAGCATACATACTCTGTTCAAGTGCGGGATGCCTAAACCTGTCCGACCTCCGTGTTGCCATTTCTGTGCTTCATAATTGACATGACACTCTGAAATTCACCCCAAATCTTTATCTTCTTCTCAAAAGCTGTGCTGATCTCAAATCCAACACCACCATCTACAGGGATCTGTTAGCCATTACAGTGGATTACAAACCCGAATTTCACAGGTAAGATGGGCGAGACCCTCGTCATCGCCTACTTGTTGAAAAACGTGTTTGACGTATAGAAAGCTCGGTGGTAGTAGACAGTTGGATTCCTGCTACGAATAGAAACGTCCAAGGCAGTGAATGAGTTAAACACTTGTGACTTAAGATGGTTGTAAAGCCTTTGTTTATTTTAAGTGGTAAAAAGCCACGTTGGATTGGTAGTATTAAAAGGGCTGTTGACTTAACATTAAACAGGTAGTTGAAGACCACAAGTTAAATTAAACCGTCAATTTTGTGGTCACACAGGACAGTGGAAAAAAAGTAGGCTGCGGTAGGCAGTGTAGTCACTTTTAATGCAAAAAATGATGCATTAGGATCTGTAATTTGTTAAAACCGGAAAATCTATAGGTCAATTTCAAACCCCGTCACTCCCTATCAATAACTTTCACACATACCAGTGGAAAAAGCAGCTTTTGGGAGGGCCTTGTGATTTTTAACGCAGTGTGAATGGGGCGAGTGACCTTTAAAGCAAATAAGATGCCTGAAGAGCTCTATTATTAAAACTGCCAAATTCAGCAGTCTACTTAACCGCCCACCCCACTCCATATTGATACTGTTCACACAGGAAAGCAAAAAAAAATGCAGTGAAAAAGCAGCATCTGATGTTGTTGTTATCCTTTCGGCTTATCCCCTCAGAGGTCGCCACAGCGAATCATCTGATAACCATTGTGAAAGGGGCAAGTGACTTAACACAAAACCCCTTAAAGGGATATTTTGCCATTTAAGCAGTAAAAATGTCAGATTTATGTCTATAAAATTATACTACTTATTTGTCACGTACAATTAACACCATTCAAAATGCATTTTGTCACTTGCTATTGACTGAAAATATGAGCTGTGATTGGTCGTTACCTGAGTACTTGTGATATCATTTTCAGTCAACAGCAAATGGCAAAGTGCATTTGTAAAGGTGTTAATTGCATATGAAGAATAAAGAGGTATCAAATTCATTTTAGACAGTGTTGAGCTTTGTTAGTAAAGTACCTCTGTAGTTTCTCTAAATTGGTAGATGTCAAGGGGGCTGGTGACTATTAATGCAAAAAAGCCTAAAATCAAATGATTTAAACTGATTCCGTATTGGTTCCTTTCACATAAGGCAGTGTGAAGGGGGCTTAGCAGGTATGAGAAAGACAAGACAAATCACATTTTTTTTTGGTATATGTATTAGATTTCTGTAATAACAAGTGTTAATTTCTGGATACAGATTTACAGACATACCACTTTTCTTTTTTTTTTTTTTTAAATTCAACCTATCAATTTTTTTTCCTAAAAACATTTATGCACAATTGCCTTGTGGTTGTAAAATATACATATTTAACCTTCCTGGTATTTACAGAAGCCCACCTCATATACTGAACAGGTGGCTTTAAAATGAGATGTCATGTATAGAAAAAAAAAACAAACAAATGAGAAAAAGATATGACAACAGTCAATGGTGATTATTGTGCTTCTTTTCCTCAGTAGGGGGTTGGGATGAAATAGTCCAGATAACGGGATGAGGATGAACCACATTAGTACTCATGGATTTACTCTTTGGAAGTCCTTACCCTCTTCTGTATATATCACTCGTGTAAAATAAATAAAAAATAGTGGAGTAAACTTTAAAATGTTTACTAAGAGGGTCCCTGCACGTTGATGGGATGGATCAACAACCAGCGTGGCTGGGCGGTTGCGCATGAAGTACATTCTGCACAGGGAAGGGAACGAGCGGTCGGTTCCAAAGCGTCCCCCTGGCTGGTGTTTTTTTGGCACTGCGTGAGGGTCGGATCAGTGGGGGAGAGGGCCCGCCCGGCCTCATCCGCTCTGAATGTACTTCTTGATGACCACGCAGCCATGTCTGAAGAGTGGGCAGGGTAGCGACTGCAGCAGCGTCCACGTGTTTCCGCTGGGTTCGAACGTTTCCATGTTGCCCAGCGCCGGGCCCTCACTGCTCACAATGCCGCCTGTGGCGCAGATCTTCCCGTCCAGGATCACGGCGCTAAAGTGGAGAACACATGGGTAAGTTTGGTATTTTAGTGAGGAAACTATATGACGCATATTGTTGTTTAAATTTAGAATATGTTTGGGGTTACTAACACATATAAACACATCCATCTACAGACAGGCGTTTTTTCTGGAAAAAAATGACCATGTCGTAAGGCTATAGTAAGGTGTTTTTTGGGGGGAAAAAACAACCATGTATAGTAAGGCGTTTTTTAAATTTTTTTTAATATGAATAATTGAACTTTAAAATAAGACATACAAGGTGAAAATGTTCATATTCAGATCCATCATCAACATTACATGCAAGTAGGGTTGCGCAATTAATCAAAATTCAATTACAATTATTACACTCCACGATTACAAAATTGGCATAATCGTAAAAAACTATTAATATGGATTCATATCCAACGGGGATAGACAGGTAAATCATACTAGAATTTATACACTTTTTAAAAATGTTATCATTAATTTCATTTGGTAGAAAAGGAACTTACATAAGACTGTTTCAAATACATTTGTCTTTAAGCATTTTCTTGTTGTACCAAAAAATAAATGATCGTTTGAATAATCGTGATTAATATTTTTTCACGTGAACTAAGAACTTATTGAGAATGCGAATTCAAAATAAAAAGTGAGGGCGACTATAAAACCAACAATCTCACGAAAAAGCAAAAATAATGTGCTTATTTGATATGAGAAACAGAAACAGGAGTTTGTGTGCAGGGAGGCTTAAAATTTGGGCTGTAAGGAGATTACGTCTTTTGTGTCCTACGCACACACACAGAAACTCGGAACCGCTGCTGGAAGTGGAAAAGATTATAACATAAGGCTTAAATCTATTAGGCCTGACCAGGAGTGGAGCGCGTGCAGCAAAAAACGCGAGCAGCCGCTGGTGTGCCTGATAAACACGAGCGAGGACGAGGACGAGGACGAGGTGCACACGGCGTCATATGATTACCTGCCTGACTTCATCCGATGCACGGAAGCACGCGATGCCGATAGTAGTAGACCCCCGCTATTCACGGGAGAAATTTCTGACGCACCCCTAACTAATGGCCTATATTAATAATTTTAACCATAAATATACCACAACTGCTCTTCTGAGTATTTAACTCTTGTCTTGATGAGCTCCACCTTGAGGATCCTTCAGGTAGACCCACAAAAAGGACTTTGCCAACGCGTGTATGGGTTTGTTACCTGCAGAACTGTCTGGAGTGATTCATGTTGGGCCCCGCCTTGATGTTGCCTTTGTCCGGGTCGTAGATGGTGGTGGCTCGCGCATACGCGCCGCCCAGGATGTACACCAGGCCACCCAGGCTCACCGCCGGAGCGTACTTGTTGTCTACGCACACAAAGTCAAACACACACACACACACATGAATTGACAGACACAAACACTGGACTCCCCCCAGCCCCACCACCGCAAACATACAAACACGTACGTGACATTTTCCATCTATGTAAAATGACATCCATTTGTTTTCCCACACACTCACCCAAATATTAGGAACAACTCTCAGCGTGACGCAAACTGTGTGCACGTATCGACACACAACAACTCATTTGTCTGCGCTCGACGCCCAAGGCCAAATACTCAAAGGGGTGTAAAAAAACAACAGGAGGAGCCCAAAAAAAACTAAACAAAACACTGATAAGTACTTTCTGTCTGGCGGCGGCGCAGCATGTGGCGTCGTCTTCATCACAGCGCAATCCAAACATCACCTGCGTCGGCTCTGAGTTCTATCGTTGACGTCTTTAAGACTTTTTGGATGAATAGAGATTACGACACAAGTGATTATCATAAATTATCCTGAGTAAATAGCGGTGGCTACAGGTGGCACATTAGCCAATGAAATACCATGTTTTCATGGCAAAATATCAGATTGTTATTTTTTTTATGTTCTACTTTGTTTCCTGGGAATCCGTTTTGGTTTGGAAATTGATAAGGAAAAAGCTATATTTAACTGGAATGATTTAGTTTGCCAAAAAAAGCCAAGCTAACTCAGTATGATTGTTTTCCATGAGTTTAACGTGTATTCTAAGAATCTACTAGCAAATAAATGGAAGCCTGAATGGGTCTCAATATTTGTTGAAAGAAAAAACACCAAAAAACTAGTTGGTGGCATCTGTCAGCATTTTGTTTTTTTTAACGTGGTTTTTCCCAAATCTGCTGTCACCACCACCATGAAAAAGACTTCAATAGCAGATTCATGTCATCATCATATGGACCCATCCGTTGTCATGGTAAGACAAAAACCCAAAACGATACTTAGTGGCAATGAGGGACAATGAAGCGTTCCAATGTTTGCTTTTAAAGGGCTGCAAGGTGTTCACTTGTCTGCCTCTGGTTGAGGAGAACAGTGTTGCTAGGCAACTCTGCTCCTGACTAAAAAAAAAAAAAAAACTAAAAAGCAGCAAGTTATGAGGAGGCATTAAAAAGTAATTCTGAAATCTCACTTTGTACCTTTTTTCCCCCCCCCCACAGAAGAATAAAATCAGTCATCACATACGTTATTGCAGAAATGACATCGGAAACAAGAAAAAAAGTTTAGCGGACCCTCACTGCAAGTCAAACACAATCCTGGCCAGGAGGCAGTACAAAATGAGTCATTTGTTCCGATAACGACTTCATTTAGATAACTGAAATCAAATAAATCTAATCAATTTTTTAATTTTCACCATTACAAAAAGGGTTAAAATGTTTTTCAAGCATTATTTTAATTGTGGTAATTAAGTAAAACTTGCGTAAAAAAATGTGCATTAAAAAAAAAAGTGTAATGAATATTTTACAGATTAGCGATTTTGGCAACATCACCATTTCACCCAAAACTTTTGTCTAAATTACCCCCAAAAGTTATCTTCATGTCATTTATAGACTGAGTCTATATTTTGATTGCAATTATCAGAATGATTTCAACAAACAACCCCTCCCCAAGTGTGGGGGTCTTCTGGACAAAATTTTCCACGGCATTTTAAGTCAAATTCTGCTAGTTGGCGTAAGAAAAATTTCAATCAAAAATAATACCATTTAAAAAGACGGAGCCACCATCAAACGAAGAGGAGGGGCCCAGTGACTTGGACCACTCACGACTCACCGATCATGGGCGACTCGATGAAGCTCCAGGCGTCGCTCTGCGGCACGTAGGACTGCAGCACGCCCGCCGAGCGTCCCGCCTCATTGACGCCGCCGAAGACGTACACTTTGCCGCCGCACACCGTGGCCGCCGCCGAGTGCACCGGCTTGGGCAGTGGAGACACCGTCTCCCACTGGTTGGTGATGGTGTCGTACCTGCAGGCAACAACGCCGCCGTTAGGTGACATTTTGTGGATCCGTTGACTGATCTTAGCATGCTCGTCGGCCATGTTTGTTTGTTTGTTTACATTTGTTTGCTCGGCATCGCTCTCAAAGACTTTTACCAGTAGAATGAAACAAAGTGTTACCTTGATTGGCAAGTTTCATTTGTTCCGTGACCAAGCTCGTACCTCAAAGCACTCCTACCTCATACCGCCTTTCCCGAAATGAAATGGATGGAAATACTATTAAATCTACTCTAGATTTCCACCCCAAAATAACTATGAAAATGTATTTTGTTTTTCTTAATAAGAAAATAGTACTCCATAATTTTGTACTTGAAAAAAGCATACAATAATGGCATAATTAAACGGGTTTTGCTACAGTTTCTGCTTCACTACAATACACATTGTTCTGCTCCAACAAGTACAATACAATAGATATATATGGAACTGGTCTCAGCTCCTCTGTAAGCTGCAGTAAAATGTGTTGTTCTTGACAGAAGATAAGGAACATATGCCTTTGAGTGTTACATTGTCGGTCTACATTAGTTGCGCCAATGTTTGTGATCAGATATCAGTTTAACTAGGTTAGATGTAGGCTTTTTATATATAGGCTAAACTGTGGTTGTTTTAAATACATAAGGTGTCATCTTATTGTTTTATAAACAATGTTTTACAAACAGCTTAAAGCCTCTTTTTTGTTAAGAACTGACACCTAAATTCCTGAAAAGCTCCTAGGTTGACTCCCTCCTATCTCAAGGTACCAAAGTACTTGCATATCACAAGATTTTCCGCCTCGCCTCACTTCGACATGGTTCCTTTGCACCAAGATGCCATGAGATGGCGCCAAGGCACTACTTTTACATTAGACGGCGCTTTGCCCTGAGCACAGAAGCGCAAATAGGGCAGATTTAAGTGTTGTTAATATGTTCATATTAATATGTTCCGGGAACGAAAATCAATCTGCAAGTAGGTAATTCTTGATCCTTGGGGTATTTTGACAAAAAAAAAAAAGAAAACAAATGCATAACGTGTTTTTCCTTTAAGGCCGAAACCTCGTTGCCTTTAAATGGGATACGACCTACTTAAACTTAGCACTAATGTAACCACTCACACACACAGTACAGTAGGCTTCCCGACTTTTGGCTGCGGGGCAGACAGGCGTAATTAGGCGAAGGCGCGCACCACCAGGGAGGATGAAAAAGAGCGAGCATTGCGCACAATGACGGCAATTAAAGCAATTACAGAAAGCAAACATGTGTCGACCGACACACGCCATTAAGCCCTCGCGCCGGCCACCATCTTGGAGCAAAAAATACACCGCTCCAAATGTGCGCAATGGTGCTTCGACAGTCGACGGTGCCCCGGGCAAACTGCAGTTTTCAGCTCTTCATGTTTTTGTCTTTTTCCCCACTTAGAAAAAAATAAAATGAAAAAAAAAAGATTACATTAAAATGATGACGTTTTAATCATACAAATAAATATTTTTTTTTTCAAGAATATGTTCCCAGCGGGCCCACTAGTTGAAACACGGCATTCTGATTAATTTTGCGTTTGTGGAATATACTAAGTTAAGCAGCAAAATGGACTCATTTTTCGCCATCTCTGGGGGCGGACATTTTGCCGTGTGAAAATGACATCACAACTGCTCACAACAACCAATCACGGCTGACCTGTTTTCTGAATCTGGGCCATGATGTTGTAGTTGTGATGTCATTTTCAGTCGACAGAAAACAAAATGGCCGCCCCCCAGAGATGGCTAAAAACGAGTGGATTAACACTTGTTCCACAAACGCAATATTTATCAGAATGACCTATTTCAACTAGTGGGCTTGCATAGAAAATATTCTGGAAAAAAAAAATGTTTGACTTCCTCATTTAAGCAATTTAACAATGTGGTTATGTGTTTGCATTTTATTTGTAGTATTTTATATAATGTCTAATTATTTGTATACACTTATAAATCATTCAAAATAAAAATAAGGTGCAAAAATATACAGTATATGGTTAGTGAAAGAAATAATTGGTCATAAAATAAATCACTAATCTGTGGTAATTATTTGAGATAATATATCACATTTGAATTCATTCATTTATACTGTAATTATCTGTTTAATTGGCTACATGTATTTGATTTAGACAAAAAAAAAACAGCCTTTCAAACAGAGCGGGAAATTATTATCAAAGTATTAGGAACAGCTCTGCACTTTGTTCCTTTGTAGTACGCATTAATTGGATAGTAGCTATTAAAACAACAATTTTGTTGAACAGACCCAAAGAGGCTGTAAAAGTGCATTCATGCCACTCTTTTGCAAGGTTAATGTTAATTATCGGACCTCGTGACTGTGGGTGATTTCCCGTCTTCCCCTGAAAATTAGCCTCTGAGAACATTGTCATTCGCCTTCATTGTCTGAGAACATTGGCTGAGTCCTGCTGATTAGCTGATGAATTTGGAGGGTCAAACACTGATTACAACAGCACGGAAGGACTTTAGCTGATGAGAAAGAACACTCGGCTACACAGACTTCCAGTTTTAAATTCAAAAAGGTTCTTAAGTTCAAAATCCGATTAAAGACTTATAACACATATACCGCAAGTGTTTAGCTTACCTCTGAGCAATGGTTGTGATGCGTTCAGTCTATAAAACGTAGACTTTTATAAGTGTATAAAAACGCCGAAATCAGAAGCATGGAGCTAGCTTTTAACATTTTGCTTTGTGTAATAACTGCTTACCTCGGAGTAGACAAAGGTTTATTTTTTGATGGCTCCATCTGGCACTATAATGATTTCCAATCTATTGTGTATACTGTACATATTTGGCAGTTAATCCAAGCAGATTTCTTACTTTTCTATTAGGACTACTTTTCTAGTAGACGCCATCTTGTGGCATTTTAGGATGTTTCAGAAAGAGCACATAACATGAACGCGAGGGTTTTTTGAGGAGAAACCACAACCAAACCAAACTAGCTGCTGATGTCGGTGTGTGTGTGTGTGTGCGCGCGTGTGTTTACTGGTGATTGTGTAGGTTGTCTCTGACAGGCGGCACTTTGTGAAAATGGCCCGACGAATGAGCATGTGAAATTCATTAGCGGTCCAGAGTTTGACAGCAAGGGCAGAGCATTGTGGGTAAAATAACAGTAATACCACCCATTGAGTAGCCACTTGTCTTTGTTTACCCCGCAGACGAGCTCGTCAGGTTGACAGCTGACGTTTTACTGGAAAAAGCTTGAAAACTGAATTAAACGGCTACAGAAACAAAAAAAAAAAGTGGTGAGATGACTGACAAAAAAAGTCAAGGGGAACTTTAGCGGTATACAGTGAACCCTCGCCTAGTTGCGGTTCATAAAGTGAATTTGTGTTCACAAATTCACTTTTTTCTTTTTTTTTTTAAACCGCCGAGCCTAAACAGTCTCAGTTATTAGC
The DNA here is from genome assembly GCF_054856515.1 of Filicampus tigris. NCBI lineage: Eukaryota > Metazoa > Chordata > Actinopteri > Syngnathiformes > Syngnathidae > Filicampus > Filicampus tigris. Next base: position 8,271,484 of record NC_141236.1, on the reverse strand, counting down.
TGAAAAACGGACTTTTGTGTTCTTCGACGACCTAAAATGCAGATTAAATAAAGACGTATTTGATTTAAATGTAAATTAAGTTACAAGCTTGTTCGTGGCAGAGCTCGCTCCTATTATTGCATGATTTGACATTTGCAAATGGGTGGAAATCTCGCCGCCGTCACCTACGCTGTTTTTGTGCTCAGGCCAAAGCCATGTCTAATCGAAAAAAATGCTTTTGCTGCCATTAGAAACCTTTACATGCAATTTTTTGCTAATCATGGCAGGGCTGGATCCCTATTCTCCTATCTCCTTGATCCCTCCCCTAAAAGCAGCAGCAGGGTGTCTGCTTTTTGGCGGTCATGTGACCAAAGGATGGAGTCACTCTGACAGACGGATGAAGTCAAGGTCGGCCAAGACGCACGCGAGTGCGCACGCACGCGCTCGCAGATGGATTAGAGCATATTTTGGCATCCTACACAAAGATGTGTCACCTTGACGTAATCCCCGTGGGACACACACAACACAACAGACATCGCAGATTGACACATAATCTCTCAGAATTAACTCATACGGACTGCCGTGATTTTGCTGTCCGGTCATTGACGATATCATTCTGTATACGGAAAATGTATAATTTAACAAGTATCGGCGAATTCAAGCGGGGAGTAATTTTTCTTTTTCTGTGATTGGCCAGTTTCTATTTTGTTAAGGTTCCACATTCACCCAAAACTTGATAAACTGTCGAGTCATGCAAATTGCCCAGAAAAAGTCAGCACCTTAAAGCTCTTGATTTGATACAAATATTAAGACAGAGTATGTTTATCTTAGCAGATGTTAGCATTTTGGTTAAAAAGCTAAAGACACAAAAACGTTAGTTCACAGATAATCCAAGTAAAGTACATCGCTTACTCTGAAGCGGACAAATTTTTTGTTTTTAGGGACTCTGTGACTTCAAGTGACTATTTTGACGACCGCATGGCTTTAGCTCGAGCTAATTAAGCTACATTTAGCTAAGCTATGAAGCTTCCTCTGTCTTAGGTGAAAAGCCACTCTGCTTGGGGAACGGTTCATAAGGTGTTTCGCATCAAAAATGACCACCTCTGTCACTACTGGAAACGAGACGGACGGCCGCGACCGCTGCTTATGGCGTTGGTGGTGGTTGGCCACTCACTGTAGGGAAGCCGTACATCCCAAAAGGTCACTTGTCACGTCCTTATGACGAGAAGGCGGTGAGCTGGTCGCTGTCACATGCTAACGGCTGCTAATTAGCGGCGGAGAAGCGAGAGCGGGTAGATGCTGTCACGGGAGACGAAGAGCTGAAAAAAGGTTGGTGGGCTGGATAATTTGGAAATTCTCACTTTTTTTCTCATATTTCTTGCCAGCAGTTTAGACATTAATGGCTGGACGGAGTTATTTCAAGGGGACAACAATTTGACACTAATACTGCAGATGTGAAACTACACTTATGACTTTATAGAAAGGTGTCAATTTTTCAATGTTTTACAAAATATCTGATAAAATACTATACTAATAAAATGTGTATTCACTTTTTTTTAGAAACTGTATAAGCCTTTGCCGAAGTAGTGGTGAAGCCTGGTAGATTGCAAAATGTGACAAATATAACCTATCATGGGTTTAGTCATGCTTCACTTTTTTTTTTTTTTTGTTTGCATCCGTGCAACCATTAAGACGAGAGTGATGTTACATCTTTTTTTTTTTTTTTTTTTATGGCGACAACTTGTAACAGTCATCGCTACTGCACGTCTGCAGCCGCTCGCCTTCATTTTTCTGCCAGTTTGGAAGTCGACTGAAGGGTCCCAAAATGGCGCGATCCATCACGATGAGCATCGCGTCTGCACACATTCGTCACCGTTATATTACCCAGCGTGTTAAATAAAGTCTGCCGCCAATGAGGCTCCTCGTCTGTGTTTGATTTATATGTGGGTGAAGTTGCCGTCGATTTCTTTTCATCAACTCCCCTGACTGGAATAGTTCCGTACTACTGAAAAATGCAAAAATAATTTGCAAGAAAATGATATTGGATGGCATCATAAATTGACTGCCTTCATTTTGGGGGAAATAATGTTCATCCGCTTCCGCGAAAGACCACACGTGGTGACGAGGACCAAGGGTGTCACGCCAGGAGGCTGGTTGCAGGGTCGGGGGGGCTCAACCTTGACAGCCCAGCAGGTGCCACCGCCGCCAGTTTGCCTAATCCAGAGGAGCAAGGGATTAGCTCAGTATGGGGGAAGCTGCCTCAGCAGGGGGGCTTTGGGAGCCTCTTGTCCCTGACTGCTGCGGGGTCGCCCCCCCGTGGTGTGCCCCCTGGCACCACCCACCAATAACCGTAACAGCTGGAGGCGCTTACCTGAGCTCCAATGTGGAAACACTTGCTGGTAGCGAGGCAGCAGTTCATTAGCAGTGTGAAGAAACAAGAGATAACTCCTGAAGGAGTTTTCCCAGGATCCTCTTTGTTTCCCATAAACCTCTTTGGCTTCCTGGGACTTACTACATCTCTACACTCTCATCCTGACACATCCGCTGTTGAATTCGGAGCATCAAAAGTTGGAAAAGATCCAGATCCGAACCTTTTTGTTGACCGTCAACCGTGATCGGTATCTGAACTGATATGGAAAAAGGCCACATTAAAGTCCTCCACAATGCTGGATGCTCTTTTCTTGCTTTTGTGACAACCGTTGTAAGGGGACCAAAAGAACTGACCGGAATCTTTGGTTGAGGTCCTGTGCATAAAAGAGTGGAGCTAGCAACCACTAGCCATTAAAGGTATGTTTGCTTTGAACTCTGGGCTAGTCGAAGACCTCAGAGATGAGCATTTTTGTAATGTAGTCACGACCCTAAACCATTCAGTGATTTATAGACCAGTAGCAGAACTTTAAAGTTCAGTCTACAGCGGACTCAGAGCGAGTGTAGCGCCTTCAGGACTGCGGTATTATGTTCTGATGTGAACCCGAACGGCTTTGGAAACAACAGAGTGGTATTCATACTTCCAAACCGTACCGTGACGAACCAATACGACACTACACTGGAAATGGGCTTTGATGATGTCCCAGTGGTATGTACGACTTTGTGTTACTTTCACATCGTTGGTATTTAACCTGCTGAATTGTACCATGATAAGTCACTACGATGCAGTAAAGCCTCATTAGGCACAATGACCGTAATCAGCTGAGTCAGGCTAGTTTCAAAAATACACAAAACAAAGAGGATCCGATCTTATTGTGAGCCCCGCAGAGCGACTGCTAAATCCGGCGCCGTGTTGCTAACAGTTCCTCATGAAAAATTAAGCGGCAATAGCGCTCGAAGGACGCGCAAACCTGCGCGTGCAACGCAATAAATAAAACAAAAGCGCCACTGTGTGATTGACACATCATTAGACAGGTATGAATTATTCAATATTCTGCAATCATATTGCTTCGTCAAAGGATCAACATGCGGGGCGAGAGCGCGGGCCCAGGGCACCTGATTGCGACTCACTTCCCCTTAGAAAAAAAAAAAAAAAAAAAAAGTGTCAGTCATTAGCGACGGGAACAGTTGGGCTCGATCTTCAATCCTGTTCCTCGAGGGCCGGTGTCCTGCCTGTTTTCCATCCCTCCCCGCTACGGATATTCACCAAAGGTCTGCAGAAGCTGGATAACGATCCTGATCATTTGAATCAGGTGTGTGTTGCGGCAGGGACGGATGGAAAACAGGTAGGACACCGGCCCTCGGGGAACAGGATTGAAGACCCCTGTACCCCTGCACTGTAATACACAATATGCGACTGACGTCATTCTCTTTGCTCTTATGGTGGTCTTCTATTTATCCTTTCATGGTCCGGGTCTCGCTCCGTTTGCTCGCCGTTTCAAATTTGACAACTGTCATTACTACCATATTTTGTGTCATTTAGAGGGACTCTCTCTCTTCAACAGAGAAAGAACATATGAAGCCAAGATGAAAGGTTTTTATCGTTAAACCCAAATCATTCGTATTACCGTTTGAAATGTTACAACTCTGAGACAGTTAGCAAAAATCTGTGAATAGTTTATCAGCTTCTCCAAATAAAACATAATGAGAAAAAAAGATGCCAGCTACAGACATTGTTTTAATTGTTTTTTTATCCGTGAACTGTTACATCCCTTACTGCAATTGCCCTTAATTAAAAACATCATTATGGAAATGATTATTTATGTATCTGTAGTGGTTAATACGCCAGTACGTAGTCGCTCTTTTACCCAAATGATATTTTAAATGCGATAATCTGCCCATAACTCCTAATAGAGTGTGGTTTCAAGCACTTGCCGATGCACGATGCTCCCGTCTCATTTTTTAATGACAGCTAGCCTAATAAATGCGCTCAACTCTGCATGTACGTGCATACACTCCGGCAACAAGGAGCGCACACAAACGATTGGTCGCGTCTCTGCGCATCCATCAGGCGATGAGCAACGCGGCAAATCAATTTGCAGCTGTCGTGGCGTCCCCGAGCTGCCATGCGCATATCAAACATCGGCAGCCATTGCTATCCGCTGAGTAATGATTCCGGAATGTTATTAGCACTCCTGTCGCAAACGAGGCACCTGCTACGACTTCCTTCTCTTCCGTCGCTGAGGGTCGCCGCCCCCCCCCCCAAAAAAAAATTTTTTTTTTTTTTTTTTTTTTTTAAATCGCCGCTTAACTCATTCACTGCCAGCCATTTTCAAAACTAGCCTTGGTTGCTCTGCTTACTTTTCGTTAACTATAACAAGTGACTATCCTCATCATGTTTTCACTATACAGCCTAAAAGGTTCCAAACTGCAGCTTCGCAGAGCTCATCCGGGCGGGCTTGAAAGGTATTTGCCTTGTATTTATGAGCGCCATGAAATAAATAGCTCGCCGATAATCCGTCACCGAGCAGTCGGGTTCGGTGTGTAATTCACGACACCTGTTCCCCGAGTCCACGTCGTCGACCAGCTGCTTGCTGTCGCAGCCCGTCTAGTTGCAAATCTTTCCTGCTGCTGCTCCGCCCTTCCGAAACTGCCCGAGCGTGCTTACGTGTTTAGCTGTTATTAAGATGCTCCATCACAGTTGATAGGCTTCTTGCTTTGCTAGAAAAAAAACCAATTAAAAATCCAGGAGAAGTTGGAGAAAGTTGGACAGGATCGGTAGAAAAGTGACAAATTTCAGACATCCGTCAAAACAAGTCGCTAGCTGCACGTTAGCCGGCTCGTTCAACCACAAATTGGGGAGGAGGGAGTAGAGTGGGAGGGGCACGGCAGAAGTAGGAATCTTTCAATTTTTCTGGAAAAACAACCAGAACGACCTGCGCTCTCTTTAATACTAGCCACAGTTCTAACCCCGTGTCACAAATTGTTTGGCCCGAACTGACCAGCATGCATTAGCGTCCAAACCACTACTTTGCCATCCGAGGTGAGGCCGCTGGGTTGTGTGCGTGGATGCTTTTCGAGATGAACTGAATGCACTTAAAAGTGAACTGTATGCTTAGATTTGTGTCTGTGATGATACGCCGCTGAAACACATCGATCTCGGTGGAGTTCCGCACTCCGCTGAGGAACATTTCTGACAAAGCGGCCCGAGCACTGACACGTCTCAGCAGAATGCATGTATCAAATATGCAATCAAAGCGACAAAGGTAGCTCAACTAAGAACGACAAAAAGATCATGTGACAGTTTCTAGTGCTATTTTGAACAAAACCCAGTGGACAGTCGACACTTTTATTTTGTCGAAATGGTGCATACAACTTATTTTTCAGACAATAAGTCTGAGCTAAAGGGCATTTCCTTTTAGCTGAGTTTAGGGAAATCACAGCATAAAACGTTTCCATCGACTCCAAAGTAGCCACAGCAGTCAGTGCATGTTCTGTTCCGGCATAGTTGTGACCCTCACGACTCACCTCTCGACGTGGTCCAGATTCCCAGAGACGCCCAGGCCGCCGATGGCGTACAGTTTGCCGTCGTAGACCAGGCTGTTGTGTCTGCAGCGGGCCACCGTCATGCGCGACACCAAGTTCCAGTTGTCCAGCAGGGACATGTAGCACCACACGTCGGACAGCATCACCCCTGACTCTGTGCCACCTGCAGAAAAAGAGAAATACAGTTGTGGCGTTTTTTTTAATAAAAAGCACAGCACTGCACAGTGACCCACCACAACCTGGCGAATGATTTGCACGTTTTTTTTTTTTGTTTTTTTTGTGGTAATCCATTCTCCGTCATTTGCCGAGAAACTCGCGTCACTATTTTTGTGCTCAGGCCAAAGGTGCCAAGGAACTGTTTTCAGTTATTTGAAGAGCTTCATTTAGACAAAAATAGTACTTTGACGCTTTTGAGGGGTATCATACTTGAAGATTTTCACTATTGGCGGCAGGGCTCAATCCCTACAGCGTGTTGTATAAAAAAAAAGAAAGAAAGAAATTGGTCTCATAAAATGTAATTAGTCTACATACATACTGTAGTATCCGTGTGTTGGGTGCGTGCCTTTGAAAGGCGTGGCCTAGTGAGCGACTTCAGGAGGTGGAGTCGGGTCGGCCGCTTAGTCTGCGTGTGAGCGTCTTGCCACGGGTTGTGGCCTACAGCGGCTCTCGATGACTGGCTGAATTTTGGCTCACAACACAAAGTGGAAAAAAAAAAAAAAAAAAAACGTCCAGGTGTCGTTGGGTCACTCTTAAGTCAGATCACAATGTTAATTATGACGATGTCATTTAAGTAGAGAAGCAGTGGGAGCTGATTGGCCAACCTGGTATAAAAACAGTGATTTCCCCACCGGCTTGTCGGACTCCCGGCGGGCGGACACAAAGGCGCCGCTTGTTCCGGCCGCCAAACACACATTTCCATTTATATGAAAAGGAGAGCGTGAGAGTGAGCGAGAGCAGCCTGGAAGACCAATCGTGTCGCGGCGTCAAGGTGAGCGTGCGGCCGCCGCGCTGAAAAGCGGGCGCAAATGGAGCGTGGCGGGAGAAAAATGCCGTCATGACCAAAGGGGGGGGGGGGGGGGGGGTGGAGCTTCGACGCGACATGGAGGATGAGCGAGGCGCGTCGCCCTTTTCGTACTCTTTAAATAGTTACGGGATGGTTAGTTTCAACCTTACAATTTTGGATCTGGATAAGTCACAAGAGTGCATGAGAATGAGTTGAAAATGAAGTGGCTGGGCTCAAAAGGAAGGCTCAAGATGATCCGACGAAATTGGAATTGTCACAACGTTTTCCGTAAGGTGGAATAGCCACGGCGGCGCACGCCGACCTGATAGGTAGATGTTGTCGCCGGCCGAGATGACGCTGAAGAACTCGCGGTCGTAAAAGGGCAGGCTGGCCAGCGGGTACCACTTGCTGTTCTGCGGGTTGAAGCAGGTGACGGCCGTCAGGGAGCGCTGGCTCATCCCGATGGCCTGCCGGCCCCCCACCAGGACGATCACCTCCGCCACACCTGCGAGAAACAATCGGAGAAGGGTGATGGAGGCGGCGACCGTTAAAGTAACTTCTGTGTGTAATACCCTTCCATACCATCGGCGGCGGCGCTCACCATTTCTCATTGTTGGAAAAATCCAACCGGAAAGCTGTTGGCCGGGGGCGGATCGTAACAACGTAAACAATGCGTTCGGCTCGATTCTTCGCTCGCGATGAACTCCCGCGCCAAGTAAACCCTCACCTTCTTGACACGGTATTGTGAAATACTTACATTGTCAACCCTCGCTCTTGTACTTGTAAGAAGATTAAGGCAGCGGAGGCGTGCTCACCGTTTATCCGCCGTTGGCTGATTTGCTAGCTAACAGCCAATCGGCGTGACCAAACGTCACGACTGGCGAACGCCGATTCCACGTGCGGAAACGCCCCCAAGACGCTCACAGACGGGTTTCCGACGACACTACGACGGTGGCCGCTACACCAAGCAGACGGGCGCATTCGGACGCTTCGCGACCTCCGACCTCGGTTTGGTCCATCGGGGCCTTTCAAGAAGGCGCGCACACTCATACGCATACGCGCGGAGGGCCGTATAAAGACAGCAGTGATCCAGAACACACAAACAGGCTGGCAGGCTGCCAATAAGCGACAAGGCAGCCGCCAGACACCAGTGAGCAGTGTGTTTGAGAGCAGCGGGCGGGCGGGGGGAAGAATGATGAGGCAGCCTAGATGAGTGCTGTGCCGGAGGGGGACGGTTGGCGAGACGGCCGGGATTGAGAAAAAAGTAAGGGATGGAGGGCTAATCTTCATGGAGTGGGAAAATCAAGACCAACTTTATCTTTTCGCCCCCGATCGATAGTGCCGCTCGCTCAAGTCTTTTCGGTCCTTCTTCCTTTCGGTCGCAAAACAACAACAAATGAAGCGCGATCCTTCCCCCCCCCCCCCCCCACCTCCAAAGTTTTCTCGTCAAAGCCGCTAGAACAAAAAAAAAAGCCGAGGAGGAAGACGGCGGACAAAAAGGCCGACAGTGAGCTAAGCCGACAGCCTGTAGGCTGAGTGGACGTTTTTCCGGGGTGAGGCTTTAAGAGGCTCCTTGATGGATGAGACGGGCGAAGGGGGTTGAAGGTGTTTTTTTTCTATTCAAGATGAAGCTAGACACTACATCAAAACAAAAGAAAAAAAACAACCATGATGGTGGAGCACTCGTAGCCCTTTCAGGTTTAAGTCGCGCAGAGCCGTGACGGGTCTGTTTTTGATAGGCCTCCAAAAAGCCCCGGACAGCAATCGTTCAATTCATTTGACACGTATTTTTTGTATGACGTGAACGGACGGACGCGTGCAGCTGATGTTTAAGTAAACAGACGGACATGTTTGCAGGATGCATTCAGTGGGGAGTGGATAGATAATATTTCTCAGATCGCTCGATGGACACGTTATGTTTACATGGAGAGCAATAAATGTGAATGATGTGTGTGCGCGAATGGATTGACAGAAATTGAGCGCTGATCATCCGCCGCGCACGTGAGCGCACACGTCGGCTCCGGGCGATTTCTGCTTGGTTGCCCGCGTCAGCGATAGTCCACATCTGCCCGTCCGAGCGATCCCCGAAGCCTGGCGGATGAACACAACTCTATGCGGGCCTGCCTGTCAGAACGCGGGAGCGCTCGCAGGGGCCGGCGGTGGCCGTTTGGGTTCAGGTCCAGAGGTTGGGAGGAAGACGACGTGACGAGCTGATGTTTTCCTCCTGACAAGTTTAAAAGCAACGCACTTTGGGGAGGAAATAATCGTTTTTTTTTTTTTTAATAGAATTATGGTTTGTATTTGATTGAATTTGAATATACTTTTGCTTGATAACATTTGAATGTTATAAAATATTATAATATAAATATTTTATTGTGGTCTGTTTTTAATACTTTATTAAAAAATGCGTTTTATTTGAAATATTTTTGCAATTCTATTGGCATTTCATGAATATTCTAATTATATGATATTTTCATAGACACACTAAATAGATGTAACGATTAATCGAATATCGATTTGAAATCGATTAGCCCAGATTAACCGATTCGATTAATCAAGAATCGAGTAAATTCATCGAAAAAATGATGTCTTGAAACGTTTTTCTCATTCCAGATGCATAGCACATTTTGAATGTGTAGATCAAATTATGCTTTTGCGCCAAACATCATTGCGTATTGCGTTTGTGGATGGCGGCGGAACCACACTAGTGCACAGAGACAAGCATGGTAGCAATTTTTTTAAAAATCGAATCGAATCGAAAATCGGGAACTGAAAATCGAAAATCGAATCGGGACGTGAGTGAATCGTTACATACCTAACACTAAAATAAAAATACTTCATTGTACTGACCAAACAAGTTAATTATTTTATAAAATATTTTATAGTATTTATTATGAAATATTTGCATTTAATAAAATGTTTGTGAATGGACAGACGGTTGTGCAAAGCGACAAACAACTGCTCAGCTGTCCTCATGTCGCGCGCACCCTCTCATTTGTATCACATGAGCAAAAGCAAAAAAAGTACAGCGGCCCTTAAGGGATAAAAAGGTTGTGTGTGCAAAGTGAGTCGTCACACCTCCATCTTTGTTGTTGTCAGTCACCGTGAAGGAAATGCTGACATTAACGTCGAGCCCATCACGCTGTGACAAACTACTCCGTTGCCTGATACAGCAGCCACAAAAAAAGTCGGTTTGCTCATAAAAGTGACACATGTATTCATAAATATTGTGCAAACTGGAAGGCGGCAGATGCTGACACACAAACGCACTCGCGCACACACTTCTATGGATGTACTTATACACACACACACACACACACGCATGCACACGCACGCCGAGTCTCTGTATAGCTGTGGGAGACATTTATATCTCGCTGCAGGTCCATAACCATTATGTCTTATCACGCTCCCTTTTTACTCCATTTGCTCTCATTTGCTAACCCTGTGATTTGTCTCCCAGGGTGCTAATTTGCTATGACGACGTTGAAGGGGGGCCCACGGCACCCCCGTGATGGTGCTACCGAGTGCGTGTAAGTGTGTGAAAGTGTGTGTGAGAGCACATTAGGATGTTTGCTTTTCTACTCGGCCGCTGACTTGAGTCACTAAACGGCCCGAAATGCCCTCCAGCCAGTGCAATAAGGCGCAAAAAAAAAACAAAAAAAAAAAAAACACCACACCCCATCTCTGCCTCGCAACAAACAGCTGTCTGTGCAAACCCGAAAGTATCCGAACGCTCCCGCCGACGGACGTTCCTGTGCCTGTAATGAATGCGGGATGAGACGGCAGCAGCTTTGCGGGGGGGGTCCGGCGGGTCAGCGTTCCGGATGTGCTCCACCTAAGCTGGATTTATTTTCTCTGTGTCAAATTTATGAGTCCGCACAGGATGAGATTTTACCGATAAGCCGCGGGAACGTCACCAGCTCGCAGTGCGACTGAAAAACGAACACACGTCATCCGTCCCTTTTCCTGAAAGCCTGTCCTGTTCTGGGTCACATGGAAGCTGGAGCCTATCCCAGCGGATTTAATGTGCAAACACACCTGTCAATCACAGGAATGACACACACGCGCCCATATTCGATATACCTGTTTTTGTAAACATCCAAAGTGAATGAATGAACCTGCAGTACGTTTTTATATCAGATTCAAATACATATTCTCTCTTTCATTGTCGCGTGTTTCCTGTGTGGCTATTCACTCGACAATCGTACCATGTTTTTGCGGTTCAACATATTAGACTATATTATAGCCTCAAACCCGGGTCGCAATTTTAGTCTAGCTGCGTTTTGAACAAACGACGACGTCTATTCCAACACGGAGTGGCGGGAGAAATATAAAAAAAAGCCCGGCTACGTGTAGACAAGGCCTAAAAACAGTCTTGAATTACCCTGATACGCATGTTTTGATAAACAAAAAAGAACACTTCAGTCTTCAAAGGACCTTAAGTACAGTTGTTTTTTTTTTTCCGGGAACATTTAATTGTGAACATCACAGTTATCTCCGACAATTTAGGCCCCGACGAACATCCGCGTCGTAGTGAAGCCGACTTAGCGGTTGAGGATAAATGTCTTCGTTGCGCGTGAGGCGGGAAACCCCGGAGAGAATCGAGAGTGGCGCAAGCAATCTCACGCCGCATTTACTCCCGGAGACAAACGGCGAGGCTTAATAATTACTCTGAGCCGGACAAGAATCAACAAAGTCGGGGTTAAAACGCTTTTAATTGTCTTTCCGAGCCTGTGACAGCTTCACCTTGCCGCCTGCTTGAATGCAGACACAACAATTTCAATTAAGTCGGGGTTCAACGCGTGTTAATTGGGACGCCGTCCAAAAAAAAAAAAGAGGAGAGGACGCCGGCAATCCGGATATTTTCCCGCTCTCGCTACAAGGTGATCAGAGTTGTAGGCCAAAATCGGACAATTCAACTATCATGACGACGGCTATCAAGCCATCATCAAATTTTATTTTCGAACGATCGGAACAACAAATGCCGTCTTCGGACGAAAACCGCCTCAAACATTTTCGACATCACATCATCAACGTTAGCCTCGAACTCAACCGTACAGCACACACTGGGATTTTTGAAGGCTTATTCATTAGCATATTGCCTGTGTGTATACACACACACCCACTCGGGCGCACGCACACACACACACACACGCTAAGTCCACAGATTGACTTGCTCAGCAAGAAGTACTTCACGGATGGCAGTTCTCTTCTTTTTACGCTTGACAGTCTTATCAACAGAGCTCAGGTGGCGCTCCATCTGCTTACGCGCCTTTTTCAGCACACACGCGCGAACACCACACACTCTCTCAAACAAACACGTGAACTCAAACACACATTCAAGGACTAAACCATCTGCCCTTTTCCACAACTTTCACTTTGTTTGGAGCATTCTAATTTCTCTGTCTGTTATCGACCTGAGAGCTTTTTTTTTTCAGGCTGCCTTTTTAAAAAAAAAATTTTTTTTTGAATGTAATATATCCTACCATCGCTAGTTAGAACCCGCTATATTGTATTCATTTTGCAAATGACACAAGTTAAAGCTCCGCTAGCGAACTTAGCTTAGCATGCTGCAAAGCGCATCGACATGGCTAAGCAGTGACCGCGTTGGAGTTGTCATGTGAGGTGATTATTGAGGGAGATGTGGAAGAAAAACAAATAAGGACCAGGCGAGCGTGACAGTCGCTCGCTGCTGCATCTTTTTTTTTTTTTTAAATAAGTCCTCACATCCGCTGGCAGCGGAGCAGCCATTGATATCCGAGCGAGCCACTCGTGTTTGCGAATGGGACAAGACCCTGGCTTATATGAAGAGCAATATCAAAATATTCTTTACTTTGAAGCCAGCATAGTGTCCAAACAAGTTTGGCGAACTCAAGTGCGATGTGACGAGGCGTCCTTATCGCTGTTGGACATTTTCCACGGCACGGGGAGGGCAGGGGCGGCGATTCCCCAAGTAATCGATGGGAGTCATCAATAGCATCGTCGATTCCAAAAAGATGAGTTTGTGGCAGCCCTAGAGCAGTCACTTTTGAACCTTTTACTGTATTTGATGGTCATTTCACACACACACAGCCCACTGAGCAGATGGCACGTCATGCTTTCCAATTACGAGTTAATACGCGTAATTGCAACACGCAAATACGACCACACGGCGTGCGCGTCGTTACGTGTAAGGAAAATACAAACACAAATAAGAGCCTCCCCGTTCATGCTTGCTGAATGAAGCAAACGACTGCTTCAAGTGACCCCGGCGAGCGTGACGATGTGCGGCGAAGTGCTGGTTGTACAACACCTGCGCGTTTGAAAAATGAAAATATCATAAATCAATACGCGTCGCAATGTTCCCGCGGTGTACTCCGGCAGTGCTAAATGGCCGGGCCTTGATACGTGTTGAGTAAACATTCCCGTAGGTTAGGGTTAGTGCATTGATTTGATTCGCGGAGAAGCTGGCTCGTTATAATAGCGTGTCCCCCGCAAGGTCAACAAAGTGCTTTTGTGTTGTTTCCTTAAGAGCACAAAGCGCATGTGACGCGCAAGTCACATGCGTTGCATTTTTATGTACAAGTTAGGGGAGTACAAAGTGCAGCCCGGGGGATCCATTTGCAGCGCTCTTAAAATTAAACAAGGCATCGCAAGGTGAAAATAACAAAGAAATTACATAAAATAAATAACGAATGAATGTTTTAGGAAATTGCATATTTTTATACTTTAAGACAATGTTAAAAAATATTTTAAAATGTTAAAATAATGTTAAAATGAAAATATTTATTGTATACTTTATATTGTGTTATTGAATTACTATTATTTTTCTCAAAATTCAAATTGTTTCAACAATGGAAAGATATCACATTTAGTGAACTGTATTACTACTTATTTCATATTTTGTACTTATTTTTTGGTATACTTAAACTTCAACATAGCCTACTAAATACATCAAATTGTTTTATTGGCATTCATGATTATTTTAGCATTATAAGCTGAGCGGTAGAGTAGGTTTTTTTTTTTGTTTTGTTTTTTTTCAAATCTTTCTAAGTGCTTAGCATACATTGACCTCCGGTATAGTGGATTGGTTCTAAGCATGTTTTGCTCAACACAAGGTTAAGTGGCCCCTTCTCTTGTTCCGTATACACGGCTCTCAGTGGAAAAGCTTAGGACGTCCCTGATGGACATCAATTACACTAAGTATCGTTCATTAGAGTTTGGGAAATGACATCGGAGAGTGCGCTCTTGCTTTCACTTTCAAAGACGGCTTACACTCCGGACAGATTTAATGCAACACACACGTACACACGCACACACACTAAATATAATACACGGCAATGACCCATTACCTTCCCGGTGGGCCAAAATCAATACAAGACGACGTCTCCTTATGGCGACATGACCTCTCTGTCACCTTGATGCCGCACAAAATGAATAGTGTGCATGGCCTTGTGTAATGCCGTGTAGTGTTGCCAGTCAGCTACGCACTTTACTTTTTTTTATCCAGAGTAGTTTCAATCAACTGCCATCAACACAAACAGTGTTTTGGGATGTTTTTGCCCTTTCATGTTGACTATTTTCATTTCATTTTCAATTTTCTGCCATGTGAGGCAGTTGCATTTTTGTGAGTGCAGTACAACCAAAATGTAGTACTTAATTCTCAGAAAATGAGCAGCTGTATGCTCCTTGCTTGTGAAGTAATGTCAGAGTGGAAACGAATCGATGTTAGCCATGCTAGTTAGCTGGTTACCTGCCTCGGTGTTGACTATAGTATTTATGTCAATTATTGTAAACATGCTAACTCTCATGTAACGGGCAATTTAATTTGCCTGCGATAACGACTCCAAAACAAACGTTACCTGCAGAGAGTCTCGGTCTGGTGCGTGGCGTCTGCATCTCCTGGCGCGCATGCGGCAGCATGTGGTAGCGCTTGGCCTCGTTGACTAGGTCACGGCACGCCTCCGACGACTTGATCAGCTCCTCGTTGTCAACCACGTTGAGCAGGTAGGAGGGGTGAATGAAGGGCAGTCGTACCGACGCCAGCAGATCGGACAGGTGCTGGAAAAGCAGAACTATTACAAATGGAATCCTTTACCCTGACCAGTGAACACTTTTCATTATCAAGAGTCCTGGAATATTTGCTACGTTCATTAGCTGTTCTTCCCCCCGCAGGCTGGTTAAAATAAGATGTAGGAATGATTTTTGGGCTATTTTAATGTCTCATTATAAAATTATTAATTGATTTCTTAGCAAAGTATTAATAAAACCTAAAATTGGATGCATACATTTAAACATTCGGTATTAATTATATTCAATAATTGTTTCATCATTACGTTTTAAATAAATAGACTGTATATTTGTGGGGAGTACAGACTCGTTTTAATTTTCAATGTATAAAATGGGCAGAAGCACAGAAGTTGCTTCATGTTCTAATTGAGCTACTCTTAATTTGAAAAGAAATATCTTCCTTTCACCAACGTTCCAACGCTTTGCCACCTAGTGGTAGAAAAATTACCTCACCACAAATCTATGACTCAATGTTTTACACTCCTTTTAACTGTATAGTAATACATCTTTTAAATGTCACATAACTTTTTAATTATTATAAAATTGCTGTATCGATGAACGAAAGGTAAAACATTATTTGTATGAGATGAGATTTGACCACATTTGACCACTTTTGTTAATCAACCCGAGCATAAAAAACTTTGTTTGTTTTTTTCCGGAATATAATGCACTAATTTATTTTCAAGAAATCGGTTAAATAGTTGTCAGTAAAATAATGATAAATTGAAAAATTGAAAAATGATCAAAATACAATTATAAATTTGAATGAGTAAAATAAACTATTTGAACTTTTTCAAAAATCAAATGTGTTTAATGTGTGACATATGCAGCGGTACAGTTGCCAAGGCAACCTCATCTAAAGCTACAGAATGTGTATGACTGTTTAAGTGTGTCGGCGTGAACCCCCGTGGGAGGCTGGGCTAGTACGACAGCAAAAGCTGTAAACAAGCTGCCGCCGAGTGTCACAGCGGCGGGCAGAGGCTGACCGGGGTGACCTCGAACGGCTCGGTGCCATGCGGCCCAGCTGGACAGGGGGTGAAAAACAACAGACTCCCAGACAGAAGAAGTCAATAATAAGCCAAGCGTCTCTCCTCACACACCTGAGTTCCACTTTGCTCTCTGACAAGCTGAGTTTGAAAATTCAGCCCCGGAAGACAGTTTCACTTAGCAAGCTGCAATTTGGTAGGCATAGCTATCATGAGTAGAACTACAAGGTCTCAAGAAGTCAGGCCTGCAAATGCACAAAAAGTCTGCCATTTTGGATTCAAAGTGGACATTTAGCGTTGATGTTTGAGGACTCTGGTAAGTTGAGTTTGAAAATCAGCCAGATTCACTTAACGAGTTGAAATTTGGTAGGCATGTCTATCATGACGAGGCCCACAAAAAAGTCTCAAGAAGCCCATGCCTAAAATGACACAGGATACCTGCCATTTTGGTTTAAAAGAGTCAATTCCGGATCATTGAAGTTGTACTTCAAAAAGTGAATGTATCAAAACAAATTCAGGCCCCCAAAGCCATTAGTAACACGAATTTTGGTAGGCATGTCTACCATGAGTAAAGTCAAGTACTCGTCCTTCAAAATATTAGAAGAAAAAAAAAAAGGTTTCACTTAGCAACATGAACTTTGGTACGCATGTCGATCATAAGTAGAGCCACAAAAAAAAGACTCCATGACCAAATACATTCAGATAGTCTGCTTGGACCAGAACAAGGCAGTTGAAGGCAGTCACCGCAAGATTTAAAAGCACAGTAATTGATGTGCAAACCGTAAATAAGAATTCATATTTATACTCTTATCTATAGTGATATGGCAATACATAAATAAAGATCAACTAGCAGAGAGTTTGTTCCAGTGAAAAGAGAGGCCGGAGGGAGGAAACGCGGCGGGAGGGGGGGGGGGGTGTGTGGGTGGAGCGGACGCGAGGGCGCCCGTCACGACGGACATCTGCTGATGACATTTCCTCTCAGCGAGCCCCGCAGATGGGACTGTCGGCTATCGTCACCCACGGGGGAGCGCGCCGTCTGCCAAAACAGTTTATCAAACAAGCCGCACGGGTAAACACGGGTGGGACCTGGCAGATTTAAGAAGCGCTACTTCCTACTCTGGGCGGCTGACCTTCAGAGCTCAATTGAAGCTTTTTGCAGCTCTGGTTCAGCCAGGTGCCGCCCTACAAGTGTCATTGGAGATAACGTGTGGGTGAATTTGGAGATGTAAGCAACAGTTTAGGGATAAAGTGATTTTAGACTTTATTTATTTTATTTTTTTTTAAAGAGTTTTTCAAATGCTGAATGCTGGCAGTGACTCAACTCACAAGCACACAACAAGCATCGGCTTTTAATAATTGTGTGTGTGAGACTCTCGGCTTGATTACACTTCACAAGACCAGTATATTTCTTTAGATTCAATCTTATTATGGTCTTATTTTCACATGTTACAACACGGTGCTCTGTTCCTTTATTAAACTACATAAGAAATATTGTGGTGTTTTTTTGGGGTGCTGCAATTGATTGAAACCCCCGGTACAGCAGGACCGCGATTCGTGAGCCGCAATACGGCGGGGGATTACTGCAATCCTCGATAAAGTTTGAACTGTCACAATGCGACCGGCAAAAAGGATGAATCCATCGACTGATGCGAAGAGGAGGAGGTTGCCATGGCAACCGGCGCTGGGATTTCCAAAAAGCAACTGTCAGTTGCAGACAAGCTCTCGATACGGCACTTGACTTGCTTTTTTTCTTTTTCCCCCCCTTCTTCCCTAAACTAAACTTTCTGGGGAACAGGAGAGAAAGGAAGAACAGAATGACAAAACAAACGCTCGCGTAGTGTGTATGTAATCTACAAATCCGCCCGCCCCCCCCCAAACCGCATGTGCATCTACTGTGGTCCCCCGCTTCTCTCACCAAACAAAGTTGGAAACTGCAGGAGAACCACTTCAGATGGGCGACATCCGGCCTCGGCTAAAAACGGAGGTGGCACGGTAGACACACAAATATGCTAAAATACAACATGTCTGTAAATGAACATTATTCGAGACCAAAATGCTAAGGTGATGTTATGTGACCTATCATGAGCATTTCTGATTAACAAGTATACCCTTGGTCACTTTGCACATTTACGAGAAGAAACCAACATTAGGAGGAATGCAAAATCACTCGTCTCTTCCCAAGCTCGCAAGCAAGCTCTCTCTCCATCGCCACTCCTCGCTCGTCCTCCTACGCTCACAATGGAAATGAGATGCACGCTTGCTGCGAAGACTCAAGCTGTCAGTCTCCGTGTTGGGAAAAAAAAAGGAGGCCACAAATAAAGTTCTGCTTAGCTAGTTGTCTGAATTATCGTCACTACGAACACCGGGGGGCAGTGTGGGGTTGCAACAGCAAACGCGTTGAAGGTACGAGCGACAAAAAGGCGCTAGTCTTTGCCGCGATGCTAACGTGTCCATGCTGCAGGTGTGTTGACGATGTTTATTTGGCAATCACGGTGTTTGTGGAGGAAAACTGGCTTGTAAAAGTGCTAGGGCTAGTCTCGTTTCTGTATAGAAAAGGCGAAGCAAATTTGTGAAATTGCTCTTAAGAGTAAAGGCGATATTCTACTATACGCAGTGATTTATACAGCCTTTATTGTATGATGTCAGACAACTGCAACTGTACCTCTATTTGCCGTTTTCCTATTGGGGTCTTAGAAATTTCCCATTTTACTCGAAAGCAGCACAAGCAGATTACAAACAGTACAGTTTGAATGCTATAAATAGGCTCGAGCTCAGTGTGGTAAGTACTAATAATGACCGCTGTGTGCTCAAAGGGGAACATCTCCGAGGGACATCACTCATCACATTCCCACCGGTCAACCGTGTTTGGGAATTGAGAGCGAGCGAGCGAGCGAGCGAGGCAGCGACAGACTCCATTTCTCTCTATCCTTGTCAAGCTCGGCGGCCATCGCTCTCTTCTTGCTCTCGAGTAAACGCGAGCGTCATCCTGACAGACGAATTGCGAGAGCTGTCACCTTCGTCTCCCCCGTCCAGACACCGAGACAAGCCTTTAAAGAAGAAAGACTTCGGAAAAGGACGCCATTTTTGGGCCGATTCAATACTGTAAACAATGAATTGAATAAACGTAACATTTAGGACATAACGGATTTTTTTTCCCCATAAGATGATCAAAGGTGAGCAAAGCAACGATACCGCTTCTTTTCGTATGCTGTATCCGATCAAATTGCGCTAGTGCAGTCCCCTAATTTTTTTAATTTGCAAAGTATTATTAGCAAGTAAAGGAAGAATTTTCCAAAATGTATCCATTTTTAGTTTTTGTTTGTCATGCTCATTTATTATGACAAGCATCATCACGCGAGTGCTAACATGGCCAACATATGGAATCTCTCCGCGGGAGGTCCGAGCTCATGTGCGGCAGCTACTTTTAGATTTTTTTTTTTTTTTTTCCCGCTTTTCTACTCTCTCAGGATGAGGAGACCATATGCCTGAACAACGTGACTCCCGACATGCAACTCTCCCTCGCTAATGGGCTCAGATAAGCACTCGGGCCACACAAACAATCCAGAGGGATGCGTGATACAATTATTCTTCACCCAAGTTTCCACTCTGCTTCTGTGGAATGGCAGTCACGCAATTAAAGTAGCATAGAGTTAGCATTTTGCTCAACAAGCTAACAAAAGCATCGCATTATTTTATGGGTAAAAGCGTGTTTCTTGGAGAAAGACATGGGTGCGGCAGTAGATTTTTTTTTTTTTCCCCCACATTCAAATAGTCAGAAATGTTCCTGCCACCTCGAAACTCGCTAATTTCAGCCATACAAACAAACATGTCCACAGACTTCTATACGTTGGCAGTTATTTGGAAAAGACAGCCACATGCTGCTTCATCCAGTCTAAAGGAAACTACATTAGCGCAGCCTGCTCCAGTCAAAATTTCCATTAAAGCCTTGCCAAGCCAAAATGACTCAACCAAATGGCACAAAGGGTCATGTCGCCCGCTCTGGTTTTGAAAAATAGACGACTCTCCTCGCATGAATAACAACACACATATAACACATCCAAAGTGTGCGCGGCCCCACAAACAAACCCATTCAACTGCAATGAGAGCGCACTGCACACATTACGCGTGAGCAAAATATGCTCGCGCTTGGCCACAAATGGTGTTTTTCGCCGTCTGCGTGACTATGTGTGTGAGTGCGTGTCAGTTGGAGAGGTTGTGAGCGAGGAGGGTAGCGAGGGGGTTGGTTGATGGTGAGTGGGAGAAAAGACGGGGGAGGGGATGGAGGGGGGGCGGGGGGGCGTCATGTCGCCCTGAGCCACGACTGACAGGTGCAACGCGTTTCAGCATGACTTCATTGGGAGAAAAGGAACACGTTCAGCTGCAGGACTCCTCGTTGCGCACGGGAAGACAAGTCTCGTCTCATAAGCCAAAACATTAAGTACACCCGTGAATGCACGGTGGTAGACTACTTTTATTTAAGTGGCCTGGAAATGATTATTTACAGCAAATAATGTACCATCTGCTCACCTTTAGGCACACCTGCACAATCTAATGACATCCAATGACCAGTATTAAAATATTCTGCCTTTTGCAACTAGAATTGCCTGGTTGTAGACCACCACATCATTCATTACCTGTTGAAATAAATGAAAATGCCATTCATCAATTCCGGCCTGCCCCCAAAACCCTCTTTAAAGCAGCACTGGGCAAGAAATCGACCTTAATCAATTTTTTTCACAACTCTTTTGATGAAACATTGACTTACAAGTATAGTAGTTGAATGGGACGTCATGCCCCGAGGGGGTCTGTATCATTTTTACTGGCACAAAGCAACTTTGAGGAGGATGGGATGGAACCCTGGCACACAAAAAAATGTCCTGAATTGCTTTACGGCATACTCACTTCCTCCTATCGCTATGAAGACGGCTCAGGATTTCACGACACTACGCGCTGGCATGCATGGGAAACGTGGTTGTTTTTTGTCAAAACACTACCGCTTTTGTCCACAAGGCGCCGCCATAATCAACAAAAACTGACATGACACAGTGTGGCTTTAGCAAGGAAAAATAGCACTCTATAATATTGTACTTTATAAAAACAGAGAGTATTAAAAAACATAAAAAGTATAAAAAAAACAAAAAAACAAACCTGTGCATCATGATTTAATGCCACAGTTCAATTAATTGTGTTGCTCCTTCTGTTGTGCCCACCCTGGCCACTCACTCAACTAAAACTGCCACTATTGATGCCAACCGTTAGAATGCCAATCATGTTTCGCACTGTTTGTTAGATAAGCCGACTTTCCAAAGGCAAAGCTACTGGGTGTTGTTTTAAATACAATAAGTGTCATTCTATCTGTTTGAGGTTTAGTTTGACATTAAACTTCAAATGAGGGGGGCATTAAACAGCTTGAAGCCTCTTTTTGACAAACTTTTCAATATTTGCCAAAGCGCTGTCATGTTTGCGCTACAAAGGCAAAGCAACTTGCACTTGCATTATCTAATCAAACGCCATGTAAAATAAAATTGGATTTTTCCCAAATGCAATGCGGTACACAAGCAGGCATGCTCCAAATGTTTAATTGTTGTTATAATATCAAAATAATGTTGGGATTGCAGCAGTATTAGCTTCCTGGCTTATAGGTACAGTAGGCTCCAGCCAGCGTAAGCCAACGCGGCTTTGACCTGCCCTGGATACAAAGTTGCCACGGTCGAGTGGGCGCGTCCATCTGGCTGCACACATCACGACTGAGCACGCTCTGGGAGCACACAGATGTCCGTGGAGGTCCGCAGTTCACTGGCCTGCATCCGATCCCCCTGCCCCACCCCCTGCTTTGCAAACAGCAGGCCACACGGACAGATTGGAGGAGACAACGGCGGCGTTTGCACTACATGCTCTCGCCGAGCCAATTCTATTTCGTGGCCTCAACATGTCCCCAAAAATGGCCAATTTTGTATTGTATCCAATACTGGTTCAGGAGCTCCCCCAAAAAAGTTTGGAGGAAAAAAAAAAAAAGTCAGCGCGCCACACCAGTTTCACCGATAGTCACATTGGGGTGAACATCTCTGTCCTAACAAGATCCATAGAAAAGTGGCAAGCGCCCGTGCCTGAAATTGGACAGGAAGCTGACCTTTTTGGTTTGAAGTAGCCATTTTGAGAACAATTCCAGAGCTCGTTTTAGAGATTTTTTTTTTTTTAAATGAGCCCAAAATGGAAGCAGAGATGTGTTTAAAAAGTAAGCCTTCAAAGCCATACATTCATTTGTCCTTTAGATTAAGCCCCAATACCGCGTAGATGGACTCGGCTAAACTGTGAAAATGTCACGATTCGCTGTAAAAAGCAAAACTCGAAGCCATGCCGTGCCTGAAAAAGCACAAGAAGCCTTCCATTTCGGTTCATCTTGGCCATTTCCAGAGGTCCTTCAAAGAAAAAAATGTCTTTCTGGAGATTTTACAAATGCTCAATGACAAATGGGCTTTTGCTTGTATTGTACTTTTCTACCCTCAAGATACTCAAATCACTTTATGACAAGGACACTTCAACATGGTTACTGGCTCAGCAAGCCAAAACCTTGGGTCGGGAGATAACCACTCTACCACACTTTATACCCTTTTGTCCCTTAGCAAACAATTTTAAGCCAGGTATCCTGGACAGACAAAACTCAATTGCAAAACTTTATCCACTGTGAGCGTTAAAGCTTGGTGATCAAAACTGCGCAATAACCGCCTTTGATAAGCATATGATGGAGACGTGAAAGTTTCCGGCAACGATTTTCCGACAGCGGTGACAGCGGGACACTCGTCCTCGCTTCCACTCAGCGGTCCTTTGTATCGCCGCCGCGCTCGTTCAATTACTGGAGGCCAGTCTGCCAAAAGCCTGAATGGGACCTCCATTAGGCCTCACGTCGACATTTCATTTCATAGCGGATCCTATCTGGCCAGGTGACAAAAGAGGCTGATTAATTGTCTCTTTGGAAAGTGGCCAGCGACTGTAACGCGGTTAAAAAGGACACTTAATGGTGTGTTTTGCCTGATAAAAAAAAAAAAAAAAAATTACGAAATAAGGCTGGCCCCGGCCATTAGCGGTAATAACAATGGCCCGGCACGACATTTGCGGTTCCTGGGCCAAATGAACACAGTTAAAGGTATTACTTCATGTGCTTATGTGGGACTCTCGTAATAAGCTGATGTAATTTTCTCCGTCTTTTCTCTACGGGTTTTTTTTGAATGCCAGAGCAAATTATATCAGAATGAATATCAGAGGACAAAAGTGCTGTGAGGCGGTGTGTGTGTGTGCGTGTGTGCATATTTAAACTGATTCGCCGCCGTCTAAAATGACAAAAATGACCCCATTTTACCTGCAACGTCGCTTTTAATTTAGCCATTGTCTTGCGAGTTCAAAAGCGCAAAAGACTCATCGCCACGTGCCGTTAAGTGGGGTTAATTGTATTTTTTGGGAGACGATGAACTTTGCGTCAGCCACAATCGTCCTTCAGAGGAGAATGAAACTTCGGCTGCTTTTACACCGCAGAGAAGAAGCGGCCGTCATTACTTTGTTTTGATGGACCAAACATCGGCATCCTTGGATGATGAATGGAACTTGAACCGAGCCTGATGAATGCAGTCAGGTCAAAATTTGCTCTGGAGTTGATCAGATAGCTCACCTGTGTTTTTATGATCCCCGCTTCTGATTTGAGATCATTTAGACAAATTGCCCGGAATTAGGCTGCTTCAAAACAAAATCAGCCACTAACGGTGCGATTTCCTAAAATCCCAAATAAGTGGGCACAAGTGTGTTCACTTTGACAGATTGAGCACACTGTTGGCAACAGGTGTTCGTTCAAGTGTATTTAATGGGAAGTCAACCCCAAAATATTCTTTACAATAATATGTTCTATGCGCCCCCACTAGTCTAAACACGGCATTCCGATTTTGCTTTTGTGTAATATGAGTTAAGAAGCTAAATCCACCCCTTTTTATCCATCTCAAGGGGCGGCCATTTTGTCACATGCTGTCGACTCAAAATTGACAGATGCACGTTTAAAAAAAAAACAAAAAAAAAACTATATATATATATATATATATATATATATTAGGTTTGTTTTTTTTTTTTTTAAACTTTCCAGGGTGTGCTACTGGGTGACTTTTGGAAGGGTCCCTGAAATACAAACAATTTCACCGCAATACACACTCTAATACTCTCTTCCATCTCTAAGCGATGTCCATGCCTCGTTTCCTTCCGCCATCAGACGCAAACTGACAGGGTAGCGGAAAGAGAAAATTGCATATTATTTACCCGCCGCGTTCAATATGCCACTTTTCCGCTATATAGCCCGCAGCTTAAGACACACAAAGCGGGGGCGTGCTGAGATGAATGCAAAGTCGCGCGCACACATACCGACTAGCTGACGGCTTAAAAGTCGCGTGGCGACATTGTGCCCTGACATGTCATTAAAAGTTGTCACAGGTTCCACAGGAGTGATTTTCCGCCTCGGGATGGAGCGCTGGTGGATGTGGACCGTGAATGCGGCACGATGGAAGCATCCGCAAGAGGCGCGTTTCGGTTCCCATCCGAGGAGGTCAGGGTACAAGATTCAAAGTCGCCTTTTGTTACGCTTGGATTGTTTCTCCCCATTTTTTTTTTAAATCCTTGCAATCTTCTGTACCTCCTTCTTCTTTTTCTTGGCTCAAATACAAGGTGACCCAGGGTCTCACGTCCCACGAATATGTGAATGGCTTGTTCAGACAAGCGGAAAAATGTCCCATTTTTTTCCATCCCCCAAGTCTACCTCTCCGGAATAACTCCGCTCTCCATTAGAGGGTGTGATTGCTGGACCGCACGATTTGGATTTGGACTCACGTGACATGCAGCGGACATCAGTTCGTCGTCAATGGTGGACGGCCCTGAACAACTTTGATAACGGCCTTGGATGCGTGACCCGCAATTATAAATCTGTCTAGTTTTGATCACAGAATTACAAATTTAGTGGGGAAGTTGCTAGAGGTTAGCCAAATAACATACTGCAGAGAGCGACAAACAAAGACATATTAGTTTATTATACTTTCTAGAATTGTCAGATTTTTTTTTGACCTATTGCGCATAATTTAAAAACTGAGATCTAACTTGTTCATCATAAGTGGTCGACACGCAACACCATCTTGCGTCTTGCACTATACTACAGTTTGGCACCTGTGCCTTATTTTGTTCAAGACGACACCGTGTGATGCTAAATATTAGTCACGACCGGCCATAATCGCTAGCACCTCGCTAAGACGGTAAGTACGCTGGACGATAATGCGATAGGACCGCAGATCTAAACGCAGAATCAGGAATAATGATGTAGGCGCCGACAGGGTAACATTGATTTTGGACGTCAGGTGGCGGAGGCTGCAGGCCAGGGCATGCGGACAAGTAGACCTCGCTCGGGATGGCTGACTCTTCCAATGACGGATGGCCGGCAATTTATCTGCTAATCTTCCTTCGGTTTTTAAACAGGCCATAAAAATCTGCGGATTTGTCTTCGCCACAAGAATCAATCAAAATCTCATGACCTGAGGTTTTAACCGTGCACGAATATCCGTCGATGCTCCGTTTGCTTTTGCACCGAACCAGGACGGAGATGACACTCCGACCTTGAGTCTTTATTACTGATTCTGCGTAACGTGTCAATTTTGAACTGCTCTTCCCTGCTGTCGATGTCCATCTTGAGGATGTAACCTTTGATTGTGATGAACTGACTCTGGGAATCGTCTAGCACCTCGCGGACAAACAAACAAACAAGGGCAGCAGCTGCGTGTTTGCCCTTTGCTGTCTCATGAGAAACCAAGACAACGTTCCGAAGGGCAAAACATTTTCAGAATTGGGACGGGTGTATTTAGCTTTCCTTACCTGAACTCTGGAGCCGGAGTCTTGTTTGATCCACTTGATGACCGTCTCGTACACCAACTCCTCGGCTTTGGTGTTGAGGCTGTCGTTGGACAAGTAGGCCACCAGGTCCTCCTTGGACACGCTCAGGATCTCCTCCTGTCCTGCCACCTGATCATCAACCATAAAAGTGGCCATTTTTTGGATGACTTTAGCCCTCGTGACACTGTTAATGAATCTGCAAGCTGACTTTGATTTGACCGAGGTATTTGCCGCTTGTTGCATTCTTGCTCTGAAACTCTAAAGAACATAAGTTGGGCATTGGGCCAAGGGGCTAAGTGTTGATGATGTAGACTTCATATTCTGCCTCAAACACCTTGCATCAAACATAGAAGAAAATGAATTATGATTCCTGATCCTGGACTTACCTCAGGGAAGTTCTGCAGCGCAAAGGCTTTGGCCATGTTGTGCAGCTCTGTGCAAGTCATGGCCTCAGCCATGGCCAGCACCCCCAAGCAGTTTGCTGCCGTCAGTTGTTTCTCTGCAGACCAGGATGAAGCAAGAGAAGAGTTACAATTTCAAAGTGCCTTTAGTAAACAATTCAAGATGGAAAACACAAATGTTACTAGTTCAGACCAATATAACTCCAAACAAAACAAAAGCCAATAGGAAATCAGGTCATTGACCAAAACTTGAAGAACAAGAAGAGAAAGAATCAGAAGAAGTCAAATCAGAAGACCCACGGGAGGAGAACACAGACAGATTGATTAGGTCGATAGTGAGATGGCGGACGTCGAAGACGATGTCGAGGGATTGTGTCACAGCTTATCAGCTTTCTCGCTGCCTCAACACGTCTAATAACTCCAAACGCCTCCCGGGACAAACAAACAGGGCGGGAATCGATCGTAGGGAGTAGGATTAGGGATTAGCCGGGGCACATTAAAGAGGTAGATCTTGAAATGACCAGCAGGGGGAGAGCTTATGAACCTCTCTGATCTTTGACAAGAGTTTGTTTTGGACAAACAATCAAAAGAGCAGAGGGAACTTTTGTAATCAACATGCAATCAGACGGACTGATAAAATGGCCCCATGAAAGAGGCTGATTAAATAATTGCCCTCGAGAGAGAGAGAGAGAGACCCGCGTCAGGCCTTTTTTTATTTTGATGGCCAAATGCGGCGTGCCCTAAAACAAATAGCGGTCAACAGAGGCAAAGCCAAAACACAAGGCAGCGGATGAATGATTCCACACAGAAATGGCCGTGTTCACAAGACAGTAAATTTGATAGTTTTCGTGAATTGTTGATGCCCTCACAGAGAACCAAAAGGCAGACTTCCTGGCTCCAAAATGACCCTCAAAAGGCCACACAAAGGCAAACTCAAAGTCAAACTGGGCTTTGGGATTAAATTCTCCCGAAAACTCGCACCCTGTGCTTAACTGTAGACTTACACTGCTAACTAGTGGCCTGGCATGCACACTGCGACCTGTTTACACATGACACTGAACCACTTTCAAGATTTTGATGCTAACAAATGTTTCCCTGCACGTAGCTGTCGCGTGGTGTGAATTAACATCAGTGAAAGGCAAAAGTGGGTCAAGAAGATGAGAAGACGCAAACATTTGACACACTGTTCCTCCTCTCTCAAGGACAAACACTTGTACCTGAACACACTGGCCCCCACCACCCCGCTCTAATGTGCTAAAATGTCATGAATCTTGTCGAGGCGGAATGAATTGACGTCTCAGAGGAAATGAAGTCTACAAATGGCTTCCATGTTTGCTTTTTCTTTTTTTGTGTTGTGTGGCCCAAATAGAGAAAAACAAATCAATAGGCGCTGTTTCTGCTGTTTTCTTTTCTCCGCTCGCCCGCTTCTGACCTTTTTGTCGACATACGCTTCCCTCGTGTTCGCTATACCCCAAACAACTCATGAGATGGAATGCAAATACTGACATTTGAGGCTCTTTTTTTATCATTAGGGTCCCCCAACAAAGACTTTTCCAAACTTTTTAGGTGACGCACAACCTCGTGGTAGACATGCCTATCAAAATTCACGTTGCAAGGTGACACTGACATCGGTGGCCGAATTTTTAAACGCAACTTTTTAGCGTTCTGTGTTTTATGGTGAGTCATTAAACGTTGCCGCCATGTTCTCCTGCCTCGCAATAATGACAATTCAAGATTCTGGAAATTCAGCGCCTTGTATTCAGTTTAAATTTGGCAGCAAAAAGACAAAATCTAAAAAAAAAAAGGGACCCCCCCAGAAATAGCCAAAAGTGGCGACTCTAGGATAGACATGCCTACCAAATTGAACATTGCTAGGAGAAAAGGACTTTGGGGGCCGAATTGTCAAACTCAATTTATTTGAGGATTACAGCTACAAAATGCTCTGCCCACAAAGTATGACAAAAACTAAACATTCTTGAAATTTAGAGTCGCCAATTGGTCTAGCGCATGTGGTGCAAATTTGGTACCAATCTGACAAAATCACTATGAAACGTCTGTCATCGAATGTCCGCTGGCTGTACGATAGCTGGAATGAGCCTAAAACATCCGCTGTGAAACCAAAATGGCTGACTTCCTGTGTCTTTTTGGGCATGGATTTTCAAGACTTTTTTTGTGGGTCTACTCATACTGGACATGCCTACCAAATTTCAGGCAGCTACGTGAAACTGGCTTTAGGGCTGCATTTTCAAACTCAACTTATTGAGATGAGTTCTGCATTTTATGGCAAATCATCCGATTTTGGTGCCGTGCATTGTTTTTTTTCCCCCGCAACATTTATTCCACAAGTAGTAAGACACTAAAGCAACCGAACTAACTAGCCTTTCAGACAAAAGTACTGCGACACACCTCCACCTCAAACACACCCACCAAGGAAGGAGACGCAAACTTTGCAGAAGGTGTTGAACTGGAACTTGTTGGCGGCTTCCAACAGCGTCTTTGCATTGGCCGAATCGATGACCAGCGAGCCCGTGTAGACAAACTCCAACAGCTGCTCCAGAACTTCGGCGCTGATATTGCTCATGCTCAGTTTCAACATCTCGCCGTTGCGCGTCTCCCCCGACGACCTGGTTCGACCAATCGCGGCAGAGAGAAAGAGAGAAATTGGGTTTGAGGGGGGGCGGGCTGTCCTGGCGCTCGGAGAGTAAGGTGAGACAAAGGGAAAGAATTTGGACATTTCTATTTATCTGAAACAAAATAGTAAATTCAGTGAATTTGCAAATAGCGAACAACAAATAGGCAGGAGATTGCCTACATATAAAACGATTATATATTACCTCCCCCAAGACCGGCAGGCATGAGGAGCGGAGTATGCGCTACCCGGGCCGGGGCTCGAATGACGGCGATTTGTCTATGCGGCGCTGGATGCCCGCGGGGGAGGTATTAGGGCGGTAAGTAACACCTCGCCACCCATGTTTAATGTCCCATGTGAAACAATAATCCACTCAAGGGCAAAATAAATGGAACGCCCCCTCCCACCCGCAAGCACTTTAACTCCCCTCCCTGCGGCCATGGACATATGAAAAGTGGTCGCTATTAAGATGGATGGAGGCCCTTTTCACGCGTCAATCAAGATTTGGTGTTTCTTTTATTTATTTATTTTTATTTGCTGCCGCTGGAGCCACTTTGTTGAATTGGAAAACATACGCATACGCAATTGATGCTGCGCTCAGGAAAACTGCCCGGCTCTGACTCAGAGGAAGTTGGATCCAGTGCAAAAATCACCGTAATCAGTCTTCGGGCAACGTATTCTGTATCGGTGATTCTCAAAGTGTGGTACTAGTACCACTAGTAGTACTCGGGCTCACCAAAGTGGTACTTGAAAGAATCGCTGGCCAAATACAGTTGAGTTGTATTTAACTTTCTAGTACAATTTTCCTATAGTTACGCGCAGTTTAAAATTACAGTGACTTGCAATAGAATCATTTTCATTTCTACACGACTGTATTTTAATGTTTGTCATTATGGGGGTACTTGGAGCTCTCACTATTTTTTTTTAGGCGTCACCCAATTAATCGCAGGTTGCTTTGGCCACGTGCTTAAACACTGGATATCAAATAAAAACCTCCTTTAAAGACATGTCATTATTCATAATAAATGAATTGGAAAAATACATATTAATGAGATCAATGAATAGAAAAAAAAGGAATAAATAGTCCATATTATGGGACGAAACAGCTAAATGAAGGTACTTTTTTTCCCTCACAACATTATAATGTAAATGCTCAGCGGACAATATTAAAGAGTGGGTGGTATGTGGCCGATGGCCCATTCCGTTGCCCACCCGCTGCTAAATTTAAGCGGGACAAACAAGACGAGACAACAGGATGGTGCGACGAGGGGAGGACAATAAAGTAAGAGAGGGAGAAAAGGGTGAGGCAGGGGTGAGACGGTTCTTCCACAGGGAGCCAGCAGCCATCCTTAACAGGGAGGGGATGTGTTGTTCCATAACTTTTCGATAAGAGATAACCCCAACCAACCACCTCCCCACCCCCACCAATAAAAAAAAAACACCACCATCACACCTGCAATAATATCCTGTAGTGTATGAACTCAAAGACATTAGTCGTCAATTGAAGCGCACTCAGGGAGGGAGGGGGAGTTGAGAAGGACATCCAAAAATAAATTTAAAAAATGAAAATGCATTTAATTGTCTCCGCATTGCTGCAAACACCCAAAGGCTTTTCTTATAAATTATATATATGTTTTTTTTTTTTTTTTTTTTTTTTTATGTTTTGTCCTCCTGCAAAGCAAAAAGCCACATAGCGTTATTGACCTTTATCCCGCACAAAGGCCTGCCTGCAGGGGGGGAGCGGAGGGAGGTGGGCAGGGGGGAAGAAAGAAAGGGAGGTAAGAGGGGAGGGTCAAAATGATGGAGGATGGAGTTAAGAGCTATAAATACAAAAAAGAAAAACGAGAAAAAAAAAAAAAAAAAAGAGCATCAGCCCGGTCAATTAGTGCAGCAGAAAGTGGCTTGAGCGGCCACGGAAAAACGTTAGGGAGCGTCTGAACAAAGGAGGCTAGCGTCTGATTGCGCCCGTGTGAAAAACGGAGGCGGGAGGACGGCGAGTGAGGAAGTGTCGAGATGAGCTACACTCGGGTTGGTGGAATCTGGTTGTGAAAAAAATTGCTACACTTTTCCGAGAGGGAGTGGAGAACGGAGGCCAAACACACAACACAAATATTACACATGCACACAACTTCACCACCACACACCGCCCAGACGGAATGATGAAAATGCAAAATATTGGCAGTTTAGCGCTGCCCACCCGTCTAGGATTCTTGATTTTGAAACCGATTGATTTTTTTGCTGCTGAGCGAAACTGACTTTGGGTGCTGAATTTGTAAAGTCAACCTGTTACGAGTTTTGCGGCTCGTCAAACTTTCACGCCGTGATACACAAGCTGACTTCCTGTGTCAATTCAGGTCAGAGTTTTGTGGGTCTAATCATGATGATGAGATGCCTACTAAATTTCATGTTACTCAATGAACTGGCTTTGGGGGGTCACATTTTCAAACTCAACTTACAAAGTATCAGACCTACATATTTCACCACATCCTGTACCCATTTAAATGGCCTTATTCCCATACTGTGCCTGCACAAAATTGCCTTGAATATGAAACGCAGCGAAGCGGTGACAGAAACTGCAGTCCAAATAAAAGCGTGAAGACTCATCTCGCTATTTGGGATAAACTAGAACAAAGACTATGACACTATAAATCTGAGGGGAATTGGACAAAGTCTCATCCCCCCCCCCCCCGGGGTGAGTCGAGCAGTGGGTTTCACGGAGCTAGAGAGGACAAACGTGTCAGACCAGCTCGGAGGCTTTTGCGCCGTGTGGTCGTAGCGATGCAGAAAATGTGGATGGATGCCATAAATTAAATGCCAAGCGAGCACGCTTATTGGAAAATGCTGATGGGTGAAATGGAATTACAGGCCATGATCTGTCAGCCTGCTCAGTGCACCGGCCCTTTAAGAGGTAATGTTTTTTTTTTTGAGGGGAGGAAATCGAAGGGGTGAATGCATGCTCACGTTGCATCCGTTGGGTATCACAGAAAAAAAAAAAAGTTAAAAAAATAAGGCTATATTTTATCGTTAAAAACAAGCAAAATAGTGCCAGAAAAATCTGATGCAGTATTTTAAGATTAATTAAAGTTACATTAAAAAAATATATCCTTCCTTTTCCTTGGAGGACTTTGTGCTTTAGTAAAGATATCAGGAATTGGGAACTAAATCTCCCAGTTAGAAACCAACAAAAGTGAAAGCTGTTCCATGAACTTCATTAGGCATAACAACTAGTTGAACAAATGTCGTTTTCTCCAGGGCGGTGGCAAAATGAGCCAAATGTCTCTTGTAAGCCAACGAGCATGAAACGTGGCAAGAAGTTATGACAGCAGATGAAAGCACACCCGCAATCAATTAAGTGATTCACGAGCGTGTGGGGCTTATTCAACTGTCAAGCTCAGGTATGTTTTGGGGGCTTCGCACCTTCACGCATAAATGATGGGCCCGCAACCCAGATAAGAAGCCCGCAGGAGACACCGAGTGATGGACAACAGCTCAACCGCCCACCGACCGCCAGGGCCCGTCGCGAGGGTTACCGGCCCGCGTCAAGGTCAAAGGCAGACTCTTGTATCGGCGCGCTGTCAGTGGCACATGCGGCTGCCAAAGACAGACACAAGCTCTTGTCTGTTTCTCCGTCGCCTGTCTGAATTTGAAGTGTACAGCGGAACCTCCAATTTTGGATATGGCGAGATATGACGCTGGCCACAGAAAAGCTAGACTTGACCATGAGTACAAGATTAGATGAGAAAAATCTCAATTAATTTTGGCCACAAAAAGGCAACATTTTACAATGAATTGAATTTTCGAACCTAAATGTTGTAGTTAACCATAAGTTATGAATTCAAATAGATACATTTCCATTACATTTCATCCCCCAAAATTTGAACATAAATTACAAATAAAATGGAAATAAACTGACATAACATTGACTCAAAAATGCTTCATTCCAGGATGATGCAAAAATTACATAAAAAAGTGACATTTTGTCCCAAAAATGGATATTTGTCACATATTTCCTGTTAAAATTGAAAAAAAAGCAAATGTTTCTCCACCAAAATGTTATATTCTACAAAATAAAATACATATGAAATGCAGTATTGCCACAAAATGTTATATTTATAAAAAGAGAAATTCAAAATTCGCCGACAAAAATGCTATAGTTCAGTATAAATTAAAACATTAATTTGATCATTAACTGCAAAATAAATTTGATAAATTGCAATTACATTTCTAGACAAAAACGCAATATTTTTAGCGTAAATTAAAAAATATTTTGGAACAAAAGCTTAAAGCGTAAGGAACAAGTGATAAAAAGATGCCAAAGAAAAAGCTAAATACGTGACGGGCCTTTAAAAGTTCCGCTGAAACTAAGTAATAAATTGACCGAGCACACGCAAGGTGGCGATGGCGCCGGCGGTGGGCGGCTGCTAAGCAGCGCGTTTACGAGCTTGCCATGGCCGCGGGGCAAACGATGCTAACCCCCCCTTAGGTGCCGCCCCGATGTATTTGCTTTTGTCTCGGCACTTATGCAATCCTGCCACGTAAAGGCGGCGAGAAGTGGAACCACTTTGGCTCCCGAGGAAGTGTTAGTCAAGCTGAAAACACCTGCAAGGATAAGCCAGGATG
Organism: Filicampus tigris; assembly: GCF_054856515.1. Classification (NCBI taxonomy): domain Eukaryota; kingdom Metazoa; phylum Chordata; class Actinopteri; order Syngnathiformes; family Syngnathidae; genus Filicampus; species Filicampus tigris. The sequence goes on along the minus strand of NC_141236.1, from coordinate 8,237,998 downwards.
AGGACATTTGGGATGTATGGAATTTCTAATCAAAGACGTGATCTGAGTTATCTGACTGTTGCACGCGCGCATGCACGCACACGGAGACCAAAGAAAAATGGAGTTTAAATGACAGACAGTGGGGGGTGTTGTTACCCAAACTAAATCTGCCAACAAGCCATACTGCACATGCGTTGCGTGAATCAGCTGCCGTCTTGACAATTTCACAAACGTGATACAAATTTAATACAAAATATTGCTTCCCCTTGTTCATTCTAACCATCACCCCGAATTTTATTTTGGAAATTCATGCGTCGCAATAAAAGGCAAAACCCAAGTAGGTTGAATTTGAAAATTCATCCCCCAAAGTCAGGTTAATTTAGCAGCAGGAAGTCTGGTTGGTTTAGAAAGTCTCAAGAATCCACGCCCAAAAATGCACAGGAAGGCTTCCATTTTGCTCTGAAGAATCTATTTTATAGTCCATATGGGCTACTTCCAAAGGGGCCTGAAAGACAAACTCCCCGTAGAGATTTTGTCAGCTTACTAACAAATTCCCAGATTTTTAGCCACGGCGTGTAGGCAGATGGCGGCGGCAAAGTTTGATGACCGCCATCAAATATGAAACTCAAATAACTCAAACCCACAAGGTCAGAGCTCGAGCAATACATACTCGAATGGAATAATTCTATTCCAATTTCCGCCAAACTGCTGTTTAAGTAACCACAGGGAGAACACGTCGTGCGAATACAAGAATGGCAGATGGCGTTCGCTGCTTTTCGCCGACACTCTCAAGCGCCTTAGTTTACAATTACATGAAGCAACGTCTTTTTTTTTTTTTTTTTTTTTTTTTTTCCTATGGCAGAAATACTATACGGTTGTCTCATTTGGGCCCTTAAAAACAATCCCTCGGTCGTGAAACATTTGCACTGCTCGTTAAAATGGAAATGTGGTTAAAATGGTGCGGTGAGGGAGGGGGGGGGGGTTGCAAGAGATGACGTGTTGTTGACCTTTATCTCCAGATTCAGATACATTCATTTCAGTGTGGGAGTGAGGGGGGAGAGAAGGAAGGAATGGCTGCTGGCCCTGCGCTAGAACCAACAACAAAAAACAAAAAACAAAAAAAAAAACGTCTTCACGCACCTGCAAGAAAGATTGAAAGAAAGAACAGAAAGAGAAAGAGGTCTGGGGGGTAGATTGGAGCTAAGTGGGGTTAGGAAAGCGACACAAATGTGCCCTACAAAAGAGAACAGGTGGGATCAAGGAGGAGGAGTGCTGTCAGGAAAAGGCAAACCTTTTGACCAGGTCCTTGAAATACAAGCTGCAGGAAGCTAGAACATTTTGGTGGACTTCAAACTCTTTGCCTTCAACAATTATTTTCAGGTCTGTAAACTCTTTCACTCGCCGCTGCTGGTTGAGCTCCTTCAACATCTCTGCGGAGGAAAAAAAAAAAAAAAAAGAAGGAGAAGAAGAAAAAAGAAGGAGAAGAAGAACAGACAGTGACATATTTTAGGTTTAGACGTTGTTTTGTTTGATTTGCAGGACAGACATGAGCATCAACAGCTTGACACAGAGAAGAAACACTGAACGATACCATGTCATATTGCAGGGAGATCAAGTTGGCGATGTCAAAACAAAGGAACACGGAGTTAGCTCACCTGTTTGCAATGCTAAAAAAAAAAAAATGAGAAAGAAAAAATAATGAAAATAAATGTGATCTCACAAGAATCTATTGGGAAATTCCACCAAAAATGAAATGTGGGATTCTCTAAAGAAATCCACAATTTTCCTAAAAAGAGTGTTTTTGTATAAATACACAAAAACGTTTATGATGCTGAAAAAAAAGTGAAAAACATCATAAATTGTACTAAAAAAATTGTATTTTCAAAAACTGGAAGATTTTTAATTTTAACCCCAAAAATGTCTGTTTCTGACTAATAACAACGTGCTACTTTTGTTACAAAATCAAATTTTCGTAGAAATACCACTTTAGAAGCAACAGTGAAGAATTGACATGTATACAATTAGCGTACTAGTTTACGATGCTGCTAAAAAAGAAAAATATCAAACATCCAAATTCCAACAAAATTCCGATGTTCATGGAATTAGCTCAGCTCTTTGATAAATAAAGGACTCAAAATTGTAGTGGGACACTTTTTCACACAAATTCCAACTAAATTCTCACAAGAGTACTCCAAATATAATGTTCGTTGATTTTTTTTCATCCAAGGCATCATACTTTGGGTCCGTGTTACAACTGTGTCACAATTGTCAGCTTCCTATTGTACAAATTCCCACTAAATTGTTACTCATCATCATAGCCACAGTTAACTAGCACTTAGATTAACCAAATGAACAAGGTGACCCTTGAAATGTATAAGGAAATTAAAAAAATAGTATTTTAGTACTACACTATACTTATTTTTAGTACTACATTAGTACTAAAAAAAAAATCAAAAAATCAAAAACAAAAAAAACAAAAAAAATCGAAGGAAATCCTCCGAAATTCTTGGCAATGCAACAACGACAGCCGAATTGGGAAGGAGTCAGACTCGGAGCAAACTGATGCAAATTTGGTGTTGTAGCGCCTCGTTGGACCAACTGTGGCGTCGGGTCGGAGGCGCTTGTTTTCCTGGCATCTTAATGAGGCGCCATGAGGGGATGCTGAGAGGGAAAGTCAGCGGGAAGTGGGGTGAAGTGGGGCGGGGGGACGTCATGTTTTTGCAATCCAGAAGGCCACTTTGAGAACATACACAAGCCATAACATGAGCTATAACGATTATGGACACTTTTCTTGTGCCGTTAAAGCTTTTCATTGCCAGTGCCGGCTGCGAAGGACGCTTCATTCGACAATCGGAACATTTGGTAAACTGTGGGGTTTGCAATGCACAAAGGGCAATTCCTGCAACGTATAGTACGCAGAAAACAGCAGAGGTGGCAAAAGTTAATCACTTACGTAAACAGAAGTACTGGTACTTGTGTAAAAAAAAAAAAGATTCTGGGAACTGATTAAACGCCGTTACCCAGGTAAAGGTCGACCCGAAGATCTCAATCAATCCAAATCTCAACCACAGTTGACTTTACCTCGTTCTGTTGACATGGTTTTTACATTGTGCCGTATGGAGCGGTTGAAAAAAAAATCATGTAGCCAATTTTTTTTTTTTTTTTTTTTTCTTTTTACAAAATAGGGTTGGTAGTTATCTGTTTCCAAATGTGGCGAGTAAAGCTCAAATGTGGTCAGAAAAATAAGTACTTAACGTACGGATCCAGAAAGCTACTTATTGTGAGTACAGTAACAAAGTAATCTTTAATTTACTGTTAGCATGCTAACAGCTGCCCCAACGGCTGTGAAGCGTGATTGACCTGGCAACCACCTAAATGGGGTGTGGTAGTTTTCTGGATCAGCTTTCCTGGTTATATTTCAATGCATGTTGGTGTGCCTACAGTTTTTTTTTTTTTTTTGTGGTTTCAATCACTGATCACCCTAAAAAAGTAGACCTGACATGGAGGGAGCAAAATATATTAGCAATTCCTCTTCACAAGCAATCTGAAAAAAGACCTCCATGACCAAGGTCACAATAGCCTCAGTCAGTGGAGTGCCCGTCACCAACGATAACATTGGTATGGTATTATGTATTAGGAATGTACATAAATAGAGTATAGAAAGTGTCCTTGGGTCTCATAAAAGAACATTCCGTTTTATCATGTCCGTCCAAGAACTCCAAAAGAGTCCAGCAGTTGAACTGGGTCATTGTTTTGTGACTATTACTAATGTCTTGCCTCAGAGTTTTCTTTGGGAATTTTTGTGTGCATACGCGCTTGATGGTTGGCTACATGTGTTTTGAAAGTGATTGTTCGGTTCACATTTGATTCGGTAAGGCAGCGATCACAATCCACTTGCGCTGAGGCGCATTAGTGTACTGTGAGTGATCATCAGACGTGCCTCGGGAAACGATCCAGTTTCACTCCGTTGACCCAAAAATGATTTGCCGTTTGTCTTCATCTGTCTATGCCAGCGACATATAGTGGCAGGAAGAACAATTAAATGCTCTTTAACTAGATGGCATAAGAGACAATTAACCTGTGTATTCACCTGTCGCCATCCACACAACTGATTAATAGCTTTGTAGTGGACTAAACGGGCCCAGATTTCACACTGACTAAATGCATTTTGTGAGTAAATTGAGACAATAATCGTCATTATTTTAGCATATATACTTTTGTGTGACATTTTGTTTGGTGGTGTGCTATGAGATTTTTCTCAAGTAAATCGCGTGCCTTGGATTAATAAGGTTGGGAAACACTGAAGTGATGGAACAAAATTCAGAAAATAACAGATGCGACGTGATAAGATACCTAAAAATTTGTCAAAACACTGTCAAAATGTGATTGCAACTAGTACATCACAAATATTTTGGGAAAATTGGATGATGGGTACTGGGGAAATTGTTTTTGAAATTGAGCCTTTTTGGGGGACTTTTTCAGGCTCAAATTGGTCATTTTGTTGTTAAAATATTACGTTTAAACAAAGTACTGCATGTTAATGTACTTCTGTTTAAAAAGGACATATGGTACATTAAAAAAAAAATCTCAAATTTTTAGAGGGGCTGGGATATCAAAATTACTTTGACGTTTCAAACTGCATCATTTGCACTACAAACTCGATTTAAATGGCACAAATGTCACATTATTAATGAGGAGAGCAGTGTCGATAGTAGTAGTAATTGGTCAGGTACAGTTTTTTTTCCCCTCCTGTTAAATTATTTATGTGAATTCTAGGAGTTCGAAGTTTTTTAAATTCCACAACGATGGCAGCCACTCACAACACATTTGATCTTTTGTGTTAACATGAAGAGAATCAATGTCAAACAAAACAGAAAAACCGAAAACTGCAAGCGGTAAATTCTGAAAAATATCACTTTAACTCTTTTATTTTGAGGAAAGTGCAGCAACGGTGACTTTTCTCAATTTTAGGAAATGAACCACACGGACAAGTGCAAACTCAACAGCTTGAATGATAAATGATATAAAAAACACGGCAACCTGTTTCTAACTTTAAAACGTTGCTAGCGGCAACCCGAGACATTTCAGTGAATCTTTCGTCCAAATACAAATACATGTACCGTTATAGTCGTAAAGGAAAATGATAGGATTTAACGTAAGGATGGTTCTCGACATCTTCCGACTGGATGCGCAGCTGCATCCCTTTTAGGGATCCGTCACCCACTCCTTGAAACACAAAAGCATTCCACTCCAGCTCTTCTTGTCAGCGGGCCAACCCTGACGACTGTCAGCGCTTCCCGACAGTGAATCGTTTGGACTCTCCTGCAAAAAACGATATGGCTCTCGCCTCCAATCATCCGTGCCGCATGACACCCCTTTACACTGTGAATAGAGCCCCCTTGAGTGGGCGGAGCGGGGGTCCGGGGAACAGACAAAGGCCGCCTCCCTCGGAGCCACGCAGACACACCTGAATGCCTGACGGAGGAGCTAATCGTGGCTTCCAAGGGGAGTAGTCGGGTGGGAGGATTTGCCCTGGAACAACCCGTGAAACTACAAATGGCGTACCCCATTCTTCAGTGCGGGGGGACGCCAAACCTACGTCTCAATATGAGAGAGATGCCCTGAGGGACGTCAAGTGGAGTAACAAAGACCTACGCTAGATCTCGCGGTTGGGTCGTCGGGCGGACGAGTTCACAACAGGAGCGGCCCATTCCTGATTGGTTGCGACTCGGCCTAGTAACGCCGTCTAAGTCCAATCGGGGTACTCGGGTACGCCAGCCAATCAGTGGGCGCCAACGCTTCGCCAATACCAAAAAAAAAAATGACGTGCCAGGACGCGATAGGTCACTTGGAAAGGCTGCTCCATTGGTTGCCGATCTGGGAGCCATTTTGAAGTTCGGCACAGGTTTGACAGCAGCGGGGGTGTTTCCGCCATTTTGTCGTCAAGGCAAACATTTCGGTGGGCTTTGCCGTCACAAAGTGATATTAATATCACTTATCAGTATCAGGAATTGGTCTTAGAAAAATAATAAAAATAAATAAATGCAGTTTTTTTTTTTACCAGAATCATTTTTGCCACAGTATTTGCAACATATATTTTTTTGAATATATTTTTAGCGGTATTATCCCATAAACCACAAAAACAATTCATTTTTACGTTTCTTTTTCCCATAATATTAGCAACAAGTCTACAAAAAAAACCTCTATATATTTTGAATATATTTAGATTTATTAACGTCCTATAAACAACAAAAACTCCAATTGAATAATCTATTAATTAAGAGTTGTTTTTCCATCATTCTATTTAACCAAACAATTAAAAAAAACGTGTTAAAAAGGGGAAAAGAGAAAGAAAGAACAACAATGTGCTTGTTCTGACGCTTTTGTTCTCTTTTAAAGATTCAATAGTAAAACGTTGCTTGCTTAATTGGCCGGAAAACAAACCAGCACCATGAGCCGATCAATAATTCAAGATAGAACTCGGCGATAATGTTTTTATTCAGAGCGTAAAGACACAGGAGCATGTTTTATGACGTACATTAAAAATTTAATTAAATCAATGTATTAAAGTATTTATGCTGCATGCTCTGTTTTCGAAGCAAGAAAATCAAGCATATACAGTTTATTTTTCAAAACAAAAATACAATTTACTTTGTAAATTACTGGTAAATCATTTTGATTCTACAAAGTAAATGGTGAAAACAAAGCTCGTCTTTGAGTCGTTCTACGGTATATTTAAAAAATAATTACAAGGTGTATTGTAGTTTACATGTTCAAATATAATGGCAAATACATGCGGTTTTTTTTTGCAAATTGAAAGACTAAAAAATGCAATTAATGTTAAAATAAATATAACATTCAAAGACCTTTCAGAAAAGTCATAAAAATAAGATGTCTATTTTTTATTTTAAAGGAACCTTTTTGCAGGCTTTTGGGGTTAAAATTAAAGTGAATTAAATAAAACACAAAAAAATTGTCAAGATGAATAAATTCATAAATATGAATATACCATATATTAACATCAATTTTAATGTTATTTGAACTAATTTACATGCTTTCCTAGAGAAACAGCAGGAAGCCACTAGAATGAATAATTTACTTAGTTTAAAAATACATTCATTAAATACACAAATGATAAACTCATAAAGTACAAGTACAGAGGAAAATCTGTCAATTTCAAAGTATTTTGATTTTTGTTTGCTGATAAAGATACTAATTATAATTTGAATGTCATTAAATCAGAAGCCTATTGTTCCTCAAAATTTAAAAAAAGCACATTTAACATTCAGCCTGGTATTTATATATATACATAAAAATGTGTATATTATATTATAATAAATTATTTTGACAGTTTCATATCCCACGCAAACTTTGACGCATTTTTACCGCGATAACATTTTAAGTTAAATTACAAAAATGTATGTTATTCCTTTTTGGGAAGTAAACGTACAAATGTCTATATATCTTTAAGCTGTAATACTCTAGAATAAAAAAGACTATTCCATAGGGCATTTTCATGGCTTCTAATCATTAAAAGAAGAAAAACAAAAAAAAATCAAAGGCTTGCAATTGCTTTTTGTTGCTTGCGTATTGAAAACAAGCAAGGATCAAAAGATGCTGGCGTCCTTGTTCCCTCGCGTGGCCACGTGACAAAAGTCAGATTGCATCCAATGGCGTCAAAATGTCCCTCTTGCCAATCAACTGCATTCATTCCGCAGGAAATCCGCTCGGATCGTCAACAACTCTTCACTCACTCCGCCTGTAAGAATAGTCCGTGATGACGGCGTTCGTTTCAAGTCTTATTTTTACATCCTCCTTCCCGCTCAAGAGTGCTGAGTTAAGAAGCCACTCGTCAAGGGCTGGCCATGAGGCGGGGTTGGCGCGAGGTGGTGGTGGTGGTGGTGGTGGGGGGGGGGAGGTTATTCAAGGATGCCGTGGGGTTCCTTTGAAGGGGACCTGGACTTGGACCCTGGGGGTCCAGAGGTCAGGCTGCACTCTGAGGACGGCATCAGGGCAAATGTGAGGACAAGCTCAAAGGGAATGAAAGTATGTCAAGGACCCCAAGAGGGGGTGTGGCTTCAATGGTAGCCATGCCGAATGGGTTGAGGGGGTGCGTAGGTGACATATAAAAAAAAAAAAAAAAAAGTCTCAATGTGAGCGTCGAAGGCTATAGGAGCACATATCTTCAAAATAACCATTTTTTCTAAGTCTTTATAAATTACCCTTATTCATGAGGTACAAGTGCGCTGAGGTGGGCCAACAGCGGCGGGCCAAAACATGACTAAATACTAACAAAATGGTTAAATGAATGAAGCAAAACATGTTTTTGATGTTCTATGCCATTCAAAGTTCCTCAAAGTGCTATAAAATGCCCTGTTACATTTTTTTTTTTTTTTTTAATATGTTGATTACAGTGGTTGCTGTAATTTTGGTCACCTGATTTTGAGGGTCAGAATATTAGAAATAACACAATGCTAAAACTACAGTTAAAAGAAGCTAAATTTAGTTATTTATTAGCTTTAATGTCGAATGTCATTCCATGGACTTTCAAGGCACACAAAATGGGAATTTGGGAGATTTAATTGGGATTTTTACTGGGAATAACTGAAAACTGGGGCACCACCCATCCCCCACGAATAATTCAAAGCAGAAAAAAAATGTGCATTACACAAAATATTGCAATAAATCAAGTCCCAATGTCTCTTCTGCGCTTTTATTGAAATACAGTACGTTGAGGATGATTTTAGGAATGGCACTTAGTGGTCACTCCATTATGGCAGAAAACTAGATTTTGCACATTAACTATTTTGTTTGTCTATGGCATTGCACCAAAGGAATGGCTATGAAAAATGGGACACCACTGCCAAAACACCCCCGAATAATTTAAAGCAGGAAGAAAACAATGAAAAAAAAAATAAAATAAAGCAACAAATCAAATGCCGTGATGTCTCTTTTCCACTCTGATTTAAATATTCCAATTAAGTCTGTATGAGTGACAATCTAATGATATCAATTACAGAAATTGCACCTTATAAACTATAATCGTGTTTGGTTTAGTGCCATTTAGGGAGCGTTGAATGAACATAAAACATCCAACATAAACTATTTGAGAAATTTAACAATACGCTTGTTGTGGCGGTGGTAGTTTATGTAGCGCATAATCCTTAAATAGACACAAAAAGGGAGTTTGCACATTTTCTTTGTTTTTATGGTTGTGCATCACGGGAATAACGCGGAACATTAGGACAAAGTCAACACCGTCCCTTGAATAATTAAAAGCAGGCAGAAAACTGCAAATAAACAAAGTCCACAAGGTGCATTTTCTTCTCCAATTCAAATACTCTTAAATCAGTAATTTATGAATGAAAATTCAGCCTTTAAACTGACAATAATGTGCATTTATCAAACGAGATCAAACATCAAAGAATTAATCGAACAATGTTTTTTTTTATTGCGGTAACAGTTCAACTGTTATAATGATTTAGTTGCCATAGTCAGCAACAGTGGGAGCACAACACATTTAGAACACACTATTATTGTCTTTGAAATTAAACATCATTCGATGGTACCTAAAGGGAACTGCATTTTCTCGCTTTTTCTGGCATCAACTATTTAAAAAAAAAAAAAAAAAATGCTGTAACACCTTTCCACAGCCCACACGCGCCAAGCTTTTTTCCAGCACTGAAATAAATACTTCCACGAGGGAATATGCGGAATAATGACATCCACTTCGCATGCGCTTCCAGCCAACGGCACCTCATCAGAAATGTGTAAAGATTTATTTCCCAGCACTGCTGTACACATCTCAAGCGATGCGTGACGTGCCTGGACGGTAACGCGTCACCTTCACGCTCTTTTTAAAGCATTTTTTTTCTCCCCTAAACCTACGATGGAAAGACTCTTGACGGCTTCATTCCACCTTGCAGAAATGTCGCCCTATTATTTCCATATTTCCCAAAACATTTTTTTTAAATGAAAACTAAATGGAAAATTTTTTTTTTTTTAAAAATCAACGTTCTCAAAATGCCAAAGTATCATGGGGGTTCATTACTAGTAAAACTATAAAATGCAAATTTAACTGACAAAATGCACTAATCAGATGGGATCCAATTAATTCATTGTCGGGATCTGTTTCTAGCTTTGTTGGAAAACAGGCTTCCCATTGGTTGACGTAGATGCCATATGGAATGTAAAGAGCTAGGGCCAATTACAAATCAGACAAATTTAACACGTCAGGAAAAACACAGTTTAAAGCAAAAAGAACGAGTAGATTTAACTGACGCTGGAAATTGCTATCACGTGTTTTAAAAGGGTGCATGCAACAACAAAAATAAAAGGTTGAATTTCCTAAAAGAACCACATTTAGCCTTCTTCCCGCAAAATAAAACGTTACCAAAAGCGAAAAAAAAAAATATATATGGTTCTGGATCCCGGAGGTTAAAGTAAGTTATTTTAATCTAAAAAGGAAACAATTTCCATCGGATGACGCACCGCCGCGTCACCATGCTGGTGTACACTAAAGACACGTTTTCAAATGGAACTTTGTGCAGTCTATTTTTGATCAAATTTGATTTTTCATGGGCTATGATGTGTTTTTGGTGCAATGACGAACCCATTCGAAATTGGTTCGTTAATGTCGACACAAATAACAAATGGGAATTTTGGGTGAGAGTCCACGCTCTTTTTCTGGATTGTTGATTTCATTTTTACATTTTTGTTACTAACATGAGCAAACTGAAAGGTTGCATTGTTTTGGATTGGTCTTCCGTACAATAGTGTTTGTGCCCAGTCAGCGGTCAAGGTGAAGAACAAATGACAGTGACGGTACCGGTGATTGATTTGGCTCTGTCAGCTTTGTTTTTACAGCCGGCTTTATAAATATTTGCTCTGAACGCTCCGGCGCTGAAATAGTAACTTAATGTAATTGAATTAAAAAGGGGAAGTGGACAAGGACTGCACTCTGTTCTAATGAAAGCCCTGACAAGCAATCACTACATTAGCGGTCAGAAAGCATTACCTGCTACACAAACACAATCACCCCAATGATTATACTCATAATAATCAACGAGTCGATTATTAATTAAGACTTACGTTTAAAAATGTTAAATTGGTCCTTTGAATCACTGCTTGTATAGTTTATCATCCAGAACCAAGTTAAGTCATAATTTAGTTTTACGGTGACTTTCATACCTGGATAATGGCTTACTTTTATACTTAGAATATATTGTAATACCGCAAAAATCGATGTTCAGTGATTCTTCAATTTCACTCGGCTGGAACGCTAACGTCGTCAAAATAACCTGACATAATTTGACCCAAAAATATGAATATAATTAATATAAATTGTACGTTTAATGCTACTAGGAATATTGTAGACAAAATTGGGAATTTTTGTCTTTGAAATTTACCACTGCAAACACTTTGACTTAAAAATCTAAAACAGGATATACGAGAGTTAAATGAAACATCTTTTAACACCCTTTTAAAACCAAACCGTTGCAACTGGTATGAATTAATACCTCATAAAATTAAACAGAATACCTTTAAATACCTTTTTAAAGTATTACTTTTTTTAATTTACTGTGAATACTTGACTGAGCTGACACGCTGTAAAAGGTCTCAAGTTACTTTCAGCGTTTTTTGCCCTTCACACTTGTTCCGTGTTTACGACTCGTCGCATTTCTCGCCGCCTCCTCGGCATGTACACAAATACGATAACATTTTCATGTCAGCTGAGCCCTTTAAGGATAAATGTCACCGTGTCCGCGCTTCGTGTTTACTGGACAACGTCCTAAAAGTCAAAGTGGCTCAAGCGGGAAGGTTACTGGTGGGGGCTACGCAAAGCTTGCCTTTGATCCTGTTAGAGCTTGTTCAAAAAAAAATATATATATATTGTCTTTCTTTCATTATTTTCTGACCGTGTCTAAGTATGGCAGACATTGTGATGAACCGTATTTTAATCTGTTATCATCAGATACGGTACAGTATTAATAAGTCAGCATAAAATGTCAATACTGTAAAATACCGTATCATTATCTGTTACAATGCCGTATTGGTAAGCTAGCATTAAATATCGGCTGTACGATATTAAGCCATCTGTTACTATACAGTATCGTGACACCAGCATCAAGTATTCACATAGCGTCATTATCTGCCACAGTCCAGCATTGATACACAAGCATTATATAACTAAATCATGACATACCATATTATTTGCAATGGTATCGATACACCATCATCAAGTAGCAACATTTTGCCATTATCTGGTGCACCAGCATCGAATACCATAATTGTGATGTATTGTTCCGTTATCCGTTTTAGTACATTACAGATTCAGCATCATGAAATACAGACATTGTGATATATCGTTATCTGCTACGGTACCGTAGCACTAAACTAGAATAACTTATCGGTACCACGATTAACTGTATTGTATTGTTACCTGAAATAATGATGGCCTATGTCATTTTCTCTTGCGGTATAGAATTGCTACATGAGCATCAAATTTTGCCATTGCGGTATTTTGCTCTCTGTTATGCTGCAGTATTCTTAAACCAGGCTCACATATTGTTATAGAGTATATGCAATTGTTATCCGTTACAATTCAGTTTGAATACACTACCAACAATGGCATTGTGATACATCGCATCGTCATGTGTTACAATACATTATCCATACAGCTGCATAAAATATCGACGCGGTGACAACTGTAGCATATCGTCATCCGGCGCTCGGAGAGTGGCCACAATGAAAAGTCAATAATGCTGTGATTCAGCGTCATTCAATAGCATCACGCTATCTGCGCCCTGCATGGGATTTTCGTTCGGCGAGAGCACCCAAGATGTCTTGATTGCAGTCGGGAGCCATTATCATCCGTCTACGTCGCAGACAAACTATCAATCTTCCCCATGCCGACCTTGTTGCTAACTCCCGGGAATAATAAGATGGAAAGGGGGAGCTACTCCTGCTATTGTCTGCTCTCGTCATTAGTATTTATTAGATGTCCTGCATGCATTATCAAAGCCATTTAAAAGTTTTCTGGGCAGAAGTTTGACACGAACATGGCCGACACTGCTGAACAGCTTCTGTGCCAACGGAGGCTTCGCTTGCGTCGCCTTCCTCTCCCCGCTGCAATTAGGCCTTCCGATTAGGGAGAAACACCCGCTACAATGCAGACAAAGCTTCCTGGTAGCATCTGCCGTGTTTACCAGTGGTACCAACTGCCGTGGTCTTATGAGTTTATTACCACAAAGTTGAATACGGTGTAAAATGAGGTTTTGAATTGAGACCCCTCTGACAGCTTGGCTTCGAAACGTAGGAAAATGTTATCGCATTCTGACCTAGAAATGATGACTCACGCTTTTGTGTCCTCACGTCGTGACTATTGCAATGCTCTCTTTACCTGTCTGAACAAAACTTTAGTCATTCACTGGCCCGAATGATCTTCCAAGACCCACGTAAATCTATCCATACATACGCACATTCACATTCGTATGATATTTGTAATTGTTGCAATTAATTATATGAAGCCAATATTGAAAAATGTGCCTGAATAGGCTCTCGTGATGCTGTATAAAATTCTTTGTGGTATGTTTTAGACTGTCTAGCAAAACAAATACAGTGGTAGTGAAAATATGAGGTAGTATCATTTTATATCCGCGTGACTTGAATCACATTTGTTGTAAAAGTCTGGTTGTATCTGTTTCTGCGGCGGAAATCAACTTTATTTGGCTTTCATGGCGCTCGTAAAGTTTTTCCATTAAGTTTTCCGGGGGGCCAATAAGCATCGCCGCTCCCCGAAGCCGAATGGAGTCCAGCTGTTTCTACATCTTGCTTCCTTGTTTTACAGTTGCCGCTTGCACTTTGCTAACAAAATATATTGCAGGCTATTGATGCTGCATTTGAGAAACCTGCGAAATCTCTTCCCATCATTTTCTTGTAATATATTTGTTTGTATTTCATGTTTTAAATGTTCATTTTATACAGGTAGGTATTCAATTCAGTGATCCTTTTACGTACCACTAAGGGAGTCAGTAAACGACGGACGGTGCGCAGGCCTAATTTTTGTTGTAGCTACACTATACAACAATTTGTTTCTAGTGGACAAGTCTATCACAACAGGACACACTAAAATGTCTGAAGAACCCATGCCCAAATTCAAGCAGGATGGATGTATTTCAGGGTTTGTACTCGGCAAACTCCTACTAAGGATATTCGGTGCAAGGGCCAGTTCATCGCCGTCTCCAGTTTTAATATTGTTTTTCTATAGCCACGTATGAGGTCGGACTGCCGCATAAATCGTAGCGCATGCAAAGTTGGAATATTCTCAATGAATTTCCGAGATAAGCGGGTTGGATAATGGATGGATGGAACTGCGCCGGGGAAGGCGCTAACAAGTCGACCACGGAGGAAAAGGTGGAGGTGGAGGGGGCCGAGTGAAAATAACGGAGGCGGCGGCAAGAAAAGAATGAATCAACGAGCGAGCAAGCGGTGAGCTTTTTTCAGAAGATGGTGGGACAACAAAAGGGCATGCCATCCCATGAACGGAGGCAAACAAAAGGAGTCACTTGTCGTAAAGAGGGCAGGTGTGGGGTGGGAAGGGGACGCTCTCAGGATGTGATTATGCATGTACAACGTGATCTGTCAGGGCCGCGGGTTCGGCCGGCGACGTTCACGAGCTTTATCTCTGAGATTCGGGTGATTAATGAAGCCGTCGCTGCATTGTGCACGCAAGGAGGTAGGGAAGAGCCGATCAATCTTAATGAGCTATCCGCCGTCCGTGCATTAACTGTGGGCAGATATAATGCACGGGGGCTCCTGGCAGGGGCTCCTCGCCTTTAAAATACGATAAAGAGGGAGAATGAGTGAGGGCGGGCGGCGGCTTTCCTACCGCCGACATATTCCCAACCACCCCTAGGGATGGGCATAAAAACGATTAACCGATCAACCGACTGCTAAAATTGGTCTTTTTAAGTTTATTCCTGGCAATTAGAAAAGAAATTAGAACCGCGGAATGCCATATAGAGGATTTTTAAGCACACTTACACTAAACATTGAGCCACACAAAGTCTTGAAAGGTAAATTGTTTACATTTATATGGCTCATTATCGGGTACAAATTGTAAATTGTTCTTATTTACAGCGAAAGAAAGAACAAACTTAGGCCAATGATGCCTCACAATCAAAATCGGGATGGCTCCAAGATGCTACGGCCAGGTACACACAAAGAGAATCGGCTGTTTTTGTCACGATTTTGCCCCTTCCCAACCAAACACCCGAGTAGCTGATATTTGATAAGATTATCCTATAAGACTAACCGTTGGTCTGAAGTGTGTTAAGAGCGGATTTGTCTGGATAATAGAGTCCGAAATAGGTGTGGGCTGACAATCTTAAACATTATGAGTGTTCAATATTTCCGATGAAAAAACTAATTGCGTGTGGGGTAAATTGAATAATCTCGAGGGAATGAGCCCGTAAACCGTGAGACGAAATGAATGTAGCCAATCAAAAAGGCCAAGGCAGCAGCGGGAAATAAAACAAAATATCTTTCCCCAGACGGCAGGAACTATTTTCCAAATAAACCAAACCCTAACCGAAGCCTAAAATCTACCATGGAACTGTGTTGCCAACCAGTTTCAAATGCACATTCAACGAAAGGATTGGGCTCAATGTTGTCATGAAAAGACATCAGACCAGGCTGCTACCTAGTTAAAATGTCTTGTGGCTCATTGCCTGAGGTTATTTTTGAACACTCCGCTCCAATAACTGTAAACAATTGTATGTTGGTGATCATGAGGGGGCTCCATGTTTAGCACGAAGGTGTGAGAGCAGCTGCCGTGTTAGTCAGAGGACCCTCTATGCGCTCTGCCACGTACAATACCTTCTCTTTCTAACTAAAAAGAAAAGAATCATTACAGTAACATAGCGTATTGTGTTACCAGTAAATCCAAGTGACTTTTTCTCTCTGTTTGGATACACATTTAAACAGCAAACCGCCGCGGTGATCTTAACTCGGCGGGGCATCTTAATTGCGTTCACAAGGGGGGTCTGATGTGAGCTGACTGGAAGATGAACTCCCCGGGCAGGCGCTAAGGCTGCGTGTCGTTGCGTGTCACCGCGCGCGTGTGGATGTCTAACGTGGGCCTCGTGGCTCCTTGGGTGCATTTATGCATGTGACCGTCTCTGCCGTTTGTGTGTGAGCAAAGGACCAGTAAAGGCCGCTGAGGTGGAAGCAAGCGATATATGTCATAAGAAAACGAAACGAAAGCAAAACTTTGGTTTCCGAACCGAATGTGTCAAAAGAAAAGGAATGCATGCGCTCTGAAGAAAATGGACACCGATGAAGGGCAGCGAATGAAAACGCCATCTAATAAAATATATTAGCCCCCCGCCGCCCCCCCATACATGACAATCACAGCAGCCGTTAACAACGTAGTGTCAACGTAGCTTAAACATAACCCTAACACAGACAGTGTTACAAAACAATGCAAAGGTTTCACAATTTCCATTTCCCCCCCCCCCCCCCCCTTTGCTTCTATACATTCGAATCAATCCCATTTCCGAGCTCGTCCGTGCTGAGCTCAACACTTGCGCCCCGTGGCTGATATTCATCGGGACACGAGCATCGATTTACACAAGCTGCTCAATATACTCTCCCACCCTGCGCCGCGCACTGTTTACGAGCCCTTTCATCAACGATGTCAGTCACATCCGCTGACAGCGGCGTTTGTTCGAGTTAGCCGCACCGGTTATTTGAGTTCCCCACCCCCCCAAAAAAAAAAATTTAACGTAAAGAGGAGGGGAAGCGCACGCTGTCGACAGGCGGGTATTACGAGGAGTGCCTGCTGTGGGCAGCGAAACAAGGTGGGCAAAATTATAGAGCGGCGACTGAAACATCACAGCAGGAGAGGAAGTTAAAAGTGCGCGCGAAGCAGACGATACGCTGCACTTTCCTTTTCCCTGACGTAGGCAATCAACCATAACTAATACTAGCTGTTTTAAATAACCATTCGACTCATTTAGAATATGTCGATGGCATTTCGTAAAATGGACTTAAATCAGCGACTTAAGCAAATGGGCCAATTGGCAGTCAGTCACGTGCGTGGATGTAGCAGTCTCGTTTCTTGATTGTCAAACCTTGTATGGTCATTATAGCATTGCAAAGCCGCAAATCTAGCGGTGGCTAATAGAGTATATGCTGTATGTTTGCCGGTCAAGTGCACATGATAGCGGCCGACGTGAATCCTGACACAAGCGCGTATTGGCAGACGTGAGCGCAACGACTAAAATATGCTCGTTGAAGCAGAGCGAAGACAAATTGCTGCCTTTGAAGCAAAGCCGCATCAAAAGGCGAGGCACAATTTCTGCCACGGTGCCGCTTGCAGGCTGTCATCTGACAAAATATCCACACCCAAAAGCAGACAGACACGCGCACACACACTTAGCGGCCTGTTGTGCGCGAGTGTGTACGTGGATTAAAAAGTGCGGTCAGCATCTCCAAGATCAAGCCGCTTTGCCGTCAAGCGCCACAAACGCTCCGCCCTCCCGTCGCCAGCGAGCGGTGGCGGCGTGTCCTCAGGCGAGCAACTTGTTAAGGAGCGATGACATCCCTCGAGAGGACTTGCTTTGTTCAGCTCTTTGTCAAGCGTACGCTTGGAAACGTCACCGGCCAGTCGTTTCATCACATCAGAAATAAAGTCATCAAATAATAAGAAAACCAAATAAGTATTATTAATTTCGTGTTTTGTTGAAATGGATTGGTCCTGGGAACGAAGAAAACAAAGCCACTTGCCGGTGTTGTTTACTTTTTATTTTCATTTAAGCCATTCGTGAACTGGTTCGTATGAGTAGCAAGCGTGCATTTTGTTGGGTTAAATTTAACATGGTAAAAAAAATGTTTACAGACTGAGTGGTTGCCAGTATGTTGAAGAATTGACTGCGATCGGTCCTGGCGTCCGACTTTTATTTTGAGTCCAACGCTTACCACCTACGGCTGACAACCAAGATTCCAGCTAAAAGGGCACTTTTATCAGAACTGGGATGACAGAATATGAAAGAACTGAGGACTTTTTACGTTTACTAGTACTTGCCCTTTTCCAAACGTCTTTTTGTCATCTCTTTACGACATTGACGTACTCTGGTTTATTGCTATCTGTACATTTTAGCATGCGTTGGGTGCCACCGCCAAATGGGTTAATTGATTGAAAATGTAATAAATTGCAATAACCTTACAATCCCTCAGGCTGGAATCTTCCGCAGACAAATTCTCGTCCTGTGACGCCGCAGCAGCCGTCAAGCTACGTATAACATTCCGGGCTTCTTAGTGGGAGGTCAATGCAGCCATGCGCGTATAGGCTTAATGGATCGTGACAGCCTATTCAACATGCCAGAGGCAGCAAAAATTCTCATTTTATAGAGACCAGACCAAGCTGACAATCCTGTCTAATTATCCGTTTGCTATTCTACCTACAGTCTCATTTCAATGTAGCGCGGGCAGGCCACGAAATAATTGCTTTTCTGCAATCTACGAGTTCATTTGCCTTTGTTTTATTGATCGCAATGAGTCGGGGATGTGGCGAGTGGGGGGGGGGGGGGGGGGGTCGGGAGTGTGCGGGGGCTGAAAACAATCTAAACCTAAATGAAAAGCTTCATTAAATGTGAAAATTGTACCGGGAATTGCGAACATCTGTTTCTGACGCGTCCCTGCGTCGTAAACTCCAAGGTTAAAACCAGACAGAAAATTCAGCTTGCGGGCCGTGAATCAACTTTGCAAATGATGCCGGCAAGGCGGAGACGGGACGGATTTGTGCCGGGAGATGGTTTGGGCTGTCAGAACAAATCTGGTTTATTAGTAAAGGTGATTCAGTTGAGTCTGAGGTTGAGGAAGGCGCATTTGGTATCCTTGGTTACATGTATATTTCTTTATGGGCCTAAGCTAGTAATAGTTGAGGAATATATTACGAGCTCAAATGGTCCCACTAACTAACCCACAGAACCAAACCCACTAGCCTTTAACCCACCCACTAACCCGAACCTAATTTCCCAATCATTGTTGAGCGAAGGCACCCATTGAAGTTGGGAAAATCCCATGGCACACCACCCAAAAACATTACAAAAAGTATGAATAATTAAGTAATAATGATGTAGTCTCAATTTACTCACACGTTTACCTACTCTGTGTGAAATTTGGGTCTGTTTCATTGAACACCATAAAGCTAATATACTCGCAGGAAGCCATAACTGAATAAGTTATGGCTATACATGCTTATTTAACTTTCTGACAACTAATGGACAATTCATTTTGCTTTCTGCCTGCCACTGTCATAGATAGATGAGCAAAGTAATATTTTTAATCAATAAATAATGTGTGCAGATGTGCAGTTGGAACATTTCCTGCGAACCCAAAACCAAACTAACCAACCCTAATCCCCTAAATCAAAACTACCCAGTAAACCAAACAAGTGAATCAGAGCATGGCTGCTATTACATCGTTGCAAAACTCGAAAATCTAACAGTGGCTTTATAGGCTATGAGTTTTGCAGATAACAGGTAAAAATTGCTCATTGAAGTGAAATTGTTGCCTTTGAAGGCAAAGCCCAATCAAAAGACGTAACAACGAGTTCCACCCGTCCCATCTAAGCAGGCTTCACACAGTAGCCTCCTCTCCTTGCTTACCTTTGGGATGTCCCGGATCGCTGAACTCGTACTTCCCCATCCCGACTGTCCGCAGCATTTGCAGCCCGTTAAGACCCTCCTGATTGTCGCAGGCGGCCGCGGGTGCGTGCGTGGCGGCCGCGGCGTGGCCGGCGGCCCCCTGTCCGTTGGTGAGCTGGATGAGGCCCGGGTGGTGGGCGCTCAAGTGGCCGTTGCCCATGATGCCGTGAGGGTTGGGGTGCACCACGTGGTTGGACGGAGCGGTGGCATAGGGCGGCTGGCCGGGCATGCTCAGCACCATGGCGGGCGGCTGCGGGGTGGATTGCGGCGTCAGCTGGAAGTGGGCGGTCATAAGGGAGTGCTGATGATGGGGCGGCGGCACCGATGTCACCCCGATGATGGGCGACTGCGCCGTCACGCTGTGGTTGTAGGAGGGCGGGTGGGGGAGGGCGTAGGTGTGGGGCAACAGACTGGGCTGGCTGACGGCGGCGACCGGCGCCACCCACGCGGGACCTGCAAGGCAAAACAAGAAAAGTAGTCAAGCAAGGAACCTTCACCAAGGCTAATACAAATCTGTCATTTTTCTTTAGGAGCATTTCTCAACGTTGATTGAGACAAGACGCACATTTTACATCATCAGACCATCTATGCATTTTCCAATACAGTAACAGGCAGGTTACAAAAAAAAAAAAAAAAAAAGAATTATTGCTGAAACTTTGGGTATAGGCGGCTACGATGATGTCAAGTCATTGGTAACTCCGACTGATTGGTGGCGTTTTTATTCCCTAAGTCGCTGACAAAGCTGTGAACAGGAGCTGACAGGGAAGATTTTTAAGTCGGCCATTAGATAATCAAATAGGATGAGAGACAAGCGCCTGAGAGGACTCCAAATTGGTGGCACTCTACCGTGAATCGCAACCACACTCCGGCCCTCTGCGCGCAGGGCTTAGTTCTGAGCACACGGGTGGCATATGAGGGGAAAAATTGAGGGGGGAAAAGTGGAGGAATACAACAGATGTTGAACAGGTGCATGCGGAGCAGTTAACACTCAGACACCAACACAAATATCTTGCATTATTTTGGTGTAAGATCAAGGTGGATGAAGCAGAAGAATCCAACCGACTAGGCACAAATACAATACAGAACAGGCATGCTAATTGACAGACGGTTCACTTCTTTCTGTTTTAGTCCCTTCGTTATTAGAATTTTGTTGAATTTCCGACATATTTTTGGCGGCAGTTGAAATGTCTTCTTTTTTATTACTATGAACCCTTGAGGGTGTTATAGCTAGAACCAACCGGCACATCACTGCAGCCTCACACTAATGTCTTATCTTGGGCTTCAGAAGTTTGCAAAGACTTTTGAAAATGTACCCCTGGAAAACAAACAAAAAAAATAGCCATCCCTAATTTGCCGACAAATAGGCATGAGACTAGCGAACAGAAGACACCGGAAGGCACCTCGGCGAGCTGAGAGGATTCAAGAGGGATGCAAAATTAGCAACATTTCTGCTCGACAGGTACATTTATCACATGTTTTTGATTTTGTAATTCATTTTATATTCCAAAACATTAAACTCCAAACCAATAACATTTTGTGTTATGGTAACACTGTATTATAAAAAAGTCATGATACTAATGTAGCAACCGTGGCCAACTTGAACTTGTTTACGATGCTAATGCTATCTAGCTACTTATTGCTAGCGCCGCTATTTTGTTAGAAGTGAACAGCGTTCTCTGTGATGATCACAACTACGGACATTTATACCCAAATTGCCTTTGTAATAATACGTTCTATGCAGCCCCACTAATCTTAACACTGCATTTTGATCGATATCGTGTTTGTGAAATATGAGTTAAGTAGTAAAAAAAATGCCGTTTTTGTCCATCTCAGGGTGTGGCCATTTTGTCACTTGCTGTCAACTGAAAATAACATGGCAGTTGCTCAGGGCTCAGGTAACAACCAAACAATTGTGGCTGTTATCTGACTGTTAAGCATAAATGATTGCTTACGTAATGCCTTCCAAATACTGTACATATTTTATGTCACAAAAGCAAAAATGGTGAGTTATTGTCTTAATAAAGTCAATTTGGATCATTTGTGGTCTAACCCATTTAAAAAACATTTGTGGTAAATCTTAACATTTCTTTTGCAGCAACATAATATAACATATGAGGTCTGTCATTTTTTTTTTTTTCAGTATATTGCTCACTATTGCAATATAGTGGGTTATTTCTAAGATATTTTTAGGCTTTAAATGTAATTCTGGATAGTGCTCATTTTTTCATCTGATTTTCTAATACAGTCTTGCGAGCAATCGTCCGGCTGCTGCACGACTGACAGCCAAGGCTGCATATGAGAATGTTTTCTTCCTTATAACGCAACCTCCCTTATGTTTAATTAACCCCAGTGTAAGATCAACATCATCATGAGAGTTTAGCAAAGAGCAAACATATTGCCAGTGCTTTTCTTTTTGCCACTGTGGACTGTGTGTTTATCCACACACTCAAAGCCAATCATTTCCTACCCCGAGGCGGTCGGTGTGTAGGGTGGGCTAGGAAGACACAACCATATTGGACCTAAATGATGCCTCCCTGCCATAGTAGGCCTTGCCTGCCACCTTCTAAAAATAACTGAGCGCTGAGTCAAAAGGCCAAAGTCTAAACGATGCTTTAAAAAAAAAAAAAAAAAAAAAAGAAAGAAAGAGGAGACGCTCGCATTATTCATGATGCTGGAGGTGCTGATAGAGAAGTCACAAGTCAGCCAGCTAACTGGTACTGCCTTGCATCCCTACCTGCCTTTTGCCCAGTTCATCCCAACCGAGTGTTCCAAGGGATTGTCAATTATTATTTACTTGTTTGTTAGCTCATAAATGCCACTATATGTGTTATCCTGACACAGCAAATGACTGAGACTTTAAAGGAAAAAGAAGCCCCGGCAAATTTCTTTGGGCCCAATTAACTGTACATCTGTTTGGTGCTTTTCTATTGAAATTCTTCTTTATTTTACTTTTCATTCTATTTACTCTAACTGTTTTATGAGTGTATTTACATATGACACTATCTTCTAATAAATCATTTGCATTTTGTTTTACATCATTGAATTCAAACGAGATCATATTTCAGTGGGTGTGAAGTGAATTTACAAAGAGCCATATTAAAGTTAAAAAAAAAGACTAAATTACTGATTTATTCCATCAAATTAATAGGGACAACAGTACTTTTAAATACAATTAAAGAGTCATAATAATACATTAGTAAAGGATGATATTTAAACATTTATATACTCCAGTTTATACCATATGTTATGTTGTCATTAAACTGAACACAAACTATTACTTTACATCCACTACTACTTGATGAAATGGACGCTACATGGACATGGACTCTTTGACATTTGTATCACACAAATTCATCAATAAAACACTCACTGGCAAGACGCCACCCTATCTTCACTCTCTGCTCACCATGCATACCATCACCTGTTCTCTGCGTTCCAACACTTTGATTAACCGCTCGATTCCCAACGTGTGCACTGCTTTTGGTCTACTTTTTCATTTTCTGCCCCAAACGACTGCAACGTTGCGCAACAAATCATAAAACTCACCTCATTTATCCTGATCTTGTTGTTTAAGTTAGTGAGCGATACTGCACGTGAGCGCTGCACCTTTTTTTTTTTTTTTTAGCCAATTTTGAACCTTTTATTCACCATGTGCTATGATGTATAGTAATGTGATGTATTATGCAACCGTGTACCTAGATGACAATGGACAATTTGTTGTCTACATGTTGGTATTTGCTTTGTTTTACTCTGCTGTCAGCTAGGTCGGCATTGCAAATGAGAATCTGTTCTCAATTGCCTTACCCGGATGAATAAAGGTTAAATAAAGACAAAAAATGTCTCTCAATCAGTCAGTCAATCAATCAAATTTGAGGTTGATGCAATAGTTGTCCCCCTTTATTGCTGTGACACCACTGTCTGCTGGTGTTCTTGTTTCATAAAAGACATTTTGGGTGAGTCGCGGCAGGTCAGGGAAGGAAATTAACCGCTCTGAGGCGAAGCCATTCTGGGTGGCTTCATTACAATAAGTCTTAAAAAAATAAAGGGGAGGAGAAGGAAAAGGAGAGGCAAGGCAAGGGCATGAATAGCAGACGACTACATTAGACTGTCGACAGCGCTTTTGACGTGGGCTGTTAAGACCGCCAAGGTGGTTTTCCTTTGCATGTACGATCTTGACATTGTGTATAATGGTATGCGCGATTAGGCTGCTTTATGCAGCAACAGAAAGCAGATGTTAGTACATTATGCAGGACGGTAGTGCATGTAAAGAGAGCATGTTGTAAAAGTAAGTGTGTACATTATATAGGGCAAGGCCAACAGAGAAGCCTGATTAACATTAGCAAGTCATACAATAGACAAGTATATTGACAAAAATCTGGCAAAGATATCAAGGTGGTGGCAATGGACCAAAAAGAGGAAGTAGAAACCTAGCAAAGTAAAACCAGTAATGACAAGCCTTATTAGTATTAACAGGCCGCAACAGCATGAGCAAGAGCTCTTTGTTTACAAAACGATGCTTGAAATATTGGTTGAGAGTCATATCAGGCAGAAATAAAACCGAAGTACAAACCTACCGAAATACAAGCGGTAGCAATGAGGAGTCTCATTAACATTGGAAGGCCACAGTAGCGCGTACAGTTATTTGGTCACAAAAAGCTGCAATCATATCAAGATATAGGACATGGGACGAAAATAGGAAGTAGAGTTTTGTGTTTTGTTCATAAAAAGTTGCTCGATATACTGGCTGAGCTCGCGGAGGGTTACCTGTGGCCTCGCCATCTCGATGCTGCTTGCTAGGCGGCTCGTCTGTGTCCCAGGGCGTGAGCTGATTGATGGGCGTCTGTCCCCACCTCACGCCCGGAGTGAGCAGCAGGCCGGAGCTTTGGTTGTCCCCAGGAGACACCTGTAACCATAGTAACAGCAATTCATTAATACTGTTTATTACTAAACCGGTGGTTCTCAAAGCATATTTTTGGAGAATACATTTTTTTTTAAGAATAAAGGCATCTTTTCCAGAATAAAATATTTCAAGAAGAACGTTGAATTACAAGTTCACAATAGTAACTTTCTTACCTAGTTAACTGTGACTTCATTATCATATTACAATTATGTTGGGAAAAATACAAAGGAATTCTTGTAACGTTCTGACTTTTTGATCCCAAAATACTTGTTTGTTCTTAGGAAAAGCAATTGAGAGCGTTTTTTCATTTACAATGCAAGCAATTTAGGGTTCAGTGTCTTGCCCAAAGACACTTTGATAGCGGACACTCTGACCTGGGAATCAAACCACCAACCCTTCAGCCACATCTGCCTAAAGACTCCAGCTTTTTTTTTGAAAAAACATAAAATATTGTTACCTTTTTAAATATAACATTACTAAAAAATAGTCATATATTACTATACAAATAATACATTTTAAGATCGCTAGCATTTAGGGGTACAGGCAAAAACCCTAACCCTCCTGGGGAAAAAAAAAAGCCCCTGTAAGTGGTCCCTGAACCCAAAAGATCGAGTACTCCTGTAGTCGACTATGTTACTGTGTCATTGTCCAGCTGGTGAAAAACAACAAAACAAAACAAAAACAATTCTGGATAAAGTGAAGATGTGCTTTGTCCATCAAAATAAAGTATTTTCATTTTCACACCTGCTATGTGGAAAAATCGTGTTTTGTGAAGAAAAAAACGTTATCATGAGAGCGCAGGCTGATGTAACGCTGGCTCAATCAGCGCCGGACCCCACGGGACATCTTTTTCCCCCGATTTCACCCGCCGCTTCGCCGTCTGGGCTCGGCCGAGTGCTGCGGGTTTTCAAGGGTTCAGAGCTGAATCCGGATTCCCCTCCGCTTGGCCTTGGAGTTAATAGAAAAGACCCGGATCCCCTCAGAGCGGCGCTCTGGCCCTCCATTTCATTATCCCGCCTGACCCCGCAGCGACGCAGTTTTGCTTCAGCATTCACAAGCAGCTTTATCATACAGAACTCATCCAGTAGTAGTAATAGTCATAGTTGTAATAGAAATAGTAGTATAGTAGTAGGGGTGGTAGTAACATAGTAATACAGAAGTTCTTACAATTTTTACACCATGTGCCACCTAGAAAAATATTATGCTCCCCAAGTACCACCATAATGACATTAACATACAGTTGTCTAGTAGTTAATCAAAAGCAAGGCTGTGGTTTTATTTCAAAAATGTATATTTAGCAGCCACTGTAACATTATACAGTTTACCCATTAACACTGCGGCTAAATATAGGGGGTGTTAAAGAAGGAGTAATAGTAGTAGGAGTCATACTACCAGGAGGATTAAGAGTATGAATAAAAGTAGTTGGAGCACTAAGAGTGGGAATAAGTGTTTAAGTATGAGCTGTTGCAAAACGGGCCTTTACGTGAGCGCAGATAAGGTTTTTAAAGTTGGTGACGCAGCATGTGGCTCAGTGCCCAAAGTTGCTTCAGCATTATTCAAACAATTGTATGTTTGTGATCACGAGACGGCTTGTGTTAGTGTGACAGCAGCCGTAAAATAAATTGTCAATAGAAGTAAACCCGAAACGGAACCCTGGGGAACACCCTTTGCAACAATGTTGTGTTGTGGGATGAAAACTCAGTTTCACACGGGCAGACAAGTTGAATGTGTGTCCACTCGGAGATAAATCCCTACTGGAGCTTCTTTGACAGCTGTGTGCGCGTGTACGATGGAAGCCAAAGAACCCACCCGCCCAAAAAAAAAAAAAAAAAAAAACAGAGACAAAGGAGTGATGGAGCGAGGGAATGAAGCCCAAGAAGATGAGCTGTCAGCTTCTTTTGTCCACTTCAAGCTGTCAACTCAAACGCTTTACTCAGAGAAGTGCACCATCCTGGAGACTCGAGGGGGGAGGAGGCAAGATTCCCGAGCATATCCAAGGTGAAGAAATGCTCTTTCCAGCCCTGCTATTCGTTTTAATGAGCGAGCTTCCTCCTCATCCTCAGTTTCCCTCCGTGGCGGAGGAAAACTCATAATTAACGCTCGGCATCCTCGATCCTTTTACTTAGCCCGCATCCACAAACATGGCCTCATTAAGAGTAATAAGAGTTTATCCAAAACAAACACATGATTTGTTGCAGCTTCATACTTTGGCCAGCAAAATCTCCATTTATACCACGTGCCAAAGGTGGCGCTATATCCCCTGTTTCAAAAGACCATTCGAGTCAATCGGTAGCCCGAAGAAAGTTATTCCCGGAAAGAGCTAAACAGAATGAACCAAAATCATGCTGTACCGTTCACTCCTGTGGCTGAAGTGGGAGGTATAATAACTTAGCAACAAGCTAGCTGGCAAAATGCTAACTAACCTCCCGAAAAAATGAACTAAAAACGATCTATCTACCTGACCAATTAACTAATCAACTACGGAACTAACTAAGCCCATTCATTACTACTCTTATATTTGTGTAATCCTGCTAAAAACTTGAAAAAACTAACAAACTAACCACACTAATAAAATCAATAACCTAACTTGCAGACTAACAAAATAGCAATCAAACTAAGAAAAACAACCAAC
The DNA here is from genome assembly GCF_054856515.1 of Filicampus tigris. NCBI lineage: Eukaryota > Metazoa > Chordata > Actinopteri > Syngnathiformes > Syngnathidae > Filicampus > Filicampus tigris. The sequence goes on along the minus strand of NC_141236.1, from coordinate 8,210,775 downwards.
AAACTAAAACAAAACAAAACAAAACTAACTTGGACAAATCACCAGCTCTTACATGTCTAATCATGCTAAATAATAAACTAACAAACAATCTAATTAATTAACCATCACATTAAATAACTAGCACACAAACTAACTCGTACACTTGATGGAGACAATGAACTGGTAAATATAGAGGAAAAAATATGAACCATGCATGTGGACTGTCTAAACATTGGACACCAGAAAATGATGATGCATCGGGAGGAATACAAACAAGACTGGGCCATGACTACACACTGTAAATACTGCTGGGTGTATGTGCAAGTATACTCCCAGAACACTCACATTCACACACACACACACACACGCGCGCGCACACACCCACGCGCACACGCACACAGGAGCAAGGATTTATTTATTAAGACGGTAGGCATTGTGCAAGCAGACAAGTACGAAGGAACACGAGGTTCTGGGATGGCAGCTGACATTTTCTATCCATTTTATTTTGCGCGACGTGATTCCTGTTGCATCAATTGTGGGTCGCCTATTATCATCGGCCAGCAGATGCTTTCTGCCGACTGGACAGAAAGCATCTGCTGGGTGGGTAGGGGGTGGGGAGCCAGATAAATAATTTTCGAGCCTGCGCCAAAGCAACTACTGGCTCTGGCAGGGGGTGGAACTTGAGTTTGCAGTGCGCGCTGTGGCACGCCGTACTGTAATTATGTCACGGGTAGCAGGATACTTCATTAGGTAAACCTGCACCATCTAATGTTCTGTATAAAAAAAAAAAAAATGATAATCCTCAGTTTTGAGGTTACTCATTTCACAATATGCTGCAAACATATTGCGTAATATTGGAAAAAGGCTCCCAGCAGGATGCGGCCATACAGACATATTGCTACAATCAACTTATTAGAACATATACAAAAAAAAAAAGAATCCCCATGTTTACGCCTAAATGCATATATAATGAGGCAGAAGATGTATACAAGGCAGAAAGTAATATAATGCAATAAAAAGATATTGCAACTGTAAATGTTTAGATATATAATAACTTGCTCCATAAAATGCAGCATGGGAAAAAACATGGACACAAATGCAGACAATGATATTGCCAAATCAGTTCTGATGGTCGCTTTTGTATTTTAATGTCCTTCTGCATAGTTTGAAAACAAATCATCGCCCTGGTGCCAGTTTCACGAGTCGAAAATAAATTTGCTGTGCACTTCTATCATATCTCAAAAAGTCTCAAGCACCCCAGAGTTTCACCAATCGACACAAAATTGGGCGATCGCGTCTATTATAACAAGATGCACAAAAAAGTCTCAAGAACCTTTGCCCACAAACAGGAAGTCGGCCATTTTGGATCAAAGCGACATTTGGCCATCCCCGTACTTTATCAAACCTTGACTAAGGAAAGATAATGGAAACCCTGATACCTCACCGGCACAAGGTCGATTTAATCTTGTCCAAACTTGGGCGTGTATCAAACGATAGATACCCTGAAAAGATCAATATTTCTCAATAAATGCCCAAGCTTGCGTGGACAGGAAGTGACATAAAAGCTAAATATTTTTGTACTTTTAACAGCCCACTCGAAAGCAACTGACCCCAGTTTCACTCAACTACACAAAATTGAATGCATTTGTCCATCATGACTGGGCGCACCAAAAAAAAGGCTGAAGAACCCATGCCCACAAACAAACAGGAAGTCGGCCACTTTGGATCAAAGCAGACATTTGGCCATTCCCGGGGTTACTTCCAGGGCTTGTACTTTGGCTAACTCCGACTTAGGAACTTGTCCAAATTAAATGAAGCACATAAACTAGACAACTTGGCGATGCTAAATGACAACATTTTATTGTCCACGTGATGGGATGTGGGCCTAGCATAGCGTCAAAATCCAGTGATAAGTTTGAGGATTCACCACAGACACCATACAACACCGGGTTGTCACACACCCCCACACACACAAGTGACATCCTCATCGTGATGGTGATTGTGTCAGCTGACATCTGTCGCCATCTTGCCGTGGCAGGCGACGACGGTTTTGAGCCGAGCATAACCTCACGTCGCCATCTGCCCAGCACGCGCGTGGCGCAGGAGGCACATCGACGGGATGTGGCACATTTTTGATTGCTTTGAGTCATCTGTAACATTCATACGAAGGAAAGAGAGCTGAGGCGTTTTGTGTTTCAATTCGTATTTAGACGCCCACATTTTTTTTTTGTGCAGAGTCACACTGGAAGCACAGATTGGCCAATCACAGAGCAGCACAGAATAGGAGAGTTTCCTGGCCCAGGTGTTTTCCACAGTTTTTACATTTCTGATATATTTTTGCTCTTTTTAAAAGATGCTTGTGGTTGGACTTTATTAAGAGAGGTTACTTTGTTTCGTTTCTCTGTTGGTTTTTTTTTTGCGATGTCTCTTCCACTACGACGGACCTGTGTGGTGTTGCTTACATTAAAATGCACTACCACCTCCACAAATCTTCCCACTATCTCAGGGGAGACGCGTGTAAACAAATTTAATCAAGACTCTATATTGCTCCCTACATAGAAATAACACCCGTTTGTAATTGCACGCAAGGAAGGAGGAGGAGGAGGACAGTGTATGCAAGTAAATTCATCTAGTCCATCTGCTTGCGACCACTGCTTTACAGCAACCTCCCACTATTTTTTTTCCCCTTGCCTTCAGCAAAGTGGGACACACCTGGCTAAAATGTGGGGAAAAACTACACAAATATTCAGGGGAAAAAAATAATAAAACATTTCAACAAAAATGTAAATAGAATTACACGATGCAAATATCAAATGAAAAAAAACACAAATGGGGGGGGACGTATAATTTAGTTAATAATAATTAACTAAAACTATTCAAATACTAGCGCAATGAAATTCAAAGATCAAAAGATATTCTTTTAATTAGGAAAAACTACACAAATAGATAAAAATACTAATATTAGGGAGAAATACAGCAATATTTACTAAACATATTTGGGCCAAAAATTATACAATTGTATAAAATAATTTAATGTATTGGTTAAAAAAAAACACGCTGGAAAAATACAAAAATATTAGACAAAAAAAAAACGGAACAAAATATTAACTGAAATGTAGCCAACTAAAAGAGGAAAAACAGAAACAGTATGGGAAAAATATTTTAAAAAGATAAAGTAAAGAAAAAGAATTCAAATATATTTGCGGGGAAAAGCTAAACATTACACCAGAAATGTAATAACTCACAAAACAGATAAAAAAAAACAGCATAAATAACTGTGCTCAGAAATTCAGTCAGTAGGGAAAAAAAACGGGAAACATACTCAAACAGAAGTTTGAAATACACAAATTTACAGGAATAAAAATACAACAAAACATATAGTGACAAACCAGGACAGTGACCTGGGCTGCCTTGCCCTCTATATCGCTTCCTTCATTGGTATCATCAGCTTTTAACTACACATGAGGAAGGAGGAGGAGTGTGCAGGGAAATGAAATTCATGAAATCCATCTGCTTGCAAGCGGGATTATTTTTTCTCCCTCCCCTTCGGCCAAGCACAGACAGACATGGTGGACTTGGCTGAAATGTGGACGATGATGGGAATAATGGCTCTTCTCCCAGAAACATCCATCACACAGACACGCCACGTCGCCTCCTGACATACATACATATATATATATACATATATATATATATATATATATATATATATTCTCAAACAGAGAAAAGAAAGCAAGGAAGGTTCGAAAGTGAGCGACAATTAACGAGTCCGTTCACTGCCGAGCTCATCTCCATGGCGACGCGGCGTCACCTGAATGTGAAACCAATTAGTTCCGGGTGTCCCCGCATGGCGCTGTGTCCAATCATTTGGATCGTAATGCTGCTCCATATCTTGCACGAATAAACAAAGAGGGGGGAGGGGAAAAAAAACTCCACACCATTTTTGTCAAGCATGTTAACTTCAAATGGTCAAGCATCACATGCAGATGGCGGCAGAAGGACGACTGCGGATGGAGGAGCCAAACAACACCAGTTGGATTATTAGCCACCCTGTTAGCCACAGTAGAATCAGTGTTTATTCTTGTGCATGTTAGACATTTTTTAAAAATGTTTTCCTCAAAAAATACAATTTGGTTAAGTCACACTTATGCCAAAAATGTTAAAAAAATATATATATATATACCATGTTTTTCCACAGATGAAAAATGGGAGTGGCACAGCCTAAAAGTAGCTAAACAACGACTCACAACAGTAATACAAGATCTCACTTGGATGTCTAAGTGGCTACATTTAAATGGACAAAATTTCTTTAATCCGATCAGAGTTTGGATTAAAATTATGATCGTATGCACTGTTTTGATGGACACTAAAAATATATATATATCCTTACTAACATTAAAGAAAAACAAAAAAATCAACATGCATAAAAAAAAATATACATCTGCTGATTAACTTTACTAACATTGTTTATACTCCCTGGGCACACTCTGACAATGAGAGTGCCAGTACCACCTACTGTAGTGGATGTGCAATTACACGCCCCTCCTGGCATCGCATCGTGCCCCCATATATCAAATAGGTTTTCATTATACCTTTACAAAACACACAAGTGTTTTTTTTAATTGCTACTGTCACCTGGGTTGCCATGCGCCATGTTTCCAAGCATCATAACATACGCATCTGACATCCTCTCGCGCTTAACGCTGACCTCGGGCGGCGCGGCAGACCGACATCATGAAAATAACACTATCGTCTGCCGGGCGTATATTGCGTTGATGCTCCGTGGAGCGGCTACGGATACGCTCTGTGATTTCCAGCCTAGGGGGGTGCCCGCCGCCGCCGAAGGCTCGGACGCTGAAATTGCGAGATTGCCGACATGCTCGAGTGGGAAAGCGGAGCTAATATCCTCCGAGTGCTCAGACCTCGCAGCGCTTGCAGCCTTCCTTTTGTGTTCTTGTTTGTGCGAGACAAGCAGCGAACGGGCCCCATCCCGAGGGCATAGAGCACTTGACTGCATTGAGCTGTGGACGGCTTCTTCATGTCATGGTAGAAGTTCATCCGGACACCCCCTCCCCCCCGCCCGCTGCTGACCGAGTGACACGGGGGGCTCCGGCGGGCCGTGACTGCTGAGTGTTTGGGGAGGGAACAATCCAACCGTCTGTCAGCACCTCAAAGATGAACATCCATGAAGGGAGTAGATGTACACAAGCCAGATTGAATTATCCTCAAATGAAGGGATCTTGACAGTGAAATTAACATATAATATAGCAAAAAATATATATTTCTGTCTTACTGCATGGAATGTGGAAAAATACACAAAAACTTGAGAAAATACAAGGTCATCGGGTGGTGGGGGATTTCAACCAAAACATTTCAACAACAAAAATTAATTGATTAATCAATAATGGACAGATTGTGATTATTAGAATAATTTTCAGTTGCAGACCTAAATGAAAAATATATTTTTTAAAAATTAAAAAAAATGAGGCTGAAAAAAACTGTAAAAAAAATAAAAAATAAATCCATCCATCCATCCAATATTAGATAGTAAAATTTTAATTTGAGAGGATAAGACATATAGAACGAAAAGAAAAAATACCAAAATATTTTTAAAAAATACAAGAAATACAAAAAAAAAGTGTGTTATTTGTTAAATATTGTGATAACTGTGAAAAGACTAAATTCTCTTTCAAGCACAATGTGTTGTGACAAACAAAGCAGGAAAAGTGGCCGAAATCATTGCGCGACTTGCTCAGGACTTCTCGGCCCGTCGCGGCGGCATCGCCTGTGCCGGGCTGGCAACACGCAGGCGTCCAGCCAGCCAGCCCTCCAAACAAGCCCCCTGCTGCTTTGACAAAAAGCCTGAAAACGGCGCTCTGAAGTGGCTTCAAAGCACATTGAATCAAGCGTGGCTGCTTTTTGTTTACCCGACATGAGCGGGATTAAGACGAAGCGGTTGAGGCAAACAACAACACAGACGTCCAATCGAGCCGTCAAGCCAGTGGCGTCGCCCATAGCGACTCTTTTGCAACAAATTTGACTAATTAGCAGCGTAATGCTGCAAAACGCAACGAGTGCATTTAGCATCACTTTGGATTGGGGGATTGGAAGTCAATGAAACAGCTGGCTAGCTGCGTCTTAGCGCTAGCGATAGCATATTGCGCTACAAAGCTCCGATAAGTGAAGCACTCAGGTAGTGTACATAATTGTCAGTACGCCATTTTTTTATTACAAAGCTTTAATTGGGGACGACGCATGTGTGCTTCTTATTTGTTTATTAAAACAATAATAAACAAATTATAAAAATGGTTTGTAAAAAGTGTCATTCAAATAAAATTTTAAATAATCAATTGAATGTAATTATTAGAAAATATAAAAAATAAATGAAATGTTAACTCAAATAAGAAAACAATATCGGGTATTAACAGTTCAACTGTCTTAATGTTCAAACCATCTTTGTCTACTTTTATTTTTTAAATTCTTGAATCACTTCCTTGTTACCCACAATGCCCAAATTAGATCTGCATTTAATTTAAAATGTCTTTTAAAGCTCACTTTACATTTTTTCACAATCTATTAAATGGTATTATAAATATAACTTTGAGGTTGCCTTAAACACTCAACCCATTGTTTCATTTATACTTTTATTTTGAAATGCTTGCTACACCCGCTTGGCCACTTTTTAAATTAAAAAAAATGTTAATATTTTTTAAGCATTGGATTTTGAATAATTAAAGAGATATAACAAAGATTAAACCAAAATATAGAATTTTCCTTTTCTTAACTCTATAATATTTATTTATTTTTTTTAAATCCTCATAACATTTTTTATTTATATGTTATTCTCAAAAAATATTCTTGGGCGAAATTAAATACAAACCTGTAAGATGATCGAAACAAATAAATAGCTAAGTGTCTTATGGGTCAATGCAAATATTTTAGTCTATTTTAGCGTATTGGATTTTAGTTTGAAAATGTTACAGTACTTCCTTATTTCCACCCTAATTAAATACTTGTGGCTAAAACTGAATGGTTTTTACTCATCATAACAAGCGCCGCATGCTAACATTAGTGACAAAGTGTACCCTGGCTGGTCTTCCAACGTGACACAAAGTAGGCAATCAGCAGGCGCCATTGTCATGACAGGCGCTCAAACAAGTTGGTGTTGCATTGGAATGACATAAAAGCGGCAAGTTTAAGGTTAAACTGTTCCTCACTGTTGTTTTAAGTGTGGGGACCAAAATATTTTCTGGGCGGCTTCATTCCTACATTTGAGCTTCCCATCCTGGGGGGGTTAAAACAATGCCGGCTCGCTGCGAGGCGGCTTTTTATCCGACAAGATGAAGCGGTCAGCGAGACCCCCGGGGTGCTCCCAGCATGCCCGACATAGTCGGGGGTCCAACCCAGCAGAAGCGAGGTGTGGGTCTTTAGTGTGGGGCAGGTGGGGAAAAAAAAAAAAAACGAGCCCAGTTTTGTGGGTTTGGAACCACCTGCGGGCGGGCTGAGAACAATGTGCGCTCTTCAAATGCTAATGTTAGTCTATACACATGGCAGAAGATATTTCAAGGTAAGCATCACTATAGTCCGAAATGCGATGGGCGGCAAATTCAATTATCTTGGATGGTAAGTACCAATCAGCACCAGAATAGTTGATATTTTAAGTGTTTTGGACAAATCACAATGGACTGGGCCAAACGTTGCGTGGGAGTATAACGACAAACTGTGCGCGGCATTGCCGCAGTGGCGTGCGGGAGTATCAAGCAGCCTTAAAGCGGAAGTCAACCCAAACATATTTTTTTCAAGAATATGTTCCCAGCAGGCCCACTAATTGAAAGACGGAATTCTGATTCATTTTGCGTTTGTGGAATATATAAGTTCAGCAGCAAAAGGCACTCGTATTTAGCCATCTACGGGGGCGGCCATTTTGTCTTCCGTCGACTGAAAATGACATCGCAACTGCTCACAACGACCAATCGCGGCTGACCTGTTTTCTGAATCTGAGCCGTGATTGGTCATTGTGAGCAGTCGTGATGTCTTTTTCACTTGACAGAAGGCCAAATGTCAAGGTCAAAGAAATGTCAAATGAGTAAAATGTTTTCCCTCCAACTTTGTGGACACACACAGAGTCGGTAGCTCATCGCACAGCTGGTCTTTTTTTGGGCAGCAATTGCCTTTGACGTTCAGGAGAACATCGGAGTTTCTCTGGTAAAAATGACAAAAATACAGTAGATATGCAGTCATGTGTCAAATTAAAGTTAGTGATGATTGCTTCCTTTATCTATAATTACGTTGTCAATGCACATGTCGTCATATGGTGTTCTAACAGCCCCAAAACGTTTTTTTGTTTTCACTTGAAATGACAATGGAAACACACAGCAGGCAAAAGCAATTATCAGTCACCCTTCTGGAAGTTTTAGGCAAGATCTGCACAGTCATTTGCATCCATGCTGAGTGAAACACAAGCATTACAACACTAACTGAGTGAGCGGGGAAGGATTTTATTGGGTTTAAACATGGGCCAAAGCCGAACTCTTTTATCTGTTCAAGCATAATATTCCCCCTCAAAGTGTCTTCGCACCGAGAGCCCGCTGAAACACGGATTTCATACATGGTTTAATCCTTTAATTTGATCGTTCAAATCCGCCCCTTCTCTGCATGCTTCTTCACACTGGGGAGATTGGTGCGCCTTGGCTTGGTGTAATACGACAAGTGCGCGAAATCTCCCATAAGTTTAAATGTTTCTTTTATTAGTCTGAGAGGTCACAGCGAGAAAATAGTACTTACTTCTTCTATAGTGCTGATTGATTTTGCGTTTTCTGAAGAGATATCTCAAGGCAACACCAGCAAAGTTTATCTTACAAAATTAGAAAAAACACGTTCAAATTTAGGTTATGTCTCTCACGTAGGACCCGAAATCCGTCCTACTCTATCTAGAGCGCTTCCAAGTAATGCGTCTAATTTTGCCTGAAGTTGACTTTGGGACTTTTGCAAGTTCTCAACTACCCGAGTTCAATTTGTTTTGCAGCCACAAAACACCAACATAAATCCAGTGTCGGGAGCCGAGCGGAGCGGCGTAGTAAACAATCAAGATGGCCGTGCTTGATATTCTGCCGCGATACATCGCGCGCTTTGATGGGCTCTGATAGAGATTCTGTGTAATACCGGCCGCCGGCATTCCATTAAGACACATTCACGCCGCAAGGCAGCGTGGAGTTTTCTGTTCCACTGAGCACCACCATTTCCCTTTTCATTTCATTTCTTTTTTTTTTTTTTTTTGAACTGTCTCTTTTTATTATGAAAGGATACCATCACCCTGCGCTGGATTTCAGCACCTGGCACTGATTCTGCTGCAGTGATGGATCACTCCATCATCAGTCCAAAGCTACGCACCGTTGTTCTTCTTCTCAAAAGCCGATTTGAAATTGATTGAAAAGTAGGGGGGGGGTGAAAAAAAAAGTTTTCCTCCTCACACAATTAAGTGTCACTAGCGAAGCATCGACGGCAGCGATCAATGCAGCGCGCCCCCCCCCCCAAAAAAAACCCCGCAACTAGCATTGTGTCTGGTTGAGCCATTGATCCGGTACACAGACTCCATGCCGGGGCAATCGCAACAGGGAAGTCAACAGAGAAGGAGCACTAACAAAATAGCTTGTTTTCTTACCTCAAACCTGTTTCAAGGTGACTTGATAATGAAATTAGACTGAGGTTAGGGCTTTGCAGTCAGTATTTTGGGGATTCGAAGTTTCGAGGTTATGGTCAGGGCTTATGGATAGGGTGTAATAGATAGGTAAAGGATTTTGAGGTAAGGTTAAGGTTTGGGCCTGTGGGGGGAGATTTCATCGAGGCTTCGGGTTTAGGGTAAGTGTCAGGATCAGGGTTTAAGGTCTGGGATTAGTTTTACAATTAGGAGTTAGGTTTAGGGGGTTTGGATTTAGGGTTTCAGGTCAAGGTTTAGGGTTGGGGGTTGGTGTTCAGGGTTTTAGTCTTCCAGGTGAATACGAGGTTTGTGCCAAAACTTGAGCTTTTCCAAAGTTTCAAAGGACGAATTGTGAATTCTTTGAGCAAATCTCGTTATCTCACATTTCAGCCATTCGACTGATGTTGTGCTCACTTATGCATGAGAACTCAAACCGACAACCAGATTGTCCTCCATAAATCCACAAAGCAGAGGCAGCCTTCCTGACTTACTTTCTTACACCCCCCTCCCCCCCACGGAGGATCCCAAAAGTAAACCACCTTCACACACCGCTGCCTGGATTTGATTTATTAGCTTCTCGCCGCCCGTCTCATCCCGTCCCAGACTTGCTGCTCGCTATTTGCATTGAATGGTGAAAATGTCAGCAAATCCTCCTACTGAGAAGATGATCCTTCACAGAACGACCACAGGGGAGAAATTACTTCACTGGTGCGCCCTTCGTTTCTTAGGCATATTCGTCACGGTACGCCGGAAGGTGAATTGAGTAGAGCAACTCTTTAAGACGCCTTTTAGACTTTGGGTGGTAACATTAGAGTTGGGGTTATGGTTTAAAGGTTTAGGGCAAGGATTATGGTCGGGGTTTATAGTTTTGAGGCATTATGGTTGGTGGTTGGGAATTTAGTTTAGGGTTATGAGTTTGGTTGGTGTTTACAAATAGAGCTTGGAATTAGGGATGGGGGTTAATTTAAGGATTTGAAGTTTAGCCTACGGGTAAGCATTAGTGTTAGGGATCATGTAAAGGGTGACGGTGGAGACTTGGGTATGGTTAAGGTCAAGGTTTAGGGGTTAGGGTTTAAAATAGGTATTTATGGTTTAGGGTGAAAGATAAGAGTGACGGGTTGTGTGTTAAAGTACGGGTAACAGTTAGGGTATGGATTAAGATCAGGGTAACCGGTTTTGGTTAAAAAAAATTGCATTTTTTTTTTTGCAATTCTGTTTGCCCAGCAAAAGCCCTTTCTGAGTCTTGATTTTGTTGATTCATAGTTTGAGGAAGTTAAAAAATGATTTGGGGTTTGAGTTTAGGGTGAGTTAAGTGTGGTATTTGTCTTTCAAGCTGTGGAAATTTGAAGGGTTTGGGGACTATTTAAGGGTTGGGGTTTGGATTTGGATTAGGGTAGTGAGTCAAGTGTGAAAGTTTAGTCGCCGACGGACAGCCGTTTAGAATTAGAGGCGGACCGGCTTATAGATTGGTACTATTTTTCCCGTCTGGAAAAAAAGACGAATAACGCACGCATTTCTAGTAAAATGCCCAGCTCTTAATTTTAAGTTTGGATAGTAACATTTTGAATATGCAGAAGCAGAGGTGTCTTCCCTGGAAGTTCTTCAGGGATGTTGGCGTTATTAGTTGTTGTCTAAAATGTCAATTTGTTGGAAGACAGTCTTGAGCAGCCTCACGGGGAAACTTATTGTACTACTAATAAAAAAGTGCCATTTCCTGTTTTGCTTTTTGGATTAGCTTTTTCCTTCCTGGGAAAAAAAAACCCCATGATCCTCATGGTTTATTTGGCAGCCTCCGAGCACGTCTGCTGTTCCTCAAGGCAACGTCCATAAGATGGCTCGTCTGCGCTGATGACTGCACCTGATTTAATTTGGCTCCCAACGAGCATCACAATCATCGTTTTCCATTCAAGAATGCGAACGTCGCCATGTTTGTAGACAAACAAATCTGCTTTGAAGCAGACGGCCGCAAGAGAGAGGGGGGAAAAAGGGATTAAGCAGGCATTTTCCTTTAAGGAGGCCACATGGAAAGTTTAACAAGGAATGCTGGTTGTTAATCACGGAGATGCTGAGTCCGTTGCCTGTTCGGTGACCAATCCCAGCGCGCCCTCAAGAATGGATTAGGACAAAATGTCTACAGTCCGATCTCAATCATGCATTACATATTCATTGTACTAAAACGTGTCCCATTGTAAATGCAATTTAGAACGAGTTATTTTGCATGAATGTATTACTTTAATTTCTTTTTATCTATCTATAAAAGTGCATTCAAAGTGCTCATTTTTTTTAAACGTGGAATTATGTCAAAAGGAACCATTTTATTATATTTTTCAAATTGAAATAAATCAAGGGTAATTTTTAAAATGCCATTAAAATGTATGTTTTAATTTATTAAAACGATATATTTTTGGACTTGATTAAATGATTTTGAAAAAATCTTGAGTATATGCATACAGGTCTTTGAACTTTCAGTATTAACTGTTAAAATTGTATATTATTCAACAGTATTTCATTGTATTGAATTTGATTTGCATTTAATTTTTGGGCGGTAAATGTAAACAGACTCTTTGAATTGTCAAGAATGAATAAACTGTCAAAAAGACCAATTCCATTGTCTTTATATTTATCCATTTTCCAATCGTACGTAAATGTAAACCAATTAACGTATCCTTGAAATTTTAGGAATTGATCTACCACAGCAATTCAATTGAATTAACTGAAAACTAAGTTGCTGAGGTTGCATTTCCCACCTTGGAAAATTCCGTTTCATTGTTATTGTACAGCTTATGAAATCACCTGAGCGACTTATCGGCACTGCCAGCCACCGTTGTCGGTGCATACGCGATCGATAGAAAATAGGAGCCAATGACATGTTTATCATGGCCCGCCATCATCGCACACGTCAAGAATTATTGACGGCCAAGAAAAAGATTGAACAAATGAAAGCGGCGACAAAGGCGGGCGCTTGGACAATTTCAACCAGATGAACCTTATCTATGTGCCGTGTGTCAATCTTGGATGTGACCGGACGGGATGTTGCTGAGGTTTCCGTACAATCACCGCCATGTCCCGGCTGACCTTTGCCGTTGCCGCTTTTGTCCCTTCAAATATAGCAAACTTTGAGAATTTGGCAAAGCTGGCGGTGCAAGAGAGGGTCTGTTATTTGCCCATGCGGACGGGAATGGAAACAAACTGGCTCACTTATGAGCGTGGCACCGAGCTGACGGGCCCGACGGTTCAAACTAATAAGCAGTCACTGGATATCACGCTGGGTTGAAAGACAAGATGCGGCCCCGCCATGTCTATTTATGTCACAGTGACTTTGTCAACGCTAGTGTCTTGTCGCGCAATAATAGGCTTCACAGGTCGGCAGTACTGCGGGAAATGGCGAAAACCGCATCACGTTGAACGCATGGATTGAAACTCCATTGACGCTAACAAACGAGGACAACAGAGGAGAACAAGAGGCTCCTGTATCTACTTCTTGGCGTGTTGGTAAAAAGACAATTTGTATCCGAGGGTTGACTGAGGGGAATGAAAAAAAAAACCAAGAAACCGGCTTGTTACTTGAAGACTACAGTCAGAGTGGACAAATGATAAACAACGATAAGAGAGGGAAATGAGGGTCTAGAAATGTTGACAAAGCTAAAAAGACAAATGATATTCGGGAAGCGACTGAGGGCCATGAAAAAATAGCCTGCCGCAATTTTAGGTCATCACTAGTATGCCAGGAAACTGCAAAAAAAAAAAAAAAAAAACAGTTGTATTCGAGGAGAAGTTGACGATCGTTTGAAAGAAGAGACTGAGGGCTGTGAAAAAACGGAGAATGAGGCTTGGCTTGGCTCAGTGCAGTGCGGCCTCTGTATTATTGCAGGTAACTCCAAAAATATGTCAAATTGAACCTGGCCTAAGCTAGTTTTCAAAATAAGGGCCTCTACGTAAGAAAGCATAATATAGTGGTGCCTCGAGATACGACTGATGGAGACTCAGCTCCTGTCTCGGCTACTAGTATGGCAGTAATATTATTCGTTCTTTGCAGAAGATAAAGAATATTGGCCTTTTAGTATTTGATGATCTCTACATGTGCTGCAGCACTTGTTGTGTTTAAAGTGTAATAACACCACCACATGGAAGCTAATTGTTAGCCTGAGCGCCTGTGGAGTTTCACATTGTGTGTTAGCACTCCGGTAGTGGAGGCTACAGTATGTGGTTGCTTTAGTTATCCGCCAAACTGCTGCTGGTTGCAAAACGAGGTGAGTCACCTGCCACCATATAGCGCGCCAAGGTAAAGTATCGTATTTGGTATCTTGAAAAGTCTCGTCATTCATATCTGAAGGCACCTTAAAACTGATCATTTGCTTTCGTGGTTCAAGAGTTAAGCTGACGCCAGGAGTTCACAACAAAGCCCTTTTCACACTGGACTTGCTGAGTGTGAAAGGGTCGTGCAGCAGCGTGGAACGGCAACGGCGCCCTTGCTTCCCAGCGTGCCCCATATTTGAAAGAGACCAGCAGCAGACAAAAAAGGGAATGGTGCATCCTTTCCTAATGGCTCGGTGGGATTTGGGAGAGTTAAATCTCCTTCATGGGCTACAGTTCCAGCAAGACTGTAAAGCCGGTAAAGTATATTCCAGGCCACCATCCAGCTCCTCTGCTATTGGAGGCGCTTGCCTGACGTCATGGCGACGCAACTCTCGAATAGAGCATTTTTTGTTTTGTTAAGTTGAGGCGCCTTGCCTGCGCCGACCAGCGATCCTCGATTCCGTGGTGCCCGCCCCACTACACACACAATGAACGGGTTCGTCGATGCAGCCGCTGCATCCTGCTAAGTGCAGTGTGAAAAGGGCTCGGGGCTGTATGGAATCATCAATCGATCGTACCGATTCATTCAATAGTAGCTCAGGTGTTTTTTGTTGACTTCTCGGGGGTCATTCTACTCGAGCCCTCCTCAGGTCTGTCAGCGCAGGAGGAGAGCGGCGAGCTTGTCAGACAGGGCGAGCGCGTCGAGAAGGATCGGCGCCGTCCATCCGCCGACAGCTCCAAGTGGCTGTCGTCTTGGATTTGTCGCCGTCATCCGTCACCGGCGGCGCCTCGCCCCGCCACTCACGCGCGCGTGCGTGCGTGCGTGCGTGCGTGCGTGGCCTCTTGTCAAAGGTGAAAATGATACTTTGCCCAATTTTTTTTTCCCCTCCGCCGTTTATAATTGGCTCGTTCTCCGGAGGCCGCCGAGCGACTGCGAAGGGTTTGCAAAGTGCTAATGAAGAGAATTAGCAAAGACAGCTGTTGTCAGCTCCGAGTCTTGCCGCCTTGAAAGTACAAGGAAACTGAATGATGAAGCAATTAACTTTCCTGGGGAAAAAAAATCCTGTAGGTTAGCATGTTTGTCTCAGCAATGCAAATTTGGCTACAGTGAACCGCTGTTTCTCATGGGCATGGTAAATTCCACACCCATTTGCAATAGGATTAAAATCAATCCGTTTCCAAGCAGAAAACATTTTGCTGAGGTCGCCTTGATTCAGCTGCACAGCTCTAAATGAGAAAAGACTACAAGAACAAGCATCAGACATGAAACCGGCCAATCATTGCAGTTTCACGGATCATTCTATGTTTTAATTGTTGAAATTGTAGAATGTTCATTTATCAAAGATGATGTTTATGTACATTTTGACGTCTTTTCTCCAAGAAGCACTAATTAGATTATCTGTGAAGGAAAAACAAAATGCCAATTCTGTGCAAGTAGATGCAAGTCAACTCATTCGCTGCAAGCTGTTTTTCACACGAGTTTCTCATATAGCTAGCTGACTTAGAACATTATTAAGAATATTAAGACCCACGGAATAGTTTTTTTGACGAGAGACGCACCGAACCCAAACCCAAAAGAAAAAAGTAGATTCTCTTCTTCCACCATAAAAGTTGTTTCTGTTCTTTTGTAATAAGCACAAGAACATGGGTTGGTTTCACCAAAAATCCGAGTTTCAGACCAAAAAGCAGAGAAAATGTGCCTTTTGTGAAAAGTAACGTCAAGCAGAACAAGACTGACATTAATATTTTTCAAACTATGAAACAAAAACAAGACCGAGAAAGAATTTTTGATGGCAAAATGTATTACTGTACCGATCTACAACTAAGAATAGCCATATATTGATAAAAGCCTTTTTGGCACACACTTTCAAATAACTTCTTGACACGCATACAACATACATACCGTATTTAAACTCTGTTAAAATGTGAGGTGCCTAAACTTGTCCAACTTCCGTGCCGGCATTGCACTCCCTCTTAGTTGAAGTGACAAGTTGGGATTCACTGCCTGATTATAATCTTCTACTCAAAAGCTGTGCTGATCCCAAATTCAAAGCGATGCAACACCGCCATCGACAACGATTTGTTTGTTATCACAGTGGTTAAAAAAAAAAAAAAAAATTCAAGGACAAGCTCGGCGAGACCCTCATCCACTGCTACCCATTGAAAACCATACTTGACAAATATATACATTGGTGTATAATAGTCCAAGGCAGGGAATGACTTCATGCTGGGGGAAAAAAAAAACGCCCTAGATAAAATTTCAATGCACGTTTGGTATCGGGAGGAATAAAGTACATCTCAGAAAGAGGCAAAGAGATACAAAAAAAAAAAAAAAACTTGTTTTGAATAAGGTCATTGTTGTGCGCTAGCCAGAGGCTAAGCTACCCTGTGTTTACAAATCTGCACCCAATCAAATGTTCTGACTGGAAAGTCAAACTACATGCGCTAGTTCACACTCCTTATAAATAATTTAACTTCATTTTTTGAAAGGTACAACTCTTTTGGCTGATCAAACGGGTTGCTTGCAATGAATTCTGGCCAATTTTTCCAATGGGTGCACACATGAGTCTAATTTTATTCTGTTCATTTAACATGCACTCCAGTTTGAAACGCAGCCAGGAAAGCGCACTGTACTTATTATTCTAATTTTTTTAAATCATACCACTGCAAAATATTCACAGGGGCGACCAAGCCATTTCTCATTATTATTATTATTATTATTATTATTATTATTCCATTGATTCCGTTGTGGGTGCTGTGTGCGTTAGTTGCTTTGGGGGCCGTGTGGCTCAGGTGTGGGGGGGATATCCAGCCAGTCATTTTAGTATTACACCCATAAATAATAGATCAGCTTTTAAATGCAGATTCTAATAGGGTGAGACTCAATCAGCCTTTTGTGGTCTGACCTTAACTCTGGCCGAACAAATGACTGCAAACTCACTTTTTTTTTTTCTCTGATTAGGAGCTTCATGCTTTGCCACACCGCTGTAACCGCACTATTGTGCGTGCGTGCGTGTGTGGGTGTGGACACTGTCCTCCCGGGTTAGCTGTGGTGAATCTTTACAGCGCTGACACGAGACAGATTCACTCTCATTGGCGTCTCGTTGCCGATGCATTATTTATTAACGAGCACTTTTAAGTCTACCCACTAAGGTCAACACTTGACACTTAGGGAGCTTTAAAAAAAAAAAAAAAAGCGTTATTATTTGTTTAATGCATTTGTTAATGTGCCTAAATATCTTATTTGATTTTCGTCAAGCAAACCATGGACAAAATGGGATGGTCACGAGAAAGCGCAGCGAGGCGGGATTGGGCGAACACGACAGCCCGTGATGGCCATGAAAGCCCGGCAACATTTGAGGGAGTCCCAAAAATGGCCGCGGCGGCGACTGTTGGGATAAGAAATCGAAGTAAAATCGGGTTAACGCAACTAATTCTGATGTCATAGGGTGTGTCAAAACTGTGACGGACAGCAAGCTGTTTCACGTCCTGCCGCATTTGGGACACGATTTGTGCCGTTTTTCTGCGATTGCCGCGGCAAGCTAGGGCGTATGGTATTCCGTCGCATTCGGTCACGGCGCGTGACGATTTACGGGCATGGCACCATACAGAGCGCCGCATTCTACTACGCTCTGGTACACATTGTATGATGAAAAAACTTTCACAATTGTATCATTATTTGTGTATGTATTCTTCTCTGAATCCATTTTTATTTTATCATTCTTATTCTTGCCGCAATCATTTCATTTGGAAGGTTATGTATGAAATAAACAGAAGATATTTTCCTTCATCAAGTAAGAGAGTAAACGTGGTGTTTTTTTCGGGTTTTTTTTCCCCCATATAGAAAATGCAGAGCTAGAAAACACTTCTGCACACTCAATGTGACCAGGCGTCAATATTTGAAGAGACAAACAGAGATGAGGATCAGAACGAGACAAGCAAACGACAGGCTGCCCAAACACAACAATCACTTATCGCGACTTTAACGGGTCTGCTCTCCGATTAAGTCTTGATGGAAAAATGCTGTTCTTCCTCTTCTCGTGCTGATGAATCAGTTAAGCGTGACGCACGGCAGAATTAAACACTTTGTTGTTTTAGATAAAAGTGGGCCTTTATTCTCCCCTCAGCCACCTTGCTCTTGTTTTTCCTCATTTGGGGTGCAAATGTGTTAAAAAAAATAAAAAAAAAGAAAAAAAAGTCAAAGGAGGAGCGTGCAAAATGTTCACAGGCACGAGATGAGAGCAATGAATTATTAATTATCTGTGCACTTCTGAGGTGGCAAATTTAAAAGGGCTGTGTTTGTCTGTTTTTTTTTTTTTGTGGGGATTAAGAAAAGTAAAATGGGTGTGTGGTCTTCCACTTTGTGTGATGATCAGATTGCCCAAAGAAAACTTTCAAACTTGCCCAGCGGCGTCATTTAACACGTCTCATTTTGCAGGTCACAAATCAAGAGACAAACTGTTTTTGTTTTCTCTTTCCTTTTGTTTGTATGATTTTGTTCTCTCTCTTACCACCACCCCTTCCCCCCTCACAGTTAATTCAATTTATTCTTCTACTATGCTCAGGAATAAAGTTAAAGGTCCTAGCGAGTTTAAACGCATAAAAAAAAAACGAAAAAAAAAAACCGAATTACATGTTAACACGGTTGGATTTTCTTTCACACACAGATCAATATATAAGATTAAATCAATTAAATCAAACGCTACACAATGCCTGCGGAAGGATTTCTGAACCCTCATCATCTAAATGCTAATTACTTGTGCAATTACTTTTGCAAAGTGTTGCTTCTCAACTCGCCAAACTATTAGCTTCAATTTGCCGGCTAATTGCGAGGCGGCGCGTCGCTCCGCTCCTCCAACGCGTTGACTGTTATTTCCCACTACGACGTAATCGGATGACTGTGAGGTGCAGCCGAGGGAGGTTAAAATCACATTGTCTTGTGTGTGTGAGTGTGTGTGTGTGTGTGTGTGTGTGGTTTTTGTTGCCGTCTTAAATCTAAGGCCGAGGAGACATTTATAACTTATAAAGAGAATTTATAAAGCGAATTTGCACACTCCACTCCAGGACCATGACCATCACTACATCAACCCGCCCCCCCCTCCCCCCGTTTATTTCTGTAGCTTTAAATTTGTATGAGTCTGTTTCTGGTGGCTGCTTCACATCTGTGTTGCATGACGATGACCAACTGAAAACAGCACCATTAAATTACTGCACATTTTGTTTGATTTCCATCCATGGAAATGGAGCCAACCGACTACTGGAGACTCCGCTCCTCTCTCAGATTTTCCACAGTTGTAGTAGTTGTTCTTTGGAGAAGATAAATATGTTCCTGTGAGTATTGTCATATTGTCGGTCTCCATGTGTTGCTGCGGCTTCTGTATTCCGATAGGTATTGCTTACAGGGTAACAAAATTGCCACATGGATGCTAATTGTTAGCCCACGGCATTTCCCAACGTGTGCTAGCATCAAGCTAGTAGAGGCGCGGTTGCTTTAAACACACCATGTGTAATTCTTTTTGGTTTATGGTTAGTTTGACAAAGTGGCAATAAAAAGCTAGAAGCCTTTTTCTAAATAATAATTTTGAATGATATGTACCAAACTTCTGCTTGTTATGAAGTGAGCTGAGTCACCTGCCACCACACAGTGCTCAAATGTGCGCTCACAAGTCAAAGCCCGAAAAATCTCAAGGCACCTCCATACAAACCTCTGGAACACATGACTTCCCTTCACATTATTTCCTATGAGAGAAATGATTTTGAAATGAGAACAACCAGGGAGTCAGACTTTCTACTGTAGGTCATGACATGGACTATAAAGGTGGGGGTCCCTTTCTCTAGTATTTTCATTTTTTTTTTTTTTTTTTATGACGACTGCTATTTTTGTTGTTAGTTTTACAGGTTGAAAACATATCGTGGACCTACAGGGGCTCGTTTGCACCTTGTCACACGTCAGCTCCAACAGCCCCAGACTACATCGAGAACACCTTAATGAGGGCCCACTCATTGGTAGCGTACGTGTGAGTATTGTGTGTGTGTGTGTGTGCGTGTAGTGTGGGGGGGTGGGTGGTACTTACTTGTTATTTAAAGCTGGGTGAGAGCTAATTAAAGCATCCTAATAGCCGCTATTGTCAAGTTGTTCATAGAGCGCTATCAGGACACTACAGTTGTTATTGCACTTAATGCTAGCACGAAGGCATACTTGACGGTGATGCACACCTCCCCCAGGAGCACACACACACGCATACTCACTCGACTTCCGAGCGTTGTTTTTTCGTAGTCACTCCCAAATATATAGGGCCTCATTTCATTGGCTTAACGACCCCGTTTCAATTATCTTAATGAAACGCGCTGAAGTGCAGGCAGAGCCACACAGTGTCACGCGCACGCACACGCGCACGCACACACTATGTCTTCATTATGAGGCCTGTCCGGTCCCCCGCGGAAACAACACAAGTTATTTATTGTGTCCTCTCATTTCTTTCAGAGTTATATTAATGATGTCGGCCTAACAGGTTGCATCCATATGCTCACAATTGCTTTTTAAATAGCATTGTGGAGCCAAACATAGATTTGAAGACGTTGTCAGAGAAACTTCAGTTTTAGTCGTCCAGGAAAGCAAAAATCTCTAATTGGCAAATGGACACTGGCTTTAAGACATTGTGGGAAAATGTGGATAAAAATCAAATTCCATGCAACACAGATATGAAGTAGTTGTCAGTTCTTATACAACTAATGGTGTACATACTTTATGTTCCATATCATCAATCAAAAGACATACAATCTCATATTTAGTGTATTGTAGAAGTTTCTGAGGTAAGGAAAAAAAGAAAAAGGTGACAATTCGGACCATATTTGCGCAGGTGACGGAAAAATCAATATTCCGCGGCCGGGACTGCAACCTGACAGCTCAATAAGCTTTGGGAAAAAAGAGGGTGTTCTTTCTTATTCCACCGTAACTCCTTGAACATCCTGCATTCCCTTCGGGGACTTAGCAGCTCAAGGCACCTCGCTTGTTTCACATGACGAGCTCCTGCCGACAAAGCGAACAGGGATAGCCGGCGTGCCGCCTGGAACTTGCAACTGCAACGCTCTGACAAGATGACGACCAGTCCGTCTGTCCATCTGGCCTCCAGCGGCATCATTACCTCATTCGGATACAATAAAAGAACTGATGCGCGGGAATCTCTGCGGAAAGTCGCCAGAAAGCTCTCTATCATGTGCGGCAAAGTCAGGTTATTGCAGGCGACCAGTGGTGGCAAATAATATTTCATTTCTGAACTTTAAGACTAGGTCAGTGATTTGAGATTTGTTTTTCGAAACACATTATACAAGTTTGAAGGTAATTGCTGAAAAAATATGCAAAGACTGAGAACTATGTAGTACTCACTTGAGGAGAAAAACTGTAGCATTACAGTAAACAGTTTTTTTTTTTTCTACCGTTATCAGTTTTCCTGTCGAGCTAGCTAGCTATGCCTACTGGTATTTTTTATTTTTTTAATTATACACAGCCAGCATGTGGACGGCTAATGTGGCTGCTTTTAGAGCGCCTTGTAGTACCTTTATCACCTCTGGAGCGAGAGGACGAAAGAACTCCACACGAGGCGTTACGCGCGTTTTTATTTGCCTGGAATTTGCATGAATAGAGAGCTCAGCTGTTAAGCAGCTGCGTCGCCACACTAGTTTTATATTTGGCTGCAGCATGGGACACGTCTTTTTTTTTTTTTTCTTTCTGAGGAACACAACTCATTTATGTGGATGATTAATCATCTTATGAATATTAACGTTCTCCACCAAGGTGTGACCCCCGCATTGTCTTTTTCATCTATTCCATTATCACATAAAAAAAAAATGCCAGAAAAACAACAGTCCGACTTTTCGTGTGCGCCAATTGAAGTGTGTTTTCATCATCTAAAAGGCAGCAATAATACTGATGTCTTACAAGCAACGCTACTCTTATTTAATTAATATTATCATCAACTAGTATTCTTTAGAGTTTTAACGGTTTGCCCCCTTAGTTTCAAAAGCATTAAATTATCTGAGCCTTTTAATGTGCCCACTTCCTCCAACCTTTAAAAAACCCTTGTTGTGAAAAGTCAGTTAGAACCTTTAGGGTTAACATCGCTATAACATTTCCAAAATATATGAAAACTGAGAACTTATTGTTTGCGTCTGGGCCCGTGGGTCAAAGTGATCCCATCGCAGTGCCTTCCATTTAATGCATTTGATTTGTAGCACGGTAGTTTAAACCGACAAGGACGCATCTTGTTAAACTTTTACGATGTTTGTATGTGCGTGGTAATATTGCCGCGAACGAGTGATGTTTTTATGTCGATACGCGTGGGTTCTTTAAGAGGTGGGCATGATTTTTTTATGATTGTGACGACAGCATGGAAAACCGTTGACAAATAATTAACGGAGCGACTTGGGACAGGGGGGGGCAAAACGTCGCTGCGAATTAACTACAGTCTGCTGTTCCGTGCGGGTAGCTTTACATCGGTAACGGACAATAACGCCAGATGGTACGCTTGTCAACGCACACACACACACACACACACACACACACACAGGTGAAAATAACAGCAACCTGTCCCATGTCGCACCAACCGACACTGTGATTGCTTGCGAAGATTATGGAGCATCGCTTAAACACGTGTCGGAAATTCCCATCAGGAATTTCCCGACCCGCCGGCGGTTTTTAGGCGATTTGACCAAATGGTAGAGGGGATCCGAGATGGAGAGCCAGGCACCGGAGGTGTTGGCTGGCTCCCGAGACACCCGTGTTGTAATTAAAGCCAAGACGAGCGGTTTGCCTTTTAGACACGGTTGCTCTCCGTTGCCAGTTCAGCAAAGAGCTTTTGAAAAGCTCCACGCAAAGAAGAGGAGGTGGGGGAAAGTTCGGGTAAAAACAAACAAAGCGGCATCCAGGGAAGAGCGCCACGGTAACGTGCACACACCAAATATAACAAGTGCCTTTATAGGAATGTCAGCTAATTGCGCTTCATCGGTGACAACGGCTGTGGAGGGAGTTGGTGAGACCTGGCGGGGGGCGGGGGGGTGCATAACGATTGGGCAAGCGCCGACGCAGATTTACGATTTGCAACCTTTGAGTTCAGGGGAACTCTGCGCTTAAATTACAACGGTCGTGTTTACCTCCCCGGGAAGAGCGGATCGATGCCATAAACTTCATTTTTAACCAAATGAGCTAACTTGGACAAACTGACAAAATGCCCCCGTATATTACTAAAGTAGCTGATGCATTGCCTCCTACACCTCAACCGTGGCTCGCAGAGAGTAAACAGGAGGGGACTAAGTGATACAGATTCACCGTCTGCCATCTGCGCCTTTAGCAATGAAACTGGCAGTCAGCCCCAAGTCCAACTCTAGACCTTGGAGACCTCACTGCCAGTTATGGGCACACATGACAAGCTGGAAAGGCCCCGATGGACCAAAACGACCTCGGAGGTCGTGAAGCGTCGTGGCGCCCGAACGCGCCGTCTGATTGGTGTAGTGGCCACCGTCGTAGTGTCGTAACCCGTCTGTGAGCGTCTTGGGGGCGTTTACGCACGTTGAATCGGCGTCGCCAGTCGTGACGTTTGGTCACGCCGATTGGCTGTTAGCTAGCAAATCAGCCAACGGCGGATAAACGGTGAGGACGCCTCCGCTGCTTTAATCTTCTAAAGTACAAGAGCGAGGGTTGACAATGTAAGTATTTCACAATACCGTGTCAAGAACGTGAGGGTTTACTTTGCGTGGGAGTTTATCATGAGTGAGGAATATAGCCAAATGCATTGTTTACGTTGTTATAATCAGCCCCCGGCCAACAGCTTTCCGGTTGGATTTTTCTAACAATGAGAAATGGTGACTACCGCCGCCGATGGTATGTAAGGGTATTACATCTTATGCATGCACAGAAGCTACTTTAACGGTCAGCGTCGTTGCCGCGTGTTTTGCCAGCGTGACGTGCCGACAGCCGGCCGGACGCCACAGGGGGTAAGCGTCTGTCACTGTTGGTGAACGTTGTTTTGGTGGATCAGGGCTTTTAGATCGTATGGGGGGGGGATGAAGTTACAAAAAGGCAAGTGCCAATGTAATTTTACGATTAGCAAGTATACCTAAGGCGACTTTTAGACCCTTATTTCAGAATTCTGAAGTAAACCTAAACAATAAAGAAGTCTAACAACTAAAGTACTTTCATTTTACAACCGGTCTCGTGCTACAAAACGTTCCTAGTTCATGCCTGGTGAGGCTTGAAATCCGATTTTGAGTCGGAAAGCAGAACATCGGCAAGAAAATTGACTGAAGACACACAGTGTTTGCCTGCCTTAAGTCGTTAGCTGGCAGACATCAGTCCAAATACCAAACTTGGAGTTCTGAGGTTCTGGCTTTGAATTTGTCTCTGTACCAAATGAGATGTTTTGATGGAGCTGGTGGTGGGCATATAATAAGACTGTAAATGAACATGAGTCACTTGCGGCATCACAACAACAACAGACTGTACGGCTGCAAAAACATAAACATTTCAAATCTTTGTTTGATTTCACAGAAAAGTCAGACCGTCACTGCCTGGAGGTCATTTGCATAATCAAAGTGTGTTGGGGGGGGCGACATTTGAGCAGCGAGGCCGGCGCTCGGAGGACAAGCCTCGCTCTTGGCAGACAGAGAGAATGTGAGAAAATGAGGGTGGAAGGGAAAAATGGTTTGGCAAGAACCCGAGGCGTTGACGGGAGCGGTTTGGATGGCAACCTCCGAGAGACAAGCGGAGGCCAACCGTGACGACGGGCGAGCAGAGAAACATTTCCGGAGGAGAGCAGGACGGGAAGCTAACCACGGCGAGAAACTTGACAGAGGGCCGGGAGTGTCTTACCTTGGTCGACGCCGAGGCGACTGAGCCCGCTGCCGCGATTCCTCGCTTGACCGCCACCTCACCGCCCGATGTCGTCACGACGACGGCGGTCGGCGTGGGAAGCAGTGACGGGATGACGGGGATGGGAAGGAGCCCCGGGCGGTTGTTGCCATTGACGATGGCGGAGGCACAGTTCTGATTGGCTCCCCCGTTGTGGAGGCCCGACAGACGGATGTCGCGCCGCTCCCAAGGTGCCCGGTAGTCCCGTTCGAAGCGGTGGTGGTGGCGTGACATCGCTTCCTCGTCCTCTCAGAGGGGATAGCAAGGGCAGGCCTGAGGGACAAGCACAGTGAAAGGTCCGAAAGGTCAAACGGTTTACCTTTTACGGCCAATGTATGTTACGGGGGCATGAAACACATTGCAAGCATATAGAAAATAAGTAAATCTTCATATTTTTCTAACATTATAGTCTAAAGATGATTTTTCCATTTGATAATTTTTTCACTTTTCATTTAATCGTTTTTTGTCATTTTTGCAATCTGCGTATTTTTCATCTAAGATTTGTTTTTTGTCGCATAACATTTAGTAACATTTGCTCATTTTAAAATGTCTTCTAATATGACCATATTTTGTTATTTGTTTTCAGTCTTTTGTAAATTGCTTTGGCTCTGTAGTTTTGACTTGAGCCACTCACTCCCATGAGCGAAATCACTGACACGTTTCTTGGAGGAATGTTGTTATAATACCGATGACTATAATCATGAAGCTCTTTCCCCAACACTGAAAAGTGGTGTTAGCAGTGGGCAGAACTGCTAAAAAAGCGTTGAGATGTCACTCTCGAATGCTTTTTCCCTCCCTTCACTCTCCGGCCGCCAGACTCTCCCCCACCCCCCCCTTTAATAACCTTGAATTTTCTGAGCGGCTACAGTTGTATTACCTCTAAAAATATGTGAGGCGTAGAGAGGAACACGGTGCTCGTCCGGCGGAACAATGACGGCGGTTTGCGCCAGCTAATATTCTCCCTTATCTCCACAGCTCCACACCTCAGCCAGGAAAGAAGAGGGCAACCGAGTAATTCTTCCACAAAATAGGTAGAGGGCACACATTTTATTTATTTATATCTATATATCTATACATCTATATAGCTATATATATATATATATATATATATATATTTATATATATAGAAATATATATATATATATATATATACATATATACATACATACACACACACGTGTGCGTGTCGATTAGAAGGAAGAAAACAACACGGAAATTTAGGAGTCACACATTTGCAGGGGGTTATTACAGTTTGAGGTGTCACAAAAGCAAAAAAATAGTCGTGTAACTTTAGAAAACACAACTTCCACTGCGCAGGGAACTTGCATGCAATATGTGGTGGTAAGATAACAATACTGAATATAATTATGGCCTTCTCGCAAATCATATCACAAGGAACCTATTTACAATGTGCCGTAAGATGCCATTAGACAAACCACGAACATGTACACACATACACAATATTGTGGAGTGATCACGACTATGTGTGTGTGTGAGAGTCTCATGCAAGTGGCAGCTGCACGACGCGTGTCACCCAAACAAAATCCCGCTACGTTTGCGATTGTGAGGCGAGCAGATGGATTGGAGCTTCCTAATTAGCGAGTCTTAAATTCCCTGCATAACTACGAGTCGACTTTTAAAAGGTCTGTGTGTGTGCGTGTGTGTGTGTCTGAGTGTTTACGCAAACTGGGGACTCAGAGCGGGGCCTAGCGAGGAGGAGGAAGAGGACGATGAGGAGGGGAACCAGACACCGGGAACACCTGTGCGCACTGCCAGAATGGATAAAAACTTAAATTCATCACAACCGCCCGGGGGGATGCAGCGCCAATGGGCATCCGTCCATTTTGTGTCACATCCAATGAAATACAATGGGAGTAAAATGGTGACAGTACTCCCAAACAAGGAATGACAACATAACGCAAGAGCCATTTTAGTCGCAGACGTATTGGCGTGCTAACTGTGCCAGTCGGGGGAACCACACTCCATTCGCTAGTCGGTGTCGCAGCTTTAAATATATTTCGAATGAGTTGTGGGCGTGATGATGTATTGAAGCGCTAACCTCACCGGCCTGGGGAACCTCACTCCATCCTCTTGCCACTAGTCTGTGATATAGCGACACAAACTAATGATGATGATGATCTTTTGACATGCTAATTTTGCCAGCCAAAGGAACATCACTCCATCCATCAGTCGGTGTTGTAGTTGCATGCGCTAGCGAAATAAGTAGAATAAGTTGCAGGGGTGATACATCTTTCGATGTGCTAACTTTGCCAGCCAAGGGAACCTCACTCCATTCGCTTCAATCCATTCCCTTGTTTATGTTGTGGCTACATACATAAATATTGTAAACTGAAATGTGAGGTCACAGATGGATTAAAGCACTCATTTTACCAACCTGGGAACCTCACTATATTCTCAGCAATTAATGTTTGTTTATGAAGAGATAATTACACTTACAAAATGTTTTTGGGGTTGTTTATTTTCCTGCCAGATGACAAACTCGCCGGCGCGTGTAGGTGTGCAAACACCGACGGGAGGTGATTAGCAGAATTGTTTTTTTTTTTTTTTTTTAATTAATAAATAAATCCTTCCTTAAATAAATCCAACTGCCTGTCAACACGTCGGGCGCGCCGCGCTGAAACCACACGGGAATACGCGTGAAGAAGGAAGGAAAGCGACAGATGGATGCCACCAGCCAGCAAATGGCATTCAGCAGCAAAAAAGCCAATGTGTGCGTGAGCTGGGGAAAAAAAGGATGCCGCCATATGCGTGTGTGCGTGCGAAATGTGCAATGTTTGCTTTTTGCCGCCACGTTCCGAATCTGCCTGCTACCGATACTCCCAAAGAGGACCGGCTCCATTTCCAATCTCTGGTCGTATATACTTCTATTGACCCGGTGGCAGCCCTGCTACGCGCATACACGCGCACGTACACACACACACACACACACACACACACACACACGTGTACACACTCGCTGGACTAATGACCAATTCATCCGTCAGGCGAGCGTGCGTGCTACAAATGAGCCTCGCCGCAAGTGGATCTGCTGTAAGTTCTACAGGAACAAGATATTGCTGTAAATGAGCATCCCCCCGCGAGACGTGCACAGAAAGCCGTGAATATGCTGACGGATCCTCCAGGACAACACAATGTTCATGCTGACATTTAAATAGAGCAAGCGGTGCAGGAGTAGAAACGTCAAAAGCATCACAGGCACGCGCACACGCATGGACAAGCGATAAAAGGGCAAACGTGCCCTGCAACAGGAACCATTTTGGACGTTCCTCTTCTGATTGGCTTTGTTGACGGAGAAATTTTCTGAAAAAAAAAAGCGAACTGATGTTCAGGGAGACAGATGCGCCCAGGAACAGGAAAAAGTCTAAACGTCAACTGACATTTGTCTACGCTAGTGATACTACTTTCGTGATAGTCATAATAGGGGGGAAACATCTACTGTATACGCATCATGATATCCTCGCAAAACAAAAACATTAAGTATGTGAAATAATATTTCATTCATGTGCCACTTGTGCTAAAATTCTTGGACGGCGCAAGACGGATACGAGTGAAAGCATTTGCCAAGTTTATTTTCACAAAAAAATTCTCCAGTAGAATCAATATAATCATTGCTTTATTCTGTATGTGTAAATTATACTATTTTTGACATTAGATAGCACATAAAACTTCTACTTTCCAATGTTATCAACTTATTGCCTTCATACAGTATATCAAAATTAGCACAATGGTGTTGTATGTGATGTATAAGGGTAATTGTTTTTAATAATCACTGTAACATGAAGATATGAAGCGTTTGGTCAGAAATTTAGCCAGCCAAGTATATTACAAGCGGAAGCTCAGCGTGGTCGAGAGAGTCCATCTTTTGGGGGATAAGCAAGCGGAGAAGAACCTGCCACCACACCGTTCTCTGGATTGATTCGTCACATTAGTCACTGCAATTAATCCTGGCGCTATGAGGAGAATTAGTACTTCTACTACAATTGCTACAGCTCATTAGTGCTCCGGAAAGAAGAAGGCAGTCAGTAGTGGGCTCTGTAATAAATATAGGACCGTCTAGAAAAAAAAAAAAAAAAAGAAATGGAGGGAAAAAAAAAAAAAAAAAAGCCTGCAGGCCAAGCTGCTGCTTTGCAGCCCAAATAGCTTCCGCTTGGGTGATTAATAGCG
Source organism: Filicampus tigris (assembly GCF_054856515.1). Classification (NCBI taxonomy): domain Eukaryota; kingdom Metazoa; phylum Chordata; class Actinopteri; order Syngnathiformes; family Syngnathidae; genus Filicampus; species Filicampus tigris. The sequence goes on along the minus strand of NC_141236.1, from coordinate 8,181,715 downwards.
ACACGGAGGATGGCTCGGTTTAAATAGCTCCAGTTTAACGGGACAACTGGGAGGCGTTTGACTCACAAACACATGTGAACTTCCAGGTAATCGGCAGAGAGGGTGGCTAATGCTACGCTAAAGCCCATAAAAGAATGAAGCTCATCAGTACAAGTTCATAGTCGCGAGTTCATAGTCGCTATGATGTGTTGGCCGATTTGCCGGGTTCGCTTTTTTAAATTTTAGCACAGTTGGAATTGTACCATACAAACTTAAACCAAAAGAGGCAGAGATGGACATTGCTGACAAAGACATCAACTTCTTCAGATCAAGAGGAGACAAACTGACCCTTTGGTTCTTTTTTTAATTGGGGGCCAGAAGAAGCAAACTCTGACGCTATGTCAGTAAGTGCTGATTAAACAGTTCACAAAGTAAATCTGGTTGAGGGGAAGATAAAGGAAAAGCGTCAACGTTCAGTCACGGTTGAAAATATGTCCTCTCTTGAATGAATCGCGCGCAAGGAGTTGTTGTAGGGTAGGCGCCATTCTCTCAATCGCTCAAAATTCTGTCACTTCGGCCTTCAAAGATGCAAAAAAATCCCAGGAGAGCCTCTGGCTTTTCGCCACTTATCTCACATCAAGTGGCGCTGCTCGCCCTAAAAGCCCTTCTTTGTCTACGCCTTACATTGGTATGAACACACGGCCTTTCAGATACCAACACTGAGCGCCTGGAGAGACTGAAGTGGTATTCAGGATATTAACGGGCCAGCACATGGTCAGGCCGAGGAGGGAGGAACAAACTGGGGCCGCTCAAATGACCAGAAAGATTATTGATCAGGAGACTCTGGACATGAAACTACTACATATCGCTATTTCCATATCGTTCGTGGGAATGTTGAGGAACCCAGTTGCAAAGCCCAAACCACATATGAACCGAAGTGCTAAAATTACTCACACTCCGTTCTTAAATAAAAGTTAAAAAAACACACCAGTAAAAGTAGAATTCAACTAAACAAAAAGTAAGGAGTAGCAAGCACAATTATTTGTTTTTCAATGTAGTAAGTAAAGGTAAAGAAATACTCCATTTCATGTAAATCTCTACTTCCCAACGCTGTAAAAAGACGGACATTTTGCGCCAGGCAGTTTGGTTACTCAGAGCACGAGAGCTCATTTCCAACAATTGTCTGACATCTTAACGAGGGAGTGATTGATCCCTTCATCGCAAAATGACCAGCGGATTAGCCGATAATTAAAATCTCTCATTAGCAGCAGCCTCCGACGCTAATTTGTCATTTGTTACAAATGACTTAGCGGCCCGACGCCTGGCAAAAGGACGTGACCCACCCCTAAAATGTCATCTTAACCCTAAAACAAACCCTAAAACCAGATCCTAACTGCTAAAGCCTTAATCCTAGCCCTAAAACAGAGAAGCTTCAGATTCAGTTTCATAAAACTTAAGAAATCACTGCAGCGCAATTAAGGGAGCAGAGAGTGGCACGCTTATTTTTTTGCAAGTTTAAAACATAACTAACTAACCAACTATATAAATAAAGGAATAGGGCGGGGTGTAAAATGCTGGGCACTAGACGTCAGAGTTGTGAGGTTTTAGGAGCCGGGGGGTTTGGATCTCCACCTCCCTAACCCAATCATCTAACCCGAAAACCCAATCCTACCCTGAGGCGAGGCAATGTTAAGTTTATTTGTATAGCAACATCTCAGCAGTAAGGCAACTTCAAGTGCTTCAAACAGGACATTAAAATACAATGCCAAAGGGAGAAACATTTTAAACGAAAAATATTTCTCAAAAAAAAAAAAAAATAAATAAAAAATAAAAAGGTAAAAACTGCAAATAAACCCCACAAGAGATAAAAACAAAGAATTGCAAGTAAAAGCTACGGTGTGGGGACTTGGAAGTGAAAATGGACAATTTAAAAAGTGATACAGTGCTTTGGTCAAAGGCAGCAGTGAGCAGGTGCGTCTTCAACCGTGATTGAAAAGAGCTCTCAGCAGAGCTGATGTTTTCTGGGAGTCTGTTCCAGATATATGGAGCATAGAAACTAAATGCTGAGTCCCCGTGTTTGGTTCTGACTTTGGAGACGCAGAGTAGACCAGATGACTTAAGTGGTCCGAATGTTTCACACAGTACTAGAAAATCTCTGACGTAGTTTGAAATGAAGGAATATCCGATACAAGTTTGTTGATTCTTTACAAATGTAAGATCCACCCTTTTTCCAACCACTTCCTTGGTCTCACAAACAATCCAGACATGACCGACCCTGCTCGAGCTTGGTACACACTGTCAAGTCAAACCGTGATTCTCTTTAAACCCACCAGTGGTCCGATTGTTTGAGTGAACAAAGATGAGCCACAGTTGATGGGATTAATTAACAGGGATTAACTTTCTCTACCTTCTCTCTTTCACATTCTCGTTTAACTCGCCGTTCCAAAAATCCGACAATTCCCCTGTCCCACTGCAGACTCTGGATTAAGATATGTGTCTGTCTGCATCGTCAGTTGAATCTATCAAAAATCAACAGAAGCGTCTTTATCAATACAAAGGTAATTCATTTATTTCTATTGTCTCTAAATAACAGTATAACCTCACTTTATATCCTAAAATTAACTCAAACCACTAACCTACTCATAAAACCTTCATTCATAAATCCTCCAAACCCCAAATCAAACCAAAACCTTCAACCCCATCCACTATCCACCTGTAATCTAACCTTGAACCCTGAAGCCTAAATTTAAATCATAACCTCAACACAAACCTGAATCATAATCCAAGCACCTTGCCCTTATTCTTCTTCTTCTTCTCCCCTCCACTAACAAAGAGATTCAGCCACGCGAAGAAGAAGAAAGGGAGCGGCGAACACTACTGGACGGCATCAGAGCGGCGACGTGAGATAAAGTGGAAGAAGATGATGAGGAAGAGGAGGCCAAAATGAGAAGCGAGCGCGGCGAGATGGAGGAGTGCTGGGAAAAAAAAAAAAGAAAGAAAAAAAAAAAACACATGTTCTTTCATCAACACAAGCCCGCGCTAAATCACTTTCCTGGCAAGAACAGAGCGGCTGCTATCTCGCCTTTTTAATATGTTGCCAGAGTGACAGTGCGTGATACAAGACGTGGACCAGGAGGTGGGGGAGCTGGATGTGCTAGAGGGGGATAGGAAGCGTCATGTGGACGGGGGTCGGAGGAGGGGTGGTTGTCTAAGGGCTTGGAATCAGACTATTCCAGTATTTTTTAGTTCATTCGTTCAGTAAGCAAGCTCGTAATAAAGAGTAGGGCCCGTATATTCTGATATTTGGCAGAATAAAATTCCGATAACTGATTATCAACGTTTTGTTGGGGAGTGTTTGAATGTCATTATTTTTGTCTTGTAGGTTAATGTATTAATGTGTTAAAAAAAATTGGGGTAAAAATCGGCAAAAAAAAAATATCGTCCATTTTAAAAATCGCTAATGATGAGTACACAATTTTGTCTTATGGGGTCATCACATTTGGTGCCATGCTCCAGCACTATATAAGGACAAAACACGAGATTTTTGCTAACACGCGTTTCAAATTTAGTAGGTATTTGACAAAATCACTAGGACAAGTTGCTCTTTGAAGGACCACTGGAAATGACTCAAAATGATCACAAAATAGTTCTCTCAGACCAAGATGGCACACTTCCTGATTTCAGGGGTTGCGTTTTCAAAATATTCTGGGAGTACTAGGTGGTGCAAGGTAAAATTGTTTTTTATTAGAGTGGGGACTTGATATACAAATTTAATCTTTTCCCTGACCAGACTTGTGATTCAAAACGCTTTCAAATACTCTTTCCCCATTGAAATGAATGAAAATTCCAATATTCTATTCTGGTTTCCCCCACCAATGTTTTGTTTAAATGAGTTCATTTCTTTTCTACAAGGAAAAATAGCCCTATATAATATTGGATTTCATGAACATGAACAAAAGAATGCTAAGAATTAAATAGTTTGCGCATCCTGACGTAATGCTTCGATTCAATTCATTGTGCTGCTTTTTCTGGTGTGCCTGCCTTAGCCTCAGAAGGCAGTACGATTCTGATACAGACAGCAGACACAAATGATAAAGAATAGTACTTCAGCGATGACTACCGTGACTCAATAAAATGCTGTACTATTTGACATTGTAGAGCATAAAGAATATATGCCTGTAAGTATTGTCATACGCTATGTCTAGACGTGTTGTTCCACCGATTGAATTCAAATCTGTTGCTTCTAAAACCGCAACTATTGATGCTAACTGTGAGCTCAAATGTTGCGTTGTTCGTTAGCATTAAGCAAAGCGGCCTCTGCTAAGGCAAAGCTGTGTGGTTGGTATTTCCCCCCTTTGTTTTATGTTTACTTTGACAGTAAACTTTTATTTGTTTATATTTTTTCGAAAATGCTTGATTTTTAGTTACGTTTTTATTAGTCTAAGTATTAGTTATTGTTTTTATATACATAGTATTTGTCAAGTTCAAGATAAAAAAAAAAAAAGGTCACAATAAATATAGTGCAATGAACTACAGGAATCATCATGATAGGCTAAAGTGTCCTTGCATGCACACACAAACAAACAAACACACACAAACACACACTGGCTGCCTTATCACGGGTCCTCTCTCACCGACTCTTAATGCATCACAACCAGCTCCTCTTCAGCCGCCGAGTGCTGCTATGATATGAAGGGAAAAAAAAAAAAAAATCAAAAATATTACAGTACATCGGTACAAACTGGGTGCTGTGCTCCTGTGCAGGTCACATTGATTTAGAGGATATTGAAGTGTTTTCGGGGGGGGGGGGGGGGGAGACTTTCCCCTCCAGAATGTGCAGCGCCGTCATCCAAGCGGGCAGATTACACCCCGACCCGGCAGCTTGACCTTCACTTAACTACGCGGCCATCACGCCGCTCCGAGTGTTTTATTGACTTGATTCCATCTCGGCGTCTTCAAACTGGACAGCAAATGTTGTTACCGAGAGCGTCTCCTCCATCGACTCCCCCCGACGCGCACACACCACCGTTCGGCCCCCCCTAAAGTGGCGCTAAATAAGTAATGGGCCGTCTCATCAGCTTTGGCTAGCCACTAACCGGATGGGTTACAGTAAAGGGAGATTAATGGATGCAGGGATGGAGATAAACGGACGAGTGGCCTGTGACGACGGCTAAGTGACTTATAGTATGCGCCGCGCGCCACTTCGCCGACCGCACCGCATCCATTTGTGTGTCCCCGGAGCAGAGACGCGTGAAAAACGACACATCGGGAAATCAAAGCTTGTTGTCATGGAGAAAGTGACCTCCATAGACGCTGGAGAGGCCTTTTACACGAGGGGTTACTTGTGTTACACTTGGGGAAGGAGCGGCGAGGCCAGGAGAATGTTTTTTAATACAATCATTTATAGTTGAATGCTGAATGTAAAGTTGAAGTCATTTAAGATACAAACAGTGAAAACCAAATACTTCTGAGAGGCCAACTATCAACGCGAACCGTTAGCATGTCAATAACATTTTGCATTGTTTGTTAGCATTAAGATAAGCGGCGGCGTCTAAGGCAAAGCGCGTAGCGCATTGGTTCCCTCAAAACTAAAAAAAAAAAGAAAGTGGCACAAACAAAAAGAGAATAAATTAATAAATCATTCATGAATAATAAGGCGCATTACACTAAAACATGTTTCTTATATTAATGTAAAGAGTATTAAATCACAAAACAATTATTTAATATTAATTATTTCAAATAAATACATTCAAACATTTCAATTAACAATTATTCATAAACAAATACTTTGAATAAAAAAATGGAAATACATAGCATTCAAAATAAAAATACTCTATTTAAATAAAACAAAAAGGGAATAAATTAATACATCATTCATAGATACACATACAATTATTTTTTTTAAATGGAGCTCATTTTGTTTTCGTCGTCGCTGTCGCACTGTTTTGATTCAGTTTGCTAAAAGATCTGGACTGACTCCACAATAACAAGCTAACAGCTTTATCCCCCCTGCACCAAACTTTACAAGTGGGCACAATGCAGTCGAGCGAGCCCACTTGGCAGAGCGCTTAATGATGTGGCTGCGGTTCTTAAACACTTCCATTTATTGCTACAACACCACTTGGAGTTGATCTCGGAATGTTTACGACGGAAGAAACTCGCAACAATGGCATCCCGTTACAATGTCACGCTGGAGACCAGCGAGCTCTTTAGGAGAACCCTGTTTTTCCACACATAGCGATTGATTAGGCAGCAAATTTCAGTCCAGAATGTCTTCATAGTCTTGCGATTTCACCGTGCCCCGCATAGATTTCAGAATATGTGTGCCGGATGTAGCAAAGCAGCCCCAGAACGTAACGATCAGCAATATTTCTGCCAAGAAATCAAGAATGTTTTGAGGCTCAATGAAATTTTAATTCAGCGCTGCCTTGAGAGGCAAGTTTAATTTGTTTTCATTTGTGACCACGCTCGTGACACGCACCTTAAAGCGCAAGTCAACCCAAGCGTTTTATTTTCAAGAATATGTTCAATGCAGGCCCAAGACAATTTGATTAATATTGCGTTTGCAGAATATGAGTTAAGCAGCAAAATGCACCCGCTTTTAGCCATCTCATTTTTGTCACTTCGCTCGACTGAAATTGACATCACAGTTGCTCAGGGCTCGGGTAACGTAACCAATCGCAGCTCACCAGTTTTCTGAAGCTGAGCCGCGATTGGTCGTTATCTGAGCCTGTGCCAGGTGTAGCAAAGCAGCCCCAGAATATAACAGAGACCAAGCTTTCTGAAAGTGGGACGGTCTTGAGATTTCATTGTTCCCTGCATAGAGGCCCCCGTGCCAAATGCAGCAAAAAAAAAAAACACACAAAAAAACTATTGTGTCCATGTGTGTATGGTGTAATCAGAGTCAAGTTCTTCCACATGTATTCACGCTAGTCTCATAATCCCTTACAAAAGACGGGGCTTGCAATTTGCTTTCTTGTTAGAAAAAAAAAATGCTTATTCAGTTGAAGTGTGATGGTTGCATGTAATTAATGTAGACGCAGCATTCAGCAACGGTCTCATCTTGCGCTTTGCTCCCGCCGTTTTCACATCATCGCCAGCAGCGCGGTGGGCGGACCGAAGGACGCCGGCGACCCCGCGCTGACCAATTTACTCAATTTAAGCTTAATTAGCCGCCCACGAACGGCACGGCCAATCCATCTGCCTCGCTCCGGCTATAATCATCTTGACTCTGCCGCCATTGCGTCGCCCTCAAAACGACGGCAAGGTTATCTTGTGACGCACAAAGTGTCCAACGCCGCTTCCTCGTAAGCCGGCTTTTTAACAAGCGCTCATTTACGAGAAGCCGGCACCGCGGGCGCAATCAACAATGCCCCCGGGTCGTGCGTAAAGACGCGGTAAAAGTCCGACTGGGTCCACTATGGAAGCCGTTTGGGTATTGCCTATAAAAAGACGCTTCCGCAGTTGCTACACCGGAGCTTTGTAACCACGCAAGATAATGAACGTCTCGGCGGGAAACGTGTTCATAAATAAAACAAGCCACGGTACAGCTGCATGGCATTTACTGTGCTTTTTCATGCGGAATGGTAAATCAATAAAATGCCACACACACGCTGAGTAAATAGGCATCACTGGTGGCCCTTTGACCTGTGGCTGGTGAAGACATGACAGCGCATGAAGAGAAGTAAATTTCGAGGAACTGCGGTTTAAAATCCCCCAATGAAATGCACCATTTGGTATTCCATACGAGAAGATAACCTGGCCAGTTTTGAGTCCCTTCCAGATTTATCTGATTATCGAGTCAGTCTATATTTAATCCTACTTTTGACGGTCGACTTTTGTGGGCCGGAGGGTTAATTGCCAAATTTTGCAGTGCTGTGCTCGCAGATTAACATCACACCGTAGGAACAATAAACAATTGAAGCTACAAGCAGCGATTTAAGGGCCCTCGCATCGCCTCATTCATGATGAATCCTTCCAATTCCATAGTCTGTGTTTTTTTAAAGCACCTTGGATTTGCCCAAAATGGCTATTTCAAATGAAAATACCTGACTTGCTGTTGAACTTCGAGCATGGGTCCCTTGAGAAGTTTTCTTGCGTGATCTGTTATGTTCCGCCGTTTAAACTGGTATCAGGGACTAATTTTCACGGCAAATTCACAAAATACTGCTCCAACTTTGATCCCGTGCTTTGGCAATAATACAGAAGAGAGGAATGACCTTTCTGTGTCGTAGAAGTAGAAAGTCTGAGGAAGAAAATTCCCTGTCCAAAACTCTCATCACGGCTCGCGGTGATGAGCATCATAACATTGGTCAACCGGGAAAATCGCCGAACGGACATCAGTTAAGCACTCTGGTGACCTTTTAACCAAGCGAAATACTTCTAAAGATGACATTTTGTACTTGTATCCATCCAAATCAGAGTCCCGGCTTGACAGAGGACTGCTTTGTAAAAGATTTCAGAATTGCGAAGGAAAACGTTGGTTGCCAAATGGTCTTATCGATCCAATTTCTGACCTTAGCTAATGGTCACACAACGCAGTCAATCATCTCCAAATGGATACCAGGCAACGTCCGAATGGCGCATGCATCGACAAAGACAAACTGTCACCGAAAGTCTGATAGGTGATAGTCATGCAGTCAGATTGCTGCATTGAAACTCAATTGGGCTCTTGACCAGTTACAGAACAAAAATCTCCTACACTTCAAATAGAAAGACAGAAATACACGAATAGTCGTCACATACAATCACTGCTGACTCTTTTGCTTGCTTGCGTAGCATATAGTATAGTATTCTATTTATATGTTAGCAATTTCTTTATAGTTGCAATCTAATACCACTGGGGTAAATTCCACACAACAACGCCGGTTCCAGAGCCCAGATTTGCACCAGAAACCTCAGAACTGTAAGGCTCACCCCCCGTCCACCATGCCGCCACAACGGTTACATACACGCGTAAAAATACTGGGTTAAAAGTAACCCAAACTGTAACACAGAGCTGTGTCCAAAGGGACCGAGCCAATGCAGGATTATCTATAAGATACATTAAATTGACTTCGACTAAAATGTCAACCAGCTTCAGCTCTTCACCCAGCCCTAAATCCAATCTTCAAAGCAATCTGACGGGTCAACATAACAAAAGTAACCTAATATGAAAAATCCACAGCTACCCAGAAAGTGTGTTTTGGGTGAGAAAAAAAATGCATTTTTTTGTTTGTCTTGAATTTAATTCAACTGATTTTGGTAAGTTCCTTTCTATGAAATAGGTCACAAATATTTAGGCAGTAACATAAAAAAACAACAACATGACTATTAGAGGTGCATGTGGTAGTTCTCTTTTACCGGTTTATGAGGCGATCATTTCTCGCATTTGAGAAAAAGTTTTGAGAGCGCCTGAACCCAACGCTAACATCAGCGAGACTGAAGTGCTATTAAGGAAAAAGGAAACAACTTCATGAAGTGTCTCTGGCAGAGGACGCCTCGTCTCTTCATTAATGCACGGAGGCGAAAAGTGTGGAGGGGGGGGTAAGGTCATGCCGTCCCCTTCGCTCGGCCTGGTATATCCACGGAGCAAAAGAAAAAAAAAAAAAAAAATCACACCGACATCAGAGTTAAGAGCTCGTCAAGCACGAGGTAATGAGGCTACTTGGAGACGGCGTCAGACTTCAAGGTTAATGGAACACCTGCCAGTGCAGGGAAGAAAAAGATAACCCAGGAAGGCTTTGTGTGTCTAATTTTTTTCCCCCCAGACGCGTAGCCTCGAGACGTCACTCAGCAAAGTGACGGTGGAGTCAGTGGGAGGCGATGAAAGCCTTTATAAACGACATGAGTCACAACCCGAAGGTGAGGCCCAATCAAAGGGGGCTCACGGTGAAATTCGGATCGACTGTTCGGGAGGAACGATCCGGGTGGCGGATCGCATTTTGTTCCGTTAATCAAGCCCTTTACCGATAGACAAATATTGAGATGAGGATCAAACAAGCCGGCGGCAGCTTCCTGCTTCCTCTCGCCGGCTGATAGAAAGCGACCCGCTGAAAATTATGCAAATGGGCGTCAGGCTAACCAACGAGAAGGATGGCAAATTAGCAGGCTGTTTAGTCTCGCAAATGGTGCTAATGCAGATGAAGGGCTGCTGCCGCCTGATTTCATTATCTGGATGGAAAACGGGAGGTGGAAAAGAAGAAACAGAACAAGAAGAAGAAGAAGAGTCACACTTTATTGACCGAAGAAAATTAACAAAATGACATTGCTACAACATTGGCAAAAGACAACCAAACTCCGCCAAGATTAGCAACGAGCTTTAGCTGTTTTTGTGAGAAAACGCTGCATAAAATGTCATTATTATTATTATTTGATTTTATTTTTGGGAGGCAATTCAGTAGAATACTTTAAGTTGCTAATGTGAAAATTGGCTTTTCCAGATTTTTTAACAAAGAAATAAGAGAATACAGAACTAATTAGCCCTTGTATTAAAGATAAAAGTAAAAACAACTCAGTAAAATGTTTTGAAGCAAACAACTTGCTTGCTTTGTTGTGTCAACTAACATTGTTGCCATAAATGCCACTCATTTATATTTGAATGTTGTTCCAACTAAAATGACTGTTTTAGCACCCATAAAATACAAGTTGTGTTTTTTAGTGTGGAAGCGAAACAAAGAAGACTTTTTTTTGTAGAAAAACACTATCAACAAATGACAATAAAAGAAAACATTGCTAAAAAATTACCATGACGACCAAAGAAGAAAAAGAAGAAAAAGAAAAAAGAAGATGAAGAGATATTGGGTCGTGGGAGGATGGCTGTTTGGTGGTCCAATCAAGTCGGTAAATCAGATTAGCAAAATGAACGCTACAAGACGAGGGGGTGAACGGCGAATGAAAGGAAAGAACGGGAGAGCATTTCAATAATCAATAGAGCGTGTCATGAAAAGAGAGAGAGACAGAGAGAGAGAGAGAGAGAGAGAGAGGATATCACTGTTCATTAGTCATAGCTGAGGATGAGCTCAGGCCAGAGCAGGAAGATTGTCAGCGGCTCGTAATCAGATGAGCAACGCCACTCATTCAATTCCGGCAGAAGCGCACCGACTATTGTCCTCCTCCTCCTCCTCTGTGGGAGATCATCACTGCATCTCACATCCTCATCCTGCAGCTACAAGACTCACCAAGACTCTGAAAGTCCTCCTCATGGAAACTAAACGGTTGTGTGCAAATTACAGTACATTGTAAACAGTAGAGCTTTGGTTTATTACGATTAAATGAGTTCCTCTTTTGTAATCATAGTGGAAATGCGTGTTTACTAGACTTTTGTGGAGGCCAGTGAAGATACCCATTTAAGTACCTCTTCTGATCTGCATGCATCTATCAACATCGAATTAATAATAGATGGACTTTTATGTTTCATCATCAACTGGAATCTAATTCATTGTCAATGATTTTTTTTGTGTTAAAACAAAGTAACCGAAGCTCATCATCCTCAATTGAGCTACACAGTCAGCCAATTTTGACCTTTGTGATTGGCTCTTCCAACGTACAGATTTAATACACATTAGTGAGGTCCAATGAAAACATGGTTGTCTAGCTACACTGATTATTTTTAAGCTAATGGCTAATTGAGCCAACCCACATGATCATCAACAAGCTTTTTGTCCATAAAACAAGATCAGCTGCCTTTTTGAGGAGCCATCACGGAAACCGAACTCCACAACTCCCGTCTCATCTGTCGGGACAGGATGGGGGGGGCAACGGGAGGCGGGAATGCTACGAGAGCAGCGCTTGGCGCGACATGCAAGACCGGCAATAAAGAAAAAAAAATAAAAAATCAATTCTTTCTCTTCAAGCTGCCCATTAAAAGGCGCCAGGGAGACGTGGAGCACTTGTTCAAGACGCACCATTACAGCGTATTATGTATTCTGTTCCGAGGGCACCCGGCACGCTCCATTACACTAAACCGCCAAACACGCGGCCGGGTCCATTTTGTACCGACAATAACTAGAAATTAAAGTCCACTAAGAAATTACAGATGAAATATTCTCACATTGAATCAAAATACCAAGTACGAAAAGAAATTGAGGCCTATAAGAGATGGAAGCCAACCCGAAATCACATGCAAACATACTACTTAGTCCCTGAAAGCAGCATAGAGTAGATGTACAACATTCTCATTGGTTGCTTGTAAGTATGTTTTTTTTTTTTTTACATTTATGAAAAATTCTTCAGAATGCTGAGAGACGCTTGCGTCGGTCCATAACCATACATTATCTTTTGAAAAATATTGAATATTTCCTTTTCACCAAAGAACGATAGTTTTCATTTTTAAAATGACCATTATGAAAAAAATATATATATATTTTTGAATCTTAAAAACAAAATCTGGCTGTTCTAGAAATATGAAAAGTTGTATCAAAAAAAAGAGATAGGAAATAAATAAAAATCTAACTTTCTAACTAAAACTACTTTTTGTGGAAAATAAAACCCAGCATCACTCTTGTGGAATGTTATTTTATTCCCCCCCCCCCTAGTTTGGTTCTAATACTTAATTTGTCCATTTTCTTTTGTGGTGATGCATTTTGAATGAAACTTGTCTTTGGTCTTTTGACTTGAAGTTTCGAATGTTTGTAATGAGAAAAATCAAAAAGTCATTAAATTGTGTCTGAATGAGCTGCACGAAAAGTCAGTTTAACATTTACATTTGAACTACTTTATAACTAAATTGTTTTCAAAATTGGGAACAGCACAAAGTTGGAAAAGCCCATCCACGATGTTTGTGGTTTGGGCTCAGAGTTTGAAGCAGCGCTGCTGCTATTTTTTTTTTTTTTTATTCGTCTCTCTGCAATGACACAATAAAATTCTCAGTGTTTTTTAGTGTTGCGGTCGTAACAGGCACATACAGTATCATAAACACAGAGTGCGGCATAGCCCCTTAAAAAGCCGCTCTCAGCGGGTCTCCTCCTGTCAGAACCACGGCCCAGAACTCTCAGTCAGGCCGGACCGGCTGGGGAGTTGAGAGTCTTTGCACCAGCGAGCTGCAGTGCGTCCACTCCGTTTGAACAAGCCCACACAGTGTGAAGAAGCCTCTGAGCCAAACTATACAACAAACTGGTGTCATGTTTCTATCGGACAGAGCTTCAGCCAAGTGAGACGTGTTTTTGGGAGGGAAAAAAAAAAAAAACTTGTAATCTTACGGCAATAAAGTTGAATATTTCGAGGCGAAATGTCAGTTATGAGTATAAAGTCGTATGTCTGTATGGTATCAAAATAAGGTTGTTATTTTTTTTTAAAAAAAAAAGAAAAAAAAAGGCGATAATAGAAGAATACTGCTGTATTTTTCTAATGAGGTCATGTTTGTATGAGGAAAAAGGTTGTCAAGGATGACATGTTATTATTCAACAATATTGTTGTTTTTAATCCATATTTTGTAAAGAAAAAGTTGTATCATGAATTTACGTTGCATTGAGATTTGTCTTGGAGGAAAAAAAGTCATTGTATTTTTTTGAGAAGACAAGTTTTGTTTTTTAGGATTAAACTGTAATCTTACTAGTAAAAAATCATAATCTTACGAGAATAGAGTTTTTGCTGTTTTGTTTATTTTTATTTATTTTTTTGTTTGTTTATTTGAAAAAAAAGTCAAAATTATATTTTAGAAGTCTTGGAAAGATGTAAAAGATGTAAATTTTTTAGACAAAAAAAAAAATTCTAAAATAATTATAATTTAACTTGGAAAAATACTGTATGACTTTATTCTTGAAAAAATAAATTAGTCTATTTCCAAAATTAAAGACTTTTTAATTTGGGGAAAAATAATAATAATAATAATAATTTACTACAAAAAAAAAAAAATACAACTCATACCTCCAGGGGGATCCCAATATTACTCTCACAGTGTACTTTTTTATTTCTTTCTTTTTCAGTGTGGTCCTAATACTAGTTGGCCCTTTCTCTTTTTGTGGCGGATGCATTTTGCATGAAGAGGATCAAAAGCGCCTGCCTCTCATCTGATCAGCCTTTAAAGCCTTGGCTGAGTTCAAAGTTCTTTCCCACCCTTGGACTCTGCTCCCATTCCTGCCAGCCTCCTAAAGTGAATGAAGACTGGGTTAGAATCCCTGCATAAAACTGTCAACATTTGAAGCGCCAAAGAAACAAAACAAAAAAAAACCTTGAGGGTGCCAAGCGAAGGGAGCAAAACAAATAAAAGCGAAAACTCCTCCAAGAGTGTCTTTCTCCTTCGTTGTGCCGCTTGCTGAGCTTTCCACTTTCAACTTCTAAAGCCTTCGTTGTAACTGCTGAGGTGTGCATCCTTTTGTTTCTGCACAATCGATAAACACAGATGAAAAAAAAAAAAAAAAAAAGACAGCAGGAGAAGCGAATAAGAGGAACATAAGGTAGAAAGGTGATTCTTGTGTGGGCCGGTCAGAATGTGGAATGTCAAGGGCTAGATAGACGATAGAAGACAAGAAGGTGCACATACACCCATACTGTTTCACAGGAGCTCATTTTACTGTAGCATGATTCTTGGGTAGACCAGCAAAAAAAATCTCCCAAAAATATTCAGTTAACAAAGATGGAAGACAACGCACATTCACGCATACGCACGCTGTGTGTACAGTATGTATCGAGTGTTCGTATGCATGTGCAAATAGGCCTTCGTGCAATATGTGCTTGCTTGTGTTTACATATGGCCCTCTTTGTTTGTTTACGCCGCTGTTTTGCGCGCATATACTGTACCGTCTGTGCGCGTGTGTGTGCGTGTAAGAGAGAGGTTAGTTGGAGTGCAGAGAAGTGTGTCATCACTCCTCTGGTCCCTCATGACTGCTGTTTGCAGCCAAGTGAAACACCATCACTGCCATAACCGGCAAACACGCGCAGACACTTACACAACCAGTACCACTCCCCACCTCCGCCGCCCCTCACACACACACGGGCTTTTGATGGCGCTGTTTCACACATGCCGAAGCGCAAAGACACTTAGAAAAATGACTTGTGATGTTCCCTTGGGTTTAGTTGATGCACGTCACCAAACATGCATTTAATTGTGTCTCACACAAACAAAATGAGGACCAAGTAAAAACTTGGTAATGACAAGCTAGCAAATAACGTTAGCACTCAAGAGGCTAACAACATTTGGTGGGGTAGAAAAAAAAATGTCATTTGTTTAGGTACGTGTTAAATATCGCAATAATATCGATAACACTAGAGTCAACATCCGCATCGCATCATTTTCCAATATCGTGCAGCCCTAATGTACATACAGAAAAAAAAACGTTTATGTTGAATATGCCAGGAGAGCTATTTAGCCCCCTAACGAGCAAACTGAGGCGCAGCAGGTGAGCGGATTAAACATGTTCATCAAGTTTTTTTTTTTGCAGGCACCCAACATTTATTCATGAAGGGTACTCAGTCAGGGTGACATTTTACAAACACTGAATGACACTTTCTAACACTCTTTAACCTGCCGCTAGGGTAAACAGTGCAATTAGCCTCTGGCCCGTGTATCAAACCATAATAGAACTAATAGACGAGCGCATGTAGAATCTGGAGAGGGAACAATAGAAACAATACAAACAGACAAAAACTATTTGCTGGACAAATCCATCTGCATTACTGGGGTACAAATTATGCTTGATCGCCTAAATGTTCATTTATCAAGGCGGGAAGAGCAAATAAATAACAAAAAAAAAAGCAGAGAGGGAATGAAGTGGCATTTTGCTCAAGAGTGAAACGCAATTATAAGACGAGCTGTGACACAGCAAATAAATTAAAGCTGCTTGTCAGTTTGTGCCTTGTGATTGTCGCTGAAGTCTTCCAGAGAGTCCAATTGCATTTTCTTATCTTTTTCTGTATATATGGTTGCCATCATGCGCTATGATAAAGTCAGTGCAATGGGAGCGTATTGAGCAAATCTAATCAACATGACTGTTCCTCATCTAAATAGACAGGGCGGCCATTTAGAGGCACTGCTGCTGTTCATTACTGACTATTGAGTTACAACGTAGCCAAGCTTGTGTGGGATCATATTTGAAGGCCTCACTTGTGAATCCTTAATCCTGTCTTGAAACCCTAATTTGGAACCCTAAATTTAGTTTGAAACTAGGCTATGCACGATCAAGGTTTTGTAGACGATCACCGATCAGTGAGTTAGAAGAAAAAAAAAAAATCCTGATTTGAAATCCTCATTTCAAACCCTAACCCGATATTGAAACCATAACCCTTACATGAAACCCTAAACCCTATTCTTGAAACCCGAATCCTGCTTTAAAGCCATAATCTGATACCCTAACATTTGCATGAAATCCCAACATTGTCTAACCCTGACCCTAACTTGAAAGCCGTCATTTTTTTCTGAAACAATCCGAGCGTGATCACGATGTCTCTTTTTCTCAGTTCCTGCGTGAGTGCTGCTCTCGTCCCCTTTGTGCGAGATTGTGAATGGGCGCTTTGACCGCTGACACATGAGCAGCTCGGGTCCATCGGCGGCGTCACACACGCGCGCTTTTTACTTATTACTTGTCCCACAATGGCCGTCCACAGCACATTAGATCCCCTTTAGTGTGGAAATCTCCCTATAAAACGTTAGTTAACGGAGCTTATTGGACTTAATCAAGCGTAGTACAAGAGGTACCTGTTAAACGCTGACAGTGAATATAACAGTGACATGCAAGTGGGGCAGCGAAATATGAAAGCTTCGGAAGCGCAAAGAACCATTAGGATGCAGAGAGTGAGGACGCCCCAGGCTATTCTAATGTTCGGCTGCCCTGACTTGCAACCTTGATGTGAAACCATACCCATGTCTAGAAACCGTAATGTTTGTTTGAAACCTTAAAGAATATGTTCTATGCAAGCCCACTACTTGAAACAAGGCATTCTGATAAATATTGCCTCTGTGGAATAAGTGTTAAGCCGCTCGTTTTTAGCCATCTCCGGGGGCGGCCATTTTGTCACTTCTGTCGACTGAAAATGACATCACAACTGCTCACAACGACCAATCACGGCTCAGATTCAGAAAACGGGTCAGCCGTGATTGGTCGTCGTGAGCAGTTGTGATGTCATTTTCAGTCGACGGAAGATAAAATGGCCGCCCTTGGCTTGAAACCCCAATGTAAAAACCTAACTTGAATCCTTAACTCATGCTTGAAATCGATGTGAAGAGCCTCCGAATGTCCATTTTTCATCTTTTTCTGAATGACTGGAGGAATGACAGTACAAAAAAAAAAATAAATCGCGACCCCCTGCCGGAAGCCCAAAAAGCGACTCCCCGCAGCACAAGATTCAATTTGCGAACCCAAGCGCCTTGCGCCGTCCCCGCGCATTTGCCGTCCAAGTTGCATCTGCGCCGCGAAAACAAAAGCATCTATGACACGGCGGAGATTGCTCTGTCCAAAACGCAATCATCCAGAGGCGGTGCTGCGGCGCTGATGAATTACCGCGGCTTAGGAAAAGACAATGACTTGTCAAGCCGGCCGCTGATCGCTACTGTCCGGAGGCCCGAGGGCGCTGTTGTTGCAGCGGACTCGGAACACTAGAAAAGTAAGCGGCGGGGGAAAGCTGATGGGAAAAACAGCTTCCACAACTCAAGGCAAGGATAGCTTAGCGGTAGCTTAGCGATGCTGTCAATGACGTAAGCTACAGTGAGTAGTAAGAGACACCAAAGAAAAACACTCAACAACCGACTTGCTATTCACCAAATGGCTGGGAGGAATTACATGCTTCTACTGCCTTATCATGAGGTGTGCATTTAACTGAGCAAAGATGGTTTGTGACCAGGCAAAACGAACGACATCGTGTGGTGTGTTTCCTTAGACAAAACACAGCAGGTATAAATAGTAAAGCCTTTAAAAATAGATCTGGGAAAGGGGTTCGGCACGAGGTCACCGGGAGCTGGCGACACACCAGTCATCTTGATAACAACGGGCAAGGTGGCGTAAAGAGGAGCGACATGCCCGCCGGGCGACCCCTCGAGCGGAGCCTCGCTAAAGTGCTGACGCGCCGCGGGCCAGTGGAAATACGCGGCGGTACGAGACCCTTTGCGCTCATCAAATAGTAATGGGCCCTGCGCTGCGGTCAGGTTGCCGCGATGGGGTGGGGGATGCGGACTTATACGGAGGGCGAAGCGGCGAGGTCACCTAACGGTCACTAAATAGCAGCGTGCGGGTAACCAAACAAGGTTAGCTGGAGAACAGCAGCCACAGCTGGTCGTGGTTGCACTTGTGGTTTTGGTTCTTTCTCTTCCTGTTTGCTTCTTGCTCTAGTTTGGTATCTGGGTCTAGTTAAAGATCTAGCACCAATTTGAATTCTGTTTACTTGATTCTGGTTCCATTTTTTGTTCCTCTCCCACGTTTGTCTTGGAAAGCAGATTGACGAGGAGGCTTATTTTTATGCAGCGCGTGGGCGGGAGGAGACCTTTCCCCTCATGGTAAAATAGCACCAATTGCAAGAGAGGCGAAATTTGGATGAGCTTCTACTCGGACAGAAGTATTGAGACGATCGCCCTCGAATGGGGCTGCCGAGTGCCAAATCAGCGGAGTGATGAATGAATTTGAAAGTGCTGCCGACTCAGCAAATGTTAAACGTTCAAATTACCTGCTTGAGAAGTCGGTCACACAAGCATGAACACGCGCACAAGCGCACACACATTGCTTTACACACCTAAGACTTAAATAATAGAAAGCAACCGACCCTTCTCTTGGCTTTTTGTTCGAGTGCGGCGTCTAGTCTATTTCTAGTTTATTTCTAGACTACTCACAGCCATAGGTCATAGTACTAGTGGGGGACTAGACAGAGTCATAGTTAGAGTTCTACTATAAGTCACGAGCCACCTTTGGGTCTACAAAACCGTTTTCTCCAGTTTTTTTTCTACATTGAGTGAATTGAGACATTAACATTGAGGCTCTTTTCGGTGCGGAGAGGCGCAAGGGGCAAACATGAGCTCAGTGCTCCTGGCTTGGGGCTCAGGGCCCGGGGCCATCCATCTCTGCTTTCAGGAACGTTGACAAGGTCACGGTCCCCTGGGTGTGAGCCCTTGGGCCGTAACCACGGACACCCAGACAAACTAAGAGCTGTCACTCAAGCAAACACGGTCACACGGGATGGCAACGAGGAATAGCCAGACACCTGCTGCGAGTATGTGTGTGGGTATGTGTGCACCCCTTGGGAGATATCAGCAGACATTCAGAGGACACATGAAACACTGACTGTTGACAGTGAGGAAATGTCTACATTGAAAAGTGGCTGGGAAAAAAAAGGAGACAGTTGGGCACACGCTTCAATCTGAAGAGCCGTTAAGCTCAAAACAACATAACATTTCTCAGTTGAGCAGAACACCACCAAGGCCAAGTATGTGCGCGAGACCCCTTTGACTGAAAAAATCAATGAAAACAATGCGGTTCTTGTATTAGTTTGGGTCTGCTGCTATCTCTAGGTCTAACGCTTATATCAATAGTTCTAGCGCTAGTTCTAGGTCTTGTTCTACAGTTGGACCTATTTCCGGTTTAGGTTCTACTTTTAGTTCTGGTTCAGATCCTCTAAGTAGTTCTAGCTATGTTGTAGTTCAACTTTTGCTTGTAATTACAGTTTTGATTATAGTTCAGGTTCTAGTCCTGCTTCTAGGTCTAGCTGTCGTTCGGGGATTAATTCTATTTTAAGGTCCATACCTGGGTCTGGTTCTAATTGTAAATGTTTGATGTCCAATTCTGGTTGCGGTTATGTTGTAGTTTTATGTTCTGGTATTGATTTTAGTTGTGACTGTAATTTGGGCTTTGGCCCTTATTTTATTTCAAGTTGAAGTTCTGGTTTTGGTTCTATAATTAGTTCTATTCCTGGGTCCAGGGCTGGGTCTGGTTGTAATTCAAGATGTGGCTCTACTTTGTCTAATTCTGGTTACAGTTGTAATGTACTTCGACTTCTGGTTCTGGTTCTGATTTTGATTTTGGTTGGGGTTCTACTTCCGGCTTTGGCTCATGTACTAATTCTGGTACAGGTTCTAGTTTTGGTTCTGGTTCTGTTCAGTCGGTTCAATGTAAGACACATTGGTTGAAGAAAAAAATGCTTTTCCTCCACAGGATGCGAAACTACTGCAAAGTTGAGTGCTGATCTTTGACCAATCAAACTCCCCGCAGAGGTGATTGTGGGGAAGCAAAATACTTTTTAAACCTAAACAGACAGAAAACAGGTCAAAGTTGAGCCAAAATACCACAATTAAGAGTTTTAGACATGTCTTTTTCTTTGTCTGGAGACGAGCGTTATTATCTAAAGGCAATTATGGATTTTTAAGAACGGTAGAGCATAGCATTCATTGGAGATTTTCTCTTGCAAAACAAAACAAAACAGAAGCGCCATGTTAATCTCCAATAAAGTCAAGTCTCCACTGTGATAAATAGTCTGCAACAGGACAAAAGCAAATAAATTATTCAAACGTCTATCTTGCTAAAAAAAAAAATATATATATATATATATATATATATATATATATATATATATAGAGAGAGAGAGAGAGAGAGAGAGAGAGAGAGAGAGAGAGAGAGAGAGAGAGAGAGAGAAAGTGGGAGAGAGAGAGAGAGAGAGAGAAAACTGAGAGGGCTTTGTGTCTCTCTGAGGCTCACATGCTGCCATTGATCCGCTCGCTGTGGCGCCCCGCTCACTCGCCGCGCACCGTGCGGCTAAGGAAAAAAAAGCGTTAGTCACATGCATGCCAGCGCGCAATATTGTGTTTTAATAATTTTATTTCACAGCAGCAAGCTGATAATCAACTTAGGATCACGAAGCGTCGTTTCGTGGTGCGGGCGAGAAAAATGTCCCTCGGATGGTGTTGTCAATATGTTGTGAACTTGTGACACACTAGGAATGAGGTTTCCTTACACTGTACACTGGGATAAGTTGGAAGACACAATAACAACCGGGCCCTAAATCCTTGTACAAAAGCATTTTCAAACCAAAATAGTTGACTGGGATTTCCACAGCATAGTTTCATTGGTTTCCATGTGTCGTGTCACGATGAACAAACGTTTATACTGGGTTTAACAATCTCCTCACAGTGACGTTCCCGTCCTTGGCCCAGCGGGGCTCCCGTGCAGCCAAACAAGTTTGGGGGGGGGGGGGGGGGACAACATTTCCTGTGTATAAAAAGGTGGGGTGCGAGATCAATAACCGCCCTCGGGCTGAGGGAGCCAATCTCCATACGAAGGGGAGCTGACTCAGCGTTCAGCCTGGGGGTTTAAAGAGAATGATTACCCTACAAGCGATAAAAATGCACAGTGTGTGTTGAGAACGCTCCAATGGAGGAGGGCGGCGAGTGCAGGCGTAAATACACACTCGACTTGTAAACACAATCGCTTCTTGGGAGTCGCCAGCCCGCTCAAGCTCTGAGAGAGGTGACGGAGGCATCCATCTTTGACTTCTCACTGGTGTTTTCTTTTAAGATTTAACACAGCCGAGTTGACTGGGAAAATAGGAGCTTGTTAGCTTCATGGTAGTAGAATCACATTAGTATTTTGGTTAGCAAGCTAACTAAAAGCCAAAAGCAATAAATAGCCAATACAAATGTTGCATCCCAGGAGATCGCCTTATCTTAGCTGCCTCGGTGTACAACTAGGCCTCAGCTTCGTAGAATAATGTTAGCATTTTGGTTGGCTAAACAAAAAGCCAAAAGCAATTGTTAGCCTACACAAACGTCACCGAACCTGGTCTCATTATCTTAGATGACAAGGCTTGCACTAGGCCTCATGTTAGTATCTTGTTGAAGGGAGTTGCGTAGATTCAATTAGAGAAATCGTGTTGGGTGAGGGCGGGGCTAGATGCCTGGATCAATGAATTGCATTCACTGAAGACAGCTGGACAGCCTATAGATAATCTACTAGGTTGGTAAAGTTCTCCCCTGTAAGGAGTCCCTGGAAAAAAAAAAAAAAAAAAGCTTGAGAGCCCCTGTCTTAGAGGGTACATCACTAGCACAATGTAGATACCACATTTGGCGTCAATTTCATGTGATGGAAAATCATTTGTGTCAAGCTGTCCATCATTTGAATGAAATGTCACCGCACTGTCGGAATGTAATAGCTTGCCGGCGCGGGTTAACGCAGGTTTACGTAAAGTGAAAACACGGTGTTGATGCATGTAAATAAAGATCGGGTTGGTTTTTTTTTTGGGTTTTTTTGCCTTCGCTCCGCAGGGGGATAACATCATCAAGACGCCACCGCTGTCTTTTCTAGCAGCTGTCTGGAGTCGAGCGAGGCAAATGTATTTTCGCTCAAATGCCACGTGCCACTTTCACGCGCCGGATTGACTGCGGCGAACATGTTATAGAGGCCACTGTTGACAATACGGTATGAATATGAATAAATATCAATACTTAACATTTGGCTGTTTTTTTTTTTTTTTTTTTTTTTAAATGGTAAATGTCAAGAGTTCATTGAAATTGAAATCAACCACTTTAAAGCACTTCACATAGCCACGTGGCCTTTTCTTGCTTTTCAATGACAGATGGTCCAATAAAGTGGTCAGGAATTAATCTAGTGTAGATCATTTTTTTCCAATCTTTATTTTGCAGAGGCACATATTATTATATTTGAAAACTCACAACCATATAAAAGTATAGATGACTGAATAACGATCACAACTTAGTTTACTCAAAAACTTACTGAACCAGTGTTCTTCCTATTGGCAATTTCTACCACAACCTAACTAAACCCTTTGTAAGTTTCAAGTTGTAGGAATGACATGTTCTCTGTAAACACAACTAGGTTCTTGTCTTAAAAAAGGACAATGAAACGCCATATTTGAAAGATCTCTCCGGACTGACAATTTCTGCTGCAGCATTTTTAGCTGGCACACAAGTCCCGATACCAGCTCGCTACAAACGATAGGCTACGCATATCAAATTGTCTATGACTGACAAAATTCTTCATAATCAGTCATGGATAAACTACCCGTCCTATGCAGGGTACATCCCGACAAGGAGACAGATTGCTGGATTTCATAAATTTTGTCATGGTGTCGATATTCACTTTTCTCTACGATTGCATTGTATGTAGCATCCGCACTGTTATGGCAACTTCCCTACCTCGCTAGTATGCATGAACGCATACAAAAAAAACACAAAAAAAAAACAACTTTGAGCCTGCAGCTCATTGTTCGGGCGGCGGTGCTCGTCTGGGGAGCGCCGCCGCCGCTCGCCTGCGTTTCCCACATTCTCCGATACCAACGCCAAGGTCGTTCTCCTCCAGCAATCTGTAGCTCTTAATCAGCCGCATCTCTCTCATGGGCTCCGAGCAAGCTTGCGGAGGACGCTAACGAAACCCTGCACTCTCCGCTAGGGAAAAATGTATGCATGACAGTCCAGCTCAACACTGTACGCTTCCCGAAAACCATTGTGTGGTTTTGGGTCTTTGCCATTCGACTGCAGTCCATGCTGACCAATCCGTTTGTCTAGGCCCGCTGTTTAAGTGCCCTCGCAGTGCCTTTGGTGCTCAAAAACAACGGTGCCAAAAAGTGGTACAGTTTTGATCTGTTATTTTGGTAACCTTTATTACTTTTGGAAAAATAAACAAATTGTGACATTTGATGGCAAAAAAAAATTCTACCTTAAGGAATGGTTATTTTGGGACCAAAGCCCTACTTTTTGGTGTCCAAAAAATAGAATTGGAAGGATCACTTGAAGTATTTATCACATTTATCACACAGGGATCAGTTGTTTTGGTACCAAATCACCACCGCGTTTTGTGCGGAACAGAACGGTACCAATAAGTGATATGACAGGGATTGATTGTTTAGGTTTTCCGGCAGCAAGGTGTCAAAAAAATAACCGGTTGTTCTGATACCAAAAGACCCTTGCACCCCAACAGAAGGGTTGCAAAAAGTGGTACGGTACGGATTGTTTAAGAGATTTTTACTATTTTGGGAAAAATAAACAAAACACAACCATGTTTGGTGCTAAAAACTTCTATTTTAAGGAACAGATCTTTTGGGACCAAACTACGACTTTTTGGAGCCCCAAATGGTATTGTGAGGATGGCTTTTATTGGTACTAACTATTCACCACATTTGGTTCCCTTACAGAAGAATACGAAAAACTGATACAGTAGTTATCAGCTGTTTTAGGACAAAAATCACCAAAATGTTTAGTGCCCAACAAGAAGCCACCAAAAAGGTTGTTGTTAGGAATCTGTTTTGAGTGGTACATTAAGGGCCGGTACCAAATTACTCTTGCGCTCCAAGAACAGGATGCCAAAAAAGTGGTAAGCCAGGAGCATTTTTTTTTTTTCATACCGAATTTACTTGGTGTCCAAAAAATTGGGTGCCAAAAGTCGTACGGTAGGAATCAGTTGCCTTGGAACAATGCACAGCTTTTAATGAAAGAAATACATCACGACCAAGTTTGATTCTCCAACACCAGGGTACCAAAAGTGGTATCGTGTAGCTTAGTTGTTCTGGTCAGGAATCTAATCTAACTTGTGATTGATTATTTGATTCCGGGCGCGTCCCGATACTTGCGTCCACATTGCCTCCATAAACACCTGATCTCTCCCTTTTTTTTCGTTGCCAGTGTTTGTGCTCAATAGCCAAGGCAGACATCTGATATTGATTGCTTTGTTTCCAGTGCAGCGATACATAATTCATCAAGCCTCAGTGCTTGCGTGTGTGTGTGCGTGTACAAGTGTGCAGGTGTGTGTTTGTGTACAAATAGCAAAAGGGGTAAACAATCAATCAAAGTCAACACCTCCCCTTCACACAATTACGAGAAGTGTCGCAGTAAAACAAAGGACTGCCGCGCTCTCTTTTGGCCCGGGCCAAGCAAGATTATTAGATACAGTGGAACGTTACCGTCACATATAAGTTTCAAGTTACAAGCCCTGTAATGCCCTCACATGTGGGCAAGGGCAGCCACGGTCAACGATGAGCTCTCCGCTATTCACTCAAAGGGAAAACCGGAAAATGACAACCCACGCAAAGAGCTGCCGTAGGCCACGACTCACGTCCAGACGCTCACATGCAGACCAACCGGCCCCAGCTTCACTCACTAGGCCACGCCTCTTAACTCATTTCATCACTTCATTGTCTGGGCTATTAAGGGTGGTAAGTCATTGTAATAGAGGCGCAACGATTCACCGACAAATCTTTTGGGATGTCTGAAAAAGATAAATAAACTTACGTTTGTATACAAGCGAATTAAGTTACAAGCTGGGTTTGCGAAGCTAATTAAACTTGTAAGTCAAGGTACCACTGTCAATTAAAGTCCAAGTCCATTAAAAGAACAGAAAGAGTTCAGGAGTCTTTAAGTTGAAATTGGTTTGGGGAAAAAGGGGGCCGCCTCGGTCCCTGCAGGCCAGCCATCACGATTCCCAACCCAAACTTGATCACGGTTGCGGATCGGCCGGTCGGCGGATCGTTTCGGATATGAGCTCTGGCGAGCGCAAACAGCGCCTCGCCCGCGATTCGCAGACATTGATTAATCTCATCAGGGAGCGAGCTGGACACAGCAGTAATAAACTGCAAATTGTCTAGCGGAGCTCACATCAAATCAGCGCCATGGGTGAGCCGGGCTGCCGTTGCCGCCGCCGCCGCCCAAGAACAGGCATGTCTATTCTGAGGTTTAATGCGATGGAGGTAATTAAGTACGTGCTAAACAAACTCGTTTGAGCGGAATCGCTAATAAGTAATAAACAAGCGAGACTTTCTGTTCCCGCTCTTTGTCCCTTGATGGGCATACTCCATAAAACACGCCCACGCTCTGAGAAAGACCTTCAGCGGAGGCCAAGAAACCAAAAATCTTTTTTAATTTTCCCTTTTGAAAAGCTACGTTGAAATGATGACGTCTACAAAAATTTGCCAACACTGATTTCATGTTTTTCTGAGAGATCCAACTGCATTGGACTACAGGAAACAAAATCACCATAAATGGCTGCTTCAAATCAAAATGGCAGACTTTCAGGTGTTTTCAGGCAGACATTGATGAGACTTTTTTTGTGGGTCTACTCATGACAGACATGCTATGACAAAGTTCATACTGCTGAAGGTTTTGAGGGCTCAATTTTCAAATACAACTTATCAGAATTTCGTGTTTAAAAGAGAGTCTTCAAAGTTCGCCATCACATAATGACAAAATAATTCAATATCTTGACATTTAAAAAAAAAAAAAAAGCTACAATCATTTAAAATAAATATACAAATAAATGAACTCCTCTGCAGGACCTTTAGAAATGGCCAAAATGACACGGAACAAATTAAACTCGTATCTCAAGGCACCACTGTACGTGGTTGATATTTGGTAGCAATTTGAGAAAATCTCGACAAGGAGTTTGCTTTTGAAGAAAGCCCGGAATTGGACAAAATTACACTTTTTAATCTGCCTACTGACATGAGTTCTTGTGCCTTTTTTGTGGATGTACTCATGATAGATATACCTGCCAAATTTCAGAATCCTAAATTAAAACTGCCTTTGTTTTCAATTTTCAAACCCATATTATTAGTGTCTCATTATGGCATATCACCAAACTTTGCAGGCCAAAATGAGCCAGAAATGGCGGATTCAAACCAAAACGATTGATGTCGTGTGATGACGCACGTGTTCTTGAGCCTTTTTTTTTTTTTTTTAAAATGGGACTACTTCTGATAGACATGCCTATGACATTTCACGTCACTTTAACCAGCTTTGGCAGCTGAATTGTGTCCTCAAACTGAAACCTAACAGTATGAACAGACGGTAATAATTTGAGATATTGCGTGGCGCTACAGTTTAAGAACATCCAAATGTCACTAATGGACACGAGTGTGCCCATGAAATATTAAACAGGCGGAGAGAATCTAATCCCAGACTCAATTGAATAAATGAGAAAATATATTAGATTCATTTATTCGGTGACTCATTTGCACGCCGGTGGCGAATACCAGACTCCCACAGTCCACAGCCGGCACAAATACGATATAATTAGTTCATATTTAATCATAACAAAAAAAGGACTCTTAAAAATGAAAAATGCTAACGATGAAGGACTCATTTGAGCGTCATTATGCTTTGAGTATCCTCAAACCATCCATAGTTTGACACGCTAACGCTCAATAGGAGCGACAACTCGAGAGGTCTCGGTGGACTCTGCCAAGGGAGGAGCCAAAAAAAAAAAAAAAGAGCTGCTATCTTTTCAAAGGGTGCAAATGTCAAGACTATTGGCGGGAGTTGAGCGGATGCTTTGACACGACTACTTGTGAAGATCATTACCATGTGCCTATGTGAATGGACAAACAGGTACTTGGCCTTGTGTGTATGTGTAAGGGTAGATTTTAATGCGTGTATGTGAGGGGGAAATAAAAATGTATGGATCATGCATAATCATAATTGGCAACGTGTAGAAAGCGTCGCTGTAAACTGAAAACTACTTATATCTAGGGGCGGCCAATTCATTTGAATTTAATCGTGAGTCGTTTCATCACAATTACGATTTGGGCTTCTTTCCATCTTTAAAACGTTACAATCAAAGGAAAACGATTACTGTGCATAACTACGTAATGCATTTTCAAATTCCCAACACTGTTAAAGTAACCTGAATGCACCATGTTGCTTGCATAGCAAGCATGTAGCGCGTATGATTCTGAGCGTGCTCTCAGCTGTTTAATGACACCCAGTTGGAGTTTAATATAAAACTAAAAACAACAAAAACAATTACACTTATTGTACATTTTAGTGTGTTTTGTTAATGTTTTGTTTAGTTATTGCTATCACAAATGCTAAAGTCAATGTAAAATCCCATTGACATGCTAACGGGAAATAAGCATAAACTTTGGGAGTGATACATCTTCAAATAATAAATATTCACATACAAAACGACATTAAGGTCCAAGGATTTTTTTTGTTATACCAACACACATTTTCCACATGAAAAATGATATCTGCTAAATAAATGAAAAATAAAATAAAACGCAACATGTTCGAATGGTTTGAATGTCATTATCTTTGTTTTATGTTGCAATGTGTTAATGTGTAAAAAAAAAAAAAACTAATAACAAATAATCGAGAAAAATCGGCCGACATTTTGCCGATTTTAAAAGAGCTAATGCCCTAGTATTCATATGTGTTGTTTGTAAAGTATCAGCTCCTTGGTGGAGGTAATGAAGCCGTCCAAAAGAGAACAGAAGGACTATCCTCATGTTTTTGGCACTGGCACGTGAACGAGGTCGGCGAGGCGAGCAGCGGGGAGGCAGATGGTCTGAGAGACACCGCCACCGGCCCCGTCCAGCCCAGATGGGTGAGTGTATTTGGCCGCGCACACTCTAGCCGTAGGACAATGTGTTTCAAGCACCTGTGCTCTTCTGGCTGTCTCAAGCAAGACGCCATGACGGGAAGACTTCCAATCGTCAACATGACCAACATCTGAGGTCCACATTGGGTCCAAATTGGAACCTTTCTCCAAAAATCAAGTCAAGGTCAACAACCCCTGTCTTATATTCCACACATGCTTGGATAAGAGACACAGTGAAGACACTTCATTAGGTACACCCGCAAATGTGCTACTACCTGTATGTACAAGTCATGGCCAAGAAAAAAAACGGCTGACGTGAGAGTTTTGAGTTGACTCTTGGAATTTCTTTGTTAGGGAAATTCAATTTTATTTAACATTATTGATGGAATTTTATGAAATTCATTTTTTTTTTCAGTTCGCACGTACGTAAATACTCATTGGCAGGACCCCACCCCATCGTCACACTCTGCTCACCATGCATACCACCACTCGCACTCTCTGTTCCGGCAGTTTTATTCTTCTCTTTGCTCCCAAATTCCACGCTACTTTTGATCAATCTTTTTTAATTTTCGGCATTGCAAATCAGAATTTTCTTCAATTGACATACCTGGATAAATAAATGGTAAAAAAAAATTAAAAACTAAAATCATATGCCACACCCGTGAGACGGATGAATTCTCGGCAAAGGAGAAGTGCTCACTAACAGACTTTTACAAATTTGTGAACAATAATTGAGAAAAAATAAGTCTTTAGTGAGAAGAGAAAAAATAGCTCTTGAGATCAGCTCATGAAAGATGGGAGCAAAAAAACAAGTGTTGCATTAATATTATTGTTCAGTGTATTAAAACTAAACTGCGACAAAAATGTTCCCCTGACATTTTGTCGTTTTAAAATACAGCGCACATGGCGGCAACCGTAATGTTACTCTGCTCTCCTCTGCTGTCTACTGAAATGGACGTCAGAGTACCCCGAGGCTCGCGTTGCGAACATCACTGCTCACCTATTTTCTGAGTTTGGTCACGTGATGTTCACAATGCGAGCCCGAGGGCACTTTGATGTCAATTCCAGTCGACAGCAGAGGGCGACATAGGACAAAATGGCAGCGCCATTTTGAGATGAATGAAAACGGACGGAATAATCCGTTTAATTCTTACTCCATGAATGCAATATTATTAAGAATATCGTGTTCAGACTAGTGGAGGCACATAAAATTACTGCAGATGTTTTTTTTTGTTTGTTTTTTTTGCCAAGTCACTGAGGCAATGCTATAAAAGTCCTACTCATATCCGACTTGGGTCAAAATGCAGTTGCACGAAACCAAACTTAGTCGCTCATGTTTGCACTTGGTGGGGCACAGAGGAGGAAGAGGAGGTGATGAGGAAGGAGCACCCGCAGGCCTGCTGACCTACATCCAGGCTGAGCGGGGACGATATTAGCGCAGCAATTAAAGGAGATGACAGCCGTCAGGCAAGCGGGGACTGAACGCCGTCTTCTCTCGAATGTAATAGCTATTGATTTTTGGCACAAGCAAAACAACACAGCCTCGAGACAGAAAGCAGAAGCAAAGAAGGGGCGCACACAGGTGCGTTGTAAGGGGAGGCGTTCCCCTCGGCTCTGTGCCGGGATGCTCCCAATACGCTGCAGTGATCAGAGGACAGACTTGTAGCTGAAAAAAATTGTTTGGAAAGTAAGAAAAGTACTACAGAATTCAAGCTATATTTACTCGCTATAAAACGTGTTTTTTTGTTAATATTTTTGTGTGCCTGGAATGGATGAATTCGATTTTCATTATTTCCTATGGGAAATACTGCTTTGGGTTTCGGCTGATTCGGTTTCAATCATATTTTCTGGAACATATTAATCGTGAAAAACCAGGTAGTTGAGTTTACATTTTTGCATTTCATACAGGAGGGGAAATGTTTGCACTTTTTATATGTTGCCAAGACGGTGATAAAATTCTGGCGTATTCCAGCTGGTGTGGGGGACCGCGCGAAGAGAGCGAGGCACCCCTCTGGTGTTGGAACGCACTTAATGAGCACCTCTATTGCTCGTAACCACATCTGCGTCCTTTGCATCCATAAAGCTGCACACGTTTTGGGTTTTTTTTCGATTAACAACGCTTACATGTGCCGTTCTGTTGCTGTTTATCTATACGGCTATGGGACCCGGGAATTAGCCTGATCCTTTATGGATCGTCCCTGTATGAAATACATCACAGCTAAGACTATTCATATGGAAAATGTGCACTTTGTTCTGAGGAATGCAAACACTGGCTGGTCATGCATGTGCACAGCAATGGAAAATGGTGTAAAATATCTCGTGAGGTATGCGTGTGTACAGACGCCCATTAATGTCCAACACGAGGAAAGAATGCAAACCTATGTGTCAGTAAGATGGTATTGGTTAAAATAAATTCTATAAACTACCCATGGTGACCAGATGTCCTCTTTCCCCACTTTTTGGGGCTCTCAACACAACCTACTGAGTTCTATTTTTCAACCATTCAACATTTCCCGTAAGTATAAATGTGTCAGGAAGCTGGGGATTATAAATGAAATGAAAAAAATGTCAATTGTCAATTCATTGGTTGGCTTTTGAATTAAACCCCAAATGACTAGATGTCCTCTTTTTACATTTTTTGGGACCTCCAAAAAGCAACTCACAACCCTTCCTTCGCGATCTGATTGTACCGTCATTGGCCAGCTTTTTAAGTCACCATCATTTGACATGTCTACATGTCAATCATAACAGCTTCTCCGCTGACAAAATGTCTCGTCATAATACATCAAAGCCCAAATGCTGATTCTCCTGATTCTCCCATTAAACGAAAAAAGGAGAGAACAAGGTCACACAAATGATTACCCGCTAAGATGACATCACCTGCGACAGCTCAAGTCCAAGGGCCTGAAAAGAAATACCTGCTAAAGACCCTCAACAACCTCCGGGGACGAAGACACCCGGTATGAAAATCGATAGCAAATCGAAAGTCTTAAATAAGACTGCTGCTGACGTGTCGGACACGCGAGATGGGAAAAATGATTTCGGGGGACTTGGAGTTCTCAGTGGCAATAACTTGGCGTCCCAATATTTCTCACACTTTGAGGAGAACCTTGGAAGTGGCGGGGGGGAAACAAAAAAAAAAAAAAAAAAAAAAACAAAGCGACGTCGAGCGTTTCATATTTGCGGCGGCGACTTTCAAGCCCAAACAAACCGCAACGAAGAAGGGGGAAAAAAAAAAAAAGGTTTTAAAAAGACTCGCTGCTGTTCAGTGAAAGACCAGCTGGCTCTTTTCTTCTAATGAAGTCGTTATGAATGCGAGAGGCGTTATGTCGCCTTGTTGATTTAAGCCGTGCGGCTCGAATTCAGCTCAAAGCCACACAAAAAAAAAAAAAAACTATAAAAACGGCCTTTCAGCGGGGAAATCTCGGACAAAGCAGTGCCTTTCATTGTTCTCACGCCACACTACAAACATAAAAATGTTTTCTTACTTTAGTCGATAAGCTACTTACCATTTAGCATAGCCAATCCCAATTAAAAGAGAAAACGTGTCATTCGATTCAATAGTACATTGGCGGGATTAAACAAATACTGATGTCACTGTTATGAGGGCTATGATAGATTTCAACCACATGATCGGTATTTGTTTGTTGTCGAGAGGATAAGTCGGGCTCGAAGAGGGAAGACTAGCAGACCGACTCAGATTCATTTTCCTTTGTTTTTTCTGTATACCTTTAATCAGTTCAAACATGTCTCACTTGTGTGCAAAAAAAAAAAAAATTCGACACTCTTTCACTTAACGACGCGCAGCAGTTAACCTCTTGGCTTATTTTAGCTAAAACAGCATTGACTTTGCTTAGCATTAGCCTCAAGGCTACATAGCGTTTAGCATGGTTGGAGTCAGCTGCCGTACCAGTAATCGAAGAAGCCCGCATTTCTGACAACCATGTACGCTTAATTTGCCGTAAAACCTCAGCAACAATTGGCCAATATCCACCGTAAGATTTTATAAATCAGTGTCGATTAAAAGTACAGAACTAGAATGAAAAATGACATACTCTATGTTCAGTACGTAACGTACGTTTGCTAACGTTGCTAAACAATACGTTGCTACAATACAACATCACAGAGTGTTATTTTTCTCTTAAAAAAAAAACAGCATACATGTTTTTGTTGTTTTTAGGGAGATTTAAAGGCATGGCAAATTCAACTGTTATCTCAAGGCGGCATTGTGTGTCCAAACTGCTTAAATCCAGAAAACATTGTTCCCTTGTTTTTCCTGCATGTGAAATTCAGAGGCGGCTTTCCTCCTCATAATTTCATGCTGCCTCCTGACCTAAAACCTCTAACATCATAAAAACTGTGCCTGTTGCAACCAAAACAAACAAACAAAAAAAAAGAGCATCTTACAAATTTCTGGCTTTTTCATTAAAATCTCGACGTGAAAAAAAGAAGTGAATATTTTTCAAGGGAAGGTGGGGATGAGGAAAGGCATGCGTGGCGGTGAAACGCAATTAATTACAAGCGGCGGAAAAATACGAATTCATGTAAGTGATAAGAGGCGGCTATTTGTCAGGTCTGAAAGTAGTAAGCCTCATAAAACGGAGCGGAGGGTTCACGACAGGTCAGGGAGGCAAAGCCTAACGTCACTTTTTCCTCCGTTTTCCAGATTTTCCTCAAAACACAAGCCAGCGGTTGTGGTCCACAGTAGCTGAATAAATTCACCTGGCTCAGACAAACTAAGGAAGACGCGCTTTGTAATATATGCCAGATGTATTGCAGTCACTTTCTGCTGCTCTTGTGAGACGGCCGTGCACAAGCTACGAGCTGGATAACTTCGAGCAGCATCGTAAATCATCCGTGATGCCTCGCACGCTACAAAAAAGAAAAAAAAAAAAAGTGGCCATCGGTACGCATTATTAGCCTCAGCGGCCTGGATATATTGTCGGGACCCCCTGCTGTGCACCAGTGTGTGTGCGCGCCTCTTACGAGTCCACGCAATTCCCCCTACTGCCGCCATCATCGCACGTCGTCATTTCAGCGGCGGAAGAAGATAATTGATGAGGCGGGGGGAGGGGGGGGGGGCTCTTGTGAAGAAAAAAGCCTGACCTTCCACATGTCTCATCGTGATCGCATCTTTGCAGCAAGTTCAAGGGTCACCTTATTACCACCCACCCCTGCGTCGGCCAAATCTACAATTGTGCTGTGTCAGCGGGTTGGGGAGGGGTTTTATTTTTTGCACACTCGCCAGGCAATGTATTAAGTACCCCACGTTGTTTAATGTGATCTAAAACAACCCATTTCTAATGTTTCAGTCAGCCTATGTAAAGTAGCTTAAATACACCAAGGCATTACTAATGCATTAATAACAATAAATTCAGCCTACCTCCCATTTTGTTCGACAACAAGGTAATCCGGTCATTCAATTAGTACATAGTAACTGCAAAGTTTTTAACACATCAAGGTATTATTAATGCATTATTACACATTGATAACATTAAAGTCAGCCGTATTATCATATTATTCCACAGTGTACATGGTTTATTTATTTAATGCATAGTGCAGGGGTGGAAAGATCAAGTTGAGTTAACTGACTTAGTTCAAATGTAATTATGCATTTGTTAATTCTGATCAAAAAAAAATTTTTAAGAATCTGATCCAAAAAAAAAATGTAAGAATTTTCCTCATAATTTTTAGACCAAAAAAGATTTGAGCAAACAACTGCTATGATTCTTTAAAAAAATATATTTAAAAGCATAGTTTTTTTATTGAATAAAAGTGCTTTTTTCAGGAATGGGGTAGTGTTTTCTTGAAAATGTTGTTGTTGCTTTTTGCTGGAGTGAAATGTGATTTTTTTTGGGGGGGGGGGGGGGTGGACTTTTTTCTTAAAAATTAAATTTTTGAGAAAAAAAACTATTGCTTTTTCTCTCCCGCCCAAAAAATAATAATAATAAAGGTTCATTGAAGACTGCAAAATGCCGTTGCGTTTTCCATAGATTTTTTTCATTAAATTGATTATATTATACTGTAATCAAATATAAACAAAAATCAAACATAAATTGACTATTTTGACATATTTTAATCTTAGATATTCATATTTTGATTTGACATATTTAACCCCCTTTCTTTTCGCCCCATCTACAAATGCCCCGGCCCGTCTGTGTGTTTGAAAAATCTAAACGTGTCCCTTGAGCACGAAAGTCTGCTGTGCAGCGCCACCAAGCTGCCTCCCAACTCTCAATTGTAATTTATTGCGCCGCTCAGCAGGACGGATGAAGGCGGCGTTTCCCATGGTGCCCTGCAGTCTTTCATCCGCAGCGGGTCCGCGCCGCGCCTTTGCGCGGCGGCCTCTGCGTGCGACCGGCGGTGCTGCGTTTCCTCGCGGCGGAGGCCTTGTCATCCGTCATTATGGGAGGTAAGCGGCCAGAATGATGAGGCCTGACAGCTGCGCGTCGCCGTCTGGGGTCTCAGAGCAAACAGCGCGCGCCGCGCCGATCATGACCGTTACTTTCCAAGGTGTGTTGTAAAAGAAACGGATTGCGTCTGTCAACGCGGCCGCCGCCGACTCCTTTTTAACCGTTTGGGGTTTCTATGTACTGTTTTTGTCTCAATTTTACCGATGCCATGCCAAAGATGAACATTGCCATAATTCTGGGTCATACAATTTTACGGCTGATATTGTTCAAGTGAAAAACGTCCTTGCTCATATCTGCGCCAACAATCGAGAATTGGAGCATTTGTGAGTTCTACAGCGGCGACTTCAGTTACATCTACAGTTTGGGATCAGATATGGTACCAAAATTACTTTATTGCTTCGATGCAAGACAATCACTAAACGTTGGAGGGCAGAACAATTTACTTAGAGTGCTCAAGTACAGAGCAGTAATATGCACTCGCTTGTCCAGAAAAACATAGCTACAGATATAATTCCAAAACGATCAGAGTCCTTGTAAATAAATAAAAGATTCAATTCCTTAAAAGCTTGAGAACGGTCAACTTTCTCATTGGCTCGAGTGCCGACTTGAACCATGCGCTCAACGTGACCTTAAAGCTCAGCTAAGTCGACCCTTTTGGATCAGACATTGCAAAAAAAAAATGACTAGAATGCTTGATTACATTCAAAGCAATAACAAATGAAAGTTTGAGAATGGCAGCATTTGTGAAGGCTAGAGCGGCGAAAAGCTCCGCGCCCTCACATCACTTTTAACCTCAGCCACATCAACCAAGTCGGATAAGACATCGTCACGTTGTAAAACGTTTACGTAGATGCAACACAATCCATTTATAGATACTAGAACGCAAACTAGAAGCACAAATTGCTTGTGAAATTTGTAAAACATCAAGGTACAAGTGTATACAAAGAGCTGACTAGAATCATGCACTTACCTGACTGCAGACCATTAGGTTCTTTAGAAACATTCAACTACAAAAAATAATGCTTTCTCCAATGTAAGAAAAAAAACGAGAATGGGTACACATAATTGCCACTATAAGTAGCTTATTAGCATTGTATGCATCTTATTAGCATTAGACGTTTTTCTCCCGTCTTACCTTTGGTCTCTGGTGGATGATGTCGATGCTCATCACAGGCAAATTACATCCAGGCGCGTATTCCCGTCGCACACCTACGGAAACAACAAAACTTTATGACTTGACGACGTTATATGACAAACCCAAATGCCGCTGCCGCTCTCCTTGTGTGAGTCGGCCTCCAAATGATGACAACGAGGCGCCTCTTTTGCTGAAATGGAGGAGAATCTGCATCTGGAGATGTAATTGCGCAATCGCGACAATCTGGAGACCGGATCGACGACTCTGCCAGAACTGGCGGAAGCTATCAATAAAACCGGGGCGAATGTCCTTAACATTAGCACGCCGCAACGGCTAATTCGGCGGCGGGAAAAAAGGTCAAACCGGAGGCGTGTGGCTGCGGAAGTCTGAAAAGTGCTCACGGGTTGGACACTAAAGTAAAAATGAGTAAATGATATTAAGCTGGATGGAAAAAACAGAGCGACGACTACAAAGGTTCCTTTGTGGAGTTTCAAGAGGTGGAGTATCAACGCCACAAACAAAGGACTGTAAAAAATGTGAAGATTTTACAGTAAAAATGACTGCGGTGTAAAAACATGGGACAATAGTATGAAACCATCGTGTGTTTTTTGGCAGCCTGTTTTAGATTTGGTCTAGTCTTTGTGTCAAGCTGTCGTTCCAGTTTTTATTAGTTTGAGTCATGTTCATATTCGGCTAAAAAGTCGGAGCATTTTTGTCTTATTTGAGTCAGAATTGTCCCTGGCTATTTTAGTCTAGTTTTAGTCAAAGATAACTGACGACATTTTAAAACTGCTGCCCTGTTTTCTGTATCTGAGCCGTGATTGGTCGTCGTGAGCAGTTGTGATGTCATTTTCAGTCGACAGAAGACAAAATGGCCGCCCACAGAGATGGCTAAAAACGAGTGGATTAACACTTATTCCACAAACGCAATATTTATCAGAATGCCCTGTTTCAACTAGTGCGCTTGCATAAAACATATTCTTGAAAAAAAAATATTTGCGTTGACCTGCATGATCCTACGTGGTCCCCCCCCAGTAGCACTGATGAAAAATTGTGGCCCCCTCCATCATTTAAATTGCCCATCCCTGGTGTAAAACCAGTGGCATATAAATGACATTGTGATGAAAAACCATGACAGCATAGCTCAACATCACAGTGTAAAAACATGGCATAATGGTGCAAAACTACGTTGCGGTGTAGAAACACGCCATTCTGGTGTAAAAACAAGACACGCCGGTGTAAATGTGACACTTGGGGTGTGCCACAGTGCAAGTGGGAGCTCCCTCTGCTCGTCTCGAGGCTTGCCGGGATCACGAGCAAATTCCACATTCAGCCCCGAGAAGATCCTGAATAAAGCATCACTCAGTCACCGCGCACACATCTTACTGCTTGCTTAAAACTGACAATCCACTTTTTTTCTTTTTTTTTTTCCCCCAACACATATACTTCTACACCTACGCACGAATAAAACACAGACTCAAGCGTTCTCTCTTGGGGTTTTTCTGGGGAAAAATAAGCTACAATGCCAATAAGAAGCATTCGCAGCTCCAGTTTGACAGCGTGGAAAAAAAAATGAGGGTGGAATTTTTTTTTTTTTTTTTTTTTTTTAAGTGTTGTAAGAGTGTCGGAACGCCAGGATTTGCAGCTGGCTGAATATCGGCGGTGACAGTTTCCCGGCAAAACTTCTCCAAGTGTTAAAAGTGGAAGACTTAATAATAAGAGTGTGGAGGAAAGATGGCGGCTTTCGGGATGAAGTTGTATTTCTCTCGGCTGGGTCGTGATGATTGTGCGGGGGAAAAAAAAAAAAAGTACAAAAGTGCCTCCTGGCAAAATCCAACCCGAGGGGATCGTTGGAGGCTGCAAGAATACAGCTTCATTCAAAAAGAAGTAAGAAGAAAAAATGGAACTTGTTGCAAAAAGGACCTGAAAAATTATGAATTATTAAAAAAAAAGAAAATCCATGCTCTAGAACTTTTTTTCCCAGCAACTGTGAATGTGGAGAGATATATTTTATACCATAACATATGGGTGACATCATTATAAAAGATGTGCATTTACGCAATTACCTAATCCATTTTCCTTTTGTAAAAAGGAGAGAGTGAGGAAATCAAACAGAGGTGGGCATTCCGTCTGTGCTGACGGAAGGTCCGTCAATCCGTCACTGAGGGACACCCATTTTGCTGACAAATGACGGGATACTACAAAAAAAAAAAAAACAACACCTGACTATACACAGATGGAAGTGGGTTTTCGTTCATCAGTTTAATTGGCACTAACCGGGTCAGCACTGACGAACGTCCTCAGTCCGTCACTGATGCACACCCATTTCGCTGACGAAAACATGATGTTTGTGCACGGGGTTGACTACACTGGGGTTGCCTTGAGCGTAGAAGAGGAGGGACTCCTCCGAGATAAAAATACATAAATAAAATAAGAAAATTACATTAATAGTCAATTTCGTGTCCGAATGTGCACCCTTATCCCGTAACCTATTTCCTTTGTTGTACATATATTGAATTTAATATAATTCATTATTTCCGTGGTGTATAGTTACTGCATTGCTTTGATAATCGTACTTGCACCACATTGTTTTCCTGCTTGCAATGCATTGTGGTCTGACCTGTTAACCTGTTGAGTGAACTTCAATACTCACTCCTTTCCTTTAAGTGGCACTAATCATTTTGCCAATTATTTTTGTTTCACAAGCTACATCGAAATTGTTCAATTCCTCAAGAAATAAATAAATAAATAAATAAATAAATATATATATACACACACATACATACACACACACACACATTGCAGGCACGGGGGGATAACTCATCTTTGACCACCCAAAAAGTGCTGAAAGCTGGCTTGCTTTTTATATCGACATTTCGCACCTACTTTGGAGGTATTTGCAAATATGGGGACATACTGACGAAGTTACTTCCAATTTGAATGATGACGAAGAGAATAATACGATGCCAAAATCGGTTTCGCCTAATCGTGAATGGGGAGAGATGCAGGAGAGCTGTCCAGCCAAATTAGATAGCCATCCGTTGCCAGCGATGGTGTGGAAATCCGCTAGCCAAACAAACAACAG
Organism: Filicampus tigris; assembly: GCF_054856515.1. NCBI lineage: Eukaryota > Metazoa > Chordata > Actinopteri > Syngnathiformes > Syngnathidae > Filicampus > Filicampus tigris. Next base: position 8,142,892 of record NC_141236.1, on the reverse strand, counting down.
GCAGACGGGGGTCACAGTGCATACTAGATGGGGTTTATGGCAGTCGTAGTCTTTCCACATGCTTATCTCGACTCAAAATGTTTCTCATTTCTCTTACTTGCACCGGCACAGCTGCAACAGCGCTTCGCACACTCAGTCACATTTTTTGAATTCTTTAAAATGTCACAACTGCCTTAATACTTAGCATATTGGGTAAAAAATAAACGTTTTATTCCTATATTCGAACTCTTTTCGATGGTATTGGTCTTGGTCATTAAAAAAAAAAAAAAGAATTTTGTCCGTACCTAGTACCTGTATAAAGTCGCTAAGTACCACAACTACACTGCGACAAAACACGTAGTTGCCTTCAAATCTTCGACTGCAAATACCAAATGCTAAAACAACTAGTAATTCGATACTTACACTCGAAAAGACATTTTTCGGCACAGGAATTCCACCGAACGTCGCCATTTCCACGCTATTTTGGGCAAATCCGCAAGGGATTGGTAATATGTTTCAGCTGAGGCACCATGGACGCGGGCTCAAGCCGATGTGAATAAGAAAAATAAGAATATCTGACGGCCCTAAAATAGTGGTGGCGAACAGTTATAATATGTTTAATAAAGCAATTAAAAATAATATATATATATATATATATATATATATATATATATATATTTTTTTTTTTTTTTTTTTTTTTTTTTAAGCACTGTAATTTATTTTGTTGTCAGTATCGAGTAGAAGGTCGAAACTATGGCAAGTTGGCAACTACAGTGAAACAAAATAGGTGACTTTAAAACTTAAATTGAAGTAAAACAAACTTACATTCGAAAAAAACATTTTTTTCCTTACAGGAATTCCACCAAGCGTCACCATTTTGGGCAAATCCGCAGGAAATTGTCAGTAATATGTTTCGGCTGAGGCGCCATAGATCTTTGTTGTGCATTCAATTGAATAAAAAGAATAGTCATTCTATTCTGTTTTATGTACCTTTTACACAACAGCCTAACTTCAGTGGAATTGGGGTTTGTAAATGCGTGAAATTTACACAATAAACCGGCGAGAAGCATCACTGGTAAATAGAGAGACAAAAATCTTATCAAGCGGCAGAATTAAGGAGCCTGAGGGAAAGAAAAAAAAAAGTGTAGCCACCATGAAATGAGAGATGCTTCCATTAAGTGCGGGCATCATTAACAACCTCATTGACTTCTCCATATAGATGTATATTTTGCCTCCTCTATGCACGATAAACAAAACCTCAAGTAACAAAGTCGCTTAACTAACTTTAGCAGCTTGGACGGCCTTGCAGGGGGGCCATAAATCATCCACGTAATGTTACATCGACCCGAGCCGCCGCTGGACTGTGAAATATGCTGTGAAAAAAGGCGACTTTTAATCAGCGGAGGGCAATTAAGGCGGCGACGCAACTCGGATCCCGTGCCAATGTGGACGCGCCCCTTTTAATATTCCTCCTCCTGTCGGCCTCGAATATCCGATATCCCGCGTCCGCCCGGACACGTCGTAAAGTGTATGACCACATGTGGACGTCCGTAACGATCACTTTATCACGTGTGTGTGTGTTTAAAAAATGAGCAAGCCCTAACACTTCACAACTTTCCTCATCAAAGTTTAGCTATGAGTGTCTGAATATGAACAATAAAAATGGGAGACGGGAATAAGTAACCGTTTTGCAACGTAGACTCATCCGTTGCTCTAGTGTTTACCGTTCTTGAGCCAAAGCACTTGTTTTATATCAGAAAAATGTCACAGCACATCACCTTACAAAAATATCAGAACCACAGGATATTGTGTTCTGTGACATTTAAGACACCAAAGCTACCAAAAGCCCAAAGCCAGCAAAAAAAAAAAATTGTCTACACGTTTTTAATGTTCTTTAGTAATCAGCAGTAATGGGTTGGTAAAAAAATAAATAAATAATAATAATCAATGAATTAAAAAAAATCTGCCAATTTTTGTCAATTTTTCTCATTGATGTAAAGTGAAGCAAATACTAAAGTTTAATGTCATCAACTTGAAGTTATATATTCAACAGGTTTTACATTTAAATGTTTACACTTTTCACTTTTTAAAAAAAACGTTGGCCATTTGCTTATGTAAAAAAAACTATTATGTTAAAGGCTTGAAACATAAGTACATTTTACAATGTACTTCCTCACTTACATTTACACTCAAGTTGAACCTTATACTTTGTTTTTGGGTGCTTTTTGGTGCTTATTATTTACATGGTGCTTTCTAGCTCTCCCTGGTGTTAGTTGAGGCTGTCTAATAGAACATAAAAAGTGGCCCAGCATTGATATGCATATGCATAGATAAATGTTATTAATCCCATAAGGTAAAAATAAGATTAAATCACAGTTATAAACAAGTTACGAGCGAGGTTTTCATTTCGCGTTATCATCTCATTCGGCAGCCTTAAATCATTTGTCTACGGCGAAGGAATAAACACGTAAAAGCTTCTCTGGGCAACACGTCTCATTTGCATTTGTGGCTCTTGACTTAAGAGGATACATAAATCATATTTGCGCCAAGGTGTGCGTGCGCATTTCTAATCGCGTCTTATTTACAACCCGCTTGCCTTCGTCATGAAATATTGGCCGAGGCCCAGCCGAGCCGCCGCGCGCTCGGCTGTTGATGAATTAATGCTGGCGGTGGATTTTTGCCCGCGTAAATACCTGCAGCACAAAAGCATCGGGGTCATTAATTGTCCTTAGTGATTACTTCAAGTAGCGTGCGGCTGCTAATGACAAATCCAAACACGCTCTTCCTGAACCATCGCCTTCATTAGGACAAGCGATGCGGCGTTACATCGAAGGCTAGCTTTTCATCACGAGTGACAAGCATATGGCAGACAAGCGGTCCGAGGCTAGTGCAAGAAGCTTACGCCGCACTCGACGTCTTTTTTCCACGTTGCATTTTATCAAACACAACAAATGCGATGAAAAGGCAAAAATTAAAAAAAAATTAAAAATCGTAATACATGGTCAACCTGTTGTCTGCTTCAATTCAAAATGGCCAACTCCAGTTCAGTTTTGGGTTCTTGAGTCTGTTTCATTTTATGAAGCGGGCAAAGCGATGAATTATTACAATGAGACATCCGTGTCGTTCTGCAGGCAGGCTGCATTTTTTAAAACCTCGAGTAGAGCTTAAATAGTGCATGACATGAGGCGCAAAGTTGAAATAAGCGGCAACATCACACGGGAGGTTGCGTCCCGACATTGACGGCGAAGTGCCCGGCAGATAGACGTGTTTTCCCAACCGACCTGCCCGCGTGTGCGGCCGACCCGCTGTGTCATCATACGAGGCTAACAGGCTTAAGTGGCCCCCCCGCCGAGACTCTCCGGACCCCGTCCCTTCACCATCCACCCTCTCTGATGGCGCTTGACAAGCTTGGGCCTCAAAGCGGGACGCTCGCCCCCGAGAAACAAACCGTGTGAAGCTTGAGCAGGCATTGTGGAGATGATAATGATTTTAAACAGGCAGTGGAGAAGAATTTCTGCAAAACGCAGCCTTTAAATAAGAGAAGTGTTAATAATACATTTATGTAAGTGTATTCCATTTGCAGTAGTTTATGGTTTCACCACTTTGAAAAGGGATGATATATTCCAAACTAAACTGTGAACCCAAATAAGTTTTGCTGGGCATTTTCAAGCAGGGCTTCCTGAGACTTTTTTTGTGGGTCCACACATGATAGGCATGCCTACCAAATTTCATATTGCTAATTAAAATAGGCTTCAGGCGCTGAATTTGCAAACTCACTGGACATTTATACAGTGGCACTGAATGATTGGGGTCGTGAATACATTAAAGAAATGTTAATTGAATATAAACCCAGTCGGGCTGTGAGGTCTGCGGACTCAGGTTAATTAGTGGAAGTTTCAAAGCAAACACGGTGAAGCGGCATGTGGTTGTTCAGCTGCAGGCATGCTGAAGATGTAGATTAGGGGGTGAATCTTGGCTTGTCACAATGCCAACAAGTCGGGCAAGTTGAAGCACTTGAGTAAAAGTATGGGCATGTATAGTTTGAACAGAATACGCGTCACAGTTTATTCATATCGGAAAGCGCTGAAAAAGACTTCGCATCCCAGCCCTAAGGACCGCTAATTAGAAATGTTGTTCAGTGAGGGCTAGCATGGTACACTTTCACTTGCAGTCTTTTAAGCGCTCGCTATAACAACTTCACAAAATTCTACCAAACAGGAGCAAGTAAACGTTGCATTCAACTGCACTGCGATGTCGATTTAAAGTTGAATAATTGTTCGAACCTATTACAAATGAATCAACCTGAACAATCCTACAACCCAAAAAAAACTACAAAGAAAAAAAAAACACACATCCCCAATCCAATTGAAGCCATCAGTGTTGTCTGGCTTCTAAAAGGCTTTAATCAAGTTATTAGCAGGCGGTTCACGTCACGGCCAACCCGAGCCACTTCCATCCAACGCCACTAATCAACACAGGCCTGCATCGGACAATGCGTTGTGATCAATGATCGCCGCTAAAGCGATCACTGCACGGAGCAATTAGGCTAAGTGCAGGCGGGCGCTAAGTTGCTGGCTAAAAAGGTGCACACGTCGTTTTTTTCCCCTGACATTTCACTCAAGCCATCGCCACTTCAGCAGCATTATGTGTAAAAAGGGGGTGGGGGGGGAAATTGCTAATGCTAATGAAGTACTTAATCATTCTTTTACTTTGTTGAATTGCTTTTTTCGACTCTTACTTGTACAAAATCAATTGTTTCAATCATTAAAGCAATAGATCCAATCACAAAAGGACTAATGTTGAAGTATCGCACTTAATGTTTCACACTCGCTGAAGTGCAGTAAGAAATGACGCCCTTCACGACTCAAGAGGTGCCCAGTGAAGAAAATCACACGCATGATTTGGTTTCATTAAGCAGCGGAGCACAACAATGTAGTCATTTTATTTTTCAATGATATGCAGAGCATTTATTTTATCAGATCGTTTCACTTCCCTGTGCACTATATTTTGCTGTCATAATATGCACATACAGTACTTGATGCAAATACAATTTTTGCCTTTTTGTTTTTTTTTTTATCCAAAACTACTCTACGACCCAAAAAAGTTTCTTAGGGGTTTTCGGGTAGATTTAAAAAATGAAGAAAATACATGCTATAGATGGGTGGGGGGAAAAAAATGGAAAAAAGAAAGAAAAAAAAACAAGTTAAAAAAAAAAAAAAAGTTAAAAATCTATTTGAAAAAATACCATAAATAAATAAAATAAATAAATTCATAACCCAAAAAGTTAAATTTTGCTATATATATATATATATATATATATATATATATATATATATATATATATATAAAGGATTTTTTATCTTAAAGCTTAAAAAAGGTTAAAAATGAATTACTAGCAATATTATATTCACAAAAAGGCAATAAATATCTTAATTTAAATGTAGGTAAGAAATATGAATAATACCATTAATTATAAAAAATAAAGGTAAAAAAAAGTATAAAAGGCCAATCATTTTGCAAAAAAATTAATGTGTGTCTTATAAGTGATCTTTATAAAAGGCAACATTTTCGCTGCATCTCTTACAATGGATTATGCATTAAAAAGAATTGAAACATTTGTTAATATTTGCTGCGATGCAGAAGCAAACATGAGAATTGTGAACTCACACGCACATGAAATATACACACGGTCCATCTCACGCTTCCATGTTTTACGAGGCCCCCTGGCACCGCTTCACTTCTTTTATTTTTATCAAACCACAGCACATAACCTGAGGCCAAACCAGCGGCGACAATGCAAGAAAACGCATTAAGTTTCAGCACCACGTTGCGCACATTTTTTTACTAACCACAGCAGGATGCCCAGAATCATAACACTCAAAACAGACGTTTGTCCAATCAACGGAGTGCACTCTGATTATAACGAGGCAGCAAAATGTCAATAAATTGCTATTACATTGTAAAAACAGATGTGTGTCCTGGGAATCTTACATTAAAAAACAACACAAATCACAATCTTAACTCATTAACGCACGCCACTGTACGGTACCATTTGGTCTTGAGGCGAGTGAACACTTGAAACAAGAAAGCATAGGGTTTCTCTGTCCATATGTTAGCTAGCAGGCTATTTCTTGGTTCATTAAGAATGGCAGGAGGACACTACCAACTGCATTCAGCAGCAGGAGGAAGCTTCTATTGTTAGTAAGATGGGGGAAAAAAAATCCACAAAAACAAGCAAAATTAATCAGAGACAGATTTACTATTTACTATTTACTTTCCAGGTTCGTAAAACAATCGGAGTCAATGGTCGGGACCGTACCATTCGGGGTCTGCGGCAGTTGAATTGTAAATTAAACCAAAAAATAGAAACCATGAAAACAAGCAAACCTGAATCAAATCCATTGTTTGTCCATATTTAACCATATTTAAATTTACTGGTTTGCAAAATAATTGATTAGAGGGATAGGGCTCGATTGGACGAAACTGTACGATTAGCCTTCTGGGGTAGTTCCATTATATCTTAAACCACAAAAATAGCGAATACATTTCACAAATACAAAACTAACAATCGTAAAGGAAGTGTTTGTCTATATTTACTAGTAGCTATTGACTTCCTGGTTCGTAAACCAATAGGATTAAACAGACAAAGCTGTCCCATTCACGTTCTGGGGTGGTTCCAAATTGGCAAAATAGCAAACAAATCCCAGTTTTATCTCGATTTCCCTTCAGATTTTACACGGTTCTTTCATAGAGTTTCGCGTAAATCCATCCTCTCCGTACTTTCGTGCTTGGTGGAGGTAATAACGACAACACAAACGCTCTCGGGCGGACCGTATTGTAATTTACTGAGAAAAGCGACAACGGGGGCCATCGGCTAATGGGATAAATGTCTCCGGTTGGACCTCGAAATGAATTCCTCTGGCCAGGGCGAGTCCCTGTGCCGGCGTGATTCACACCAGATGAGGACGGATTATCCTCAGTGACAAAGAGGGAAGTAATGTACTGTACATACAGCAGAGGTGGCAAAACTACTAACACTCAAATTCAAAAGTAAAAATAAATTTGTATAGGGATTAGGAAATGGATAGTTTAGCACAAAGGAAAAAATGATCTGTACACAACATTTACATCAGGGATCAGATTTCATGTCCCATGTTGTTGTGTAAGAGCTAGTGAAAAAAAAAAAAAAACACCTTACATTGTCACTGTTGAGAATACCCAGAATGTCCAAATATGAACATTTTATATTTTTTCGCAAACCAATTCTATTTGGTCAGTCTCCACGCAATCAGTCTTTATTTATTTATGTATTTATTTATATATTTATTTAGCAAAATAACAAATGCAAAGTGTTAGGTTACATACAATTGAGTAATCCTTTTTTGTTAAAAATTGATCGGTTGTGCTTCGGTGCAGAAGAAGCCAGTCAGCCACGAAGGTAAGTGTGTGGAGATTCATTCACGCATGTTACACTTCTTAGTCAGTTCGTATTTATTCCATCACCCATGCCTGGAAGTCCCTTAAATAAGAGTTTGTTAAGATGATGAAAGCGAGATGTTAAAGGCTTTTCTTTTTATGTCATGATCATCTGCAAAGGTTGAAAAAAGGAACAGAACTATTTTGTGGAGTATCTAGTTTTCAAATAAATGTAAGCAGTTAATCAAAAAGTATTCAGAAAAGTCAATAAATGAAGTAGAGCTGAAAAATCTACTCCAGTACAGTGACATACAGTGCATGTCCGCGATGATGCGTCACCCAGCTCGTAAAAGCATCCGCAAAAAATAAGGGGGCGGCGTGGGTTGATAAATCATGCTAAATATGGAGGCCAGATTATGATAATACCATCACTGGAATCAACATGACGCCTAGTGCTGACTTGGCCGAGTCGAGCGGCGACTAAATATAGATGCAGTCATGAAGTGGCTCCACCTACACCTACAATACAAAACATGAATTATCGAATAATATGTTTACTATCGGGGTTAGAGGTCAAGTCCCTAATCTTGTAACCCTCTCGTGCAGCTATGGCATGAATATGATACAAAGCAGGCTAAACGCATTCAATAAACAGCACACAAATGAGCATTATTGTAGTGTTTTGGAAGTAGAATGTGTAAAAAAAATGAGATGTCCCTTCATTGTTTACATCAATTCAGCATTGTTACAATGCAACATGACCACTGTGCTTGGCCAATAACGGTAAATCCCCATTACGGTTAATCATTACTACTTGAAGATTAATTCAAAATGCAATAAAACACGGAGTTATTACAACTTCCATAAAATCCCATTAATGTATGTTCCAGCTGCATGCGAATAAAAAATATTATTATTATTACAAATAATAATAATAATAATAATAATAATAATAATAATATACACGTTGTTTTGTCATCAGCATCAGCGCCTGCGCACAACGTTTAAATCCATTCATTGATGTCATGACATGAAGTGTCAGACTCGCTGGTGGCCAACACAAGAGCACCGAGAGGCGGACGCGGGGCGGACGCGGGGCGGCTTACCTCCCGGGGCTGCTCGCTGCTCCGCTGGTCCTCGCTTCCTCGCCCCGGCCGACAAGCAGCACCAGCAGCGGCTCCGGTTCCGTTCCTCCGTCCGTCAGTCGGTCCGTCCTCCCTTCCGACGCGGTCCTTATCCGGCAAAGAAGACGGGCAGCTGGTGCATTGTTGTCCAAGTAGGCTCGGAGGAGGGTCGAGAAAAGGTGAATGCGTTCGTCCGTGTTGCGGGTCACAGACGGCGTGACGGAGATGCGCTGATGAAGACTGGAGGAAGACTAGTGGGACCGCGCGTAGAAGACACTTTACTCGGGATCAGGCGCCTCCCCTTTTTGTGCATGCGTACTCCGGCCACACATCGGCACGACAGCGCCTCCTGCAGCACACTCTGTGGAAGTGCAGAAGGGATGCCGATCAACTAGGCTTCATTTTATGTCCAATACTGTACTGTACCTCAAGATTTTTTTTCATTGAGTAAATTTGGGGATTCTGACAAAGTGATTTTTGATGATAATGATTACATTTTTTGATGATATTTCTTCATAAAATAAACATCTTTTCATGTTCAGTGTGGTACGCACGACATCGTGCAAACACAGTGACTAACTACTTGTCACCCGTTAAATAGGTCGACTGACTGTTTGAAGACACCGGTGTTGCTAATTGGACACATTGGTTGCAAACCTTTTGGGATGACAATATTTTGTAGGTGACATTGTGACTGTTATTTTGGACAATTTATTTTGTGTGCGCTGTGGTACAAAAAGTTCATGACACATGGCAGAATCAACCAGAATAAACCATCTATGTGCCACCTGTTATTTCCTAAGTGCAAAATAAAGCCCTCTATTTGAGGTGTGGTGTTTATTTATTCAAGTACTACTTCACCGGGCAATTGATTGGGGTACAGCTTCCATTCCAGTGGCGTTCACTATTTGAATAAACGTAATGTTCCCAAAACTTGGGTTATTGCTCTTCCTTGCTTTCATTCCGACTCAGGTTGTGATAGGATCCGATATTTAGAATTCAGGTGGCGGTGGAATCCAGACGGGACAGACAGTGTTTAGAAAGGCTTGGTCCTATCTGCAAGAGACTATAAATATCACGCTTGACTGCATGCAAATGATGGCACAGACACTCCAAAAAGGCTACTTCAGCTCCACACGCCCCATCCTGCAGGAAAATGTCACACTCCAACAGATAGTCAGCCTTCTTATCATCATTCTATTTTTCTCTCACTTCTCTGCAGCCATGTGCTTAATTGACTGGCAGAGGACACCATTATTCCCATTAGCAAAAAGTATCGACTTTTATATTGCAAAGGAGTGTGCAGTACAGTATGAGCTGTCTTGCCAGGAAATTGTTGGTCATTTTTTTTGGGGTGACAAGGTTTGGTTACAATTCTCGGCCACAATTAGGAGTGGGCATCTCTTCAATAGAAGCTGATTCCAAACATGGAATGCGATACATGGGATGAGATACGATTCAAGGATGGCTCATTTTAATATATATATATATATATATATATATATATATATATATATATATATATATATATATACATATACTGTATACATATATGCATACACACACACACGTACTGATATGTACAGTGTCTCTATTTAAAGTGGGACAATTCGATTCAAGGGACATCCATCTTTAAAATCAAAAACGATTTTCCGATTTAAACCATTTTTTGTGTCACACACCTAGTCACAATGTTTGGTTTCAGTTTAGTTTGTGACCTCTTTTGGGTCATAATGTTCTGCAACAATTTTTGATCACATGTTTTTGTCACATTTTTTGGGGTGAATTTTTGGTGAAATTATCTTGGTCACAATTTCGGTGACATTGCTTTGGTCACTGATTTCTAAAGCAGCAATCGGAACAATTTTGAGCCCTTCAGACTTTCGTGAAATTTCATCCGAAGGGCAGCTGACTGCTGCGGTCAAAGGTCCACTCTCACTTAGTCAAAGTACTTCCTGCTCATATCTCCTTCTGTGTTGTAGACAGGACAGATCAAGTAAGTGGGGGGGTCTCGCCGAAGCGGAATTACACTAAAAAAAAAAAAAGAAAACATTTATGCTGTCAGACAGTATGTCTGCCTTGATCCATTATCTCTGTCTGGAAATGAAACAGCATTGATTTACTCTGAACCCGCCGCCAATGAGCTTTTCTTTCTTTCTTGTTTTTTTTTTGAAGGTTAATTGCTTGCTACAATGCTTAGATTCTTCCTCTGAGGAAAGTAAGACTATTCATGCCATTTCTTAAAAAAACGGCTGTGGATTTACAGTGAAAGAATGAAAAGTCACAGTTGAGACATGTCCATGTTTTGAAGAAAGAGTCAGACCACTCGGTCTTGGCCTGTTTTAAATCGTAATCACATTCACGCCACTATCAAAGTAGCACTTGCTTGGCTTTTGTTTCACACAGACTGATTTAAAGTGCTTCGCTTTTGAAGAACTTTTTGAGATTTAGTGTGGCGATAAAAGATATTTTTTGTTTACATCTTCGGGTGACTTTTAATCACAATTTTTAAAGAAATTTTGGGGGGGGGGTCACAATTTTTCCAGACATTGGTGCTGGTTATTTCTTTCTGTCACCGCTTTAAGGGACTTTTTCCCGTCCAATTCCTTATTTACCATTTTTGGTTCATTTTTGGTCACAATTTTGGCTGACAAGTTTAAGGGGCAGGCTTTGGACTCATGTACAATTACTATTTTGTAATGTATTGTAATCTACATAATAATATTATTTGATTTTTTAATAACAATTGCAGACCTACACAATGTGGCTTGTGGGCATGTTACAGAATGCCCATTACATAAGATAACATTAATCAACATAACGTGACATGATGAGATGACACACATATGTATGAGGCCCTGGGGAGTTGGCATTACGTAATTAGGCGTGCGGTAATCATCAAACAATGTCACATGTCGCCTGCGGTCATATAAACATATATTGTATAACATAAAAATTGATGTCCACACAAGAGCGGTTGGTAGCGGGACGACGCCAATGAAACATTTTATTGCCACGTTAAGTCCTTGACAAACGAGCAGCATAAAAAGGAGCTTGTGGGTAAGCACAAAATCTGCTGTACAATAAAGCTCTTAGATAAGAAAAGTGCATCGGTTTAGAGCTGAATTTGTTGACAAGCGGTACAAAAAGCTTGCTTATTAAAGATTGATTTTGGTTGTACTGACTTGGTCACATTTTTTGGTGACTGTTTATTAGTGAGATTTTTCGTTGACATGTTTTTGTTCACAATTTTGGGTGATAGTCGTCAACAATTATTAGTTAAATATCTTAGCTGATCATTTTTTTGTTCATTTTGAACAGGTTTTGGTGATTTATTTCTTGCATTTTTTGTAGGTGATTTGGTGGTTTTCGGGTGATGATATTTTGTTAACAAGTTAGTGATATTTTTTGGTTTACAATTTATGTTGACATTTTTGGGACTTTTTCTGGTGACTTTTTCTGGGGATTTTTCTAGCACATTAGGTTTTCATAATAATAATAATAATGATAATATAAGATAATTTTGAACACTTTTCCTGGTATTTTTGTCTACATTTTCGGTGACATATTTCACTCAGTTTGTGGTTAAGTTTAGTGGCCATTTTTGTTCACAATCTCAGTGTTCTCACTGTACTATCCAGACTTGTAGCTGATGGCCCTCTAGTGTTGAAAGGTAATAACAGCAAAATTGGAAGAAAATATTGACCTTCTACAAAATGCCATGATAGTGAATAGTCACTGAATACATTATTAAATAATATACTTTCTGGATCCCCGACTGGACAATGTGGTGCACGTACACTTAAACTGAATGTGAAGTGCTTATTCACCATAATGCTTGGCGGACGTCCGTTATGGCGCAACGGCATAAACAACAGTGGCCATCTGTTGTGTTTTTTTGGCCAAGGGTTCCTTCCCTTGTGTGTGTGTTCAGATGAGCTGAATATTGCATATAGAATGCCTCCTTCCCTTCATACATCTGGTCAGCGCAGGATAAACGGTATAGAAAAAGGATAGATTTATTTTGGATGTGCACGTAAATAGTTTTATCGTTTGGCTTTTGAAAATATAATATTTGTCCATCTGGTACTTTAGCGAGATAAAATTATGAATTAAAGGGAAAAATGGGTTCAAAATTGTCCCAAAATAAGAAAATACATATTTCCTATCACACAAGTTTGAGTAAAATATGTGTTTTTTATCATAATAGTAATTAATCTAATTTGCTTAATAGGTGTAATTATTTTATAAAATATGTTTTGTTAAAATTTTAAATATGGATAGATAATTGTTTATACTGTTAGATTTTCGTGTTACTTTACTGTGAATTTCTAAGGCAAAATTAGCAGTACACCTTTTGTCCGCACGATGGAGATAGTGTTTTTTTAATAATAGCTGTCCAATGGAAAAACATGCACTGTACCTTCAAAGTTATAATTTTTTAATTACAGTATTATGATTATTGTATGGGGATGTATTTTGGTTGTTCTTATGTGATTAAGCGATTACAAAAGTGAAAAACATATTGAAAAAAAAAAGTTTCAGAAATGATTAGTCAATTATTAGTATATTGAAAAAAGTTTTTTGTCGACTTTACCCCATTTTATTTTGTCAAATGGTTGCATGAAATAAAATAATCTGGGTCCAGATGTTTAAAGGAGACTATACATCTACTTAACTCATTCACTGCCAGACATTTTAGACCCGGGTCACTGATAGTGTAGTGCTACACACGCCTGAGTTGTGTGCGGGCAGCGTGATCGGTTCCCGCTCAGTGACGGTGTATGTGTGTGTGCCCTGCGACTGGCTGGCGACCAGTTCGGGGTGTAGTCTGCCTTTCGCCCATCGTCAGCTCGGATAGGCTCTAACACCTCCCCGCGACCCTATACAGAATAAGCGGTGTGGAAGACGACACATTTTAGCCCCTCTTTTACCCTAACGTTTGAAAAAATATATAAATACATTCCTGGGATTGAATGGCTGGACTGTGAAAAGACAAATATTTCAATGGCCATTTTTTTTTTATGTAGCTTACGATGACTCGAATAAAAAGAATTAAAAATTCATTTAATTAAACAGTAACAAATAAATTAGAATTATAAGATTATATATAGATTTTGATTTAACACACACACATATATACATATGTATATATGTATACAGTACACATACTGCACATATATGCACACATACACATGTATAACTTATGATTCTGCTTTATCCATTCATCCCAATCTTGTGTTTACATAAAATACACGCTTGGAAAAAATATATAAGATGACAACCAATCGCAGGTCACAATTTTATTTACGGAATAATAAATTTGGACAAACACCAGAATCTTTTTTTTTTTTTAAACGATACAATCAGAACATCTGAGGCAGATATCCCACCATGCACCACAAAAAAAAAAAAAACGCTTCACTGTCACTCCTTTCTCCAGGACTAAACATTAGCACCAAATCAGCACCAACTTAAATCAAAAAGGAAGCTCCATCTACCAAAAAAAGATAAAATAAACAATCTGCTTTTTATTCGAGGGGAGATAGATTTTTGTAAAACTTTCCTGAAGCCGACACAGCCCAACTAGACTGGACCGGACCACCCCATTGCTCCTAGGCAAGCTTATAGCATTCTTGGGGCGCATGCCACTAATTCTTTTTTTTTCTTTTTTTTTTTTTTTTTTAAATTACAAATTCAAGTAACATTGAAAATACTGTCGCCGAGTGAAGAGGGAGAGTGGCGGCGGGAATACTGGCACACAAGATGGCTTCCGAGCGTGAGACAGTGTCCTGTGTCAAAAGAAAAACAAAACCCTGAAATGTAGTACTTTTTAAATATATAGATTTATACTTCTTTCTATATTTCTTTATAGATATATATATATATATATATATATAGCTGTTTGATTTAAATAAACGATGAGCTCTCGTTTTTCTAAAGACTTTAAATACAAAATTTTAAACTGTGGCCACACGCTAAGTGCACAACGCCGCAAAATGGCGGCAGAATTTTTTTTGTAACAGAAAGCTGTTGCTAGGCTTGCAAAATTCCGGAAATTTTCAGAGTTAGATTTAATGGGGATTTTTGGGAATAAACGGGAATACAGTGAAGCATATTCAAGGTTTGATATTCGTAAATACTCTGGGAATTCAACTGAATCAATTTGTCCTCTCTAGATCGCCTTACCTAGACGCAAGAGCAACTCAATAACTTCATTGCGCCATCTGGTTGTTTTAGTCAAAATGACGCAACACTATACCGAACACCCCCCCACCCAACGAAAAATGGGGTGGATTCCCAATTCATTACAAATTATTCCCATAAATTCACGTGAATACCCATGCAAAAAATCCAACTTTGAAAATTCCCAGGATTTTACAACCCAAATGTTCCAAATTTAAAATGGCGGGACAGTCATCAAGTGGACGCCACAGTATGATGTGGAAAACCATTCTAAAACAGAAAGCTGAGGAGAAACAATTATAATCTTTTTTTTTTTCTTTTCTAAATCCCAGTAATCTTGAGGAATCCAGTCATCGGTATATCCCTTCATGCTTGCCGTAGTGTCAGAAATGTGTCTACTTGTAACGAGCACCACATCAAACCAAAAAGAATTATTAAAAAAAAAAAAAGTTTCTTTAAAAGCACATGTTGCTACATTATTATTGGTGGGTCAGCTCCCAACGTTCATCATGCCAGGCTTTAAGTTTTTGTTGTTTTTTTTTTTCTGTGAAAATGCTGAGGGGCAAAAAAAAAGAAAAAAGAAAAAACATGGATGAACTACAGCTGTGGTCCGTTTGTGCTTGGGCGTGTGCTCAGCTGAACAAGTGCTCCTCTTCCATGTTCACCTCAGGTACCATCTGCTCCTGCTCCCCTCGGCCACCTGGGGAAGCGGCGGCGGCGGCGGCGAACCAGGGGTGCTGGAGGATCTCGCGCGAGGTGAGGCGCTCGGCGGGCTCGCGGCGCAAAATGGCGCGGATCAGGCACTTGGCCTTTGGCGTGAGCGTGTCGGGCACGCTGAAGTGGCCGCGGCGGATTTTGCTAAAGAGCGAGCCGGGCTCCACGTCGTGAAAGGGGTAGCGGCCCACCAGGATGGTGTAGAGCATGACGCCCAGGCTCCACACGTCGGCCGCCTTACCCGAGTAGCTGCCGCCGGCGTTGAGGATCTCGGGGCTGACGTAGGCCGGGCAGCCGTGTTTGTCGGACAGCGAGTCGTCGCCGCCCGCCAGCATGTACGTGTCCTCCAGGCTCTCCAGCTTCAGAGAGCTTCTTCACGACGCACCGGAGCACAACAACAACACGTGAGGACAATGCTCGGAAAATGACGCCATTTTGCCACCGTTTTATTGTAATATCGGAGAGAGGTAGAATGATGCCACTATAATACCACTATAAACACCGTACATATTTATAAACTATAATACAGTAGTCGCTAGTTTATCGCTGGGGTTACGTTCCAGAAGCCCCTCCCACAAAAGAAAAATCTGTTAAATAGCGACCATATATTTGTTTTAGTACTAAGACATATTGAAAAGCTTTATATGCAATAGCAATACAAAATATGCATATGAGGTGCAGTTACATTTGACCATGTGAGGTCAACATCCTAAAGTTCTACACCGTAGTATCATATTCGCTGTATATCGCTTCCTTGGCTTCTGTGGTCTTCATTTGCGTTTCTGAAGAGGCGATTTTATAGGATACGAAGGCTATGTAACGCTGCTCATTAAAAAAAATGTCGAAATGCGAGTAACAAAAGAAAGGAATTCACACCGTTCACGTGACCTCTGTGTGAAAGGGGCTGATAATTAAAGAGGCACAAGCGGAGTAATTAGGCTTGATGGGAAGTTCTTTTGAAGACGGGAGGAAGCGAGGCGAGTAATTCCTCAGGATTAACGCTGACATTTGCTCTCGCTTGGATAAAAAGACAAACGTGGCGGCACAACAAGGGGATTTTCCTTTGTTAAAAGTGGGAGGAGATAAGAGGAGCTGATTGTCTGCTCCCTAACTTCTCTCACAAAAAAAAAAAAACAGAACAGCTTGTGTTTGCTCTGTAAAGCTCACCGGAAGGAGCCGCTAGGAAACCCTGGAGTGCTGTTAAGTAACAAGAGCTTTTAAGCCAGATGAGGATGCGTGCGGTCCCTCTTAAACACCGTGTGGAAAGAAAATGCTGACCACAAAAATAAACTTTAAGGTACAATTTTGTCACCACTAGTTCCCTCTCACAACGAGGTAATACGCCATTTCTAAAGCGGGAGAATCACATTGTTTGCCGTCGCTATTGTGCCTAACAAGATTATTGCAATAAATGCCCAAGTGGAGGAAATCTACCCCCAATATTAAAAAGTGTTAACGGCTCAGACATGCACACGCGTAATTATGTAGCCGCGCATTTTTAATGATTCAATGCGAGTTGGAATATGAATTGGAATATTATTGTCTAGTGCAGCAACGGTGGCACACTGGACTTCACCATTTAACCAGCCGGGGGCGCCATTCATTCATTTTGCTGCCAAAATGTGCTGCGGTAGGGATGAAATTTGTGCAGTGATTTACTATCCCATCTAAAATGTACTAACCAACCTTCTTTATCTACGTACATTCCAATTTTTATATTACTCCTTATGATTGAATTAGCAACAGACCCATATATCTGCCGGTCTACCTATCTATCAACTGATCAACCAAGTGTACCTACCATAGTGGTTTGTAATTTAATTACTTGTCAAGCAATTTTTAAGACAATAGGAATTGATGCGACACATTCATGCAGTAGCTAAGACACAATGCCTAAATGGTTCGTATGTTGCGTTTTGGCCAGACAACTCACCTGTCCTCGTTCTTGAAAACAAACTTCCTCAGCTTGAGGTCTCGCAGCACCAGGCCGCCGTCATGGCAGTGCGCCACGGCCGAGGCGATCTGGTAGAAGAGGCGGGCGGCCTCCTCCTCTCGCAGCTTCTTGCAGGTGCGGACAAACGAGTGCATGTCGCCATGGCTACGCTCGAAGAAGGCGTATGCCCGCGTCTCGCCCAGCAGGACCTCCAGGACTTGGTTGATGTGCTGGTGGTGGCCCAGGGCAAAGTAGGCCGCCAGAGAGTCCTGGTAGCGGCCCACGTCAAACACCTGAGGCCAAAAACAAAATGGATGACGTTAGGAAGCCATTTTAGTCAACCTTCGAAGCTCGCGTCCCATAATGCATGGCGCTGATGCAGAATTTGTTTTTTTCTGTTTCCAAGGTGTTTAGTATTCGGCACCAGACAAACTCATGAGTGGCATGAAAATAGTTTTTTTTCCACCCACATGCTTGGGTAATCAATACAATTTAGTGCAGCCACCATTCATGTTGACAACAGCAGCCAGGTTCCAGCTGCGTGAGGTGCATTCAGGGACACCTAGTAAATCAAAGTGAGCATGGTTATTATTTCCTTCTATGCAGTATTAGAAAACTGATTACTAGGGGAATTATCATTTGTATTGTAATTCTTTTGTTGAACAAACAATCACACAGCTGTCATGAATCATTTTATTTAGTTTATTCCGTTGTGTAATATGGGATTTATGATGTTAATGTAGCCAGGAATGGCTGTAAGGAATGTGAGGAAGACTTTCACCACCATTCCACTGTGAAATTGTGTTTCAGGAGTGTACAGCACTACAGTAAATAAATCAATCTGCGCTGTTCTGAAGCGACAGTCGTGTTGAGCTATAGTTGAGCACATTTAGTTGTGGCCTGTCAGACACGGGCAGCTGTGGCGTCTATAAGCAATCACAAATCTTTTGGGGTTCGTTTCAATTACTCCTGGATTTTTGCTATTCGTGGCAAGGCTTCGGCACTACAATGAGATTCGGTATATGGATGAGGAGTAATATTGTATCATATTAGCAATGCACCGCAGCCCCAGGTTGCAGTGGCTCTTTAGTTGCCATGGCAACCTACTCCCCACCCTCCTCTTCCTCAGATTGACTTCAGGTAAGAGTGTTTCCACCGCTCGCAGTCGATAGGAAAAGAACTCCCCATGGTGCCGCATCTTAAAAACCTCGAGACGGCTAGGCTGGTGGGAGTGATCAATGGCGCAGGTGGGGGATTGATCAGCCATTGATAGGATGCCACTGCATAGGGGGGTCAAAAAGTCAGCTGGTGGGCAATTCATGTGTGCTTATTATGACATAACAAACCGTGGCAATTGCATGCCTCGTGGATTTTGTACTGAGATGAACTGTGATCCACACACATCCTTTTAATGTACATAATGGCGTTTACACCAGCGAAAGGCCGACATGTTTCGTTCTCTATCAACTTTGTTCTAAAACTGTGATTTAAAAAAAGTGCAGGAAGTTCCAAGGCTCAGCAGCTTACTCAAGATTTTCATTTGTCAAATGTACAATAAAAACACAGTAGTAGCTCTGAGTAATGACATTTTTACGTTGATAGTTTCCCTGTCCGAGCCCAAATAACCCACTTTTAAATTGCTCTCTTTAGGCCGGTGGATTTAAATAAATTAAAAAAAATAAAACAATACCAAACATTAAAAAAAGACAGTAGTGGTTATGCATCAAAATGTTGAACATTGGCGCCAATAATTGGTCTTTCCTTAATTGAATACTTAAAAATAAATCACTGACACGAGGTTGGCAATGGAAAAAAACTTTGTGCCTGAACATAAGGTAAACCTGAAACAAGACAATGTCTTGACAAAAATAATGCTCTTCCTGACCATTTGAGGGCACCACAGACCACAAAGAACTATTGAAAAAATAAAGACTACTGATTACAGTATTTATGTTCAACTTTTCTTAAGCGCATTGCATGAACGATACAGTACTCCTCTTTTTTTAAATGACACCACCAGTGAGGTGTCAAGTTGTAGCCTACTGCATGGGAATGTTGGTATTCCGTCAAAATATTAGGAACAACCACCCTGCATGATGCAATGCAGCAGTGCAAAGCACAACTACGATAACACTCACCTTACAGTACGTTAAAACGACGGCACCAACAATGAGGAGTTCCCTTTAAAAAAAATGCACTTTTTAGATGCAACTCTTGTGTTAGATTGCACTCACTGTGCGCGCGTGTGCGTGCTTCCTGCCCCATTATGAACGTAACGTTACGTCATGCTGTCACATTCACTTTTTCCATTAGGCTCCTCTCTGGCTCTTTGCAATGCGAGCCAAGTAGTGCAGAGTGCTCGCTGCAGGCTAGATTCAGCCTTTGTGCACCAATGCATATGATATATGAATATACGTGCACCTGGGTAGGTGTGTGTGTGTACATTGCGTGTGTGCGCGTGCTCACCTTGCAGACAAGCTCCTCGCCGCTGTGTAGGTGTGCGGCCCTGAAGACGTGGTCCCCCTCCAGGGGCTCCAGCAGCAGGTAGTCCCCGATGCGGGAGATACAGTGCGACGCGTCGGGGGTCTCCGGCGGGCTGGGCGAGCCGAGATTGGGGCTGAAGCTCTGGTGCGACTCGGCGATCCTCAGGCAAGATAAATCTTCGAAGTCGTGCGATTTGTGCCGCGATCTGCCATGACGTGAAATGTTAATAGGACGTGACCTCTGTATGTTCATGGGGGAATGTTGGTGTAATATCTCCACCGGGATCGGCGACGACGACTTCTTCAGTCCGCTTTAGGGTCTTCTTCGGTCGAGATACCGCTTGTTTGGTTAGCGGGGTTCAATTAAATAAAAACCAACTTGCAGGACAAGAGGCAAAAGATAGCTGGCTCCACTCGCCTTTGTTTTCCCATTCAACGCGAAAACGTCCCAATTACGAGTCCCAAATCCACTGAGAACGTCTTCCAACCCGCTTAATGCCCCTTACTATGCCGTGTTGAAGCGTTCAAAATGTATTGTAATGTATGTCAAAAAAGAAAAGAGTCCGTTTTAATGAATTGAACGCGAGCTATAAAGCAGCTGCTCGTGGGTTAGCTTATTTTACCGGTGTAAAAAAACTGAGTGGCACGTTTCGTAAAACAGAAACAATAAATCTGAATGAATGCTCGTTAAAGCGGCAGAAAAAATGAATAAGTAGACAAAGTAAACTTGTTCCCAGTCGATATCAAAAAACGGTGGTTAGCAGGTGTAGCTAACCAGTTAGCCTCCGTGCTAACTAGTACCAGGTCGGCCCTTGTTCCATAGAATCCACGCGCCGCGGGGTCTGTCACGGAGAAACCCCCGTGCACACGAGAGGGGTGGGAGGAAAGAGCCGTGGTGGTTGTTGTGTAAAGAGAAGCAGACGTCGTCCTCTCTCTCGCTTCCAGGTGGAAGGAGGGTGTCGCTTGTCGTGCGGGAGGAAGAAAGGAGAGAAGGGACGGGGCCGGCTGACTTTCCCGGGCCTATCCCTTGATTCAGCAGGGCATCCTCTCCCGTGGCGCCGCGGTGCCTCTTCCGTGGGCTGGCTAGGAGGGGAGGCGAGAGAGGGGGGATCCTGCTTGATTCCTTCAGTGCAGAGTGAAGCTGCACAGTGCACACTGACTCGAACGTCACGTAACTGCCGCTGCAAGCGAGAAGCCTCCTGCCCCGCCTCCCTTACGTCACCGTCACTCCGGGTTCCTATTGACTCACGCCGCCCTCCCTCTTTCCAGGATATGCTAATGAGAGGAAGTCACGTGACCTGTGGAATTTGAATGCATCGCGTGCTGGCAAATTAGATTGGGGAGAGAGTGGAGGAGGAAAGGGGAGACGCTACTGTATGCGCAGCATTCCAAATGTGTTTCCTCTTGGAACGATGAGAGTGGGGGTTGGGGATGGTGTTTCCCTCTCTCAGGGAAGAGGAATAGAGGCAGGATTTGCCCACCACCATTCCTCCCAATTTCTTTAGTCTCTGAATGCATCCATCCATTTTCTATAGTACTTGTCCTCGTTAGAATGGCGGATGAGTGGCACCCTACACACTAGTAAGGTACAATTTAGAACACGGGCGGGCCAGGTATGACTATGAAATATGGCTCTGTTCACTTGACCACAAAGCTAGGATTCTCGATGAATGGCAACAAGTGGATACACAGGTTAAAGATGAAATCGAGGCAAGAATTTATTTCCTACAATATGTTCTCTGCACCCCCAAAGGTCTAAATATGATATTCTGATTAACGTTGCGTTTGTGGAATATGAATTAAGTAGCAAAATCCACCCGTTTTTGTCCATTTGAGGGGGCGGCCATTTTGTCACTTGCTGTCAGTTTTACATACGCATTAAAAAACATGTATTCTGTTCAATATTTGCTATTAATTATAATTGAATTATAGATAGAGCATTAAACACGAGAATGAATGAGTACTTTACAATTAAACATAACTGCTACATACACATGATGCAACTTTCTGATCCCCAAGACTAGTTTCTACAGCCTTGGTCCTTAGAAACAACTGCCCCCACCCAAAAAAAAATCCCTTTCCTTATTGTGAGACAGATGTGTTAACCACTATTCCACCATGCATTCATTTTTTAGAGCCAATATCACTCCACACCAACAACTATTTCCAAGGTTCCTTCCTTCTTGGTCTTTGACTTCTGTTTTGGTCCAAGCTGGTATGAGAACATCCAATCAGCAAGACAAATCCCTAAAGACTTGCTCTTTACAATCCTCCTCTTGTTTGTGAGGCAGATCAGCTAACCGCTCAGGAATCCTAATAGACAATCCCTTTTACGCACTCGAGAAAAAACCCGCCGGGAATCATCATCATCGGCTTTCCAGACAACCCCCCCCCAAGACTGCCAACTTACGACTGACGTATCCGAGAAGACTGGCAGAGAGGTCAAGCGGCAGAGGATGGCTTCGCTTCCTCATATCCTCACAGCGGCGTTACTCACTCTAAACGAGCCACTGTCGGGCCTCCAGGGGCCAGAGCTCAGCGTCCAGAATGTCATCATAGCAGTGTTGTGCAATCCAACTTAAGAATGTGCCATGAGGCCGTCAGCATTCCTAAAAACACACCAATGTTGTGTATCCGTTTAGCACGGATCGACACAAAATTGGGTGGGTCTATCAAAACAGGACGCACGAAAATAATCTCAAGGAGCCATGGCCTAATTTGAACAGGAAGTCAGCTATTTTGGTTTGAAGCAACCATTTTGGGCTAATTCCATTAATATTGATAGTTAATGGTGTGGTATCAAAACGGTGTCAATGTAAAACGGGTTATACAAAGATAACGCGTTCCTCAGGGCAGTACGGTGAATTTCCTATGGAGAGTCCTTTCGCCAAGAGTCAGCGTATGGGAGGAAGGTGGTGGGTGGGGCTGTTCTGCAGTGTAGCCTTTTTGTGCCAAACTTTATTTTTGGTGTAAATTTATTTAAAGGGGAAGTCAACGCAAACATTTTTTTCATTAATATGTTCTATGTAAGCCCACTAGTTGAAACAGGGCATTTTGATAAATATTGCGTTTGTGGAATAAGTGTTAATCCACTTGTTGTTAGCCTTTAAGCCAGCTGGGAACATATTCTTGAAAAAAAATATGTTTGGGTTGACTTTCGCTTTTAGTCACGAACAGCGATATAACAATAGGTATTGTCTATGTCCAAACTTGCTTCGACAGCAATGAGCAAGAATTCATTGTCCACTCTGAGAAATTTGTTTTCAGACCAGTGATACACAATGCTAGTAAAAAGCAGAGTGAGGTATGAGAAACGATGAACTTGAAAATGCACAACCAAGTGAAGTTACCTACAGTACAAAAAAAAGTGCAAATAATCCTACAACTCTGTACAATTATACAAAAGGTACAACAGATGGACTAGACTAGAGTACTACCGGTAGTTGCTGACAGAAAACTAATATCAAACATTTACTGAATGCCAGTGCGCCCCCTTGCACTGACCCAATGCCCCCATCTGGGATGCCATCGCCACAGCAGCAGGATCCTCTCATACATCAGTAGCACTTGAAACATGAAATTCGAAGGTATGGCGATGTCGCTATTATGTCTCCGCTCAATGCGGAAGGTCAAGTTAAAAAAAATAAATAATGTCATGGCGTTCAGCGGCTTGGGAGATAAGCGACGGCAAAATGACAAACGCGCTGTCCTCAGTTGGCCTCTCATAAAAAAAGCTCTCGCACACACACATTTATTCACACTGCTGCCATGGCAACCCATCCCCCGGGAAATATTATACAGCACCACAACATAAACACACACACTCAGACAAAGCTCTTATCAAGAGTTACCTGCCACGCGTGCTTGGAAAAGAAAATGACGGCGGCGTCAGTCAGTCAACGTGATTCATTTTCGACCGTGCCCACGCAGCACGAGGTGTTCTGCTTACATTTCGGAAATAGATTACCGACTCCTTATGTGCAGTGGCATTTTTTTTTCATCACAGTGGTGTGGATGGCGTGTGTTAGATGGTAAACTTGGAAGTGCAACGAAAAGCCGGCAGCCCTATCTGCGGAATCAATGCTGATCAGCTTCACGACATAGATGCAAACACATCGATATAGTTCGTATTTTTATTATTATATATTACGTAGATCTAAGTATTCACAGCCTTTGCCATGAAGCTCAAAACTGACCAATCCTCTTTCAACTAGTCATTCTTGAGACGTTTTTCCATCTTAACTTAACTCAAATCAGTTAGCTGGACATGATTTGGAAAGGCACACACCTGTCTATATGAGGTCTCACATTTGACAGTGCGTGTCGGAGCACAAACCGAGCATGAAGTCAAATGAATTGTCTGTAACGCTCTGAGACACGAGTGTCTGGAGGCACAAATTTGGGGAAGGGTACAGGAAAAAAAAGCAGTTTTGATGGTGCCACTGAGTGCATAGAACAGAAACGCTTGAGGCTGCTAAAGTTGCGTCAACAAAGTATTGAGCAAAGGCTGTGAATACTTCTAATTTCTTTGGACGTAAAACGTTTTGTTTTCATGTTGTAATTATGACATGTTTGGTGTAAAATTCCGAGGGTGGGGCAGGGGGTGGATTTACGCAATTTACATAAATGGCCCCGAAACAATGAAATTGGCTGTCAATATACCAGCTAACTCTTTTTAGTTTACTTCATGGTACCCCGGCGTCGATACGACATGCTAATATTCATTTTTCCTGTATTGCAGTTTTCGGAATGTAACATAAACCTGCAGATCCTTCACTTTTAGTTTTGAGCCGACAGGTTGAGTCCTGTACAGCAAATGAAGGCCAATGAAAGGCACCTCTAGCACTTGCACGTCAACACCTGAAACTCGATTTCCTGGACCCCGGCTTCCTGTTTTGTCTCCGGCAACACACGCCCAATGGCAGGTGCAAATGGCTGAATCCCTCATTGTACGCAAGTCTTTCTCTCCATGTTGACTTTTTAAGAATGTATTCCGAGAGACAGCTTGTGCTTTAAACGTTGATCGCATGAGAATCTAGGCCATGCCGGATTGAGGACAAAGGCAGATAAGAGTGGCCGTCGTTCCGGTTAAAAAAAAAAAAAAGAAAAACAATCCGAATAGTTGCACGATGGGAGCACAAAGGGAGATCTATGCCCATTTCAAGGATGAGTCTCTATTTAAGATAATAATTTGACTGTCGTCTCTAAAGACCTCTGCCGCGGGCCAAATAGCTTTAAGCATGACAAGATGACAAAACAATATCGGACGGCCTGTGATTAGTGTCAACGTTTGCGGTATTAGCGCTGACAGTAATGATGCGTTTGCAACACATTTGGCCATCGGAGGCTGGCACGAATCGGTGCGTTTAGCATACGTTAGCGCTTAACAAATGCCTGAGGATTCTAGTTCGTAGTAGTGTGGCGGGGTACGTTTACAGTGAACCCACCTCCATTTATGGTTTGCAAATTCTCAGAATTATGTTTTTTTTTTTATTCTCAGCTATTGCGGAATGAGGACGGAGAGTGTAGGGAGGGTAGTTTTGACGCGGGAGTATTATTCCGGTGGCGAGAAACGATGCGAAATCCAACAGATGGCTTTACAGCACCTGTGCAATATGTTGAAGGGTGGGGTGAAGAGGGGCAGGGGGGGGGGGGGTGGGGGTTGAGACGGAGTGTAATAAGCGCCACAGTTATGAGGGAAACGCAATCTCACATCGCACTTTGGAAGCGGCGCAAAACAAATGAACACGATCAAGTGTGACATGAGGAGTGGAACCAAAATGACCCCTTCAATGTGAATTGCAAATATACAGACTAAGGCTAAGGTAGACGCGGGCAACCTGCGGCCCGTGGGGTGCGGCAGGTGCGGCACCAGATGTGGTTGCTGCGACTAATGCGGTAGCAGGTGTGCACGTGCGACGGACGGGGCTTTGGATGCGGCAGACATGGATGGGGTAGCAAATGGGGCAGCAGTTGCGGTGGATGGTGCGGTGGTGAGGCAACTATCAGCACTTTTAAGCTAACATCATAGCTGTGATTTACCATAGAGTGTTAACATAATGTTACGTCCAAACTTCTGGTGGATCTTTTTTCTTTAATGTCTGCAATACTAACATCAAATAACAGCAGGGACATAACCAGAACATTTTCAGTGGGGCGGCACACGTGTACATTAGCATGCCTCTAATCCTCTCTGTAACTGAAAAGTCATTGTTTATCATACCATCCACAGTCAGGGTTTCATGAAATAAAATGCACACATATCCAGAATCTGGTAATATAATTATGAATTCTGCTTCTTACTGTAGTTTGTTCCTGTATTATGAAAGTGTTGGGCAAGATTGGTTTACGTGTGCATTTTATTGAATTAAACCATGCATGTGCTAAATGATGATGGTATGATAAACAATGACTTTTCAGCCATGTTGTGAAAGCAATGATTTTGATGGACAATGACTGTAAGAATTAACAAAAAACAGATTCCTTTTGAGTTTGCTTTCAGATCCATTTGATGGAGGATCAAGGAATCTAAGAACACTGTGAAAATGGGAAGAAAGTCACAGGTATCAAAATGTTCCCCTAGATGTGGGGTGGCCATAAGAGTGACCATATAGCTCCACCCCCGACGACCAAAAGACGTAGAAGTAAAAGAAGTATTTTCTCCGCTAACACCATTTTAATGCCTGAAAAGTTGAACCATACAGGCGTGGGAGCCAGAATCTGCAAGTTGGCTGGAGAAAGTCCCCTAGCTTATTCCCCGTCTTTATCCTACATTGGACTACGCCTTCGCAGGGAGGTGTCACAGCCTCAACAATGTCTCAGTACTTTTCCTATGTGTGACACCGTGATCTTAACTGGTTTGCTCTGATTTGAGCAAGCTTAAGTGTGTAGTAGATTATAGAAAGTCAATTTAAACCCTAGGTAAAACGTGTGCCTGAAGGAGGCCTATCGTAACAATAATTAGACGCATAGTCAGTTTGACAGCCGCAATTGCTTTCAGCACAAAAGGACGGTTGGTCCCCGGTGTTAGCGTTCACCTTCTGGATGCAGCATTCCGGGGGATGCAGTGTTGATTACGGTGGCGGGAACAGCGGGATGCGGTTTTGGCGGCGGCTGCAATTTGTTTCACGCTGCACTCTTGCTAACAGAAAACCTTTTCAAACAGAACTCTCCAAATTGGGTCAGTGTGCATCACTGTCACATGCAGTTGCGACGTCGGGAGTGGCAGCGGTCGCTAAAGCGTCTGACCTGGTGGACGGGTGGCAATAATGGCCACTTCGCACTGTACATGTCGTGGCAGGATTTATTCGCCTGTTCCATTGAGACACAATTTGCTGAAGCCTGCGTATTCTCCCAAAAATGTACACACGACTCTGGCACCAGATTGACTTTTGGGAGATACGCATCTTGACAGCCAAAGTGTGGAGCGAGTCTTGCAGCAGGGCTCGTCTTCTCTGACTCAGACTTCCAGAGGTGTGAATGTCTGTCTGTGTGTGTGTGTGTGTGTGCGCGCTGCACTCTCGCGTGGCCTCGCGCCAGAGCTCTAATTTAAGCCGCTCCGCTGAAGGGAAGGAGATGTGCGGGTGGGTGGGGGGTGGGGGGTGGGGGGGTGGGGGGGCGTCTGAGCCACGAGGGAGCCAAGCCCAGGCAGAACCCCGGAGTGAAGTGGATGGCTGTTAAGCTCATCAATGGACGGATGAGTCATCGCCAGTGCAGTCTCTTACTGTACGCGCCATGTCTTCAGTGTTTGCACTGTCACCTGAGCCCAGGCACTGTATGCACCGACGGAGTCAAAAAATGTGCGAGCGTGTACTCTCTGCGCACACGTGTGTGGGCTCAGAAAGCCTGCAAAGCAACAATTTCCACATCCGCCTAATTCTCAAAGGTCAGAAGCTTTCAGACTGCAGGCTGCGCCTTGCATCCGATTTCCATTTGGGCCATTTTCACTTTCAAACCTCCCACCTTCCTGCCTTGCGCGCCCTCCTACGGATCTTCATTACCTCTTAGCGGGGGAGGGGGAAAACTTCAACTAGTAGACGGGAAATAAATTGTTGCTTGACGTCCCGTTGCGGTAATTAAAGTGAATTACTGCCACAGAGAGGACTGGAGTGGAACAGGATCGTCGAAACAAACAAGCTGCCTGGCTACAAGTCCAAGACTTTTTGAGCCTCAACCCAAACGTGTTTTTTTTCAAGAATATGTTCCCAGTAGGCCCACTAGGTGAAGCACGGCATTCTGATTAAGTTTGCGTTTGTGGAATATAAATTAAGCAGCAAAATGCACTCGTTTTTAGCCATCTCTGGGGGCGGCCATTTTGTCTTCTGTCGACATCACAACTGCTCATAACGACCAATCACGGCTGACCTGTTTTCTGAATCTGAGTCGTGATTGGTCGTCATTTTCAGTCGACAGAAGATAAAATGGCCGCCCCCAGAGATGGCTAAAAACGAGTGGATTAACACTTAATGCAACATTTATCAGAATGGCCTGTTTCAACTAGTGGGCTTGCATAGAACATATCATTGAAAAAAACATGTTTGGGTTGACTTTCTCTTGAAAGACCACGGTAGTTTTTGTGTGGTTCCAGGAAGGCAGATGTTTAACAATCTACAGTTTGTTTGTTGACCGTGAGCATACACACACGATGCAAATTCATCCAAATCATCGGTCGTATGGGAGGTGGAGCAGAGAGGCGAACAATCGGATAGTGACTCGAGAGAGACTACCTGTACATCAGAAGACTTTGAGAAGATTTGGAAAAGACCCTTGGAAAACTATCACCTCACATCTGCTTACATTTAAAAAGAGTTTATAGAGTTTTTTGTCACAGACTGAGATTTTACAAAGACTGTGAATTTGGCAGGGCTCTATAATCTTTTGCCATTTTTTACCACAATGCGTGATGCACAGAATTCTTACCTATTTTGGATGGCCTCAATTTGGTAGAAAAGACTCCAATTCTTGCGAGCTTGAGATCCCGGTGAAAATTGATGCCTTCCCGGGGTCTCGTACAAGAACTCCTCAAAAGTCATTCAATAGCTCCCCTGGAAAGATAGAAACACCACTTTTACTGATCAGCAAGAAATTGGGTAGACATCTCTGGAACAATGCCTGTAATTGGATAGAGAGTCAGACATTCTGGCTTGAAGCAGCCATTTTGGATGCATTCCAAAATTTCTCCTACTTGGAAATTGGTCGAAATGAGCCTCGATCGGAAGCAGATGAGAGGCCCTTGATTGACAAGTTGAGTATCATGAGATTTCGCCATGAGAAAGGGTCCAACACTAGTTTCAACAGTCAATATGAATGTTTGTGGACATATCTATCATAAAGTGAAAAGTGTCAAGGACCCCTGCCAGAAATCAAACAGAAAGTCGGCCATTTTTATTCAAAGCAGGCTATTTGGGTGGAATCCTAGCGCTCATACTTTGACAATCCTACCAGGGAATTTGTCCAAAAGCTTTAAAACCTAGGCTTATATTCAACTTTACTTCACTTCCCCACTTCACTCGATTCGGTTTTATTGTTGGAAAGATTTTTCTGGAAACAACCTTCATCGTGCTTTTGATTGGATAAAACAGGCACTCTCCAACATTTTAGGGTCAATGAGGTTGCATTTTACAGCCTGCTGTTTCTCTTTAAGTAGACAAAGTGATTTATACAGTATATATATATATATATATATATATACACACATATATATGTATACACATATATATGTATGTATATAAATGATGTAGACAGAGATTTTTTTTTATGTGGAAAGTTGTTTTGACAAAATACTCCAAGCGGGACAACTTCTGATCAGCAACCTGGCAATGCTGTCGATGTTCCTCTGCGGTCTCACAGGGAATGATTTGGTGTCCACACGATTGCTTGTGATTGCTCCAAATGACTGGAAAGGATCTCGGCAGGAACTCCACCGCCGGACTACTTTGCCAATAAAAAACAAAAAAAACAACAACAAAAAAACAAACAAACAAGTGCTCATTCCTCAAAACCATTTAAGTCGCCAAAAAGTGCAACGTATCTGGGTGGCGGCCGTCCCTGTGAGGGCTATCTTTAAATTCTGTGGTAATTGTGTTGCCGTGATGCCTGTCTGGAAAAGATTCACAGTTAAAATCTCAGCGGCTTCATTTTCACTCCGCTTATCAACCCGGCTGAGTGCTGCTTGGGTCAGATTGCCCTCTGTGATTCCCTTAAACCCTGAGAGTGTGCGTTTGTGTGTGTGTGTGTGTGTGTGTGCCACATCATCTATCTTATTTGCATTCTTGATTAATCTAATTCCTGATATGACAATTCTGTACAAACTTATCAGGAAATAACATTTTTAAAGACCTTGCAACCATCCTCCAACATCTTACATCAAGTATCCTTCAAAATCAACTGAAAAATGGCAAATCCTTGCAATGATCTTTAAACTTTGACGCTGTGGTGCCCCAACATCAGATGGCGATTTAGCATTACCCATCTGTCCAGAATCTCCGTTTCCAATTGGAGCTCATTTGAGAAAATTCCCTAGAAGGAGTTCATTAAAGTCCTGGGATTGGGTACGGAGCAGTGCTGTTTTACAACATAGAACATAGAAAGAATAACCAAATACAGATTGGTAAGTGAACACAAACATAGGATGGATAATAATACTCAAATGAGTTCACAAATCAAATAAAAAAACGCCGTTACACACCTAGCACACCACTTCCTGCATAATGCTAATGTTCTGAAAGACAACGGCTGTTTCTCGATATGAAGCGCAGCGTATGGTCTTGTGAACTCACCAAGTACGGTCGACCTAGAGAGAACGCAAAAAAGACTAAGAATGCGAGGCTCTTTGCAAATTGGAACAGTTTTGTACTTGTGAAACCCCCCCCAACTGACAAAATGCATCTTGGGACCCAACCGATGCATCCTTGGTTTAAGCTAGCTGACGAGAGCAAAATATTAGTATTCTGGGCGTTCTTGGTTTATTGCTACTTTCAACTGGAAACGCAAAGGTGAAGTCACCTCTGAGTACGTTTCACTTTTCGGGGTGGCTCGCGCATTACTCGGGGCTTGCTCCCTAACCTCCGCGAATAGTGAGGGTTCACTTGTTGTCACGCTCGTGGGATCTAAACGCAGAAAGCGTGCGCTCATCATGCATACAACCAACACGCGGTGTATAATGAATATGCCATGACCACCCTCAAGCACGCATTGCCTGCATTATCCTTGCAAATAAGCCAAGCGTAGTGTGTAGAAAGACACACGCGCCCGCGCACACCCCTGCACACACTTTTAATTAGTGAACACACACGCACAAAGGAAAGCCTGTAGTGACTCAACGCAACAATGATTTCGGATCACAATACCAAAGAGAGCACACGGTGACTCACAGTTTCCATTGTGGCCTGCGCGGCTGTGTGTGTGCGTGTGTCTGCGTGTATCTGCGTGCGCAGGTGTGTGTTGGCTGAAGCACTTCAGGCAGGCAGGCAGGCAGGCAGGCAAGGGAAGGGAAGGGAAGGGAGGGGGAAATCATGGAACTAGAGTGGGGCAAGAGCCACCCCATGTTGCTTCCAGTTGACCTGATGTTGCGCAAGCTGTTGTTTATGCTACATTAGAGGGCACACACGCACACACAAACACAGGAAAAAGAGAAGAAAGGCAATTACAGTGACTTGCGCATGATCCGTGTCAGGCAGTCAGCGTGTATTCCTCCTCTCAGGTGTGACAAGGCGACTTGGCTTTTCCGTGGCACCGTTGACCAAATGGACGTCAATCGTTCCAGCAGCATCGCAGATTAGCTGTTCTGTTATTCACTGGGGTTTGTTTTTTTGTTTTTTTTTGCCTCGCTCTTGTCAGTTGCCATAGCGCTGCTGT
Organism: Filicampus tigris; assembly: GCF_054856515.1. NCBI lineage: Eukaryota > Metazoa > Chordata > Actinopteri > Syngnathiformes > Syngnathidae > Filicampus > Filicampus tigris. The sequence continues at coordinate 8,111,201 of NC_141236.1, read as the reverse complement.
CAGTGTCAGCCGAGGGGGAGGAAGTAGACATGAAATGGAGAATGACACCAGCGATGCTTTTCATTAGGAATGTGCGTGTATTAAAGCGGTTTAAGTTAGATTAAATGTTGATGAAAGTTCTTATCAATGACGGTAAACGCGTCATTTCTGCCAAACTTGGCTGCTGCTGCTGCCGCATGGCGAGCGGCTTCAAAGCGTTAGCGGTAGTTTCTCGCCGGCGTGATACCTGGAAGAAACATCCCCCCGCCAAGAACCAGTTTGGACCGGCTGCCGTGTATGCCACACCACCCCCCCCCCTCCCCATGTGACGGCTTAGCATGTGACACAGACGCTTCATGTGATCTTCTCGTGATCGCTAACCGTCGCCCGCAGGTTCTTTCATTTTGACATGGGGTTTGATTTTTTCACAATAGCAATCATTATTTTCCATTTTGTTGATTTTTTTTTATATTTCTCTCATATTTTATTCGAATGTACATTTAAATGTCAATTATTTGTCATCATTTTGTTGTTTTGAATGTTTTGGCAATTTAGATTTTTGTTCACAATTCATTTGTATTCAAATAAATTCAGGTGTTTTTATTTTTAAACATGCTTTTGTTTCTAATTTTCCCTCATAAGTAGTTTCATGTGATTTAAAAAATAAATAATAATAACAAAATAAATAAAGCTAATTTTTTTTCAATTGTCCTGCTGTATGTGCTATTTAATTAATAATAAACACTCATATATTTAACATGTTCACTTATCTTCCAATAGTTCATATTTTCATATATTTTTTAGAAGAATTTGATTTCCAACTCACATTATTATTATGCACAACACGTTAAATTATTTATAAATAATTACATAAGGATTGTTTTGATTTAGCAGTTTCATTATTTATAAAATGAGGACTATGATTTTTAATTAAACATTTAAATATCCTATATTTGACTCATAATATATTTTCTATGATAGCATGCTTCATTGCGAGCTTTGGTACCAATTGCAAAGTGTGCCTCTTTGCTTGTCTGTGTCATCCAAAGCACGGAAATTTCATTTTTCAGCCTTGGTTGAGGTCTGCGCTCTTCTAGTAAAGTTTAAAAATACGAGTGCAAACTTTACAGTCGTTTGGAAAATGACAGCTTTGAGCTCTTTTTAAAGAGGGGGGGGGGGGAGGGGGAAAGGGCTGATGGTGCTAAAGGAAGGAATTCAGGAGGCCAGTCAATTGCGATTGGTCGCCGCTGTGTCACGTGGTGGGCAGGTCACGTGACGAGGCCTTACTGGAAGACAGGAAGCGGCGTGCATTGGCATCTCGCATGCGTCATGTGTCTCTTCAATAATAAATCATGCATTGATGGAGGACAGCAGAGGTGGCGAAAGTACTCACACTGTACTAGTTTAAGTACAGATAGTTGTGTAAAAATAAAAAAAAAGAAGTACTGATTCAAATACTGTGCTTAAAAAGAGAATTCGTCAGTAAAATTAGCCTTTTGTTACAGTTGTTAAAATTGTGGGTACAGTATAAACCTGACAGTAGTACATAAGTAAAATGATCGATGATAATTCGATTTTTTTAAGAAACCATGGCATCTGAGGAAAAACAACCAATGAGAGAGAGAGAAAGTGTCACAGACTAGGTGCCGGTCATCTGAAATGTTTGCTTCAGGAGATTTGCTGAAACTAGGACGGAATATCCACCTAGTGTTAGCACCCAAAGTTAAAAAGAAGGAAATGGACAGATCCCAAGATAAAACAAGGATGGACATAGAAGCTGGGAGAATTCAGAAGCGACGCGGAATTAGTAGGCGAGTTGATCACGTCTTTGCAATCTGCCGTTGCTCGTACATTTAGAAAAAAATTGCATCTTCAAATCCGTAACATTTAGCGTTATCGTAACTCGCTGTTATGAATAAATCACGGTGACAACATAGCAGTCATCACTAACATCGGCTTGTTTACGGCGCAATTTTTTTTGTCGTGTCATCTGCGGGGTTTTAAAAAAGTAACAAGCCTATTTTAATTAAGCAGGGAGTCGAAAGTACATTGATCTATTTTTAAATGTAGGGATAAAAGTGAAGTCGTCAGAAAAATAAATTCTCAACTTAGGTACAGATACACCCAAAAATCGAATCTTTTCGGCAAAAAGTTACTTCGACACAATAGCCGAGCTAAAGTAACCGACCTAATTACGTGCCAAAGAGGCCTAATTTAACAAGTGCAGGAAAAAAAGTATTTGTACTTCATTAATTTCCGCCACTGGAGGACAGGGCGCGCCAAGATCATTTGATGATCAATACTCTTGCGACTACTTTGCTTTTCAGCATTATTGGACACACCCCACCACCCCCACAAAAAAAAAAAAAAAGAAGTTCTGATGCAAAGTTTGGCAGCGTTTGCTTCAGGCTCGGCATGCCGCTGCCTCTCCCTGTTGCGTTTCTTGTTGTGGCTCTGATCGGAACATGACGCAACGCGGGGCGGCGAGCGAGAAACAGGCGGGTGGCTGAGTACCGGGAGGAGGTAGCTCACCTTGGAGGACGAATGACGGAATTGACATCAAGGAGGTCCCGTGACGCCGAGGGGTTTGTGCACGCAACCCTCGGCAACAGTGTACAGTTCAACTCCCAAAAAACTTTTAAACAAGGGGATGGTGCGCAGGACAAGGACGAAGCCCTTCGATTATGGGGAGGATCTGGATAAAAAAAGCGATGATGACGTTTCTTATCATGGTTTATTATTTAGCGTTGTACATGTAATGAATCAAATTGAACAGAAAGCTAGTTGTTGCTGATGGTAGGAATTGGCTGACACACGTCACATTCTCGTGAATTCACACTTTTTTTTTTTTTTTTAAATACTTGATAGATTTAAATAAACAGCGGCTGAAGAAGATATGCACATTTAAAATATTTAAATTGTTATTCAAAATGTTGGCCTTTCAATGATATGTTGTGACGTATTCATTAATAAAACCGTAGTATTAGTTAACGATTGTACTTTTTGTTGTCAATCACAGTCGTCCGCAATCTTTTTCCCGCCAACGACAGGTTCATTGGTACGACAGTTTTTTCGCAGACCGGCAATCAATTGTTGACGATAGGGGTGGGGTTCTGATGTATAGTTTGTCAGCTGGGAACCAATCACAAAGGGGGTTCCAGTGGTGCTATAATATCTGTACATGCTCGGCTACAAAAAATAAATAAATTAATTCAAATAATAGTGGTAATATTTATTTATTTCCTATCCATCTGTGCAACCCAGTACCAATTGGGGCCATCGACTGGTGGTTCGGGTCCACTAGTCTATCTGATAATTAGTCATGCATGGTTAATAGCAACAAAAGAACCAGACTTTTTTTTGGTAAATAATCCAGTAGGATGGTTTGAAAATTGCACTTTCAGGGTCAACTTTGAAGTTTACTAATGAAATGCGCAGAGGGGGCGGGGGGTGTCAGAGGCATTTTTAATTTGTTGTGCGAATGGGAAACTTATTAAAGGGAGCTTTTGATCTGCTTTGCATATTGGCTTCTAATTAGCGACACGTGCGAGCAAATGCCTCCTTTGCTTATCAGGAAGAGTGGGCTGATAAAAGAATAAAAAAAATATATATTACACACTTAGTTGGCCTAATGAGGTTGTTCTCGTCATCGCGGCCCAAAAACGTGCTTCAATTCTGTGTGCTTTGTCCGAACCCGCCGATTAATCACGTTCAAATCAACATGCTTCCGTGAATTGAAGCGTTAACAGTGAAAATAAAAGCTTTGATTCTTCTGGCCGCTGAGGCGATCTGCTGCATTGCGGTAAAAAGACGACCAATAGCCGGCAAGAGACGCTCTTAAAAAGTTTGTGGAGAGGTGAGACATCATGGCCGAACCCCATTAAATCCCCTCACACACTCATTGGTGTGCCTGTGTTTTGCATAGGGGCACATTATTCTCACCCTGCTGAATTGCATTAAAAAAAAGCCCACGGAGACAAAATCCTCCCAAGATTTCTATCTGTGCTTCCCTTGCACCCCAACATCGGTATATCGAAGACTCTCCATCTAATTCTCTGCTAATGATGCCTTGGGGTGAGGGGGAACATTTCTTCTACAGCTAATCAATTAAGCGCATAACTCCTTAATGTGCTAGATAAATGTGAAAAGATGGTAAAAATCACAGGTGCCTTGAATGAGGATCAATGTTTCCGTGTTTGTCTACCAAAAATCATCATGTTGACGTCATTCGGGTCAAACCGGCAGGACAGCAAGTCATGCCCAGGCTCTTCAAACTCTTACCAAAACAATATAATTTTCCAAAATGCCTTGATCACGGGGATGTAACGATTCACTCTAGCCCCCGATTCGATTTTCAGTTCCCGATTTTCGACTCGATTCGTTTTTAAAAAAAAATTGCTACCATGCTTGTCTCTGTGCACTAGTGTGGTTCTACAGCCATCCTCAAACCGCAAAACGCAATGATTTTTGGTGCAAGCGCATAATTTGATCTACACATTCAAAATGTCCTATGCACCTGCAATGAAAAAACATTTCAATAGATCATTTTCTAGATGAAATTAAGCATATTATCGAATCTATTAATCGATCCGTCCCGATTAATCGATTTAAAATCGATTTTCTATTAACCGTTACATCCCTGAAAAAATTCATATTTAGGGTCTTGTCTTGTGCAACCCCTGATTGAGTCCTTTTGTCCCTACCCATACTCGTCCATGATGTTCCAGGAGAGGCGCTTCCTTTTAGGAGCATCTCTTCCTGTAACAAACATTACCAACAGTGCTATCTCACTGCGGTCTCTGCTTTAAGAGCGTCACGAGTGGCAGAAAGCATCGTAAATTACACAAATGCGACAGGCGTCCAAGGGAGGGACGGAGGTGTAATGCTAAGCAGCCATCCATTCTCGCGAATACACAGCTGGTTTGAAGCGGACTGAAGAATTAAGGAGACGGGTCAGATTAGAGTTATGGATGGGTTATCGTTGGGCATTCAGTTTTCCCAGTCTGTCAGGTTTTGTCCTCAAATCACCGTGTCCTGGATTGTAATCTATTTCCACGCCTGCCAGGAACTGTACATAGGAAGTAGGGAACCTTTGCAAATAAACTGTCCTAACCCTGCAAATAGAGAATATATTTAACCGCTGCGGGGCAAAATGAATATTGTATTAATATTGTAGCTTTATCTTTCTTCCCATGAAATGACTTCAAGTGATGTCAAATGACTAGACTTGGGTTCATTCACGCCACCTGTCGCAAGGACTTGAAAGTGTTCAGTTAGTGTTTGGAAATTTAGGATTACAGATGCACTGTGAAAAAAATGTGAAAAATAATTTGTTAAATCAAGTGTTTGTTTTGTGGCCAACCTAGATTTGGTTCAAGCGAGGTTCGGTTAGACGAGGCTAGGCTAGATTCAAGACTGTTACATTGGGGGTCACCCGTTTTTGGTGATGTAACCAAACTTGGTATGCATGTTGGAACACACGCATCACTTACCTAAGATAACACAGTCGTTAAAGTCATAATTGCATTTTTTTTGTGTGAAAAATACTGGTCGGCCATAAGTATAATCAAACAAAAAACAGTAACTGCGATTTTAACTGAGAGTGCCTTCTTTTCAAAGCCAGAGAATGGCAACATCTTGAGGATTTTTGTGACTTTTCTCTTTAGTTGATATTTAATATGATTTTTGGACCATTGTTTCTGAAGGTCTACAACACACAACACACACGCACAGACAAACATTCGTTCACTATCCCCTGTAGTTACATTTGCATACATTAAGCTTTTGTCACCAAAATAAAGAACATCATGTAGCTAGCCTTATTAGCCTTGCCGGGTCAACTTGTCATGCAAGCAATGATCCCTCATAGCATTTAAAATATTTACCACTTAAAAGAGCCAAAATAATCTGCAAAGTAAAAATACAAAGTGGTATGCTTTAGTTCTGAGCCAAACTGTGATTGGCCGGTCTGTGTTTTGGGGTTGTGGCTTAGGGAGAGTTGAATCCTCACTTCCACATTTAGCCTTAGCTTTTTAGCCTTTTGCATTCTGAAAGAAAGTAGGAGCATATTACACACACAAAAAAAAAGCCCTGAATATTTCCAATGAACCTGTCAGTCATTTTGCGCTACACGTTCTTAGCCACGATCAAAGCGAGGTGCTTTCGAGGCTTAACGGTGAGAAATGTTTCATTTTTAATCCATAAACAAGCCAGCAGAGAGCCTCGTCGGCCTTGATGGAAAAGCCAGCGAGTCCTCATCTTTTTGTCTTGCCGGCGGCGACGTCGGCATGGCAACGGCGGCAGAGCGAGTTAATGAGAGCGGGAGGGAAACGCTGGTCCATTGGCAAATGGGTCACGCGGAGTGGAAACCCTCAAAGACGGATGACGGCGCTATTAAGCGTTATGCGCCTTATCCCTGACCTATTCGGACACACTGTTGTTTACGTATGTTGCAACATATACTGTTAAACTATTAGCCGGGTTATATTTGGAATCTTTGGAAGATGGCCAAATCAAGCTTTCAATCACTAGGCACATATCTAAAAATGAGAGCCAGATGTGAAGGACACCTCATAGTAGGACACAAAGGATTGCTGACCACAAAGTTATTTTAAATTACAAAAATATGAGACAAATAAATGCATATATATATTTGTGTGTGTGTGTGTGTGTGTGCGTTTGCGTGTAGGTTAATAAAAAAATATAGAAAAATATTAAGAAAAGATTAAAATACTAAGATATCTTAAAAAAATACAAAACATTAAACCAAAAGATATACAGCGATCAGACAAAAAAATATAAAAATGTTAAGAGAAAAAACAAAGATACTCAAATTGGATAAAATTCAAAAATATAACCCCTCCCCCGGGAAAACAAATACACTAATATTTACCCCCCAAAAAATTATAGTAAAAATACACATGTGACTAAAACACTACACGAATTCAAAAATAATACACAATATTGTACAAATATTTTTAAAAGAATGAAAAATATTAGAAAAGTCTAACACAAAAACTCTAATATTTGAAAAGAAATGACAAAAATTGAAAAATATTAGGAAAAAAATGGAAAATTATTTGACCAAAAATATACAAAATACACATGTTTAAAAATCAAAATATTTGTACATTAAAATATTAAATGATTAGACCAAATATTAAATAAAAAAATCTAAAAAATTAGGGAACATCGGCGTGACGCAAGGAACGTTTGCCGGAGCGCCAACCGGTAGGGGCGACTTATCTCTGCCCGCCGACTTTCGCAATCGCTCGTAAATCGTGTCGCAGGTGATGCAAGGCGATATAAAGAAAGCACGCACACACACATTTGCACACGGGTAGCCTATATTTCGGGACGTCTGAGCGGCTGGCTCGCCTGGCGTCGGGTTACATCACCCTTCAGAGAACGGATGCTCCGATTACAGGAAAGGCAAACACGGGCCTCTGGGGTCTGTGCGAGTGTGCGTGCCCTCCCTTTGCGCGCTTATGTAACCAATCAAAATGCCCGACGTGTTTCTCTTGACGGAGGCCGCCGGCTTTGGGTTCGAGTTTCATCACTCGATTGGGCACACAGTTTGGAGGTTGTTTGGATAGCGGAGATGATGCACTCGTCTCCCCAAGCTGCGTGTGCAACCTGCTGACATGTTACGTTTGAATGCACACAGTTAGCACAGAAAGTAATTTTGGGGACTTCGAGATGCAAAGCAAGAGTCTGATATACATATCTGATATATATACATATATATACACTATAAATGGACAAAGGTATTGGAACACCAGCAGAAGAGATGGATCTCAATTCTTTCATCCACTTACTGAATGCCCGGTGCCAAATGACACATAATATTTGTCACCCCCCAAAAAAATAATCCAGATGAACAAAAATAGAAAATTATCATTAAAAAAACAAAAGATAATATTAGATCATGTAAATGTTAGTTGAAATATACAAAAATATTCGATGAACAATAGAAAAATGACAAACACACTGCTGCGCAGCCATGTTGCGTTAAGTCTCAGCGAATTTAGGCCGGAACGTGTTTTTACAAAGCAGGGAACCCCATCGGATTAATGATGTGAACAATTCCCGCCATGATGCATGTGTATACTGTATACCTCCCACGGGGATAAACAAAACACCCCAACACGTGCTCTGCGTGCAATCTCGGCGGTGAATATCCCGACATTTCCTGGATTGGACGCGCTTCCTCGGGGTCTCCGTGACTCATCGCTCATCACGTCGGGAAAATCCTCACGCTGCCGCTCACACCAAAAAGCGACACAAAAATAGCTCTTTCTATGCTTCTTAATGAGCCATGCCGACGGGGCGGGGGTGTGGGGAAGCAGCGCCCAGCCCCCGGGGCTGCACGTGGGATCACATGACCTTGACAGATGAGTCATACGTCAGGTTGCAGGCGGAAAAGTCATCAGCCGTGCGCCACTGAGCCAGAAACCCGAGTGAGACTGGCAGGCTGTTGGCAGCTGGCGGCCTTCTGTGACTTTTCTGGTTAACTGATGTTTGATTTGATGTTGGGACGCCCCCCGCACCTCAATTGGCAGGCGGGGCGGGGGCGATTGGGCAATGGGGGGTTTCCACTGTTTCACACCTCATTAGGTTGGTTAACGCCAAACCCGAAAGGTGGAGACGCATTCTTGTCTTGCGTTACAGTGAGACCAAGCAACCGGTCTGTCTCCTACCTACCAACCAATCAATCAACCTACCGACTGACTAACATACTGTTTATACCTGTCCACCTACTTATTGTAGCTACCTGACGGCATGAGGTATCTGGTATGATCACCTACCAGCCTACCTGCCTACCAATGAATGACCTATTCACCCATATGGAGCCTTCACAACCTAATCCATTTCCTGCCTATCTACCTACCAACCAACATATTTGCATATCCACCAAACTAGTCCCACTGTGCAACTAACCTCCTCACCAGTATACCTACCTACCAAAAGTGTGCTAAGTTTGCAATCAAGTCTAATATCTACTACCCAGCTACCGAAACAACCAACCTACCGACCGGCCAACACGCTCTCTCTCTCTCTCTCTCTCTCTTCCTGTGTCTACTGATTGACCTAACCTATCGACCAAATGACCTACCAAACAAACTGACGACAAACCTACTTTCCTATTTATTGAGTGGCTGCTTACCTACCGACTGACCCACCCACTGTAACAACCGAACGAACAAGCAACATAGCTCTCTGACAAAATTGAACGTTATCTTTGTGAAGGCAGAATTTTGTCGCGGATTTCATTTAATGTGTTGAGCACATACGATAGGTAGGAAATGGTCTATGGTAGATAATAAATATTATTCCCTGTCATTAATGTTACAGGGCTCTTCTTTCAGTATAAACCCATGCCGCCACTATAATATGTTCAAGATGTCATTCTACGGTGCAGGTGCACCAAATGCAGTGTCCGGCGAATCCAAAATTGACGGCGGTGAGTCATCGGCCGGCGGTGTACAACATCGCTGAAGCGAGGGTCCCTGATGAGACCGACAGACAAAGATCCCCGCGGAAAGTCTGCCACGGCGATGCTGAGTTTCCATGGCAACTCGGCCTGACTAGAACATGATGTGTTTTTTTTTTCCCCTCTCTCAAATGAGGCGCCGTTTGAGGTCCAAGTGGCGGTCTTTGTGTACACAAAGCCAAGGTGGGCCACCGAGTCGCAACTACAGAGGGAACATTGCGTGTCGGGCGTCAAGTCGGCAGACGAAATGATTGGGCCTCTGCGACCTTGTTGCTTTGCAATGTCGTGGCGACAAAGTCAAGGTGACCCCCGACATTACCTACCTATGAACCAAAGTGTAGGTGAAACTTCTCCAAGTACTGCCGCACGTTTACAATTGCACTCATTTCTGCCGCATTTCAGTTCATCTACGGAGGTCTCACAGCTCAGATGAGTCCACATCTTACAAGCCTACGTAGTTGTCTCGCTCCTCTGTGTAAACGTGTCAGTCGTGTGTCTCGCCACCCCACCTCCCACAACCGCAAGCTCCTTCTCGCTCTCCCCCACGCCATTTTTGGTCATATTCAGACGGATGTGGACTGCCGAGAGATGTTGGTGGTTCTCAGAGCAAAGCTGGGAGCTCCTATTGTGGATTTTGCAAGCATTTTAGCTGGAATTTTATCTCTTATATTGAATTGTTGCGCTAGTTATGCTTTGCGTGGTGTGGTCGAGCAGGGGCTCTGTAATTTTTTTAGGTCCAGAGATCTGTTAGCGGGATGGAATTTTATCACGGACCCCCCCTCAATACCCTAATGCCCTAAAACCCAAACAATTTTATTCACGCAAAGATGATGGATTCATGCCATATGTCACAATCAGAACTTTTAATTTAAAAATAAAATGTAGCAAGGAGTAATTGGTGTATTATCTTTTATTGGCCGCAAATCCTCTTATGTAGGTATATACGTTTTTTTCAAATGGTACTAAGCTGGACCTCATGTTTAGGACCACCAATTGCACAAAAAGGTGCTAAAAAAAAAACCCCGAATATGTAGTTAATTTTATAAAACGATCAAATGGCCGTTCAAAATTCTTTATATGGAGCAGCCGCTTGCATTGTTTTCACACACGTGTGGTCTCCTCCAAGATAAACGGACCCGAAGCAAACGAGTGGGAGTCCATTTGACACTGTATATTGAGACGCCGTATATTTGACTTGATGAAAAGCAATTCTCCTTGAGCCGTTGAGTCAACAAGCGCTCTTCTCGGTGAAACCGCGCACGCCGTTTATTTGACTGGGAGTCGCTTCCCTCGACCGCTTTAAAAGGCGCGTCGGTAATCTCTGTGAAATCTCTCCCCCCCGCGGGCGATTTGTTCAACTTGGGGGTTTACTCCTTAGAATTCTATGTGCAGGTTTTGCTATTAAAACTCTCGGAAAAGAACCAAGAAAAAAGCAAAGCCGCCAAGGCTGAATTTGCAAATTAGCTGTGGAATCTGGAGTTTGTTTTTACATTAGGTGAGGAATTATTTACAATTAACCAGAAGGAGAAGCATCCATTGTATCAACAAACATAAAAAGGCTTGCCCATTATCACATGACATCAATTTTTCTAACACAAAAAGCTGACAAAATTCCTACATTGCAGAATCCTTACAAACCTACCAAGTGACCGACCCACTGCCTACCTATCGACCTACCACCTACCTATTCAACCAACCAAATGACTGATCTACTACTCAAAACACCAATTGACCTACCCATCAACTGACCGCACCAACCTACAAACATACCAAATAATTTACCTACCTAGCGATCGAATGACCTACCACCCACCCTATTGAATGACCTAATGTACCTACTTACTGACGCACCTACCAACTTACAGACCGACACACTGACCAACCAAGCCATTGGCCGACTGACCTACATACCAAGCAAGCGACCTGCTGCGCCAACATATCGACCTATTAATCTACCAACCAACCAACTTGACCCTACAGTATCTACCAAGCGGCTGGCTGACCTACCAACCAAGACACCAACTCCCCGATGGCCCACCCAATTAACCTACTGTACCTACCCTACTAAGCCAACACATCCACCGGCCTGGTTGACCAACCTACAGAATGACCTGTTTCCACCAAGCATCCGAGCTTGTTACGGTACACATTTTCCACCATTTCCACTGAAAAGAGAACTTCAGTTCTATCCATTTGCAAAAAAAAAAAAAAGCAGGGAGAGACACACCCACACACACACACAAACACGCAACTTCCCGTCCCGGCATCCATTTCCTGCAGCAATACCTCCCTGTTATTATTACACAAGACTCAAGCTGGAGCTCTGCCACGTTTCACAAGAGCCCAGTCGGTGCATCCGAGGGTTAACAATGCGGCTGCGGTCGTCCTCGCCGCAGGAAGGAAGATATTTGCTTTGGTTGTCACGTCGATAGAAAATGAATGGGCAACAAACTCGGCTTGTTGAATCCTGGCTTTCCGATAGCCTGCTGACCCCGTGTGAAGAAAGAGACAGGGACCTATGAATTAAAGTTTACAGTTCTCGCATTAGCGTCAACTGTACACATTAAAATATTTATCGCGACAAGTTGGTGTTGTCTTTTTCAGAATGCAGACAACCGTACCACACATTAACTTAGCTGTTGACAAAAATGTAAACAAAAAATAAATAAAGCTCAATAAACTGCTGTCGCATCTAGGTGAAACATTTGGAAAGAACGCAATGACAAAAGTTCCCACGTTCAATCAGTTGCTAGCCCAACTGTACAGATACAAATATTGATCATGATAAGATGTGTACACGCGTAAACATTTCAGGAAAAAACTTTTGAAATTGTTGTTGACTTAACATCAACTGTAAACATTAAATGTGGATCACATTCACAGTCACGCTCAGCTTGTGTCCCCACTAAAAACCTAAAAAAATGACAAAGTTCAGAATTAATTTTGTTGATGACGCAAATGTAAAAAAATATGGATCTGCCTAGAAGTACTGTAAATGCTTAAAGTCCCTGTAAATAAACATTTTTCCCCCCGCTCTTCCAACTTCTCTCTTTGCCGTGCCCACACTCACAGGCGACAACGGGGCGCTCTAAAGCGGCCATGCAATATAGACATATGTAGCTAGCTAGCACATTGAAATTGCACTGAATTACCACTGATGCAAACAAAGGCACACAGGACAGGTTCTTATTTAGTAGGCGTGCGAAGACTCAGGCCAGGGCCCAAGTGTGTCATGCAAGAGTGTTTTAGCCACGCCCCAAAAATCAGGAAAACTGAAATGGTGAAGAACAGTTTAAGGCTATATCTTCACAAGTGAGTACGACAAATCTCTGAATTCACTTGAATATTTTTGAATCATTTGTGGAACAGCACATATGGAGGTTATCTCTTTGTATTTTCTCACCCCGTTCCATTCATATTCAATCTCTACTTTGTAGTACTGTTCACGTGGCTCCGTGGGGGTTGAAGCCGGGAAAAACGGGAAAGGGACGGGAAAGCCTCCAGATTCAGTCGCACCGACCAAGCGTAACATTCCACATGAAGCCACATAACGTGTGTGTGTGTGCGCGCGTGTGTGTGCCATATGTGATTAGAAGGCCCAAGCGGAGGGGGAGACGAGTGATGCAATTCCCTGGAAGCAAAGCCAGAGAGGACACGAGGAGGGCGGCGGCGGCCAGGGAGCAAGGAAGGAGGAGCAAGGAGGGAATGCTGTTTGTGGAAGGGGACTCTGGAAAATGCGCCAACAGAACTGTTGCATTGTGGGAAAACACCTGCCTGACTAAGCGTGCCACAAACGTTACCAAAAGAGCGTGTGAGTCACTTATTAAGGCTGGGGGTGGGGGGGACTCTATTTTAGCTGCAGTAGGTAAGCCCTCTATTTCTGAACACGGCGGCAGTGGCAGTGGGCGGCCAGCCGTCCTTGAGGCTCTCAAGTGCGGGATTCGGTTACAACGGAGGGAACACTGGCAAGGACGAATGAAGGAGGAGGAGGAGGAACGAGGGAGGGAGGGAAGGTAGGAGAGGGGAGGGGAGGGAGGGAGCCACTGGGAACACAGGCGGTGAGTCAGACGCCAAAGTAATTCCATCTCGGAATTCCGTCTATCTTTTCATCAATGGAAGGATGGAGAGGCAAAGCTGATCAATGAAATATCAGGGAGCGTCTAAAAGTGATCTTTTTAACGCCTTTCATTCAGTGAAAATGAGTCTGCGGGCATGGGATGAAACCGTCTTTGTTTTGCATGTTCCCACACTATTATTTGCTCATTTGCTCCCCATCTATTGAGTCATTCTGTGGCCTTGGAAAGCCAAGTTCTTTCCGATTAAGTCCTCCGAGGAACACGTTTAGGAAACAATAAGAAACATTACAGCAGTTTCCCAACATTCATTGAGCCAGTGCACCCATTTTTCAGGAGAAAAATCTCATGGTACACCACAAAACAATACTGTCACCAAAAAAAGTATAAAAACTGAAATAACAAACTTAGCAGCCATCATAGTTTTCTAACCCTTAAATTACGGATATTTGAAGACAAATGGTGGAGCAACGCATGTATCACAATACCCACAGGCATATATTTTTTATACTCTGCAAAAAAGAAGACAGAAGACATTGAAGACAGAAAAATTGCATTTGTCTGTATGACTGAAAAAAAAACTTTTGACTCCACGTATTTTGCAAAGTCGTGTGCAAACACATTTGTCTTTTTTTTCTATTACAGTCTAATGTATATTTTCACGTAGTATTCGTATACTTTTATCAAGGTCTAGCTATTTTGTACTTTTCCCATAATATTTTCTGTTTTGGTCCAACTGATTTTTTTCATGTTTTAGTATTTTATGTTTAACATGTTCATATTTTCCCCCCGTTGGAGTATTTTTGCTTATTTGCGTGCAACATTTTCGATTTACTACTCGTGGCGACATTTCTAATCTTTGTGTCTATTATCTCTTTTTTGTTTCATATTTTTTTTTCTAAAATATTTATTTTTCATTAATTTTCTTTATCCATTTATTTATTTACATTCACTGATGGCAGTTTGACCCTGGAACATACAGTAACACGCCGTTTGACACTCAAACAATAACTTGGAAGTCACCCGCGGCATCACTGAACAAAATCTGCTCCACTTTGTATTTTAAGATGTTCTCTTAACATAACGTGTTATCACCTGACTGGCTGGGATGAGTCATGTGCTTCTTACTGCCACTCCTTGTCCTTCACCTTGTCCGGTTTACTGTCTTGCCAACTGTAAGGGAAAAACACATTCGGTGAGCGTCCTCCTCAGATGAACATGACACAAAATCTTCAATCGTGCAATAGCAGACGGAGAGGGGAGCCAAAAAAAAAAAGCCTGTTGATGGAAGGAAACCTTTGGCCTCATGCTGCTGCAAAATGCATCAAGCCTCATCAGGCCAAAGAAATTTGACAACAATTGTGAAGTAGTTCTGCTTTCAAGCCTGTGGTGTCCTCATCTTGTTCTCGAGGTTCCGCCTCGACTTGCCAGGTCTAGACTCTAGTGGTGTGGCATACAGCCACTTGGGACAAGTCTGGATTCTTGTCCGTGTGTGTGTGCACTGGCCATGACCTTGACAGAGCTGGGTAACCTCATGCACCCTATGCAAATGTTTGTCTAATTGATATTTGTGATTAATGACATATTCTGGCTCTGATTGGTTGTTTTTCTTCAAGTGTGGCAGTTTCTTAAAAACCCAATTAGAAGTACAAGATGTGGTCAGAGAGGGATGATTTTTTTGGGGGTGGACAGATCATTTTACTTTATAAAATAACATGACAAAAAGCGTTTGTGTGTGTGTTTTTATTGCAAATACCCCCTTTAAATGAAATGTGTTTGGTAGAGTCCATCAGTTTAAATATATATACTGTATACAAAAAAAAAGTGTTTTGTAACCCTACATAAAGGCCCATCTCCTTAAAATAACTTGCATTCGTTTGTCAACTTGTCATGAAAGTTAATTACCTTAAATAACATCAATAAATAAATAATACGTCGGGTGAGTGGTAAGCACGTCTGCCTTACAGTTCTGAGGTTGGGGGTTCAACTCCAGGCTCCGGACTTCTTGTCTATCAAGAATGTGTGTACAACGTTTTTCTGGGATGTTTTTTTGTGTGTAGGTGTGTGAAAGCGACAAGTTAAAGAAAGGAAAGACTTCCAAGCTCTCTCTTAATTTTTTCCAGGCATCTACTAGCTCATGTCCTTTTTGAATGTAGTTGTTTTACTTTGCGATCTTATGTTCCCTTTGTCCTCACCAGCATCTCTCTGGTACCCTCCCACTGTGTTGTGCAACATTGTGAGCCATAACAAAGTTATCTAAATTCTCCAGCTGGGTGTCGTCATTTCCCCGTCCTGTCCCTGTATGCACCGTGTCAGCATTGGATTTATTTTATGATGATGTGTGCAAAAAGGACAGGTGACATACAAACTGTATTGTGACTGGTGCACAACCTCCCCTCAGCTTCTTCCCCTTCTTACCTCATGCACCATAACGCCCCTGTGATGTCTGTCTATGTGTGCGCTTCGATTGTTTGGCGTCTTTCCAGGCATTAAGATCAAGAATATTATAAAACACATAATAGATTTTTTTTGACGCTTACTAACCAGAGATTCGAACTGTACTATCTTAGCATTGGTTCCAGAGAAGACAAAAAAAAAAAAAAAAAAGGATGAACATTGTCCAAAAACATTAACGGAATGATTGACGTTTATTGTTGAGTGTGCCTGAGGAGAGCGGAAGGCCAAACCACCGCAGAACACGGAGCTGGACCCAGTGGCGGTTGGTCTGGCTCGGCCCCAGAGCGCTCGTCTGGTACAAAGAGAAGACTGCGGTTCTTCTTGGAGCGCGTACGCCTGCGTTTCGCCGCTGCTTTGCTCTCTTGACGGTTAATTTCTGCATTTTAGCATCTGCTGCGACTATGAGTCATCTCTGGCGAGAAATGCAGTGCTCTCGCAAGTACATCCGACGGGTTCGCTGCATCCAGATTACACTGTTTTGGTGCAGATTGTGGGATTTACTTTCCACATATTTGTCATTACAGTCTGCTTGCATTGGGGACCAAGTACGGGTCGTGGCCCTCTAGACTCAGCAGATGGGGCTACAGTTAAAAAGATTTTAAGAATAAACACTTTGTTATGCATATTACTGCCCCTTATGGGACTGGAGTGGGACTGTACCATCCAACAAGTCAAAACTGTGATATTTAAATTGTTTTTAATCAGTAAAATAAAACCAAATGAAAGTTTGATGACTTGATGTCACCTTAAATTAAGTTCAATTAGATTTTTGGTAACCCTTGAATACAGTGGGAAGAATCAAATAAAATGAATTTGTGTGAGTGCAAAGCTCTGGTCCTGCGTGCAGTATGAGTCACCGAAGCGAGGGAACACTGCAGGCTTGCAAGATTCATTATGATAAATGGGAGCTGTATGGATTTCTTTGTGGAGGAGACAAGAAACCTTGGCAACGGCAGAACAGCCCTCTCACCCGTGCAAGTGGCTTTGCATGGATGCTTACAATGTGTTTTGCATCTCTGAGGATGATTTATGCCATTGTGAGTATGAATGGATTACCTACACTCCCCCTTGAAGGTGGCTTGTTCATCAGCTGTCTCTCCTACAACACTCCAAGCTATATATCAGCATAAACGGACTATTTAAGCACCTCTTTTGCAGTACTAATTGCATTCTGGATGTCAGAATGAAATAGTGAAAAAGCTGAAAGTGATGACGATAAGATGCAACCTTATGTATTGTACAGAACACACACATAATATACAGTATATTTAAATATTTAGATGTAGCGAGATATGTTGACAAGCTACGCAATGGCGCCATCATGTGGACAATGTGTTAACACAAAAGAGAGAGAGAGACGGACAGAGAGCGAGAGAATATAGCTATAAATCGCGCATGCGTACACTCGGACTGATCTACGGAGAGCCTTTGGAGACAAATAGGTTTAGAATTTTTGTGAAAGCGAAGAGTTGACTAGGACATTTAGTCACCTAAAGCGCATAAATATTTGAAATTCGATCTTCCTAAAACAGCATCCATTACGTAATCAGTTTTGTATATTATGGACTTATCATTTATTCACCTTCATGCTGTTTGTCTAAACGGACTTGCCGTCCATTTTGCCCTGCGGATTAAGTTCCTTGTACGTTTGGAGTAAGCACGGGGATCAGCGTTCTCTACTGTTCAGGGGGCTGCCATTTTAGCGACCTTACGGTAAGACAGTCGCTGATAAAAATTAGCAGATGAGCCGTAACCCCGTGCATTTCTACGCAGTTTAACGGTAGCTTTAGTTCGACAGTTGTGCTAACGTTTAGCCGAACAGCCAAATAAAACCCAGACAAATTGGATCATGTGAAAATAATACAGGTTATAGTCGTTATTTTATTGTTTCTTGTTGGAAAACGTTTCAACACAAGTGCAATTGAGCTTATATGTAACATTGTGGCTATGATCGACCATTGTTTTGTTCCTGTGTTCACACATTTAATAAAATACAGTAAGTAGTTATGCAAGGTTTAAGGTTTCAAATTACGGTTTCAAGGCCATTGTTAGGGTTTCAAGTGCGGGTGTTGGGTGGGAGACCCTAAAAGTGGTGGTGGCACCTTCCTTTCACTATTTGTTCCTTTTAAATCTTTCTTGTTTCATCCACCTTTCTTACCTTCCTTCCTCTCTCCCTTCCTTCCTTTGAGACCCTCCTTGAGACAGGTTAGGTTACTTTGTTCTGTGACTATGCTCAAGTGATCATTCCCCATTGAAATGAAAGGAAATGCAATTAATGCATTTCAGCCCCCCGCCTCCCCCCCAAAAAATCCACTCAGTTTCTCAGTAAGACATTGAAATATTAGTCATTCTTCAGAGGACAAATAATATGTATTTCACATGTGTTAGGTTGAAGCTATCAGATTTCAAGTCAAATTTGTTTTTTTAAATACACATGCAATCCTGTTTGTTTTAGGTTTAGTTTTACAGTAAACTAAATTAAACTGGGAGTGGAAATGAAACAGCTTGAAGCCTCTTTTTTGAAGAACTGTTCACTAAATGCCAAAGTGTTGTTTTTTTGTAAAGCGAGTTCTGAGTTCGCTGCCACTGCACAGTGCTACTACCTCAAATTTCAACAACAACAAAAAAAATCGTCCTAACAACGGCTCGTATTTGGAAAAATGTGCATCTCAAAGTACCACTGTACCTCATTTCGGCGCACCCTGTACATTCTGTAGTTACAACTCTTGTTTCCATTAGACTCACTCCATGATGGGCATAGCAGTGGTCCAGCTCACCTCCCAAACCCACCACCAGAATATCCTGGACGCCCTTCACCACCTGAGGCTACAGGGACACTTTAGTGACATCACAGTCCAGGTGGACTACCAGGGCCACTCAGGGGCATTTCAGGCCCACCGGGTTGTCCTCGCCGCCTCTAGCGGCTATTTCAGGAACATCTTACTGTCACCTGATGCCGCGCCAGACCACATCCCGCTCTCCAACATGCATCCGTGTGACTTTTCTGACTTTTTGGAATTTGTGTATACGGGTAAGGCGGAGGTGGCCCAGAGCAGGATGGCCGACATGCAAGCGGCGGCCAGGATTTTGGAATGCGAGGAGCTGGCCAAGGTTTGCGACATAAATCGTACGACCCGGTCAGATGTGGTAGAGGAGTCATCACCAGTAACCAAGACTGGCAGAAAGAAGACGCCGTTGAAACGTCAGCTGCCTCCAAAGAGCTCCGAGCGGCTTTCAAAAAGACCTAAGGTGAAGACCACTAAGCTCAAACTGAGCTTGGGTGGCCGCAAAGTCTTGCAGAGATGTATCCCAACTAGAGGTGAGGCATTTAATGCTGAAGAGGAAGATGACGACATGTACGCATCCTCACCCACCTCACCTCACTTCGATGAGGACACACTGAGTTTGAATGACGGCGAGGAAGCATTGCTGGCGTCCGCGGGCGAGGACGAGGAAGCGGGCAGCAGGGCGCCCAAGAGTGCCTCCAAGGGGAAGTTCTTGTGCAGTGACTGTCAGCGGGGCTTCCACTACGAGAGGAGCTACCTGAAGCACATGAGGTAGGAGCTTGGGCTGGGAAATTTTGGAGTAAGTTGGCTGCACAATAAAAAAAAAGTTTATTAGATCATATCAATTTTGTTCCACTACACGATTGTGTCCCACTTGTTGATTCTTCACCAAAACAAAATCCAATTTTATGTCTTTATGTTTGAAGCCTGAAATGTTAAAAAGTTCAGGGGGGGGGTCTAATATTTCGCAAGGCGGTCTTCAACCAGTTCCTAAAACCCGTTCTCCTCCCGCTTTGTGACAGCACCTATCACGGAGTCAAAGCTGACCTGGTCTACCGCTGCGAGACCTGCCTAAAGACCTTCTCCAACCGCAGCAACCTGAGAATCCACGAGAAGCACGTCCACAGCAGCGAGCGGCTCTTCACCTGCGAGGTCTGCGCCAAAACCTTCAAGCGCAAGAAGGATGTGGTCCGCCACCACAAACAGGTCAGAATCCGATTAGGTTGCAAAGTGGTGAAAAACATCCGGTTAATTTTCGCCATGTTTCTGTTAAATTCACATGAGAAGTTCAGCTGGGGAATTTTGGAAACTTTCCATGGGTAAAAAGCAACTGAATCCCCATCGGGGTCTGTTCCTTTCACCGCGTTTTCCTGACTTGTCCATCTTGCCTTTTTAGGTGCACGACCCGCATGTGCACCAGTGCTCCGACTGTGGCAAGTCGTTGAGCTCCAAGGCATCGCTGATGTTGCACAAGCAGACGCATAGCGGCATCAAGGCCTTTGTCTGCACAGAGTGCGGCGCACGCTTCACCCAGAAGTCGGCTCTCAAGATGCACCACAGGTACGAACTTGGTCACCAATTAATCTCACAATGTACTTATTTACTACAAATAATACAGTATACCTTTGTTTATCTATCTAAGCCAGAAAGGTATACTGACAGGCATAACTAGAGAATTCACCTCCACTAGATGGCAGAAGTTTGTGAAACAGTAAGCTATTCGAGGGGGTAGGGGCTGAGCCTGGCAGCAAATATTAGAAAACTGCGATTAATTGACGCCTCCTCTCTAAAAATATTTATTACCTATATTGATAGATTACATCATAAATACACCATAACCTATTATGCCCAAACACATTTTCTATAACTGGACAGTGAGCTGCGAAAAAAGTTCTGGTGTGATGAAATTTCTTGTTTTGGACCTCATGTGGATCTCGGTGTGCAGGTCACTTAAAATGCCATTGCACCGAATCGCCAAAACTGCAAATTATCAGTGCCCTTTGCAATTAATGTCTCCATAGAGATGACTACATTGGCCCATTTTTAAAAATGTTCTCTCTTAAAGAATACCATTTAGCAATGTATTCCACTGAGTGCTGTTTGTCTGTTAGTCATGTGAAGTACGACATCAGAGTGTGGTTGTGTTTAGGATCCACACGGGCGAAAAGCCCTTCGCCTGCGATGAGTGCAACGCCTGCTTCACCCAGAAAAGCATGCTGGCCTATCACAAGCGCTCCCACACGGGTAAGACGACAATCGTTATGATCTTGTCCTTTATGCCGCCGTCGTCAACATCTATTGTCATTCAAGGTGAAAAGCCTTTCATGTGCGAGGCCTGCGGGAAGAGCTTCGCCTCCAAGGAATACCTCCGGTACCATTCCAACATCCACACGGGCTCCAAGCCGTTCAAGTGCGAGCACTGCGGCCGCGGCTTTGCCCAGAGGAACTCCCTGCGGCAGCATTTGACCGTGCACACAGGTAAGCATCCGGTTCGGATCATCTGTAGCACTCCCAAGTTTGAAAGCTCCGTTTGTCGTTTGACATCGCACACCCTGCCCCATCCCAGGCGAACGTCCTTACGCCTGCAATTTCTGCGACAAGCATTTCACGCAGCTTAACGCTCTCCAGCGGCACCAGCGCATCCACACCGGCGAAAAGCCCTACATGTGCGGTTTGTGCAACCGCACTTTCACCGACAAGTCTACTCTCCGCCGACACACCACGGTGAGTAACTGGCTGTCGCAGAACAAACAAATGGGAGAAAAAGTGTTGGAACAAACTAAAAAAACAAAAAGTGTCAGACTGACCAAAAGATAAGCAGCCTACCACTAACTTAAACTAAGAAGAAAACTGAAAATAGACAAATTAACACTACAGTAGCGTGCCCCCCCCCCAATAAAACAACTAGACTAGAAAACTAACAAACAAAAAAATTAACTAAATATCCAACCATTAACTTAACAGCAAAATAACAAACCAACTAAAAACTACGATGAGTAACGCTGTCCCGTGACTTAATTACCGGTAATCAAAAGAACCAACAAATTGGGTCGGTGGGGGCGGTAGTCCATCATGTAAAACATGATATAAACATCATCAACCAATGTGTATATATATCACTCCCTAGTGGCCAAATAGATAACTGCATTCCATGCTTGGAGGAGGTAACAAACAGGCAAAATCATGTGGGGAATAAAGGGGAATCATTGATTTAAAAATAAATCAAATAATAATCATCTTGTGGCCTTTTCCTCCACTGTGTCTCAATTTCAGACTCATGATGCCAATGCTCCATGGAAGAACTACCTGGTCGTCTTGGAGGGCAACGTGGAGGAGAAGAAATCCAAACCTCAAAGCAAGGCGGCAGCGCAGGAGAAAAAGAGTGCTTCCAAAAAAGCATCCAAAAGCAACATCGCCTCCCCCACCGCCACCGCCCTGGAGCCGACCGAGCCCGTCGCCCCGCTGCCCGCCGAGCCCGTCGCCCTGCTGCCCGAGAGGGCCGAGCCGGGGGCCCTCACCCTCGTGGGTCACGACCACCTGGGCGGGATCACCGTCATCCACACTGAGGTGCCGCCCGCGGCTCAGGTGGTGACGTCGGATGGCGGCGGCGGCGACGTCACTTTGGACAAACCTTTAGCCATGCCTGCGGAGGCAAACTCTTCCGAGACCACCCGCCCGCTGCCCGCGGAGACCCCCGCAATGTCGTCCCTGCTGGAAGAAGCTGCCTCGCAAACCATTCTTGCTCCCGAGGCGGAAGCGCTGCAGCCCGACATTCTGATGGTGGTCGTGTCTGACAAGATGTGTAAAGATCAACAAATGGAGCAAAGGACACCAGAGAAGAAAGGAGACGACGAGCAAGCCAATCCCTAAAAAAATCTGAATGTAATTAAGAATCGCATTGGACTCCATGTTTAATAATCTAGGCTGTATTACTGTAATCACAATTTGTGGTTATTTTAGCTGTTGTACTTGGAACCTAAATCATGTCATTGTCATGTCATGAATGTTAAAAGAATTCAAATATAAATTAGAATCCCCCACCCACTCCACACACACACACTGGGCGACAGTTCAGCCACGTCACTAAAGTGTGTGGCGGGCCTTATTATGAATACGAGGAATAAATAAAAGCTAACATTACATTTTGGTCCCAGATAAAGTAATTTATGTTATTTTTTCTACATTTTCCCATATATTGTAGAACTTCATTAAAACGAATAACTTCAGTGTGTTTTGAGTTCTTCAGTGGAACATAAATGTGATCATTTGGTGGATAAAACATGGCTGTGGAACTTAATAGGGATAGAATATAACTTTATTGTCCATTCGCACAAGTACAGTTTTTTTTTTTTTTTTTTTTTTGTTTTTTTCCCCTACGATCCGGAAGAAGCTGGATACTTTGGTGAGATATTGGAAGTGACACAGGTGGGGAGGGGCATGCTTAGCGAGGAGGGGGGAACGACATGAAATGACACAGCTCCCAACATGGCAGCCCAGCCATCAGTAAGCATCGAAACCGGACAAAATCAGTTATAAGGAGGGATTACAGTCACATGGAGAAAATACGTGTCTTATGTTATGCGTAACAGTCACTTAACGCGTTTCTTAACTTCCTGAATCCACAAGTACATCGTCATAATGTATTTGTAAACAAAATATACTGCATATTAATAATGTTTGCTCCGACCAGTTGAGTAACACTAGTGATTTGAGAGCCTTTTCGCAAAGTTTCAGTGCGCTTCTTTTTAACCCTCAGTATGTCGCTAACGAGAGGATGTTGGAGGTGTGGCAAGAAAGGAGATTGGGAAAGAGCAATGTTGCAATATTGCAAATACCACAGTTGGTATTGATACTGATCGATAATTACATTTCTCCCCAATGAAAATAAATGGCAAAAACTTTTTTTTTTTGGTTCAGATTTCGCCACCTTCAATATTTATCGCTATTGGATTGGCACACCAAATCATGTGTGCTCTGCAAAAGCCTTGAAAAAGGTCACGAAAATTCATTTGGATCTAGCCACTTCAAATATGAAAAAGCATATGTATCGGCTGAAATGGTCTTGTTTCTTTCGTATGATGCCTCTTAGACAGCATGGAGTTAAAACGGCAAAAAGATGAGACAAACTTGAAATATGAACATGACACAGTAAAAAGGTACGCAGTAGTCCTCCACGTGAGAGGAGTGGATGTGGGGCTGCTTTAAATTCCGACTGGATCTGGGGGGGATGCGTTACTGTAAAGCAGTGCTGTGTCGTGTATGTGTGTTTGTGTGTTTGTGTGTGTGTGTGTGTGTGTGTGTGTGTGTTGGGGGGAACCATGCGTGTTTGTCTCATCTGTCAGTGCGGGCGTCTGCTTGCTCTCACTTGAGATCTCCCTCGTCACCCTGGATGGTCTTTTTAATGCGCAGCAGCAGCGTGGTGTGCCACTGGTCCAGACGCGAGATGGAGTCGAACTCCTTGACCTGAACCACAAAAGCATGGCATGATTGTCACGGAAGAAGCAGATCGCCGCAAAGGAGAGAAACGGGTAACCAAGGAGAGAGCGTGGATCATCTACGAGCGTGGCCCATCTGTTTTGGAAATCAAACCTGGCCCTTGAGCCTCCTAAACACACTTACCGCCTCCGTGAAGGCCTCGCTGTTCTGTTCCTCATGTGCCTCCAGCAGTTTCTTCACGAAAAACAACAGCAAAATGTACTGTCGGTTATCAAAACAAAAATGAGGAGAAACAAAAGCTAAAAAGTGGCTACCTTCAACAGTTTGCACTCTCTAGAATCAGAGAAAGCCGGGAACATCTCCTCATATTTCTCCACAGCGATCTGAGGGGAGGATACACCCAGATGGGATAACTTCTTGCAAGCAGTGTGGGGGAAATCCTAAAGGAGCACACTTGCCTTTGCGTTGAGCTCGTCCACGATGAAATGACACAGCGCTGCTTTGAAGAAGTACTCCTTGGCGCTGTACTTAAGCAGCGGGTTGTCCATCGTGTTGGCTCCGACCTGCGTATGTACATATTAATAATGAAACCTCATTTACACATATCAATAACACTATTTGATGACATCATCAATGATACACACTCATGTCAACCGAACTGCAAACCAAGTGCACATTTTAAGTAATTGGTGTCCCACAAGGCCCAATGCCATGCCCCATTTTGGCCACACTGTGTGGCTAAGCTTTTACCTGCTCGTAGATCTCAATGGCCTTCTGGTACTGCTCCAACTGAGCACAGTAGGCCCCGACCTTCAGCAAACACTTGTTGGCCGAACTACAGGAAAGATTAAGTGGTAATGTTACAAAATAATTGATGTCATCAGACACAGAAGCGGAACCTAAGCCCATACAGGACAGACTGTATTTCCACAAATGGTAATCCCTTCGATATATTTTGCATCATTGTAATAGGGAAAAAAACAGGTGCTTCCACTAGGTCATAGAAGTGGCAGCTGTAAAGCTGTCGATTATGATTCAGCAGTGGAAAACATACATCAACACCAACTAGGAAAAAAGTAGTTTGAGACAGTAATTAATTTAACTTATTAGTAACGATTGCCCCTCAAAGGTAAATTAAACTTATACAGTTGTTAGGGATGTAACGATTTATTGAAAATCGATTTAAAATGGATTCGCCCCAATTAATTGATTTGATTAATCAAAAATCAAGTTGATTAAATTAATCTAGAAAATGATGTCTTGAAACGTTTTTTCAATCCAGATGCATAGCACATTTTGAATGTGTAGATCAAATGATGCTTTTGTGCCAAACATCATTGCGTGTTGCGTTTGTGGATGGCTGCAGTACCACACTGGTGCACAAGCATGGTAGCAACTTAAAAAAAAAAATCGAATCGAAAATCGGGAATTGAAAATCAAATCAGTGCTTGAGTGAATCATTACATCCCCAATAGTTGTACATTTATGAGTATAGTGTTATTTCATAATACATCTACTGCAATTTATGCTTTTTAATGCGGTACATACCTTTTTGAAGGAAAAAAATGTACATACTAATAAAACATCAATTTATTAAATATTCATAGGCATATTTTTAAGCATACAATTTTGCGTTTTTTCCCAAAATCACTTAACTATTCTTATATAGATATTTTGCATATAATGTAGGATACCTGTTAGATTCCTCTCCCTTGTAGTAATCTGCCGCTTGCTCATAATGTGCAATCGCCTTCGTACAAGAAAAACAAACACTATTAATATCCTCACGCAATAGTGCAACATAATTCCAGAACAAATTATAATTGTACTTTTTCGATGTCCACCAGGTCAGCCTCGTATATTTCGCCGATACTGATGTGATGTTTGGCAGCAATGGTGAATCTTCCCTGGAATGGATTTATTATTTAAATGAATTATATGTAGTAATATGAACACCTCTCTGCTGGCGTCAAACAATTTTTTTGCATTATTATCTTTTGAGACAGCTTTTGCATTGGATATTGTTACAGTACCTTGTTAACCTAATGAAGCGAATACTAAGTAACTATTCTGCTTTCTTACCATGTCTGTGTAAATGTCGATGGCTGCATTTAAACACTTGATTGCCTCTTTTGGCAGCATAAAGAAGAAAGGAAAGAGGAAGAGGAGGGAAACGATAAGATAGGAAAAGTGTTAGTTTACATGACAGGACACAAGTTAAAAAGCAGAAGACACAAAAAGACGCACAAAATGGCTGCTGGAGACAAATTTTGTACAGTGGAAAATGATACTGTACTGATACTTATAGACTTGTACAACAGTTAAGAATGTCAAAATGTGACTTCCCCTGTACCATTATTAAAGATTGTAGGACCTCAGCAACTGGATACCTGAACGTATTATTTTCATTTCAAATTTTTTTCTATGGGGAAATGTTTATTACGTTAAACCATTGAGAATCCACTGTAGTTTGCTTTGTTAATCCACTGGTTTGAGCACTCATTTCCCAATGGAGCTGATCTGGATCACGTTATCGATTAAGCATTCAGAGTTGATGTCATCGGTCCAGAGGCTCACCATTGGGATCGGACTTCTTGTATGCGTTGCCGGCGTCGATGAAACTGGTGGCACAGTCGTGTTTGTTCTGCAACTGCATGTGGAGGTGCGCGGCCTTGCAAAACGCACCGCCAGCAGCTAAAAAAATGTTTACAAAGAGTTATTTAACATTCAGTACTCTTGAGTCAGCATTAAGTTGACAGCACCATCACAGAGTGCTGCGCTGCGCAAAAAAAAAGGCATCCTTGCAGGTGTAGGTTTATTTGTTTATTTATTTGGGTTTATTGGTTTATTCGTGTATCTCACCGCTCCAGTTCTTGGCCATCTTGAACATGTTGGCCGCTCTGCAGTACATCTCACAGGCCTCCTCCACTTTGTGATGTCCTCTATGCAGAAAATAGGGAAGGGAAAAAGTATGCTTCAATAAAAACCTGCATATTGTACTGTAACCGATTGATTGGCGTAGATCCTCTGTGGAGTTCATTCTGGTAGTAATAATAAACGAGGCAGCCACTCAATCATGCAAAGGGATGTCATCAATGAATCTTCAATCAACGTAACTACTGCATCACGACTTCAACCAACCATGAAAATTCTGTCCTCTAAGTGATTTTTTTTCTAATGATGATGTGATGACAAACTCGCTGTTTAAATGATTAGGCAGCTGCCGAAAAGTAGGAAAAAAATGTCGTAATGGAGTAAAAAAAAAATACTGACAGCAAGCTTGTCTAAAGTAGCGCGATGCTAAACGGCGAGTTAGCATTAATAACAAACGTCGACGCCCCTGTGGTTTAATGTTTCCATTCATTTGTTTTTTTAATGTTATTTAATACTTTAACAAGACTGTTCTAGCCGTAAAGAAACGGGCTGTGCGCCAATAATGTTGCCATGTCATTTATCACCTAGAGCTACTTCCTTACCCGCCGAACATCCCTCCCAAAAAAGAGCCAGACGACTTGACTTTCTTGTCGGCGTCGGCCATGAGCTGTATCGCTTCCTTTTCTTTTCCGCTGTTATCCATGTTTTTAGGTTATAAATTTTCTGTTTAAAGTATGAAAAGAACCGCAGAGGATTGAGTTGTCAGAGCAGGGATTACACGCGGCGGGTTTACGCAGCTGTGTGGCTTTGATGGTGCATCGTGGGAGCTGTAGTTTTTTTCCCCGCGTCTGCGTATATTACTTTCAGTGAAATAGAACTACAACTCCCGTCTCTACGCAAATACACACGTTTTAACACACTCGGAAGCAACGGAAGCATCGACTTTTTTTTGTTTTCGTGTTATATTTAATTGTACGCTGAACTGTTTCTTACAAATAGCGTACCAAAAATACCATCAAATAAATACAATATTAAAAAAGTAACATTGGCTGTCACGTATCTGACAATTCTTTATTCCATTCCAGCAGATGGCGCCAGACGATTACAACGCAAGTTTGCTGGTAATGAGCCGTGATTGGAGTTACCTGAGCAGTTGTGATGTTGTTTTCAGTCGACATAAATGACAAATTGGCCACCCCCAGAGATGTCTTAAAACGGGTGGATTAACCCTTGCTCCACAGTGTAGTGGATTTGCATAGTACATATTTTGGGGGAAAAAATGTTTGGGTTGACTTCCCCTTTAATACTCATCTGGCTGTTGGACTGGGAAAAGTAAACACAAACGCCAAAACAAAAACAGTTTCAGCTAGATTATTTTATTTAAATTAAAAGATTGCCACGCTTGTTTCACACCCTGTTGCAACATCTCAGCGTGCTAATGCTAGTGTAATTACATGACATGACATTGCGTGATACACTAAGTATGGGCGGTATGTACTGTTCTGTGGAGAACTAGAAACGATGTAACAGAAGGCATAAACAAATATTCACCGCTTTTAAGGCTTCCCAATTATAGCTGACATGACCCATTATGTGACAAAAAAATAATAAGAGTAGCACCAACAATCAGCACCACAGTCATCATGTATCAAGTTTAAAAGGTGATGTGTTGCATTTTTTTTTTTACACTTGCAAGTGCCACATAATCACCTCTACTTCTGAAATTCACAAAAAGGCCACCTGCACGATCTGCTAACTGCAAAAAACAAAAATGAGGCTAAAATCTAACAAAAGCCAGGCTAAAAACAAATTTGAAGCTCTTAAACAGATTCCTCACCCCTACTGCTGTTGAGGTAAATAGCTACTTGCAGAAAATAAAAGCAAAACAATGGCACATACTGTTTTGCACTGCCACAGTAATCCACCAATCCAGCTGTATCGCCATGTTTCTGTTCATATTTTCCTTTTTTTTTTTTTTAATCACACTTTATTAATATCCATGCCTGAGAATCAAACGCAGATGCAAGTTATTGCTACAATCAAAATGTGCGGTGGCCATTCTGTGCACATAAACGGAGGTGCTTTAAATGTTCAAACTCATAAGACAAAAATCCCTTTTGTGAGGACTGGACGGGCCTACGAGGAGCTGAGGCCCGAGTCGGACTCGACGCTACCGCTGCAGGCCCGCTCCTTGCCGGCGACGCACGGCGCCGTGGAGCACGGTATAGAGTAGCAGGAGCAGGCGGGACTCTTCAGGGTCTCCTCGGTGATGACCTCCCGCAGGGAGTGTTGCTCCTCCACCTGGAAGAAGTTAGGCTGCTCCGCTTGTTCTTCGCAGATCCTAGAGAAATGACAATTTTTAAAAAAAAAAGTTTACTATTGCTATTATACATTTGTATTATCAGTGTGAGCAACACATTCTCATTTGTGTAACTTTCAGTAAAATAGATGGCAATTTAAATTTAAAATACAAAAGTGGGACACGAGGCAAAAAAAAATTAAAAATACACATGTTCATGCACCCATTTTTGTTGACATCATCACAATGCACACAAACCTGCATTCATTTGGTCTAAATGTATGATTACATTAATTGCTCTTAGGTCACTTTCTATTTTTTTTTTTAAATGGTGCTGAAAAGAGATGCATTTTTTGTATTACTGCAGACAATGGCATTTGTTTGAATGTTTGAAGGGGGGAGTCCAATTCAGAGGCCTAAAAACCCGCTGACTACATCGAAGCCTTCACTTGGATTTAACTTCAAAGCCAACCAACTCTATAAACGTAACATTAATGCTTATCCAACACTAACCATAAGGCAGTTTGTGGATAAAAATGGCTATTGATGAGCAAGTGAACTATATTGTGATGTCATTGCAAGTACCGGTATGCACTTAATCACCATACTGATGTGTATTTTATATCTTTGTCTAAAGCTTGCGGGTGTTTGTTTTGTTTTTTTAGTATGATGTGGCAGCTAAGTATCCCAACTGGTGAGAAAGCAGGTTGGTGAGCTTTTAAGATTTCAAAGTCAAACAAGGCTGTAATCCCTTTAAGGACGATCATTTTTAAACCTCAGGAGGATTACATGCTGCAGAGATCAAGGCCGAGTGTTTGTTCTGTATGGTTTACGCTACTAAAATCATTGATGTTAAATATACATACATACATACATGTAGGATTCACCATATATTTCAAGTCAGCTCTGTAAAGTCGGAATTTTTGACAAAGCTCATAATGATATCCAAAACATGGCCTGGGGCCATTTTGTGGCACATTGCTGGTCTAGTGAGAAACGCATTCAACACGCCAAGTGCTTCATGCAAAAGCCATTCATTCACATTTGAAGCAACCCAGCCACAGAGGGGGGCATGCCAAGGTCCATTCAGGCCAAAAGAAATGATAAGTCAGGGCAGTTGACCAACCATTTTAGTTTGGTTCAGTCCCAATGCACTATTGCCGGTTCATAAATAAGGAGTGAATGACAAGTCAACTGTCTTGAATGATCACTGAGGAACATTGGAAGCTCTTGCTTTCAAATGTCAAACATGAGCACCCAAGCACTAAAATGCCAGAGAGACTTTACAGCAATTTGAGGGACTCGACTCAGAATTTGGCAGTGAGACGTCTGTAATTCTGGGGGTGAAAAAAATAGAAGAGTTAAACACAATTGCCTGTGCAACATGTGGCAATTCAAGATGAAGTGGAATGCGGAGAGGAGGAGGAAAGGAGTGGCTTTTTTTCTTGTCTGACCTGACTAGTATGAGCATGAAGACGTGGAGAAAGTGTGTTTGCGAAAACAAACTTGTGAGGAGGCAGAAGAGAGAATCAAAGTTTTGGATTTGTCATTATAGATAGTTTTTATTTCGTTTTGACATCTGTCTTTTAAATTCAGTTCATTTTAATGATTTTCTTAGAGCAAGTTCATTAGCTTGTATTTCAGATTTTTCCAAAAATGCTTATCCCCTTAAAAGTAATGGTCAAAAAATAAGACAGCAGGGATAGGCCACCCTAATGAAGACAAGTGCTATTAACAACAAAAAAAAAAGATGCAGGGATTGATGTCTTACCTGTCATAGATGAGCCCGTCGATGCCCTGCTCCCTCAGCTTCCTCCTATTCTCGTGCTCGTTGTTGTCGTCGCCCCAGCTGAACACCACCAGGCCTTTGCCCTGCGCCTCCGCGATGAGGCTCACGTTTGTCAGCAGCTCCTCGGTGTGAGCGCTGATGCCCTGGATGAGACATTTGTTGATATTTTTTTAGAGCCCAAAAGTCCAGACACGGGAATAGTGCCCATGTACAAAAAAGGAGGGGGCGGGGCGCTCGTACCAGGATGTCCTCGCTCTGAGCGAAGCTCATGGCGATCTCGGTGGTCTGGCAGCGGATGTCCATCAGCTCGGGATACTTTTCAGAGATGCCCTGAGTCAGGAAAAGGATGGGGTACTTGTTCTGCTTGCGGCGCACCCTGAGGGGCAAACGAAGGCATAAATATTGATGTGATTCTACTGTGGCAGACATCCAGCGGTTATTTTGTCATGACACGGCCATGTAGTCCAAGTTACATAAGGAGAAGTTCAATTGGAGGTAAGTTTAGTTAATCAGTTCAGTTAACTGATGCAACTAGTTAGTATTTAGTTTCGTTAGTGATGGTTAGGTAAACACTAAATTCAGGAAGAGTAGTGACCCACCATGTGACATTCAAGTTCATTGAGGTTAAGTGAAGATGGGTTCAATTTTAAAAAAAAATAGTTGGTTAGTTTAAGTTGGTTCACTGAATTCACGCAAAATTAGTAAATTACAAATTACACAAGTTAACTTTAAGCTAGTTAACTGAACTAGTTATTATTACACTTGTTAGTTGCTGATTTTGTTTTGATAAGTTTGTGAAACCTACGGCCTCTAAATTAAGATATCTTAAATGAAGTTAGTTTGTTTTGTTGAGGTTACTGCATTCAAGTTAATTACATAAGTTAGTCATGCATAGTTAAGAGATAGTTTGTTGGTTTAATGAAGGTGACCAAGTTAGACCAGTGAACATTAAATGAGTTCAAGTTGAAGGAGTTGACGTTTAAGCAAGTTCACTTCAGGTTAGGTTCCTTTAAGTTTGGTTAAACAGTACAATGTTGTTTACACTATTGGGTTGTTAGTTAACGTTTGTTTGACTGATAAAGTAAATGTCACTACTGTTATAGGTCGTGTGCGAGCTTACATGGCGCAGACATCGGGGTCGAAGCAAGAGAAGACGATGCGTCGCTTGCCTCCCTCGCGCAGGACGCAGGACAAAATGATGTCGATGAACTTGTTCATGTTGAAGTAGGCCGACATGTTGCCTTCCCATGACCCGTCCTGTCGGGACAAAGGTTGAACACGTGACGCTTTTCCGTACATTAGCCTGCCGAGCTCTCGGTTTTCAGACACGTCACCTTCATCTGACAGATCCATTTGAGCTCGATGTTGAAGCCCACATGTTCTGGGAGAGCCTGGAAGAGCTGCGGGAGAAGAGGAAGGATTTCAATGACTCGAGAAGGCAAAAGAAGTGGTTGATGCTTGTCTTACCTGCGAAAGCGACGGGAAGGGCTGATGCTCGTCAATCTCGTCCTCGTCCTCCAGCACGTCTGAAACAAATCATTGCTTGCTTAGTAGGGCTCTGTTGATTTCATGTCACATCTGAATCAGTTTTTGAAAAAGAAAAAAAAAAAAAAAAAAAAAAAAAAACCAGACCTTTGAGATTGTTTCCCTTCATGGCGGTGACGTGAGCCAGCTGAGTAAACAACACAAACGCCACACTTAACAACGGAGCGCCTTGCGCACTCTCACAAACGTGCAGCAACACTCAAATGTGCTCCATAATATAAGTGTCCAAAGTGGAAGAATTTCACTAGGCTGCTTCGACTAAAAAAATGTGTGAATAGCATGTAAATGGCTAAAAATGCTGAGATTACAGTAGGGCTGCTCATTTATTTTTGGGGTATAAAAACAAGAAAATGTTAAAACGTAAAAAATATAAAGACAAATAAATGTAAGCAAGATTCTATTTGGACCAAACAAAATGTATAAAATGTGTTATTATAAAATAAAAAGAAAGGCGCAAATGTATAAATTCAAGTATGATTTCCTTGTGTAAACAAACGTTGGATATAAATGCATATTAATAATCGTTTTTTACGATTATGCCAATTTTGTAATCGTGGTATGTAATAAT
This sequence comes from Filicampus tigris, assembly GCF_054856515.1. NCBI lineage: Eukaryota > Metazoa > Chordata > Actinopteri > Syngnathiformes > Syngnathidae > Filicampus > Filicampus tigris. The sequence continues at coordinate 8,077,902 of NC_141236.1, read as the reverse complement.
CATAATTGTAATTGAATTTCAATTAATTGCACAGCCCTAGATTACAACATACATTGTTTAATACTGTAATGTCAGGGAGATAATAAACTGCAGTTTAATGGTAGTGAATGAAATATTTTTGGTCACCAAAAAAAAAAAAAAAAAAAAAAAGAGACCAAATTTAAAATTTGTCATTAAAAACATTTCCTGAAAACTTTCATGACACGAGGCAAGCACATTGCTATAGCAAAAAAAAAAAAATAATAATAATCTGAGGGGAGTGTGTGGTGTTAACCTTCAGAAGTTGCAGCTGATCAAATGTCAGATCTTTCACAGGCACCTCAATCAGCTCAAGAGTCTGGTCATTTTTCTGGAAAAACGCACAACAGAAATCCAAATCAAGAAGGGATTGTCTTTTCCCCCATTTGGGATGCTTCTATCATTCCACAGTGTAAAAATCACAATGTATTACCATGTAGGGCATGACCAAGGCTGCTTGTACGCAGACGTAGCTAGCCTCTCCCCTTGTTGCCTTTGGCACCCATGGCGCCAGTCAGGGGAATGTTATGGCGCCACGCTTGTGCTACCATTGTACTTTGTAACCTCAACCCAAGGTTGTTACCTTCCTCTTGGTGGAGATGCAGCATGTGAGGTCATGGTACACGATGGGCACGGCGTCCTTGGAGAGGTGGACGTCGAACTCCACGTAGGCGGCCCCCTGCGCGGGAAAACAAAGCGGGTGCTTTTTCACAGTGCATTGTAGAAGAACGTCGCGCTGCTTCCGTCGGCATCCGAAGAGACGTACGTGCTTGGCGGCGCTTTTGAACGAAGCGATGGTGTTCTCTCGCACTCGGTGATGCCTGAAAACGGAAATAGCGCATTTGGAGAAGCTGACACGCAACCTGAGAGGCGTACGGCGCCAAATGCAACTTTCACAAACACGGTGCGAGGCACATTTGCGTTCTGTGAAAGATCTTTAGCTATGTTAGAAAATTTTACAGTTATTTACTGCAAGTACGAAATTCATGGCTTCCTGCGAGTGGATCAGCTTTGCGTCAAACTATACAGGCTCAGATGTGACACTAAGCAAATGTGTGTGTAAATTAACAAGTCGTTAATATTTCAGGATTCATGGTTTTGAGATTTTGTCCATGTAAACAATAAGCCCTGGGTCAACAAATGTAACGCTGATCAAATTATCTTGATCGTGGGATTCAGTGCTTCTGTGTAAAAATCAAACGCACGCCAATACTCCGCCTGTCTGGGTTCTTAGTGAAAGCCAAAGGCATCTCGGATGTATAAATTCTGTCAAAGGGGCTTTCAATTCCGCATTCAGATTTTGTAGTGAAAGAACCAAATCAGCAAATTGACTGTGCTGTACTTACTTGGCGGCGTGCGTGCTGCCAGCTCCCCGGTGGCCCACGTTCAGGGACCTTCCTTTCTTCCAGTACTTGGTAAATGTGGCGCTCATGTCGCACTGCAGCCCCGGGATGGGCCTGATCACCAGGTAGTCCACTGCAACACAACAGATGGTCGGGCCTCTTCCTCACCCTCCGACTTGGCGGATTGCTTACCTCGCACTTTGCCGATGGTCTGCCTGGAGTTGCGCCCCATGATGGGCAGCGTGACCAGGCCGTGGTCGCTGCCGCTCTCCAGGAAGGTGGAGGAGAGGAGGCAGGCGGTGCCCACGTGGCCCCGGTGCACGTCGCCCTGGACCACGTGCTCGCTCAGATCCTCCTGCAAGCGCCATTATTAGAAGAAGCCTTTCAAAGTCGTCCTCGCCTCTAACCGGGCGGGGTCGTCTTGCCTCAAAGAACTCAAAGGTGAGCTCCAGGTTGTCGGGGTCCATGCTGTGGATGCTGTACTCGGTCCACTGCGACGGCTCCAGGGCGTAGCCGCATTCGGGCTGCGAGTGGCGGGACTTGTAGTATTTGGGGCTGATCATGCTGATTTCCAGGGTGGTGGGCACTTTGTGCGGGGACGACGAGCTGCGCGAGTTCTCCCCCTCCTCCTCATCCTCTTCGTCGTCCTCCTCAACGCCCTCCAGCGTCAGTTTGATCCTGAACAGACGCGAGCTATGTTACCAACCGCCATTCCATCCCGTTCAGTCCTTTTCAGTTTTTTCGAGCCCGTTTTAAATACAAAGTTAAAGTTTTATTCCACATGAAGGAGTAGGCAGCTCATGTTGCCGTTCTGAGGCGGAAAACATTCCCCCAAGAGTTGAGTGGCGTCGCGTTTCAGCCTACCTGAAGCGTGACTTCTTGAATTTCTTCTTGGTGATGGACACCGGAGAGGTCTTGGAATAGTGCAGGCGCAGGCGAATCTCCGTCTGGCACGTGAGCCAGCCGATGTCGACGCACTTGACCCCATCTAAAGCGTGGGAGGACACAGGAAATGAGCGTGTCCACATTGTCTGCTGTACGATTGCTGACAAAGACGATTATCAGACTTTTTTTTTTTTTTGTCATGGGGAAGGACATCTTTCATGCTTAATTTCAGTTCTGTGTTCATTTAAGGGCATGGATTAAATGCCCTCGTACATTGTACAATGGTGCAATGTAAAATAAACACATTTCGTACTGATTGTTCACACACAGACAGACGTGCATGTTAACAAAGAGGACACTAATGCGGTTAAAAAATATCAAATGGAGAAAAAAAAAATGATTGTAAATGACTTTTTTAAATTTTTGATGCAAAAAAATGTACAGCGACAATATAAATCAATAGACGCTGATCTTTTTTTTTTTTTTTTAAATGAATTTGGGGATGTTTTATATTTGAGCTTTTTGAGGAAATAAGGTTGTAGTTTTTGTTCGTTATTTGGTCCATTACACTTACTTTGAATTCCAAACTGCCCATTGTTGACACTCAGGTGCGATTCTGTAATGGTGCAAAACAGCATTAGAGGAATCAGAGAAAAAATGGGTTAAAAAAAAACAAACAAAAAAACCTCACCATCCAAGGCAACTCCCGTTAATAATGACTTTATGTTAAATCATAATACATGACAATGTTAGATTAGTTTTACATGTAATTGCAACTATTACCCTTTCCTCATATGGTTTCTCTGTGCCTTGCCATGTCTTTTTAACACAGTTTATCAGGTTGTGTGTTCGCTGATGTGCTTGTGGATATATGTCTTTGTGTATGTTGGGAGGGAGGGAGTTAGAGGGTCTTCTTTTTATGTTGTATTTTGGATGTTTTTATGGCACAGCACTTTGAGCTGCCAAATGTGATTGCTATTAAAGGACATGCTCTGAACTTGATGCCTTGCATTTCAACTGCTACCACCACCAGCTGCTATCAAAAAAAGAAAGGTTTTTGTAATGAAGAATAATCACGTAAGGCTAATAAAGGTTGGTGTGACAAAGGTGTTTATGATGTTGGCTTATCTAGAACCAGCTTGGTCTGCAAGAGCAAATATCACAGTATTATTACGGTTGTTACCTCAAGCAATTATTGCAGCGTTTGCTGTGTGACAAAGCTCGCTCCAGAAAGTATCCTAGCTCGCTTTCACAAGCCAACATGTGCTGAATGTTCTGCGCGGGTGCTTTAGAGAACTAGTGATAGATTTCATTTTTTTTAATTTATTTTTTTATTTTTTTAAAGCTCTACAAGGAGTTTAACATGCTTTGCCCAAGCCAAGCACATTGTGCACCTGTTGTAATACCTGCGGGGCTCATGGTGCGGGGATGATGATGGCTCTCCCACACATTGACTATCGCCTGACAAGGATCGGCCGCACTCTGCAAGTACAATGTGTTTTTTGTTTTTTTTTTCCCCCACAGTTTTAACGCACACAGCATGAGTAAAACGTTTCGGTCTGCTCCTCAAGTCATCTCTGGACCAGACCGTCAGTCGCCTTGGGTGCATATCTGAAAAGGGGGGGGGGTTTGTTAGAGAAGATGGAAACATGGAAATAGTATCCTCCCCTCAGCTGGCAATGAATCGCAAGGTTTACTTGAACAAATAAATGTTGCGTGTCTTTAAAATGGAACAAGTGATTACCGCCGCAAGGTTGGCAGCTTACTTAAAAGAGAAAGCATTTCGAGAGCTTTTTAATTTTGAAATCCCATCGTTTGTGAAAAAATGTTTTATACACTATATATCGATAATCACCCAAAAATGTTTTACCAACAACTTTGTCCACGTGTGCATATGACGACATACAGCATTCGCTTATCGTCTCATTTATGGCGGTTCAGTTTGCACATGCAGGAAACTTTTTAACCACCTTTAGTTGAGTCTGCAACAATAACTAGATAAGATAATTATTCACAGACATTCGTGGGAAGGTGAAGGTCAATATTCAAATATATATTTTGGGAGAATGATTCAGAGAGTCACAGTCACAAAAGGGAAAAACAACCGTAATGCTGGGCCAGCCAAAAGACATCCAAGACAGCTAAATCGCGTTTGGACATGTCACAAGATAGGCAACAAGTCAGGTTGCTGATGAAGCTTTATATTACCATTGTATGATCCACCGCATAATAAAACTAGATAAAATTTGCTGACAGAAATTTTAATAAAAGAAAAAAAGCTACTCAGCCTCTGATGACATACATGAAACATTCAGAGGGACTTTCCTTTAATGTGCCCGCCCAGGAGGAGAGTCTTCACACAAAACACAGCCAACAGTTTCCTGTTTTTTTACTGTTCTACAGGTATAGAGTAATTAGACTTTTAGACTTAACATCACAACTTTTGGACACATTTATTTGAAAATATATGTGTCAACGTCATCATTTAATTTCATGTATAAATTCATAATTACGAGACATTTGACTTATGGGATTGATGCATTCATATAAAATGACTCACTTTTGCCTCCAGAAAGAAGCCCTTGAAGTAGCGGTATTTGACCTCGACCCCTCTGGGAATGGCAACAGTCGTCGTCCACGTATGACTGGTAAAGCGAGGGGGGATATTGCGGTCAGGATGGGGGAAAAAAATGCTCTTTTGAGCCTTTGTGTAATTGCAAAATAACGTTTTCACGAACCCCTCATCGCTCAGAGTTTTCATGACCACCGCTTTTTGGTAGCTCCAGCTGCCGAGGGATTCACAGCTCCCAACCACAGCAATCACCTCGCCTGAGGAACATTTAAGAGTGGACATTTTAAACAGGAAATAAAAGGTCAGTAGCATCTACATCCACACAGTATAAAACATCTACACAGCATAAAACACAACAGTCAATCCTCGCTATTTGCAGGTGTTAGGGACCAAGAGCTACTGCGAATAGCAAATATGTTTATATATTTGCAACCCTAAATAAACAATAAAACTTGTTATCTTAGATTTCAATACTGTCCTTAAAGGACCCATGGATCCTGAATAATAACTCATTGGGTTAATCAAAATATTTTTAATGTTAGGAGTGGCCACCGACTGTTAAGTCACTTGGCTTGACAGACAAAAGCAGCATGATGAAAGATTTCAATCGACTTCTTTGCCTACATAAAAGCCTGGCGCTCTTTGAGCAATCAAAGATGATGCACAGAAGGGTCTGGAAGCATTTCTTTAGCTTAGAGTTTTAATTCACAGGAACATTTTGAGAGTAGGTGACTTCACAAATCTGCAAGGGTTGAGTGTATTTGTGCTATACTTTTTTTTGTTTGTGTCGGCCGTGGTTCTGCCAAATTGTCCTCCCCCGTCGAAACTTCCTACTGAAGGCGGATTTGGCAATGAAAAAGTTCAATTAGACTCAATAAAAACGAAAATAGTCGTTTTTTTAACCGAACGTATGACAGGTAGGACAAAAAGTTACAACATTCCCACGAAAACACTAATCGTTGTTGAGCGCATCATGCGCACTGGGCATTAAGTAGGACGTCTCGACGGGTAGGAAGGAATTTCAGAACGCCTTAATGAACAAACCTGGACACGTTTCTCCTCTGACAGTCAGGGTCACCTGGGAGACCTCCATTGTTGACATACTGACGACTGACACGTGCTAACATGGGAAAATGTACACATTATTTAGTGTTGTTCATCTGTCACTCAAATAATCGCATGTAATGTAAATGCTGTCGAGAGTACACGTTTACATTAACGGTGACGAGGTTATTTAAAATAAACATCGTACATTTTTTGTCATTATTCTCCGATGTACTGGAAATGCTTTGATGCTTTGTACAATACTCGAGCAGTCAAAGAGGTTATATAAATTGAATAAATAAACTGCCAACGTGTATTGCTGTCACGCAGATCCCCGGATGTATGGAACGGTTATTTGGAATGTAAATGATAACACATTTATCAATTACTTATGCCGTGTAAAGATAGGCTTTTCAAATCGATAATTACCTTCTTAGGCAGCGATGAGAAAGTTCGTGTTGGAGGCGAGGCCTGTTGGTTAGGTTACACAGGCCACTTTATGAACGGTCACGAACCTCGTCACGAGCCTGCAGCGAGCCATTGCCGTCCGCCACCGAAGAATACCGCCGAAATCAATTTTGATTTCTTATCAACGTCAACAAAAAACACCTTAGCGCCCGTGACGTGGTGCAAAAACCACGCAACTTGTCTAACAAAAGATGTGACTAGGAGCGCAGAAAGGCTAGACGTTAGCGACAATATATCGGACGTGATTTCAAACTAAGACAAATTTACCCTGAAATATAACTTTTCTGCAATGAACCGACAATAATTTGATAGTATAAGGATAAGATAATGATCATAATTTATTAGGCAAATATAATGGATGATGGGTGCTTTTTAATCTTTTTTTTCTCGCACAAACAACACTCTGGAGTTTTATTTTGACAGCCCGTACTGACGTTGTTAGTCTTATTGTTCTTCCGGTTACCCTTCGCCACACATTTGTAAAGATGAAACTGGCCCGTGCTGATTTGCAGTTTATCATCTACGGTTTCGATAACAGGGCGGGCTACAACATCCATATTTTAGTAGACGTGTGTTTACCGGTCAAAGTCTCGTGTTTTCTCCCTTCTTTCTTTTCCTTTCTTTTTTTATTTTTTAAACAAGGTTCATACAAATCGCATTATTGTGTGATTATAGCTGAAACATACTGTACTCTAAATTATGCATTATGCAGACCATTATTCAGAACTATATATATATATATATATATATATATATATATATATATATATATAAATTTTCTTCATCTGTTATTTGTAATAACAGGACTCGTACAGGTGTACTTAACTATTATGGAAGCGAAAGTAGCTTGTATGACATCATGGGGTGCGATTTAATTGATAATTGAACTCCTTTTTGAGCAGCATACAATCTTAATTTTTTTGTTTGTTCTTCTCAAAAACAAATAAAATCTAATCCAAACAAACAAGTGCTTTGTATGTGCAGACTTTCACGACACACACTGAGTAAATAGTCTTTTCAGCCATTCAGACCAGTTTCCATTGCCCTTTTAAATAGTATGGCATAGCACTTCTGTACGGCCATTTAGGGTAATTTTTGGCCTTTTCCATTGGTCCTTCAAAGATGAACTCATCCCAGAGATTTTATTGAGTTTGAAAATTCAGCCCCCGATGCCGCTTCCATTTAGCAACATTAAATTTTCTAGGCCCATCTGTCATGAGTAGACCCACAAAAAAAGTGTCAAGAAGCCATACCCCAAAATCCACAGCCTCTGTCATTTTGGTTTGAAGTGATCATTTTAGGGTCGTTCATCCAAAAGATTTTGTTTATTTTGACATCAAATTTGGAGAAATGTGAGTTTTTATCACTGTGAACCCATAAAAACGCGAGATTCTTTAGTTGAGCTTGAACGCGTATTCCCCTAAACCAGTTTCCCTAACCAACATGAACAACAATGTCTATGGACTATCTTGGCCTTTAGGAAGACACGCAAAAACAATTTTTCAGTGGTTTAGCTTGTCTTTTAGAGATGTACCTATGCCTACACCGCGCTACAAAACCAAACTTTGGTCTTTTTTACCATCTAGTGTTGAAAAATAATACTGCAATTTCCTTAACGCTGGCGACACCTGCATGCTTGTAGGCCTCATTAATTCTAATAACGGAATGGAGGTTAATTAAAACTATTGCCGTTATTTAATTTTAGAAGGGACAGTTCCCTAAACTGCAGAGCTCCTCACTCCAGTAAGTCTGTTAATGACCACTGATTGGAATTAAACGCCCTGTAGTGTTATCCATTGAAAATGGAGGGAAGGCCTGGATTTGTAGTGTAATTAATTATCACGGACCCCTGTTGCACTGGTGTGTGTGTGTGTGTAAAGAAAACGACAGAAAGAGAGTCAGATAAGAGGAGTAAGAAGACTGCAGCATGAATATGAATATTTTAGTATATTTCTCAAGTTGTCACACCAGGGAGCTCTCACACTTGTTACAATCCTGTTCTTCATATAGTCGTAGGTAAGTATTCATTACAGTAAACACGTGGAGGTTATATGAAGTTAAATACAATACAATTTAATGAATCTTGTTTATTTGAAATCAGGTAACTACATTCACAAATATGTTTGTTTTATATTTCATCTTTAAAGTGACATTTTGTCAACCTGAGCAAAAATATTTGTGTTTAACATTTTGATGTGATTAAATAATCAACAGAAATCACAATGAACACACAAACTTGCTCTTTAAAACAGAATGAAAACGACTGAATTTAGAATAAACAAATAGGCATCCCACTCCTGTTTGACTTTAATGAGCTTATGTGGATTCATTGAACGAGCTGGTCTGCTTCAGTAATGCCCACCAAAAGCCTAATATAATTCATTTTATGATAATAATCTTTGTGCACTCGTATTGTCAGATGTTGTTGCCGTGAGTTGGAGAAGCAGACTTTCCAGCTGCATAATCCTCCGTCTTTGAAAAAAAATGTGAAAGACACTCATCGGTCATCAATATGCCGCCGCACGAGTGTACATAAGCGTGTCGTGAAAATGTCAAGTTACGTACTTGAGAGAAATATGTAGCATGTTCACGCATCCGTCCCGACTGATACGGTTCTACTTGACGTGGTGTAGTGAATATCAAAAGACGCCAATTTGTCTTTTCTGTCACTCACATTTTCCATCTGAGTTCTCACATTGAGTGTATTTTCTAATTTTTTTTTAATGTTAGCAAGACAAACTTTCAACAGAGAAAGCTTTCAGGACGAGGACGCCGTAGATCTATACGGCTCGATAACAGCGTGATGAAATCTCGATTTGGAAATAAAAAAAGGATTTGTCGAGCTTGACGACGCCCATTAATTACTGAGGACTGATAAACTCCAAGAAGCTAGGATAATGAGCTCTAATGTGAAGTATCCTGAGCCTTAATTCAACCCATATATTAGTGTTTAAATCCATGATTAGGTTTTCAGAGTATGGTCACTGGACTTTGAGAGCATAGCAGAGGATCAAGAAGGTTCATCTTGGGTCATTGAAATTGTATCCAACTTATTATTACTATCCTGGAGTCTCACAACATTCTGAGTTATTTCCTTTCATGCAGACTGTTATCTCTCATAGAATCGTTATAAAGCAATATCATAAAGACTGACTGAAAGCAGTGATAAAAACTTTATTACTAGCTACATATTTTGTTGTTGTCCAGTACACTGCCAGAAAAATAGACGGATAGGAAACCATGTAAAAGAAGCACCAATAGTATAAAAGGACACAAAAAAGTAGCTTCCCAACATGTAAAAGTGTCAAAAAGGTACAAAAGTGGGACGCCCCATGTTTGTACTTTTCCCACAAACAAAAAGCTACCTTTCTGAAGAAAAGTCAATGGTAGCTATGGAAGCTTTGAGACTAATAGTTACAAGTATGTTCTAAAAGAAGAGTTTCTGGTAGAATAGTAGAACCTTGAGGGTACCACTCAATGTTTGTACCTTTTCTGGGGTGAAGATGGTGCAGGTATGTTCCAAAGAGGAGTCAAGTGTAAAACAGTAGAGGGAATGACAGTGACAAACCATGGATACACTCTTTCAGAGCACAATAAGGCATAATATACATGTTCTAAAGAAGAATCATGGTTGTACCTAGGTTGTACCCTAGCAGAACATTTAAGGGTAACAGACTGATTTTGTACATCTTCCACAGTCAAAAATGTACAGGTATAGCCTAAAGGAGAGTATGGGTTAGAGCAGTAGAACCAATGTCGGTACCGGCCTAGTAACGCCATGGAAACCCATTTTCTGTGAGTGATAAGTCGTAAATTAAAGGTATGTTCCAAAAAACAATCAAGTCGACCTGTACAAAAGCAGAACATTTGAGCGTACTGCCACTTTTGTGTGAGCTTTTTCTAGACTAAAAAGGAACATGCATGTCTAAACTTTAGAAGTCAAGCCAAGGGTACAAAACCTTTGAGGGTACTGCCAATCTAATGACAAGCCATGGTATCTTGAAAGGTAAAGTACATTACAAGCAAACCCAAAGGTGAGAGTCCAAGAAGTTCCTGATGTGTCCGTGTCTTCTAAGGAGTGCCTTCGTCTGACTTGCATCGAGCCTTTTGCTCTCCCGACGGGCAGAACGGGATGTAGCGAACCCAAGGTAGCGACGACAGACACTTTGTGATGCCGAAGGGGAGGTTGTAAATTTCTTCGGTTTCCAAGGTAGCAGAGACCTCCAGGTGTGTTCCGTCCGGGGTGAACAGTCCGCGCTCGCGTTTGGTACCTGTATCAAAAAAAGGACTCTTTCGGAAAAGAGCAACTTAACGGCTGAGGCTACTTTAGCCTTAAACTTACCAGGAATGGTGTTGTCCAAGACGAACCCCAGGAATCCTCCGACAAACATTTGAGTTGTAAAAAGGATCCGCAACACTGCGTCCACCTCGCTTAGCCCTACGGAGAAACACAGACAGACATTTTTAAAGAGTAATTAAGGCAGGGGTTCTCAAAATGGAGGGCGGGTGCTTAAACTGCACGAGGATTACGAGTGAGTCCTTGGGAAACTGTCTCCCCTGCAGAACCCATTTGAAAATTCATGCTTTAAGGTGTAGTTTCATGGCAGCAGAAACATGTGACTCATACCCGTGGCCAAGATATTCGGATTCTTGGTGATCCAGTTTGGAATGACCAGCCCAGAAAACAGGGAGAAACCGAACACAAAAATGTTCCTGGAGGAATTCATATCTGTTGACTAAAAACAAAACAAAGCAAACAAGCAAAAAGTAAGGTCATGGCTACTGGATAAAAATGAAAAAGTCACTCCGCTTCACCTGCAAGTTAGAGATCCCCGTCGCAGCAATGACTCCAAACATGATCAGGAACATTCCCCCAATCACGGGGTTGGGGATGGTGGAGAAGACGGCTCCGATTTTACCCAGCACCCCCATAAGTATCATGATGACTCCGCTGAGTAGAATTACCACTCGACTTCCCACCTGTGCCGCGGGCACAGCGCCACCCGTTCAACAAGTTGGAGATCCACGGAAAAAAAGGCTACATCTATATCCCCAAATTTCTAAAATGTCAGGACCATTATACCAATAGTCAAACAGAGGTGCTTTGCTTCTTCAGGACCTGGACTTGCTCTGATTAATGCAACAATAAATACTGCTGTCTATCTGAAAATTCTGCGAGGCAGCATCTGACAGTTCGTGCCCCTAAACCAAAGCGCTCTTGGGTTATGAGTGGAGGGGTTACGAGGAGAGACAATGACCCGAAATATACCAGCAAGTCCACCCCTCTATAAGGCTCTGAAAAAAAAAATGGTTTTGAAGTGGTTGAGTCAAGATTCTGCGGTTTGACTTTAAGTCCTTCACATTAAAACATTAGTGGGTGATAAATATGCAAAAAAAAATAAAAAATCATGATGTTCGTATTTTCATGGCACTGTAAAAGTAGATACTTTGAAGGTACGACCCTTAAAAGTTAAAATGATGTCGCGCTCTCTTTCAAACCTTGGTGATGCCCAGGGCAGCCACGTTCTCGCTGAACGAGGTCGTGCCGTTACCGGTGCCAAAGGCCCCCGCCAACAAGCTGCCAATCCCTTCCACGGCGATTCCCCGGTTGATTGCGTGCTTGGGCGGAGGCGGCGCCCCTGACAGCTTGGCACACGCGTAGTAGTCGCCCACCGACTCGGCCATGGAGCACACGATTCCCGCAATCATGCCAATAATGCCTGCCAGGCTCACTGCCGGGGTACCCCACTGGCCTGGAGACAAAGGCGGTTCTCGATCAGGGATTGTCAAATTAGGGTTTGGGGTCTGTGAGCCAATGCTTGGGTGCCCCTCAACCCTAAATTTTGAGAAATCCCGAACCAAATCAATTTGCGGATCGAGGGAAAAGCTTACCCGGATAAGGCAGGACAAACCAGGAAGCCTGCCCAACAAAGTCGCCCTTCACATCAGTCCGGGCCTGATATCCGTATTGGTGCGGATCAGACGGCAGCACGTCATAGATGGTGAGCAAGTGGCACACTAACCAGGAGACCGCGACGCCCAGCAGAATCTAGTCGAAATCAATCGTGAGCGTCGTACGCTGACTGTAGCAAAGCATTTTGAGGACCTACGGGCATCATCTGGAAGATGTAGAACTTTTTGGTGTGCAGGTTCCTGGCCTTGCTGTATGAGGGAATGGGCAGCCAGATGAGTCGCAAGTACTGGGAGAACAGGATGATCAATGCCGCAGTCCTGGAGTGCATGTTAGAAAAACATTACTACTAATTTATTGCAGGCGTTTGCAAACCTTTTGGGTCCAGGGACCTCTTGCGGAGGAATCGTTTTCCTAAGGTTTCCTCATAATCCTAGCAGCAATTAAAAATAACTACCATGTGTATCCATTAATGCTTTAGGTATTTTTAAGATCCAATACATATGTATTTTCCTTCTTCATTCTGTTTTAGATATTTTCCCTTTTTTTTTTTTTCTAAAGCGGAAAATAACCCAAACACATTTTTTTCAAGAATATGTTCTCAGCAGGCCCACTAGTTGAAACACGGCATTCTGGTTAGTATTGTGTTCATGGTATATGAGTTAAGCAGCAAAATCCACCCGTTTTTAGCCATCTCAGGGAGCGGCCATTTTGTCACTTCTGTCGACTGAAAATGACATCACAACTACTCATGGCTCAGTAGTGGCTCAGACTCAGTTTGTGCAGTTTACTCAAGTATTTATGCAGGGATGTCCGATTTATGTGATGGTATCTCACATTAACATCAGAGCTTTAAACTGGCCAAAACCTAAGGTCGGGAGAAGGAGCTGGTTTTGTCTATTTGTTTTATTGCCACGCCTATTCTATTACATAAATATATTGTACATTTTTTGAAAAAAATTATGATGTTATAATTTATTGCAAATTATTTTGCGGAGCCCCCCCCATTTACAATTTACAGACCTCTGGACCCTCGTTTGAGAACCACAGGCTCAACACACAGACAGGCATCCCACGTCAAGTGTAGCAGACGCACATGGCCGAGACTCCCCAGTGGCTGCCAGCCCTGACCCCGGCCGCATCAAACATGGACAGACCGATGAGCGAGATGGTGGGCGCGATGGTGAGAGGGCCGACGAAGCGCATAAGGAAGCCGACCAGGCCGGTGAATCCCACTACGATCTGCAGGAGGGAGGCCACCATGATGGAGCCCTGCAGCTGTGGTGGGAGAATAGAACCTGATAGTTTATCCCATCAAATTTCAAAATGTTGGAGATGGCTTACTGTTCTCAGTCGGGTCTGCCACACTTCGATGAAGACGGGCGAGGACGTATCCACCAGGCTGGCGTTTTTAGTCCAAGAGGGACACTGGAATTCAGGTACAGACAACATGGCCAATGCTGGGGTGAGTAAGGCGAACGTGCCCCCCTGCAGGATGGGAAGCCTAACAAGAACAAGAACCAATTTTGGGTTGCAAATTTTTATTTTATTTTTATTTTTTGTGACAGGTGTTTCTTTTTCTCATCACCTGACAAAAGAAAATCATCCAATATTTTCATTCTTAAGATGGCTAATTAGCATTAGCTTTAATCGCGGGAAAACCAACCACATTTCATTTTCCCATTGGTCTATATGTATTTATTTATTTATTTTAATTTTTCGCACCTGATTCCAAAGGTGACCTGCAAAATGGTGCACAGCCCCGAAACAAAGAAGATAGTGTTGATGAGGTGACTTTGGGTCAAGCCGTCGTGCTGCAAACATAGCCCATCCGCCAAGATAAGCGGAATGGCAATGTTGCTGCCAAATGCTGTCAGGTAATGCTGCGGAGCGGAGAAGATGCTGTGGTAAATTGGACTGGGATGTTGCAAAAGTACACTTTTTTTGGGGGGGAGACACATTTTTAAATCACCTGAAAGGCAAGGAAGACTAACAGGTACCACGGCGGGGTCTCGGTCACACTGTACGCTGTCACCCTGTTGTTACGGTCCACTTCGCCATCGATGAAAGGCTTAAGGGGCTCTCCCATGGGCTGCACTTGGTCCTCATCCATCTACACGTGTACCCAAACACATGCAAAGAGCACTCAGAAAGACAAATAATAAACTATAGAGGTATCACTCAAAGTCATTAAACAATGCTATTTACACAGAGTATGCTCATGCTTTTTCTTAAAGTCATACACAAGTATTTGAGTATTTGTATTATTTTTTTTTTTTACTATAGTAACAATAGTGTGCATCTATGTGGCTCAACATCTGTAGCTGATTTATGGTCTCAAGACGTCTCTTTGCATAATAACACTTACAGGCTGCTGGCCCGCTAATGATTTTGGGGTTTAATTTTTCATGTTGGGAGATTTGAGAGGCAATTAGTGCGTAAAGACTTTTTATTATGATAGGGAAAATACACTAACGGCCGCACATGCAAGAACTCGTGTGAATGTTTTTGTTGTTTCAGTATGTGCCCAATGTGCCAATGAAATCACAGGTGTGCCAAAATATGGACAAGAAGTTTTTAGGGTGTGCTTCCAGTATACTTACACAAAAATACCATTTAGCTCTTACTTACGTCACAACTAATGGCCTAACTAGCTAAATAAAGCTATAACCATCTACCCCAAACCTGGAAAACTAATTGACAAACTTGATAATTGACTAGTTCACTAACCAACAAACTAGCCGATTAGAAAACAAACTATGTTGAGCATTTTGCAAATCTTGTTTAGTGTTCTTTAATAATACTTACTTATTTACGAAACAACACGTTCATAACTAAGTAAATGACTGATCTTACAAACTAACTAACATGCTAACTAAGCAATGACTAACCATATATAAATATAGAACATTAAATAAGATGCATAGCTAACTAACCAACAGACCAATTCACTAACTAGCTAGCTAAACAACAAACCAACTACCTCACTAAATTCTAACAGGTAAAAGTGAAAAGTTGCATCTATCGGAATGAAGAAATATTTATCTTTCAAAACACATTGTCAGAAACAAAGTGGCCATTTTGATTTTGAATAAACAAAGAAAAGTAAAAAAACCCAAAAAAAACCAAATTCAGCCCACTCCTTCGTCCTAATCTAGTAATATAATTGTTCTAAACAACAAGGTCATCCATTGAAATAAAGGTCAACATTTATTGAGCGTTAGCGTCAAGAGCAGGCATGGATTTGATTGACACCTGTCACCTAAGGCCGGGCGCGATCGTAAATAATCGGATTGTATCTTGCTGACCTTTCACCCGTGTGAACAACACTTATCGTCAGTGTCACATTTAACTAAAAGGTTACAAAACGGAGGAAAGATTCAAGACCCACCCGCAGTCACATAAATGGACTTTTAATTGACACTGACATCAACAGAATGCGCACACAAGGGGGCAGGATTTTATTTGATTTTATTTTCCTTAGCGCAACAAGAAGACAAAATGAGACTTAATATCCACAAAATGCTCATTAATTATTTATACAAAAAGATTTGGGCTCAATGGTACTTATCCTCCAATTTTTACCTCCCCAAAGAGCTCATTAAGATCCTTTTCCGCTCTTTGCCTCGCTTATTGCTCATATTTATGAAAAAAATGTAATAAAAGTTTGGTAGAAGAACTCCATGTTCCTGTAGCGCACATGCTTTCAATTTCATGCACACCTGCACACACACATGCACGCACACGTCACTCGTTCACGTCAAGCTTCAGATATTTACTTGAGTACTTTGTAAAATCTTGGCATTAATGTAAAATCATCAAATAGAAAGTACATTTCCATTCAAAGGCCGTGCTTTCCTTGATCCTTGAATACAGTTCTTCTCTTGCCAAAGACGTGCAACTAATATGCTATTTGAATTTGAATCCAGCGTTACCTACCCAAATAAACTCCTGGCAGTGTGAAGAGCTGTCCGATATCTGGGCTGACTTCCCTTGTCTAAATGTTCCCGCGGCAGCAGAAGACGCAGAAGAAGCTGAAAAAGAAAATGGAGACGCTTGAGCATTGCGGCTAATCATGGTTGTGGATGTGCTTGTGTCTATCAATTGTCCGACTGGAGCTGCGTTGTTGGGTTAGTGAAATGAAGTTTGCCAAGTGCACCATCGTTTGTCATTGCTGGCAGCTAATGATTGAAAGGACTGAACCCCATCTGATGTTTGCTTTGCCAGGTCCAAGTTTCAGTCATCACATCGTCATCACGTGGTTAGTGTAGTAAACAAAGGGCATGGAATACTGTAGATACAGTTCACCTTCATTGTTCGCACGGGTTGGGGACGAAGACCTTCTCAGAATAGTAATTGCCCGCCTCAAAATGTTTATAATGGCCTACATTAGTAGTTCTCAAGCTTTTTATACAATGCACCATTTATGACCAACGTTAAAATACAGTAGCCTACTAGAACATTATTTGAGATCAATCAGAGGCACTATGCTTTATACGTTTTGGCAGGTGTATTAACACGAGTTTGACTGAGATTGGTTAACTATGAGCGCATCCACATTCCTAGAAATAAATGGGTGTGCACACTTGTGCAACCACATTATCCTATTGAGTTGTACTGGTTATAGGTCACATTAATGGTGGAAAGATACAGTATTCTAAATTTGTCTTGGCCTCACTTTTTTATATTAGAAAAACCTGGCAGTGAAACTAGGGTGTGTAGACTTTTTATATCCACTGCCTGGAATTAGCTAACCAACAAATGTCCAAATTATTTGCAAATGTGCTGTATAAATATTTCAAAATCATTGACCACCATTTTCAAGTAACCCTAAATGATTGAATTTTAATAATATCGTGGGTATACAATATTTTAAAAATATAAATATAATCAAATATACAGTGATGGATTCACTTATTTGAGGATTTAAAAAAAAATATGTATATTTTTTTCTATGTAACCCTATCCACTGTATATACATAAACGATGAATTCCATTGCTATAATAAACCCTGGGAAACAACATGACTGCATAGAATGCAGTACCTAAGGGCTGTTTGTCACGCTCGCGGCACAAAACACAAGCGTAAACAACCAATTTTTGACAGCAACAAAAAAACATCCTGCAGCAGCCTGCTCTGGCAAATAACTATTACAGAGCACATCGTGTTTTATCCGTTGCCTGTGTACTTGATTACATTGGAGAATAAAGTCTGATTTAGTGTAGTGCTTCTTGCTGCACTTTTCCCCCCCTTTAATATAAAAAAGGCCACAGAGCATCATCACAGGGCGTCACATGTGAGCGCACACTGTTGATGAGAATGTGGCGGGCGTGGATGATTGAATGCCGCTGGCTGCAGCAACACCCCCCCCATCTTTATCCTCCTCCCCTTCCTTTCACTGAAAGCCATCCCACTACCCGCACGCACAATTCTCCTAACAAACATGGACGTCGGCTCACCCGGGGCCCCCCGACGGCTGCCGTTTTAGGCCCGGCGGGACGCAGTGCTGGTTTCTTGGGCGTCGGGATGAGATTGAATGTGAGTGCGGTCTCTACGTAAAAGGTCACTTCATGTATTAAGGAGTGTTTGAACCGCAAAACTACATCTGCTTAAAGCCTCAACGACGAGGCACTCTGACTGTTTTACCCCCACCTCCATACCCTTGCGCCTTCTCTCCGTGCCAACAACGAGGCGCTCTAAAGCCACCACACCGGCACTCGTCAGCGGGTGTGCACCTTCAGACTGGCCTTTATCATACCTTCTGTCATTCAATTATAAAGTCACACACAGTGTCATAAAAGATGAATACATTTATAATAACATACATAACTAAAACATAACTACTCACCCTTGGATGATTTCCAATGAAGAGTTTGTTATTTCACCAGCAATTGGGAGCATGATAGGGGGCTGGAGCTCGTGGGGCAGTCTTCTTTTAGCTTCTATAAAAGGCATATAATAAATAATAATAATAAAATTGACTTTTTAAAAGCTTGTTTATGGTGATATGGTGTACTTTCCTGTTCCATTAACAACTGAAACTTCCTTTGGCAATTGAGGCTCTCCTCCAAGGGCAACTCGCACGTGGTACTGTATTGTTGTGCAGCAGAAAACAGAGCTAAGCATTTCATATGAGCGCTATTGATGTCATTAAGCTGTTTTTTACTTGAGCTGAAGCCACAGCATCGGAGAGAGAACATGTGAAGGGTCGAAAAGCCCAGATGAATTATTGACGAGGAGGCTAACGTTTGGTTTACAATCGCCGGACTTCTTCATTAGGTACAGCTGCTGCCTGCCGATGTGTGAGCTGTTGTTGTTTGCACACAGAGCTGTTTTTAATATTGTAATTGGCTGATTTAGAGATATGCAGGAGGCTGAACTGCAAACATGGCATGATGAGCTGAGTGGATTAGAAATGTAAATAAATATTTATTTACATTATTAATGTCAGAAGCCCAGTTCGGGTTTGGGGTCATTTTATGAGAAAAAAATATATATATATAGAAATTTAGTTGTCCCTATCTATTGTATATTGTGTTTTTTTACTTTCTTCAAGGAACCCTAATATTGAAAAACTGTTGACATTTTTAAAATGTGATTCAGCCCTGATCAATTGATTTGCCTTTGTAAACAGGTGATTGTGTTATTAGAGCGTAAATATGTCCTTAAATATGTATAAAAAGACATTAAAGTGAATTTACTACTGTAATGTTAACAATGCATGCAGTCATTCCGGTTTGAACGGTATCTCTTTTCGGAATGGAACTAAAAACAGGGATCTGATAATGAAATTTGCAGGGTGTGTGATTGCCAATCATTACCATGCCTTGCGGCATTAATCCCCCTCCCACGGACACCCCGCCCTGTTCCTCTCAATAATGTTTAAACCATCACCTGTGTGATGGCTAATTTCATCCACAGGAGAAGAAAAAAAAGAAAGAAAACGAGTTGTTGCTGCTTCTCCCCGCAGGTCTAATGAGTCATGACATGAGCATCCCCTCCCACGCTCCTTCCCTCTTTCCCCTTCCCCCTCCACTCCGAGCGCCTTTATATTGGAGGTGCTGTTCCCCTTCCTACAGGAGCATCTCTCCCACCGCATTGGGAGGCACTCCGGACTCCACAAGATGACTACGACTCTTCTTTTTCTGCTACTTGGGTTCGCTTTTCTTATAGGTGAGTTCAGCACCACGGACAGCGACTCTTAGCACTTTTTACTACGCCCCTATTTGTTTGTTTTAATTGCTTTTTGCATTTTTAAAAAACGGGAATATTTGTCTCTCGTGCAGGGAATCGAGCACTTCCAGTGGGGAAGGATGGCCAAAGAGACGACGTGGTAAGTCATTGTATTAGTATCCACGCATACCATACAATATAGTATACAGTACAGTATTGTGCGTGCCAATTACCAATGAATGCATGAGAATATGATTAAGCACATGCGATCGTAACCATGCATGCACACAATCTTTACCGTGCATGAATGTGCTCACACTGGGTGCAATTATCCATATAGGAATTATACTTCTCTTATTCCCTATACAGGAATGAATGTAAAATAATTATTCATATTCATGGTACAGGATATGCTGTGAAGTCTCGTTTGAGCGTTTCCAACGCTCGTAAAAGTCTAAAAGGAAGTTCAGATGAATTAATAACATCACTCACTTTTGTGAGTGTAGTTGTGTAAAAAGATGGAGACATCAGTTTAAGGAAGATGAGAGACTCGTGCTGCTAAAAATGGTATTAAACTCAAATGAACTAAAAGTACTCACCCTTAGATGACAGTGATGAACAACCTCGGGGCAGATTACTGTTTGTGCCCAAGAGGGGAGTCTCTTCACATGAAGGCTAGAGGCTAGTCCTGGATGATGACTATACAGGGTACACACTGTTTTATTATTACTGTTCTGATTATGGCGATTATTGATGTCAACTGTTAGATCCCCTTAATGCAGAAGAAATTCATTTGCATATCACCCTCATAAAAATGTGCGTTTTGTTCATGAGATCGCCACTTACCTCATCTGTTTCAATATTGAACTCTTCATTTCAGCAATTAAAATGCACTTGCGACATTATAATCATATCATAAACATTATCTGCTATGCAGTGATCACATGGAAGCCATGTAAAACTAAATGAAAAACAAAGCCACGAGAGCAGAAAATAAACGTAGGAGACAAAAAGTTGTATTTTTTTTTTATAGTTAGATTTACGTGATATTTGAGACAAAATTCTAATAATGAGGATTAAGTCTTACATTTTTTTTCCTGTTGCATTTTGCCTTTTTTTCTCTTAAACACATTAAGTGGCCATGATGATGCTCTGTGGCCTTCTCTTGAGTGTTTAAGAGAAAAAAAATCTTTTTTGAAAAAAGATTTTTTGGAACTAAAAAAAATTAATTAAATTAAAATTGCAACTACTAAGAAAACTCCCATGGCAGAGTACATGTTGCATAAAATCAACACAAGCCTATTTCTTAATCAGGTGACAAGATGTTTGGTGGAGGTTCTGTCCAAAGCGCTCTCCCACCCGGACGCCCAATTGGACCAAGAGTGCAAGGAGATTTTTCAAGCAGGTTTGTGCCATATTCCAGTTAGAAAAAAAAAGGCAAACAGTAAATTACCCATTTTGTCCTGTTGCAGGAATTAAATATGCTCCGTCGGACAAGAAGAGCAACGACGCGACCTATGAAGAGCAGGCCAGCGATCACGCACAAGAGCCTGAAGTCAAGGATGCACAAGATATCCAAGAACTCCTGAGGTCTGTGGAGCCAAACCGGGAAACCCCAACGGGCGAACTCAATCAGGAATCCTGGAGTTTGGAGAAAAGACACCAGGAAGACGATGGTGAGGAAGAGGAGGAGGAACGGGAGAAGAGAAGCAGCTGGAGGCCAGGAAGGTTCTACCAGAAGAAGCCCAAACGCGACAAGGAGCCTTTGGGAGGAGAGTCCAAAGAGGAAGAGGGCGATGAAGAACGCAGTCAGGAGTCCTGGGATTTGGGCCGAAGGAGTGACAATGACCAAGAGGATCACGACAAGCGCATTTGGAAGCCCGCGCATCAATACCAGCACAAAAATAAGTTCCACAAGCGTGGCGAGGAGGAGGACTACGAACGGAGCCAGGAGTCGTGGGGGCTCGATGACGAGAGGGACAAGAGGGAATGGAGGGCTGGGAGATACCATCAGAGGAGACAAAAGAGGGATGAAGAACTATCAGAGGAACCCAGAGAGGAACCGGATGAGGAACGTAGTCAGGAATCCTGGGATTTTGACACTGGGAGGGATAAGAAGGACTGGAGGCCTGGCAGATATCACCAAAGGAGACACAAACGTGATGAGGAAATGTCACAGGAACCGGTTGATGAACGCAGCCAGGAGTCGTGGGGGCTCGATGATGAGAGGGACAAGAGGGAATGGAGGGCCGGGAGGTACCACCAGAGAAGACACAAGAGGGACGAAGAATACTCAGATGATCCGGATGGGGAACGTAGCCAGGAATCCTGGGATTTTGACACCGACAGACACAAGAGAGACTGGAGGCCTGGGAGATACCACCAGAGGAGACACAAGCGGGACGAAGAACTCTCAGAGGAACCAGATGAGGAACGCAGTCAGGAATCCTGGGATTTTGACACTGGGAGGGATAAGAAGGACTGGAGACCTGGGAGATACCACCAAAGGAGACACAAGCGTGATGAGGAACTGTCAGAGGACGCTAGAGTGGAACCAGATGATGAACGCAGCCAAGAGTCTTGGGATTTGGACGATGACAAATACAAGCGGGACTGGAGGCCTGGGAGATACCACCAGAGGAGACACAAGCGAGATGAGGAACTTTCAGAGGATCCGAATGAGGAACGTAGCCAGGAATCTTGGGATTTTGACACCGACAGATACAAGAGGGACTGGAGACCAGGTAGATACCACCAGAGGAGACACAAGCGAGATGAGGAACTTTCAGAGGATCCGGATGAGGAACGTAGCCAGGAATACTGGGATTTTGACATAAACAGTTACAAGAGAAACTGGAGACCTGGGAGATACCACCAGAGGAGACATAAGCGAGACGAAGAACTCTCAGAGGATCCAGATGAGGAACGGAGCCAGGAATCTTGGGATTTTGACACCGACAGATACAAGAGGGACTGGAGACCAGGTAGATACCACCAGAGGAGACACAAGCGAGACGAGGAACTATCAGAGAATCCGGATGAGGAACGTAGCCAGGAATATTGGGATTTTGACGTCAACAGACACAAGAGGGACTGGAGACCCGGGAGATACCACCAGAGGAGACACAAGCGGGACGAGGAACTCCCAGAGGAAGCCCGAGAGGAAGCCCAAGAGGAACCCGATGAGGAACGTAGCCAGGAATCCTGGGACTTCGACAGAGAGAAGAAGGCCTGGAGGCCTTGGAGGTACTACCAGAAGAAGCCGAAGCGCGATGAAGAACTCTCAGAGGAAAAGAGGGAGGAATCAGATGGAGAACGCAGTCAGGAGTACTGGAGCTTCGACAAGAGACACAACGAAAATGACGACAAAGACATTGAAAAGCACATTTCGAAGCCGTCGCAGCGTTACTACCACAAGAACAAATACCACAAGCATGGAGGGGAGGAGTTGTCTGAAGATGAAGACCTGAGGGACGATTCAGACAATTCGGAGGATAGAAGCGAAGCTCTGAGGTATTGAAGTTCTCATAAGGTGAAGAAATGACTTCCTGGTCCTTCTGAGGTCTAACTGAGTGGTTGTTTTTGCAGGTATCTGGCTGAGAAAAGAAACCCTTGGATCTACAGAGGCTACTACCACCCTGCCTGGTTCAAAAGGAATCCAGAAGACCATGCTGCCCCAAACAAGGTAGACCAGATGTTCACGGAGAACTGTCAGTGCAGTTCAGTACCAGATGCTGAGCATCAGGACTTTTGAATGTGTGCAGATGGATGAGGCGACCAAGCTGCTGAGTCGCAAGATCAACCAGCTCACCAACCAGGAGGCGTCAGAGGGAGCCGTGCATTCGAGGGCGCTGACGCCGCACGAGGTTCGCCAAGCTACATTTTTCTAAAAACACGGCATCCATCGGACTGGATAACATCAGAGCCAGCGTCTGATTTGATGTGTTAAATCGTTCTTCACAGCCTTGTCCCGGCATTGCAGTGTGCTAAAAGTCGTCTGACCTCAGAAACAAGCTGCGTTGATATAAAACAGTGACACAGAAAACACTATTTCAGAAGGCACAAAATTATTGGGTTGATTTCAGCCCTCAATTCTACGTACGTGCCATTCATACAGAACACTGAAATGTAAATGTCTTCTTTTGTAAGTACTTTTGAAGCATCTGCTGTCAGCTTGACAGTAAACGCCTTTGAGATAGCTTGCCCAGGGTGTTCAAGCAACATTCTACAGTCGAAAATAAGCAGAAACAGTTTGATAACGTGATATTCGGTGGGTAAACTATGTTCCATCTCGTGCTCACTGACCCGCTAAAGCCGCGGAGCACATCCAGTTGCTCCTCCACAAACTCGCTGGGGGGAGAAAGGGCAGCTCATTATGGAAATGTACATTCCACACACAGACATGCCGGGCGCTTGCCGTATGAGTGCACATCAACAACTTGGCCCAGAACGAATGACAATGCTAATATTCCACGGCAGAACTTTGGCACTGCCACGCTGCCTGCATCTTTTTATTTTATTCCAGCAATTTTTTCCTTCAATGGCTGACGGCAGAGCGGCGTTTATCTGCCGCAGCTTTTTTCGTGCCAAGCTTGGCGCACTGTAACGACTTCCCGGGGCCATGGAAGTCATCACGTCTCCATTAAAAAAGGCAAGCGGTAGCTCCCGTGCATAATGCGGAGCTAAACAAACATTTAAAACCAGAGGAAATGACTCGTACGACCATATGTCCAACACAGTATGCTTGATTTTATTTGCTGACTTGTGGAATTGCTTAGTTCTTTTTTTATGCCATTATTCTTCGGGCCAAATTAGTCGCAACTTTGAGGGCTTTTCCCATAGTAGCTCCCCCCTGGAATTCCTTGATAATTCAACCCGAAGCTAGTTTCGCGTCGCAACATAACATTTGGTAGGCATGTTTATAATGGGTAGACCCACAAAAAATGCCTCAAGAAACCAGGTCTGATAAAACAGAAGTCTCCCATTTTGGCCATTTCCTGACTTCCTATAAAGATGAACCCCTCGAAGAGTTTTTCAAAATTCAGCCCGTGAAACCATTTTCACATATCGTCATGAAATTTGGAAGGCATGTCTATCATGAGTATAGAACCACAAAAAAAGCCTCAAGAACCTAGGCCCACAAAGACACAGGAAGTCAGCCATTTTTCGTCAATTTCCAGGGATACTCCAAAAACAACCTTTTTCTGACTGCTATCAAATTTGAATTTGTATATTGGTGACCAAACATCTCGTGAAGGCCCTATCCTAAAAGGGACTGGTAGGCACTCACTATTAATTTACAGACGCAAAAGTTCCACTCTGCATCAAACTGTACGTCTTTTTCGCAGGAGAAAGCACTGGAAAACCTGGCGGCAATGGACGTGGAGATGAAGAAAATTGCTGCCAAGTTGAATGATAAAGAATGAGCTACGCTTTCACATAGAAAACAAAACACCGTTTGTTTCGTCTGCCAAGTTTAAATGCATAAAAAAAAACTAAAATCCCAAACGTGGAGCCTTGCTTTTAATGATCCTATTACTGTATCTGTGCTATTTTGATGTGACATCCTGAAGGCGTGCATGGGAATGTTTTTTGATGTTTATATATAGAAATTGTCCAATACTGACTGTCATTGTCTTTTCAAGTGTTTGTGCTCAATAAAAGTTATTCTGGGAACAAATATCTTTTTAATCCTGTGTAGTCCCGTTTCAACACATTTACCAACAAGAATGATTAGTTGATTATTGTGATATTGTTTGACAAAAAACACAATTTTGGTATTTTCAGACAAATTAAATGTAAAAACAAAAAACGTCTTTAATGTCCCTGTAAGTGAAAAATAAACGTCTTATAAATTTTACACTTGACTCTTTGTGCCTTCTGTCCGAAACACATGCACGTTCACAGCCACAACGGGGCGTTCTAAATCGGATTTGCCAGCGGTGTATGATACATTTTCGGAGTGTAGGCATGGCTAGCTAGCTGCATGTCACAATTGCGCCGGATAATTGCTAAAGATAACCAAGTCGCTCAAGTTTTTATTTAGTGGGGGAGGGGCAACTCATGTCGGACTCCAGTGCGTTATAGCCACCAGAAATGGTGACAGTTTAACGCTCCAACTCCACAACTGAGTAATACATAGTTCTTTCTTTGTCACGTTTTCAGCAATTATCATCAAACATGTGTAAGGAATTTAGAAACAAATCTCTGAATTATCATTTCAAGTATATCAAAACAAAGCTTCAGAAAGACAAAGAAATTCTTTTTTTGTGTATCCTAGCTACATGGTAATGTCTTTGTTACGAATATGCTGTACATCTGTGAAGATTCAGTCATCACGTTACAGAAAATAACATTTCTTGGGTCATAAAAACTAATTCAACAAAATGCTGACCCAAATGTCAGACAAGAAAACTAAGGTGTATTCTTTTCGAGGCCTTTCGTTGAGTAAAGGCCTAGATGGGTTTGTGACGTATCCAAAAAGACATGCCAGTTCTATCGCTGTTGTGCCTTGAACTACAATCGTATGGATGGGGCTTTTAAGCCCTTCAGGTTTCTGTCAGTTTTTGTTTTTTTGGCGCCGGCTCCTCCGAGTTAGTCTGGCCTGAACGCTCTGTCTCTACGGTGATGCCCGAGAGGAGGTAGCCGCCGCCGCCGCTCATCAGAAGCATGGGATGCGTCCTGTTGGGCAGCACCTGGGGGGACAAACCGCAAGTCAGGACTTACATGCATTACATGTATGACGAGGACCTGAAGGTAACACCGGGTGGCAGTATGTAACCTGATAATGCCGCAGCCAGGTGTCGGTAAGGCGGAGGTTGACTGTGCCGCCTTGCTCCTTCAGTTTGGTGAAGCACTCGACTAGCGGCTGGGAAGAAAATAGCAACATGGATGGAGTGAGGTTCCCAAATCTGGCAAATTGATCATGCCAATACGTATGTAATCCTGAACTTGTAAGATTAACACATAGTGTACAAAACTAACACAGACTTGGGGCAAAGTGAATGGAATGAACTTCCCAAGGGTGGCAAAGTTGGTGTGCCAATACGCATGTAACTGCTAACTTTTAAGTATTACCTATAGTGTACATAGCTTTAATATAGTCTGGGGGGGGAAAGTGAATGGAGTGAGGTTCCCAAAGCTGATAACGATATTCACTAAACCCCATAAAGTTCATAAAACGCATAAAGGTTAACAGACTGGGTGGGGAAAGAAGGACTGGCGTGAAGTTACCCGAGATGGCAACGTTTGTGTCATTTCTTTCACATATTGACCCAGACTACTTTGTTGCATTTGGCTTGTGAGCAATTGAACAATAAAGAGCTTTAGCTCTGAGATTCAGGCTCCGCATCCTGTTCTGCTTATTTTCAGATTTTACAACAAGACATTTTAGCGTTGACTTGCTTGGACACTCGCTCCCATTTAATTTCCTTGTGGGATAAAGACATGTTTTCTTTTCGTATTTTCCTGCTGCTGCATTTCCAACAGGGGCCTTGCGGTAATAACAACCCGTCTTAAATAATGACCCTTGTTCGGCGAAATTGTCGCAAAACTCGCACTGAGCTCACCTCCTTATACTGCGAGTAGACCACAAAGGGCCTGGAGGGCGACAAGAATCTGAGGAGGCACATCAGGACGGGACACGGGTGGAAGCGGGAGGCGATGACCAATCTGTGAGGAGGCAAAACCAGATGAGCCAAGCAAACAATACATTGAGCATACATGTAAATTCCTCTGATCACAACGCGTCATTTAAAAGTGACACTAACCCGTCGGCGTTCATGCCCTCTAACTGGGCCGCTGCCGCCGCTAGCTTCTTGCGCCTCTCCTCCTGCTTCGCCCTCTTGAGTTGAGCCTAAAACATTTAAAACATCATTATGCTAATCGACCTGTCAATCATAGATGATCACGAGCCATACCTTTGCATCTTTGCCTCGTTCGCGTTCGTCGTCCGTGCGTTGTTCCCCGCCAGCATTCGTCTCCATGTTCTCTGCGGTGTCATGCCGCTCCGCTTTGGGCTGCTCCTCTGTGGCCACATCAGGATGAGGTGCCTCTGAGAAGCCGTATACACCGTATATTGCATTAGAGAATTAAGAGAGGTTCCACGGGCTGGCAAAGTGAGCATGTGTCTGTATTTGCGGTTCTTGTGAATCTTCCTTTATTGTTAACTTTAACAGACTAAAAAGAAAAGTAAATGGATTGGAATTCCCCGGGGTGTAAAGGTTAGCGCATTAATACATCTATATGATGCTGACTTGTAAATAAAGTGTAATAGCTGTAGCACATGCTTGGGCAAAATGGATGGAGTTAGGTTCCAGTTACCTAACAAAATCAGCCTGTTAATACCATGCCACTTGTACATTGTCCTATAGTGCATACTACATTAAACCAGACTAGGGGAAAGTGGATTGAGTGAAGTTCCCAAGGCTGGACAGTGGACAAGTTTTCTTTCAATTAATTGTACAATACCGTCACCGTTACTTCCATAATACATCCGTGAATAGTCTTATAGCGTATATAGCTTTAACAAACTCTAGGGGGACGTGAATGGAGTGAGGCTCCCCAGGTGGCAAAGTTAGCATGTAAAGATGTCTGTAGCTCAAAGCTTATAAATGTTCCCATAGTGCAAATAGCTTTAACCAAGACTGGGGTTGGGGAGTGGATGGAGTGAGGTTGCCCAGGCCAGCATAAATTATTATTATTACTTTTGTAAAAGCAACATTTTTGACACAGCTCTCATGCTGGATCTCATTCAACATTGTGCAGGTGTTTCTAATGATGTGCCCGGCACATGTACCTTCACCAGTTCCGGGGTCCTTGAGGCTTGTGTCCAGCGTGCCTGCTAGCAAAGCATTGACGTGACGGATGGGAAAATCATGCAGCGTGTCGTGGAAGTGAGCAGGGAAGCCAAAGTTCTCCACTCCTGCTCGGACCGGCCCGCCCCCCGGGTACATTTGGATCACTGATCCATAGCCTGGATGGGAGGAACAGGAGAAAAAAAGAGCGTCATTAAACACAAAGAGGGAGTGATAAAATAAGAAGGCACTTATTCTGCATTATGGGCTACCAGATGGTGACATTTTTATTACGATTCAGTATCTATCACACATTGATGTATAATTTGGGGGGAAAAAAAGCTAATTCTGTAGAGAATTTCACAGGCGTAACAATTAAATGCTTTCAATGTACCTGTGTGTCCAGCCGTTGCCCTTCATACAACAGGATTATGATTTATTTTGTTGATAGTGGCGTGCTGCGAAATGTTATCTAATGTTAAGTATGTGCCTCGGGAAACACTGTGTTGGATGAAAAACAAACTCACCTCCCATTCTTTCCATGACGGCCCCCAGCACAAGGCCAGCGCACGTTTCAAACACCAACACTTTGCTGCCGGCGTGGATGTTGGCCAAGGTCAGCATCTGCGCCAATGTGTCATATCGCAAGTGACTGTGTCACACACACACAAACCACACACATTACTCACACTGCTGTGCGTTCCTTCTGGACAGAGGCAAAAAAATATTACCAGATCTTTCCCGGCTCTCGTCCGTGGTACATAAGCGCCATGATGCGGCAGGTTGGCTTGAGAATGGTCACGGTGTTCTCGTACCTAAAAAAAACCCATCAGATATCATCCACATACATACAATGTGTTTTATTATTTTTTAAATGACGTAGGAGTCTCATGACTCAGGCTCACTTCTTCTTTTTCTTCTTAATGTACTTGTCCTGGGCATATTCTGTCTTATCCCTGAAGGTGGAGCTGTTGTCTATGAGCTGCTGGATGATTTCCTGCAGAGCAAACAAACAACATATTGAAATAGAGTTAAAACACCCCAGTTTGGGACTAATAGCATTTCTAAAACGGCTTGCCTCAATATTATTTCTGCTTTTTTTAATCCAAAATTATCTGCAAAGATAAAAATAGCTGCTGGGAAGGGAAACATGCTGAAAAAAATAGGTCTCAGTCTCTGGAAAAATAAAGCAAATCCCATTATGGTGAAATATAAATCTTCAATGTGATTTTTGTGAAAACTATTTGAATCCTGCGGTCTATGTACTGTATATGCACCATACAAATTCAACAAAACCAATCAGGCTTAAAATTATGAGGTCATACAACATGAACAAGACAAGTAGAACAAACTAAAAAAGCATGGCAGAAGATGACCGCTATGTAGTCCACAGTGTCATGGTGCACGTCACAGAGCTTTCACAATTACCTGACCCTTCAGACCTTTCTCTTTGAGTGACTCAATGTCATCCCGAGTCAGCTTTTGTGACTTGCCGTCATCCACGATGTTCCGGTTGTCCATGCCCGCCTCCTTCGTGTCTGTCGGAGAAAGTGTAGTGGTGAAGCAGCATGTGGTTCAGTGTGCAAGTTTTGCATTCTGTGCTGTCTAAGCTCTCCTCCTCCGGACAACTCTTAGCGTTCGCAATGTTTACTTCACTATTTTTGGCCTTTCCCCTTTCTGAAAATCAACAAAAAGTACTTACCAGATTCAGCAATTGCCGCATCTTTTGGTTTGACAGGCTGCAACTGTCCTCCAGATACAATTTCAAAAGCTGTGCGGTACAGGTGTCCCACAGCGTTGTCCAGGAAGAACCACTGCTTCTCAAACACCACTTTCCTGTTGTCACAAAACGGAAAAATAACGTTTCTTAAAAACTTATGTCAGAATTGTGGTAAAATTGCTCCCTTGTTAATACAGACATGAGGTTACTCATTGGAATCCCGCAGATTGAGTTATCACGTCGCGTGATGTTGACATCAGACCCAAACGGCATGCATTAAACAATAATAGACTTACTTTTTCGACTGTATTTGCACAGCTTTGTAGATGTCGCCACGCTTCAGCATAACGTAGTCTCCCTCGTTGATCTTATACAGGGAGTCGTCGTCTCCGCCGTCCGCCATTGTCGATAAAAATGGAACGACTGACGGCTCAATATCGAGAACACTTTGATAAACAACACCCACGGTGGTTCATGAAATTAGCTGTAAGATGCGTTAAACTCGTGTCTCCACGTGTTATCTTTCACTTTCTGTCTCAGGGCGACCGGTAGAAAGCAGAATGGAGCTACTTCCGCGTTTTCATCATTGTCGGCGGTGATTGGTCCGAATTGACTTTAGCCGGCCAATAGCGTGCAATAGCGATGTTTTCACAGGGATCCGTCGATTTCAGAATCATCGATTTAATATTATCCATCCATCCATTGTCCAAACCACGTAGTTTTTCCTAAATAACGACTAGAATGCGTATATTTCTTCATTGCGTGATCCGTCTTAATGGACTAAGATAAAATTGACCTGAATACTTGTTTTAAATTAAAACGTTAGCTGGATAAACAAACAGGCAGCAACATGTTTTCTTATAAGGGATTTATTCTTACAAGGGTCAAGTTATACAGTTTGAGACCACAATTATTTACACAAACAAGACCAGGTCTTGGCTTGACTGCATATCAAAACACTGAAAATGTTTACAAAAAGATAAATACTAACCAGACAATTCATGACATTGTTGTTCTGTTGAGTTCTTTGATTGCAAAATATGACTTTATCCCTTGCAGGGATTTACTGTGTTTCGTCAATAAAAGAGTATCGCTTTGCCAAATGTGTTGTTCACTGGCTCATTACTAGATGACAGTGTTGTCTTTTCTCATTCTTGGCCTCCGGTCAGTTTGTGGAACAGTTCTTCATCTAGGGTCTCATTCTGGTCCTTGGATCGTGTTGAGAGGAAGATGTAGCCGCCGATGAACTCGTGCACCACCTTGCAATCGCAGCTCAGGCAGCAGAAAGCTATGGTCACGTTCTGGTCGAACTCAATGGTCACCTGTAATCACACAACACCAAAACACAACAAAATGACAGGCTCCCAGTGTCCCATCTTTTTTTCAAAACCCACTTGTCTTATCTCCCAGTTGACATTCCACTGCTTCATGTTGGCAAATCTCCACGTGGTGACGGGCAGGCAGGTGGACATGTCGAAACGGATCAGGCGATTGTATGAGATGCCGAGGATTTCGTCCTTCTTGCTACCCTTGAACCTGATAGAACAATGCGGTCTTACTGAATGGTTTCTCATGAATGACACACCTTTTTTTGCCTTACACATTACCTGACGATGTAGTAGTTGATGCCAAACTCCGGCAGCGACTGCCAGGCCTGGATGAAGCGCATCTTTGCATCCATGAGGGACAGGCGTTCTATGTTCTGATGGGCCTCCAGGATACGTGCTGTGAGCTTGACACAAGAACAATCAGTGGCAACCAGTGATGGAAAGTAAGGGGTTATGTTTAAAGTTCCTGTAACGTAAGAATAAATGTCTTCTGAATTTGACACACCACAGAGAGGAGTCTTATTAACAATTCTGCCAAATTTGAAGGGTGAAAAAAAATCACCAGATTTATGAAATATGACTTCAAAATCATGAAAAAAACTTACTTTTGTACTTAAGTACATTTCAGAGTCTGTATTTTTTCACTTTTAGCCAAGTAAAGGAGTTGAATCAGTACTTGTACCAGAACCTTTTTTATTTATCTGTGCTTCTGCTTAAGCACAGAGTGTGAGTACTAGTCCCCTTCCACCAACCTGCTTCGTCTTGTGCTTCTTGGCGTAGCGTGGTGACACAAAACACTCGGCGTTCATCTCCATGGCATCCAAATCGGGTGCCGCCTGGCCCGGAGGGGGCGCCAGGCTCTTCATCTGCAAGAAGGACTGAATGCTGCGCACCTCCGACTTATACGAACTGTACGCCATGGTCTTGCCCTTGGAGGCCAGGATGCACGCCGCCTTCCACTTGGCGTACTGCGTCTCCTGTGGCACCACAAAACCATTCTTCATAATACACTTTTTATCACTGTAGAAAAGGGAGGTGTGCAGTTTGGTTATGAATAAGGTAAGTTAAATGTTATACTATTAAACTATTTATATATATATATATATACTTGAATACATAAATTATCTTTATGTAAATAAAGATAATTATTCAAAATAGGATGATTATGCATTACCGTACAGTAGTCTATAATATAGTCTAATATAAGTATAATACTTATTAACTAAAGCTTTACGGATACCGCATCTACTAGACATGTGCAGAATGCAGCAAAGGAGCTTACGTTATCGCATCGGATGTACACCTCATTCATCCCATCCGCCACCGGCAAAAGGAGCTTGATGCCAAACTTTTTGTCCGTGACGTTGACGTCAGGGACGATCTCGCAGCCTGAGAATAATACAGTGTGATAATACGTTAGTTCAAGACAATGTACTCATAATTGAAAGGAATAAATCCTCAAAGTCACACAATACCTCGTAAGTGAAACTGCTCTATGGGTTCTCCGACAGCGGCTTCCTTGTTCTTGTAGTAGGAGATTGTGGTGTCCTTGAATACAAACCAGTACTCTTTGTAAGGCCGCAGTGTCAGTCTTTTCGGTCTAAGTTGGGAGAAAGTTGTTTTTACAGCGATTGATTGATTTTTACACTTGTACAACCACAAAAAAATAAGTCTAATCTCCTCTGCTTTCAAATGTATTGTTTAAACCATTGTTGACTTCTTTTTACACTTGTAAGACTTAAAAATGAGTCCCATCTTTGACATTTTTAAAACTATTTTACACAGTGGTTAACTTCTTTTTCACTTGTACCACATGCTCAATTCAATGTTTAAAAGTCCTTTATGTCATTTTACAGTGTTCAACTTTTTTCCCCACTTGTATGACAATTTAAAATGTCAAGAGTCCAATCTGGAGAAGCTATTTGTGTCATTTACAGTTATCAACGGAATCTTGGCACTGGTAACAGACTAAAGACAATAGGAGCGTATCCAGGTGGGCTTTTACCTGAAAAGGCGGAGGTAATCTGCCAGCTCTGGAATGTCTGTAATGTCTTCCTGGAGGTTGGAACAAAAAGGTGTCAATTATCCTATATCCTGGCCAAGTTGAGACATGCAATCAACTGAGGCCCACCGGTAGAACACCCAGCTGTTTTCTACTGTAGAAACCCCAAAAGATGAAATGACAGTTAGGAAATATGTTTACCAGAATTCTGTCTGAGACGCCACCCTCCAGTGTCACCTCCAGGTTGGAGAGGGCGGCTTCCACTTCATCAATTTCCTGCTCGTTGGAGCGGTCCTTTGGCTCAGTGGACACGGTCAGCTTACAGATGTGATACTGCAAAGACAAGACAAAAACTGAAGTCCGGAGAGCATGGAGAATTAGGAACTTCATCCGGAGCAGAGATACTTTCAAAAAGAAGCCTCAACCACAAATGAATTAATCAAAATATCAATTTATTTATAATCATTTATCTCATTAAACAATTGATTTATTGAAAATAATATAATAAGAAATACTAGTAAGATAAACACTCTCACATATGCATACTGTACATTTCAGAATTAATCTATTTTATGAAACAATTTGTCAATTTATCATGGTTGGCAGTACAGTCAATAAAGGTTTTCAGCGGCTCAACCTTGGGAAAAATGGTATTAAATGGACAAACAAAGACAAACGTATTTCACACTGCATTCCGCTTGTTTCTAATTAACGCGTCCTGTAAGGCATGATAGAATTTGAGCACAAAAGTGTGTCCAACTTAGAAGGTTTGATTCCTTTTCATTTTCTACACGTATCATCAGTTTTAAGAGCGCTGAGGTGGCAGCTTTTGGCAGATAAGACACTTTATTGTAAGTGACCTCCATGGGCTAGCGCAGGGATTGTTAACACCGATGCTCTAAGTCTTGAAGAAGCATGAAGGTCGTCAAAGACCAGAACGTGGATAAAGAAAAGAGAGTATTTGGACCGGTCATTCCACCCATGGCAAAATGGACAAAAATGTTACATTTAGGATTAAAATGAGTCCCGTTTTGGTGTGTGATGATGTCGTCATATTCACCTGCAGCGACGCAAACATGAGCATCTCCTCCTCGGTGCAGTCGATCTCCTCCAGCAGGATGGACCAGCGAGCCTGCTCGTACAGCTGCGTTATCCTCACGGCGTCGTACTGAAATGCAACAAACATGCGTTCATTTACCAGTTGGACAAGACAATAAAGTAAAACTTGAGACCCGTGTGCCAGGTGGAGCCCTCCGGGCCATTTTGTGTGGTCCCCCGGTAAAATTTTTCCTTGACTTGGATTTCAAATAAATATAATCAAGTAATCGAATACAGGGGTAAATTATATAATATGATGAGCCCATTATTAGTTTGCACAAAGAGCATAGTAGGTAAGGGATAGAAGTGTAACTGCGTCACATTCTAGCCACGCACCTAGTCTGTAAACAAATACAGTGCAGCTCATCCTCTGGCTGGTGGATATCAATGTGTGTACCAAACCATGATTTTTGGCATACTGCTACAGCCCTAGTGATTTATTATTCATTGTAATTAGAATCCTCATAACAATGACGTGCCCCGTGCTGAAAATAAGTTTGCATCTGACTTACTTTGGGATTGAGGTCAAAGAAGACGTTGTACTTATAGCGCAGCAGCAGCTTGTCATTGTCTTGAACGTCCTGCTCCATGAGGGAGCGCGAGGAGTCCAGCCAGCTGTCAATTACATCTCAAGGAGTTAAAAATGAATCAAGACAGAGGAAGGATCATATGCGGTAACAGAATGAAGTCTTCTACCCGGCATTTCTGATGGCTTTGTCTTCCAGGGATAGTGCTTGGTAGAGCTTGGCCAGCTCGGCAGGTGGCAGGTTGGGCTGGCAGTCGGCGAGGGGGTTCTCCCCGAACCACAGGCTGGTGGCCGACACTGGCATCCCGTTCTCGGGGTCATAGGTGGCCGTCATGGTCTTGCTGTACATGGGACCTTGTTTGGGGGGGGGGGGGGGGGATATTCAATGTCATTATATTGGACGGCTTGAGGGCTTAGGGTGTTGGTTGGTGCGGCAAAGGGCAAAGGTTTAAAGGTTATTTGGGGTTAAATTTGGGGTTAGAGTTGCAGTACTAGTGGGTGTTTTTTTGCAGCACTTACAGGTGACCAAAAAAAGAAATAGAGGTTAGGGCTTAGACTTTCGGTTAAGGTGTTAGGGGCTTAGGTTTCGGATAGTAGGAGTTGGAGTGTATGATTAAGGGGGTCGGGGTTAGGGTTGAGACATTAAGGTTAGGAGAGTAGGGTACAAAGTTAGCGGATTACAGATATGGTGTCAGGGTTTAGGGTATAAAATAGGAGGTTTCAGATTAGCGCAGTAGGGTTTGGTAAGTGTATTTTGCCCGTACCTGAGCCGCCTGGCCCGCCGCTGACTAAATCAATGTCCCAGATGTCCTCCAGCGGAGAGTTTTTGCCTCTTTTTTTCTTCTTCTTGGAAGGATCATCCGGAGGCTGGAGCAGAGACAGTTCCTCAGACCGCCTGATGTCTGACAAGAAAAAGAAGAAGGAGCAGCGGCCAATTGAGGACAAATCAAGTTAAATTTGAAGAAAAGGGTAGGGAGGACTCACTGAGGATTTGACAGATCTCTGCCACCGTCTTGAAGACCACGCAGGAAAAGCTGACGGTCATTTGAATGGTTTTCATGTTGGGGAGCTGCAACAGCATACTTTTGTGTTGGGGGGTGTAGCGCAGGTCTGCATCAGCCTGTGGGACGGGAAAAACGTAAAAACCTGAAACAGAGCTAGTGACACAAAAACGGAGAAACACACGTCTCATTGAATGCATCCGACAAACCATGAGATACGCAAACGAAAAACCACAAGGGTGTACTGGTAACACTTTTTCTCTAATAGGAGACTGAGTACAGCAGGAGAAGGGGACAATGCAAAACAATTGCACATAGTTATAATAAAATTTCTCTGGGGGTGAAATTCTATTAAAGAATGTTGTTGTTTTTGGATCACTCACAAACACTGGCAACATCATTAAAAAAGAAGCTTCTATTTGTACTTGTTGTTTTTTTGTCCTTATATAGGTTCTATTATTTTTCTGCCAGCTATTTTCTGAACTCTGAACTTTATCTTCATTTCACCATTAAAACATTGATGCCAAGTGAATGTATTCTCATTGATTTTGCCGCTGACAAATGAGTTATAACAGCATTATGTGAAATGGAAATGCATTGTGGCTTGCGGGTAATGAAAAAAGTTGACACTTCAAGGATGTCTTTTACAGTACTTCGAATTTTCTCCCATTTGTCCCACCTGGATTCCGTACTTGTCCAAGGTCCAGTGGGTCTTAAGCAGCCAGCATTTCCTCTGTTCCCACCACAAGGCATGATCCGACCAGTCCTGGGGAGCCTCTGCACATAAAAACATCACACATGTAACATTTAATGACCCTGTATAGTGAATCTAGAGATTTGTTTTAAAATACAATATAAATGATGGACGATAACACTGGTCAACTGATTTTTACTTTATTTTTAAATCAGAGATGCAAGTAAACGTTTCTAGATAATAAGATTCCAAATCTGCCCTTGTGTTTTTGTCTAGCACATTAGGTTTTCATAATAATAGAATAACAGTAATCTGTAGTATCTTAATATATTTAAGTATGTTTATGAATTAAGGGTTAGGTTCTGCAACAAGTGGAATTATTTTCTGAAAAGTTATACTTTTAAATTACAACACATGGTAAAATCTGCATTGTGAAAGCTGTCATTGGTCAAACTTGAAAATTAAACTTGAACTAAATTAAACTAAAACTTTGAAAATTATGTTTGGGGACACATAAAGCCATCTCTGATTATAATTTGCTGTTTCCAAGTGTGATTGCTGAAAACATGCAAAAACTGAAAACTATGCAGTACTCTGTTGTAGGGGACATGTCCTTAAAATGTCTCTCACCATTTGTCTTTTCCTGATTTTTTGGGCATACCTAAATCGGGGCATGGTGACACACTTGGGCACCTGGCCTGAGTCAGCCCTTCCCCACTGCACGTCTTTGTTTGCATCATGTTAGAGTCTGCATGCACATCCATTCATCTATTTTTTTTTTTTCTTCTCTTGATGTTTTTGTGGAGCCCAACATTTGCTCCCGCCCTGCCCCCTTCATGGTATGCCAGTGCCTAACTCTTCAAAGTACTATATGAGCTCCTCCATGTTGACGAGGCCGTGTGTGATCAGATTAGATCCCTGCTGAACTTTGCGCCCTGGGGCAATATGAGCCATTGTGGTTAAAAACAATGGCACTTGAGTGTGGAGCAATGCAGGTCAAACAAAGGTGCGGCCTGGCAAACACTACTATAGGGTTTAAGAGCAGATGGCATTCAACTGCTAAGGCATCTGACACCCACTGATCTTCTCCACCAGCTTCAGCATGAGGCCTCCAATGTGCAGGTCGCCCTTCACGCGCAGCTTGAAGCGCATGGACTCGTTGCCGTCTTTTTGGTCCACGTGCACCTGCAGCTCCCATGACGTCTCCCCGTACTCCGCCGCTGTGATCATGGCTCTGTATATACAGACACAGAAGAAAAACATGCATGAAATGACATAAACATACATATAAAAATAACGTGTATGTTGACAATTATTCATATAAAACAAAATAAAACATGGCTTGATAAAATAAAATTACAATGAAATATGGTGTGATGCAAAAAGTACATTGAAATATAGATAAAAATGGACACAAATAGAATAAAATTGAATACGGTGAGATGTAATAACTTCACATAGTCGCCTATGATTAAATGCCTGCCTGGGGGAACTGCATTAAACTATGCAAGGTTCTTTGGAAATATTGGGCAACAGCTGTGACAAAAGACTCAGAAGATGTTTCTCAACTTCCTGTGAGACCATCAATATTAATTTAGCGGTCAGTTTGTAAATATTACAACTGCGAGGCCACGATGAACAAGAAAAAGAACTACACGTTTTAAATCTTTTAAAGAATACATGACCACTGGCAATATTATGATTTATCTAATAATCCAAGATTTTATTTGATGAAATGTATTCTCAAAGTAGTCTTATTTTTGTCCTTTTAGTGTCACTGTATCCTACTTCTGTGGACCCTGCAACTGTATATTTATTAGTATCACAAGTGAAGGATGAAAGGCTTGGGGAGAAGCAGGTAATGAGGGGAGACAAGTAGAGGAGGAGGAAGAGGAGGAGGATCAGGGAGGGTTCCACTGTGGAATGCATGACGAGCACGGACACGAATGTGCTGCACTGGGCATCATTCTGCCGCTTGGAAGTCAGGAAAATGCTGAAAATTCAATCACGCTCTCACAATAGTCTAATATAATAATTTGGATTTATCTGTTAGTAAAATTAATGTGTTGTAGTTTTAATTGTGAGCATGCATCACCATTGATCTTAAATAAATAAATAAATAAGGCGTGATGGAATTTGCATAAGTTAAGTGTGATTATATCTATATATATATGTGTGTGATTCTCTCTCTCTCTCTCTCTCTCTCTCTCTCTCTCTCTCTCTCTCTCTCTCTCTCTCTCTCTCTCTCTCTCTCTCTCTCTCTCTCTCTCTCTCTCTCTCTCTCTCTCTCTCTCTATATATATATATATATATATATATATATATATATATATATATATATAAAGAGCACAGAGGGGATATAATAGAGTTTGTTATTTATAAATCTTCAAAGAGTGGTGGACTTGTATAAGTGCATGTTAAAACAAGTGCCAATTACATTTTTTAAAGCTTTGATTTACATGGAGAGGGCAACAGTTCCAGACAACTCAAGTAGGAAAAATAGGCAAAACCACTCTGACGCTCGACAAAAACAACTGTATTTACTGATACCGTATATTACTGTTCCAATTGTTGCTGTGAAAAAAACAGTAAATTCATCATTAACTTCCTTTTGTGCAGACTCACAAAAGACCAAAACGAGTTACATGCAATATTATCACCTTTGCTTCATTAAAACATTTCTTTTAACCCAGAGTTTAAAAGTCTTCTTACCTGGATTTGGGAATTTGTGGCGCTCCCGGTGGAGTTCTCGTGAGAAGTGGCGTAAGGACGCTTGTGGGAACGAGAGCTCGTTTCAGAAAGAAGCTGCGCCTCCTTCCTGCCAGGTGAGCGAAATATGCGGAAGTGGTAGTTTAACTTTGCTCTCCCGCCGGAGAAATGAAAATGAGGCTTGTGTTCACAACGCAACAAATATCTGTTTTGGGATTGATTTTCAAGGAATTTGGGAGGGTTAACATAAAAGCAGGTGTTTGCATTCAGTTAGCATGTTAATTCGTTTCCCTCATAGGTAGTGAAGCCCTTGAGAGATAATGAATGAAGAAAAAATGCAGTGACGATACCAGGTTTTTTCCTCTTTCTTTCTTTTTAGATTCCCGCAATGAGGAACCTGAGCTGAATCAAGCTCCTGTCTCCTGCCCACATCCTTCCCAGTGAGTGAATCAGGATGAGTCACGCGATGGTATCGCCAAATGTTTGGAAGAAATGGTCACTTTTCCTTAACTGGGTTTTAAGTGTTTATTTGTAATGGTGACTTTATTCTCTGTCCGTGTTTGTGAAGTTTTTTTGTAAAAACATGCTCTACTGCACAGGTGTCTAACTCACTAATCACAAACTTTATATATGCAATTGACGGCTTTAGTTAGAAGTCTTTTATGACCACCAGTTTGGTTGACATCATGATGATATTCAACTTATCAAAACCATTTTTTCAATAAACTTATAATGCCACACATCTCACGATGTTTATCAAGCATTACGAGACAGAATTTGCCCTTTGGGGTCATTCCAAGATGTATGTAATCACCCATAAATTTGTGGGTAACAGTTAGTGTATGATACACTCATTATCGAGTCCGCTCAATTTATTTCGTGGTTGCTAAAATGCAGTGAAATTCTACACAATTTACATTCAAATATCAAAGAATTGTCCAGTGGTTCTTCTGCCTGGAAATTGATGTTTTTTGAAAAAAATAACCTCCTAAAAATTCTGAAGCGTCACCTGATTATCAAATTTGTAAAGAGAGGCGGTCTGGATTTTCCAACTACGTCTTTGGTGGGGAATCAAAAGGAATTTCTTACAATGGTCAACACAGTGAGCTCATCCAACGCAATTGCGGAACAGCAATCTGACAGAAAATGGCCTCTGCGTCATCAGTGTTGCTTCACATTACGTACCTAGTTGTACACAATATCTTATTTGTCATTTGACCAAGGCAGAGTGATTGAGAAAACAGGGTTTGTAAATGGCTTGAATTATAATTTCAGCCTTTTTCTCTACCACCATAGACCGACTGTGTAAAGGTCAATCACTTTTCTGCCACCAGGAAGTATCCTGGCACCTATTGTTTACAAAAATTAGGAAATGGGCTGTAGGTGTTTCGTAAAGTAAAGTAGTTTAATTTGAACCTGAGCAACTTTTTTTTTAATCATGTGTAATGTCTTGGGACTTTACAGTAGTCTTAGTTTACCCTGCACAACGTTTTTCTTTTAATGGTCGTCTTTTATTAATCTGCCTTTTGGGGGTTTTATGGTACTGTAGTTTTAGTTTAACCTGCAAGACATTTAAAGGATTTATGATAGTCTTTTTTTAACCTGTGCAGCTTTGTTTTGTTTTGTTTTGTTTTGTTTTGTTTCCAGTGGGGATCTTTATTTTACAGTGGACAACATTTAGGTGAATCACAATACCGGTAGTTTTATTTGAACCCACACAACTTTTTTAACAGCTGTTCTAGTTAGTACTGTTAATGTAAAATTTTCTATTTCAATTACGGACACCTTGTTTGTAACATATCAGGGATTTGATAGAGCAGGGTTTTATGATGTTTAGGGAATAGTAAAGACACCAGTATGCTTTTAACTCTTCATAATACTATGGGGAAACTCAGTTATGACTCTTTGTAGACAGTTGACTAATTATTTACATAGCATGGAGAGACATTGACTTATTAGTCACACTGTAGAAGCATGACTAAAATCGCACATGTATACTTTTCAAGCATCTAACATGCAGAAAGAAGAAAGTGGAAAGCAAATTAAATTCATACAGTGAGTTATTTCTTTTACATTTATGTCGGCATGAGCGTTCAAAATGACAGCACTGTTGCTGCCACACGATGGCGCCAGTAGACCATGTCAGAGTTGAACCCATGCCCAATAGTAGGAGAATTTGAGGAATAAAACAAAAGTTCTGTTGCCCTGAAAGGAAGAAAAAGGGGCTTCCTAGTGTAACACCACCCGGGTTTTAGTGGCTTTAGGTAGCCAAGCATATCCATTTAAAGTGAACAATCCCAGTGGGCTTATTGAGATTTTATGGGGGCAAACATTCACATCTTGGCTAAGGAAGAACTGAACCTCTAATTGCGTCCAGCTAAGTCCAGTGTGAAAAGGTCTATAGTCCGGAGTCTTCTCCTTTCTGCAACTACCTGTTTCCTTGCTACCCTCTAAATTTTGCCTCCTCATCTTACCCTGCTGCCCTGCCTTGTATCTGGACGCTGCAGTATTGTACCACACAGTGTCCGCTTTGCTGCAGCAGCTTCACTTTCTTCTCAGATAAAATTCATCTCCTTAGCTTAGCTTTTTGTGGTGTTTTAGCTCCGGATTCTGGGGCATTATACTCCAGAGTTTCTGCTTTGCCGCAGCTGCCAATTTTCTTTCCGCCCTTAGTCTCCCCTTGGATAAAATTTGCCCCAAAGTGAATACAGGAGACGCTTGTTTGGATGCATTCAGTGCGGCAGTGTTTTCACAACCTACTCAGGTGGAAGTATAAGAACAATCGCCTAATGAAACTCCACAATCTTTACATGACTGCAGCACCCCACACCCAAAACAAACATGCTGAGTGTGTCATGCTGGGACATGAGATCATTGCAGTGAGCCTCGTGTGAGAGGAAATGTAAATTGTACGGAGGGGAAGAAAAAACAAACAAAC
The DNA here is from genome assembly GCF_054856515.1 of Filicampus tigris. Classification (NCBI taxonomy): domain Eukaryota; kingdom Metazoa; phylum Chordata; class Actinopteri; order Syngnathiformes; family Syngnathidae; genus Filicampus; species Filicampus tigris. Next base: position 8,035,676 of record NC_141236.1, on the reverse strand, counting down.
AAAAATCGCGAGCTTTGGAAAGCATGGAAAATAACCCGTCACACTGAGTCCACATCCCTCAGACACCTGCAGTGAGTGGCGGAAAAGGATGAATATTGATGATAAAGTGAACTTTTTGAGGCACAATAAGTTAAATGGAAAGCGGGCTGGAAGCGACATCCGCGGGGGCCTTTTTTTGCCCGCTTTCCGTATTTACGGAAAGGGAAAACCTCCCGGTGACCTGGGAACACGCTTACCCAATTAGCAGCCTCGCCTATGGATCAAATGGAAGTGAAAACATTTCGCTGCCGTGACGGAGACGCATCACAATGACCCATTCATGCCGCAGAGGCTCGTGCTTTGGGGAAGATTTGGAGGGGGGGGGTTGGCGGTGGGGGTTCTTCCAGAGACTTAGTGGGGCGGTGGGGATAGACTTGAGGGAGTCATGAATGCAACAAGGAACTACCTCACCGCTCACTTTGATGGCTCGACGGAGGCCTAATTCATGACTCAATATGGGTGCGGAGGTAAACACTGTTCAAAAGTGTTGTTTTCATAATGTTACCAACTCACCATCACCCGCCCCCAATCCCTTGGACGCTCTCACCTCTGCAGCCTGGTGAGACCGCTGGGCCTGTTCCTGTGGGAATAGCGTAGAAAGGGGCACGGGGGGCAGTCAGGAGGCCTGAGAAGTAGCACGGAAAGAGAAACTCTTGACAGCACCCGACTCTGGGGACTGGAACGGGGCTCTGCCCTATGGCCCCGCCGAGTGTTAAAGCTCAGATTCATTGCTCTCCTGAAAATACATTTCCAGTCTCGGCTCCTTAATTTATTTTTTCGGAAGCCTTCGACCTCTTCGGAGGTCACGAAATCCCTTGATGCACAACATAACATGCACACTAGCTTATTTGGTTTTCAAGTAAGTTTAGAAAGTTGTCCTTAAAACCAACTAATTGATGAATGTATCACGATATCTTCAGATGGTCTGTGTTTGCCCTGCAACCAGAAGCTCGGAATAAAGGTTCCTCTATTTCCAACTTAATTGTTTATTTATATGCGTGTGGAGTCATAGGCGCTCCTATTAATGGAAACATCTAGAGGTTTCCGTTGAGCCTAATAAAAATGTTAGCTCCATGCTATAGAAAGTCTAAATGTGTGAAAACGTCTCAGACAGCAAAGAGACCGAGGTAGCGTTCTTTGCCAAGTTCGCAAAAAAAAAAAAGCTTACCTGCTCCAACCCTCCATTGACACTTTTCAGTCCGCATAAGCAAGACTGATCCTATTTCTATTTCCAGGTTAGCCAGGGTTCTGCACGGTCGATCCGCACGGGTGATGAAATCCAATCATTTCAGAATAGGTGAATAGGTGAAAAATGCCCAAAATAAACACCATGCTGCGCAGTGGAGAAGTTGCAATCGTGGGGTGGCCTTTTGCTTCTGTCAAGGGAGAAACAAATGCTAGCAAAATGGGGGGTGCGAAGATGATGGGAATTACATCACTGTAAGCCCCGGCCGCCACCCCTGATACACGTTGTTTCTGCACAGCGTTCTCAGCATGGAAACATCTGATGGAAATAAAAGTTTTCATGGTGCCTGCTCGGGTTGTCGTAAATACTGCCTGTCAGCGGCGTATAATGCTTTTCTGGAGACAGGGTTTATGGCAAGGGACGTAATACAGTGCCTCTTTGGGAAATGTGGCTACCGTAAACCGCCAGTATCGCTTTACCTGTCCCTGGCAGCTCCTTGTCATTCTTCAGTTCAGACTAAAAGTAAGAGATGGCGATCGTCTACCTTAGGCGTGTTCTTGGCTGACTGCAAGACACAAATTGTGCGTAATAATCTTCAAATCCTCCCCCTTTCGTCGTCACTGTCAGCCGGCATGAGGGGAAAGTTTAATGCCGTTTATTTATTTTTTTTAATTTTTTTTTTTTGACGTCCCTGTGTGAATGTCAGGTGTGCTGAATGAAGCCATATGAGCCCCTGTGACTTTTATTAGCTTTGTCAAAGCCCTCAGAGACTAGAGAAGGAAACACTGTGCCTATAATGGCTTTAAAATACCACCTTTTCCTCTGCAGGGCCTGGATTTCAGAGGCAACGATGTGGAAGCGATTTGATGCCGTGCCGCCGCATGCTGTGCTGTGGAAGAAGCCCCCCCCCCAACACCTCGGAGATGCCGTGACCCATCTCGCAGGTAGAGTGTAAGAGGAAGTGGGGGGCCTCACGCTGCTTCCCGCCGCACGTCCACTTTTCCGACCGGCGCATGAATGGGTGCCATTTTGAATCATGTAAATCCGGCTAGCCTCTGCCTGTATCAGCTGATGCTGGTTAGTGTTGTCTTTGGCCCGACCTGAAAGGCCCAGGGGCAGGGGGGGAAGGAGACTGATGTACTGAGGGTTAGAAAAGGTTGCATAAACTCAAGCCGGGATAACTTTACTGACACTTTCCGTAGCCGGCTTTCTGTGAATGGATCCATTGTGGGAGCGGAAAGCAAACCCTGTCAGGATCCAGTTCATTAACACCTATCTTACTGTTTGAAGTTAGCTATTCATCCGGTATCTGAAAGGAAGCCCCGCTTAGACCAAAGGGGAGAAAAAAAAATCTATATCTATACAGCGACTATTTTGTTCTAAATGCACTATAATAATTGATTGTAAAAGAAAGTCATTCATCGACAAGCACTTCGCGACTGTATCGTTCCGATTACACGTGAAACGTTTTGAACGAAACACGCGCTCTCTACAAATCCTCACGGAGGCGATGGATTGGAGCTCTGTCGGGAGCACAACGAATTAAGGTGAGAAATTTAGTGATGTAAAATGTGTGTGTGAATAATGTGCCTGGAATTGGGCAGTATGCTGATGTAAATCATTTGTTAAACCAGTCTTTAAATGTGTTAGTTGAAGTTTAATCATCAGACAAAATTGAATTATGTGAAAATTATCAGCTGAAGTATCACTAACTCCCTTGTGTACAAAATGTTACTTGTGTACAAAACCTTATAATCACTGTAAAGATGATTTGAAATGTACTTTCATGTGTTCACGTGCTCCTAACAATACTCACAAATTGTTTCGAAAATTTGATATACTGCCCACCTGTAGTTATTTCACAGTACAGGCTGATAATGTGATGTTACATTTTATCAAGGCACGCAGTTGGGGAAAAAATGTCTTAAGAGTGCTAAAAGTTTTCACTTTCATATCAAATCACTATTCTTATCTTATCACTTTCTTGTCTGTCAGTGACCACCGAGCTATGAGAAGATCCCAGAGAGAGAAAGTCATCAATGAAGGAACCATTCTGGCTTACCATCTTAAAAAAAATATATATAATTCAGCTGCAATCTACCAGAAAGTAGCTGCAGCACTGAGGAGCCACATTGAGAAAAAGTTAAAAAAGATTTATCTCCAGATGCTGAGAGATGTGTGCTAAATATCCGTTTTCAATAAAGAATATACACATTTGTAAATATCTGTTGTTTTTTCAAACATCTTTTGTAAAAATCCACTTAAAAATTGTGGAAAAAGTTTTCTTAATGGTAAACAAACGAGGTTTTAGGTTACAGTATATGTACACAGTATTATGTTCAAATGTATGTACGACGTACCTAAAATAATCTCATTCAATTCTCCATCCTTTAATATAACACAAGATGAAGCCCCTCTCTCATCCACGTGTCTTTTTTTCTCTTTGTGATCCATCCCTAGCGTACGTTGAGCTAAGCCTCTTGTCCGCTTTTCATGGCACGTGTGAGTCGCCCTATTTGTACCTGCTTTAGAGCAAATCAGCACGCTACCTTCACATGGCTGTGTCACTCAATGATGGCTTTTCATGATAAAAATGTGCTTTGGCAAATCTCCGACTTGTGTCCAGAAATAGACATTGCCTTTATCCCAAGAGTGACACCTCTTCGTATTTACAATCCTTGTTCCTGGCATGAGAAGGGAAAGAAAGTCGAGCGCGGTGGGAGTAAATAACGGGATGGGGAGGGGGGCGGGGTGGGGAGACACAGACGGACCACCGCTGCAGATGTTTTCCACATGTAGGAGGAAAACAAGCTTGCAGCAAGATGAGTGCGAGGAGAAGGAAGCGAGAGGGCTGCACCTGTTGTGGGCCGATCGCTGGCCAGGGGTGAGCTCACTCCCTTGAATGTGTAAGGCTGCTTTTGCTATTAAGCGGCTAAAGAAAAGGCAAGGTTCACTTTGAGCACATTTTGCATTCGCATATCCCAGCTTTGCATTCTCATAGCTGGGGATTTAAAAACTATGAGCTGCATTCTTTTATCGCCGCCAGGTGTCAAACGGGGTCAACACTCGAAAAAGATGCAAAACAGAAGTCTGATTGTGTAATCCCTAAAGTAGTTTGCGATAAGCGGTGTTTCTTTTACACAGCTTTTACTGCTTTGGCTACCAGAGAAAAAAAACAATTATATAAGCCAGACACTTAGCGCACATATAAAACAAGAAGAAATATACTAGTTAAATCTAGAATAGATAGAACAAGGGTCTCCATCAAGGCCAACCAATCCTAATTTGGATCAGTACTGGTTAAAATACCGTACTCTGCTGGAGCGTCCCGCACTGGCTGCACTCTGTCTCCTCTTTGATAGAATTTGTCAAAGTAAGTACAGGAGAATTTTGTTTGGATACACTCAGTGTGCAGCGTTTAGGCAGGCAAGTAGGCAGGCTACATAAAAAGTTCTGAAGTTGTGACTTATACCCCACAGTCTCCACTTTTTTGCATCAGCCCGTGTTCTTTCGGCCGTCAGTTTCCTCTTGGATAGAATTTGTCTAAAAGTAGATGCATGAGTCCCTTGTTTGTTTGACTGTGGCCGTATTTTTGCAGTTTCCCAGTGCCCGTTTTCTTGCTGCCCTCAGTCTCCTCTTGGATAAAATTAGTCGGAAGGTAAATACATGAGACCGTGGGTCCTCCGCCAAGGCCAAATGTAATTTTAGATCAGCACTGCTTACATGGCCGAATATCAACAAGCGTGAAAATAAAATCCAAAGTCTGCACCTTTGCAAATAACATTTAATGAGTTTTCCCCTGCAAAGCTGTGTTAGTCCGTCCATTCTTCTGTTTGTCTGTTCATTGCGTCAACCAACCACCAACACGAAAACTTCCTTGACGGATGTAAAAAGACTTTCTTAAAGTGAAGTGAAACCCAACATGAGGCCATCTGTGTCTTGATGTTTTGAAGGGGGGGAGGGGGACGTCTTAAAAATATTTAAGTCAACATTGCAGACGTGCCCGATTTCCATCGATCACTCAAGACTCTCTTTATTTCTTGCTACACTTCGGAAAAGTGGTAGGTAAATATCATTTCTGACAGGGTGACAGGAACAAGGCCTGGTCCAGCCTCGGAATGGAGTTCTTGGGCTAATCATGCATGATTGCAGCCCTTGTGTGCCAAAACACACTCGGCGTGAGAGAGGCTGTTTTCAGCTGCTTGTTGCCGCAACACCGCTGGATGACAGCTCACTATTCTCCCGAGGTCTCCCACTCATAAACCCATCTTGAGCGGACCGGTTTGTAGCAGGTATAAGGGCCTATCTCGGCAGTGTCCCGTGAGACCTGGGCAAGGCTGGCAGTAGTTGGCGTTGTCAGCGAGCTGCGGACACAACGGTATCTCTTGTTGTTGCAAAATTGTTTGTGGCACTGCTCTCGCGTGGAAAATGAAAGACCAACCAATGTCCAGTGCCAGACAACTCTTACTCCAGCTCACCTGTGCTGTGACTGTGGAACCAAATGACCCAGATCTGTATTGGAAACCATTGCAAATATTTCCTCATGCAGCCTGTGGAAGAAGTATTTGCTGGGCCTCTCTGCGGGGAACTGCAGAAACTGTAAATGATTCTGACTCTCCAGTTTGTGTCATCTGTTCCGAAGAAGTGGTAAACAGTCAGTTTGCCACGGAGCCATATTGCGTATAGCGCAGCTGTGATGCAAGGTGAGGATTTAAGTGGAAGAAAACATGAGTCAAGTGCTTAAGAAAGATGTATAGCTTTACTTGAAGACTTATTTCTTGTGTAACAAGCAAAGAAGCACTAATTAGAAGCAGAGTGGTTGGATGAGAAGGGAATCTGTATCTAATTTCCTTGTCTGTGCAGTGCTCCTGGCAAGGACCAACCTCTTTTGCCCAAACTACGGCTCAGTTTAGAAGCACAGGCCATGCTGCAAATATTTGGCTTGGCTGTGGATGTTGAAGTATATTGGCACGGAGAGCATAGATATTTAAAAAAAAAACAGCAACTAGGGAACAATTATGAAAAAGTGAAAAGCAGTCGAACGAAAGTGCTACTAGTGGTGCGTGTGTTTTTATTTTTCTGTCCTTTTCCGTCCTGTCCACTTGTACACTCTGTAGTGACAGCCAAACATCTCAAAAGAAGAGAAAACAGAGACTACTTAATAAACAAGTACGATATACTAGTACCATTGAGAATCTGGACAAACTAGTGCATAATTTCTCTGACTGATGACAAACTAGAAACGATGGAGAAAAAGTACAAATAAATGATGGACTATTATTCGATTTATTTTCCTCAGTATTTTCCAGTGTTGTAGGACTAGAGGATTGGTTTTTAGACTACTTTAAGCTGTTCAGCTTTAATTCGATTGTACTGCATTTTTCAGACTTACTCAAACATAAGGATCTCAGGATTTCTTTATTCATGATCAGTTAGGATGAGCAGTATCATCATGGACATTATAATACTGTATATTCTTGGCTCCAAGAAAGTCTGGGTCTTTCACTCAATCCTCAAGTCCTCAAAGAGATTTTCTCAACTTGGTCTCAAGTTTTTATAGTCTTAGTCTTTATTCTTTAGTCTTGACTCCTCAATGTCTTGGTCTTGGTTTCAACTCTCCAAAGTTTTAAATTAATCTCAACCTCTTAAAGTCTTGGACTCAACTCTAGAACATTGGTCTTTGCTTGTTATCAATTCCTCAAATGATTTGTCTCTACTTGGTCTCAAGGCCTCAAAGTCTTGATCTAGACCAGGTCTATTTCTATACATGTATGTATATATATTTATATTCAATACTAATGTGAGGGTTTATCGGGTTTAGAGGAAATATGAGGTTAAATCGAATGGATCATTGAGCCATTATGGATCTAAATCGCACAAGACATTATAGATTTGCGCTCTTCTATTGTACTCATTTTTACCCCAAAAATAAAAACGGCCTCATCAACAGGCCATTGACAGTGTCCTCTCTCATTCGCCATTGAAGCACCACCTGCAGGACACAGCAAACACAAACACATCATTCCTCTCATTGACACAGGCACCAAGGCAGCTAGCCAGCTACCTAGCTAACCATCATGCAAACCTTTTTAGCCAGCTTTGTTTGTTCACAGCTGAGGCTCAAAAGAAAGGCAGCACCGGTGCACTAACGGGCCAGCTTTGACAATTTTCACACAAAGGCAGCACTGTTGGCTAACAGTGAGCGGCCTGTTTCTGGGAGGTTTGCACTGTTCCTGGGGCCCATTTCATGGAACAGTTAGCAAGGCCAAAGGCAACCCGTGGACTGGAGTGATAGTTAAGGCCTTCGAGGCAAAACCTGGGTCTGGGCTTCCAGCTCTCCCCTCATAGATCCCCCACCCCAAACCCCTCACCCCTTGGATCAGATGCTTTCACAAAGCCAAGTGGGAACTCTGGGTGCTGCAGGTGTCCTCTCATAGAGGGCCACATCACATGGGCTGGCTGATGAAGTGAGCTGGCATGTTTTCCCTCACCGCAGGTGTTGGAAAATCTGGACAGAAATGAATTGGCCGAGCAGGGTTTGGAGTATTAGTAAACATGATTTTCATATTGTGAGTTTGTAAATAAACCACTGCAAATACAGTTGAGATTTTATGGTGATGTTGGACGTGGTGTTTGGGGCTGTGTTCACACCTTGGTTTTCTGGTTTGGATCAAACCCAAAAAATATTATACATGGCATGTTTTTCATCGCGCATTGGGTCCTGGTTAAGTCTAAAAGCAAAAGTATATTTTATTAGATATTGCTTGTTACTTTATCATTCTGACCTTGGGTGAAATAAGATTGAGGATTGGATTTGTGTTAACCGGTCCATGTCGTTTTCGACATTGTATCCTACAAATGTACTGGTCTTAACTGTTCCATATTAGTGATTTCCCAGCACTGATCTATGTCTTTTTTTTTTTTAACCGGTCTGAACCCAGCATAGTTCGTTTGTGTTATTGAACCAAGCTCGGCGCATCTTCAGTTAATTAAAAGAATCTCAGACCTGCTAAATCCCACCATAGTTTGTTTCAGCCAAAGCAGACCTGATGTTGATCAGGATGTGCTGTTTGAAATTATCCTAAAATGCTATTGGAATTCTAAATTCCACTAGTTAGATCACCACCAGAAATTGAATAAATGCAATCCCTGCATCACTTCACATTAGGTTTAAAACAAATAATCCATGTTATATTGTGTTAGATTTAAGGCTTCACCAGTTTTAATTTCATTTGTCATTTAGTAGTGCTCGTAGTGTTCATTTGATTCTGCCTCACTGAGATGGAGGAAGGAACGGGAAGAAAGTGTGAAAGAAAAAGATGCCAGAGATTAATATCTAGCCTTCTCTCCTTCCCTGACCACAGAGTGGGCTTAAAGAGCCCACTTCCTCCTTGATGTCAACCCTTAGACGTGCCTGTCCTGTAGTTTTCAGTTTGGTTTGGACGGAAGAGGCGGCCTGGCCTGCAGGGGCTGGGAGGACAGGGCCCAGGCTTTCCCACATCACTCACAGCTTTCTGATAGGCGGTCGCACAGGCGGGTAATGACAGGGGCAGACATTTAGTATTGAAGTCTCCTCTGCTCCTTTCTGACATCAGACTCTTAAATATGGGGGATGAGAGAGAAGCATGGCCCTTTGGGAAAGAGAGCTAGACCTGTCTCAAGTACACCACCAAGTCTGGCTGGGGTTCCTTGGCATATTCTTGTGAATACAAACGATAAAGGGGGATTTTGGATCAGGCCATAATTGAATGGATTAGCATCCACCGTAAATAGAAGCACAGTTAAGTAAAATTGTGCTACAATTGATTGAAGGAGGGACCACAAAAAATTGTATCCGATACCAGACATATACAGTTGTCCGTGTATATATTATACGTTCATGACAGATGAACTTGAAAAACCATAAAAACAGATTGAGACGAATAAATGTCAAGTGTCATGAGTTAAAAGACCTCATTGTCTTTGCCGGTTTGCAACTCAACCAAATAACCAAGCAACTCAGCAACATTAAAGCAGGCCGGTTGCTGCACCTGCAGCCGCAGATCATCACACCATTGTGGCATTTAAAGAAAAGACCCCAGTCAAACACGTCCCCTGACCTTCTGCAGCTAACATAAACTAATTAGGCTGGCTCTGAAAGGAATGGCCCCGCCGTTAGATTAATCAGCCTACGCAGGTCTGGACCGTGCAATCCCGCTCCAGCCAGCTCGCCCCGCTAGACCCTCATTATCTCACGTTTTCAAAGGAGCGCCGTGGCAAGGAGCAGAGGGGGCTGCGGGGATGGAGGAATCAGAGGAGGTGGTGGTGGTGCAGGAAGGGGCTTCCCCAGTTCAGACCCGGAAAGAAAATGTCGAGCGTGAAGCTCTGTGAGTGGTCAGTGCTGCTCAGTCCAGCGGGCAGCACAGAGGGGGTCTTTGTCCACCATCACTTAGCACCAATTACAGCCCGTCAAAATAGTTTTTCTGCTGCAGGGCGACGTGTTAATGGGCCCGGCGTTGGGTGTGAGGAGCGGCCTTGTCCACACACACCAACTAGGGGTCAAGGGTTAATAGATCCCCTCTGATGTGGCGGATGAGATTTTTGCAACCTTTAGCTGGCAAGGGAATGCCAGGACAAAGCCTGGAGAATGTGATACAATTAGGCGGACAGCTAGCCACCCTGAATGTAGTAGGCCGTGGATAGCTGTGTTAGCTAGGACCAGATGGGCTGCTGGACCGCAGCCAAAGCGGTACCAATGAAGGTCAATCCCCATGCCACATCCATTGAAAGGACCCAGGTGAGGAGCCAAAAAACATCCAAACTGGAGGGCATCCTTTGGAGTGAGAAACAATTAACACTACTGGGAAACAAACTTTGGAGCTGCTTTCTGAGGACAAATAAACTCGCCTTGTTCTCAGGAAAGGTCAGAAAGCATTCAAGCTTCTGTTGGATTTCCCATCTTCAAACTACACAACTGTTCCATACAGCCTGTACCGTAGCCTGTCCTCGGTCAAACTAAGTTGTCTTTTGTCTTGTTTGAGAAAATGAACCTGGCGTGGCTCAATGTTTCCTGAGTTTAAGTAATCAGTGATTATCTGATGTCAGGATGGAAAAAGTCAGTGTTCATGAAATTGCATTGTGCTTCATGAGCTTTGGTCTCGATTCATGAGGACAAAGCCAGACCATTTAAAACCATAAGTGTGGGAATGGAACCTTTGCCAAACAACCTGTGCCAGGGGACTCGGGAGATTTTTAGGAAAATACTCCACACCACACGGAGCAAATCCAACCACATGCAAGCCTGTGGGAACTAGTGGGTGACATCAATCCACATATAAGTAGTCTCAAAATACTTTCTGGTTGTACTGGTGTACGAATCTCTTCCCCACCCAAACCTTGAGGAAATGGTCATGGTGATCCGGCCCCTGGCTTAATCAACTAAATGTCGAAATGAAGTCGTGATTGAAGTTGGGGGGCTTTAGATTGGATTTGTTTAATCTGCATCAAGTTTGAACATCTTATGTAAACACGGGAGTGTGAGCTGATGCCAGGAACACCACAAATGGAAAACGTAAATGTCCGCGGTCGAGTTTGGCAGAGAATCACAAGAGCGGAGGCAGGAGAGAGAGGCCTGCAAAGAGATCAGCTAACCTCAATTGTTAGTGCAGGGTCAAAGACTACCGCTTCCATCTGCAAATTAGTGTCTTAAAATGGCACGTTTGGATCATGGCTCATTGAAGACCATGAGGGGATATATTTCATCATTTTTTTGGTTTATCATTGACAGACAAATCTCAGAAGTACTCAGCTTCTAAACCTGTTATTGCCAGTATTTGTTGCATGTCTTATAGACTCACACGCTCTGTAAACAGACATGGCGAGATCCTAATCTTCACACCAAGTTCTCTTTGGCGAATGATGTGGAAACAAAACTGAACAAACACAAATACCATGAAAAGTTCATGTGTTGCTTTTCAACAGGCCGTCTTGTTCGACTCTCATTTCCTTAATGGCTTTGCAGCTGTATTTTACCCTTGCGTTAGGCCACAAGTCTTTGGCAGACGACACGCTCCCCCCACCGCTTCACCCCCTATGCCTTGTTTTCCCTTTGAGATAAGTGAGAATCCGACTTTGGCGCGATGGGACGATTTCTATAATTTATAGCTATAGCTGTACCCCTTCAAGTCCAACTCATTAGGGAGCGTATTTTGGAATTGGGGCCGGGGGGGCGGGGGGTGGATGGCGGAATGGGCGGGGGTTTAGCGACCGCGAAGTGAAGGTCATCGGAGGTTAATTCCAATCGCAGTACTTCCGTGAAACAGCATGACAGCGTGTCTCCTCCACTCATAGATTGGATGAATTCTGATGACACCTTCTTTTCTTTCTCTTTTTAATGAAAATCCTTGTTTGGTGGACCTTTTTATGCACTCCGAAATGTCATGATCTATTGTATTCTGGCTGGCATATACTTAATTCAGATGTTTGGACTGATTCACAGGTTTTTTTTCTGTGTGCGTGAGATTTATGACACACTTGTCTGGCGGTGGTTGAGATGTTACCGCACTGACCTTGTTCTTGTCATCATCTTATTATTTTCATCAGCCCAGCGCTATGTCTTTGACTCTTCAAAGTAAAAGAAAAAGGCACAGATTATAGAGACAAAGGACTGTCGAAGACACAACAGCAACGGAAGTGTGTGAGAGAGAATGCGAGTCAGGGAGAAATGTTGGCCTAAAAGGAAGAGGAGAAAATAAAGGAAAACAAAGCCAGGCAAGAAGGAGTGAGATGTGGGCCATTCATAAGCAGACTCCTCTAAAGGGATCCAGGGCCAGCACACCTGCTACTATTCACTTCAGAGGAAATAGACACTCTGTGGAAGAGAGGCTTTTGGCCTCAGGACAAAACCACTGCAGCGCCAAATTAGAAACAGGAAGGACTGTGGCTAAGGCTCAGATTAAAAATGCACTCTCCACATGGACTCAATATACTGCAGCCCTGATCCCGCTCTGGAAACCCAAAACCCAACAGCACTATTTTATGCTCCAGTCAACAGAACGCACCATGTTTGCACAGCGACAGTACAGAGATTCTTTCCACTGTCAACTCCTGTATGTTGGTAAACTGCAACCCTTACAAATGCTAATTGTAAGGAGGAAGGTCAGGGTGAATGTATACTTCATTACATTGTCATAACTCAGTAACAGTGGTGTTGAATGTCTGCGTTTTTGCCGAGGCTACTGTGTCCTCAGCATTAGAGGAAAGGAACACGTACAAGTCTTGGACCAACTCGAGCTTTTAAATTTTAAAGGAGACATACTGAACAAATAACTTAAACAGTTTGTTTACAAATATTTTGATCTCTTGACTGCATCGTGTTTGAAATTACACAACCAACTAACGTTTATGTGAGCTGCCTATTTTGGAAATTAGCTTGAGAATTAAGTGCTGCATTCTTGAGTGAAAATGCAATTGATTCCTTTAATTATGGTGGGCTTGGGTTATTTTTCTTTGTAAGTAAAATTCAGATTTGGGGCTCCAAACAGATCTGCCCCTGGTTGTCATGGTAATGAAATCTGTTCTTTTGTTGTCACACACCACAGTAGATGGGTGTGGGGTGAACAGGGTTTAATTTGCATGAGACAGGGCCACCCGATTTCAACAGGGTGATATACAGCGTGATATAATTTTCTAATCTTGTATCCTAGTATTTTCCACAAAACCTTGTAGAGGTGAGGCCAAGGAATGACAGAAATGTTACTTCTGTCTGACTGGCACAAGCAACAATCAAATAAACCTCTCGTACTTTGCAGGTGAGAAAATAAATGAGAACGTGAATAGGAGACTTTTGAACGGTAATTTACAGTATATCCATGGAATCTAGATTGTCATGATTATATGGAAAAGTACAGCATCAAAATAAATTGTCAGCTGTCTTCTTGTGTCAGGTAATCATTTTTTTAACCAGCAACACATGAATATTCAAATTTTCTGTCTACCTCTCATTGCTTCCTTGTCTGCTGACAGTTGCCTAAACGTATTTCCCGGCCATTGACGTATGAACTCCCCAAAAATATTTGGAAAAAAACATAACTTGGGGAAGCGGAAAAAAGTATGTACTGGTGCTTAAACAATATTTCCATTTAGTCATAAGCCTGTCCAAGTAGTGTAGTGCGCACTCCTCAATCTATCATTTCACTGTGGTCACTGATGGTATAAACGCCCACTGTAATTATTCCTCCATATATTGAGGGCATATAGAGTTTGTTCCTTCCCCACACCGGAAAACAGAACTACCACCCCCGAGCCCCTCTTAAGGTCACTTTTTCATTACGGAGAGCTCAGTAAAGGGTTGCAGAATTAATTTTGAAGATGAACTTCAAGGTACAGTTCTGACGAGATAACGAAAGGACACTTTGATGTGTTCTTGGTGTCTATTTGGAGTGACGCTGTCCTCAACAAAGCCAACCCCTTGCCGGAGAGGTAATCTCTTGAAGCTATAAAGAGCCACATTCATTATGTGGGCCCTTTGACTGATGTTTGAGCTGAAGCCTGCTGATGGATGTTCACACATTATGCCATGACTGGAGGAGAGGAAAAACCTGCCATGACATCACCCACAAGTTGGAGTGCAGGTGCAGGGCGGGGACAGGAAGTGAGTAACAGGAAGCCCGGTGAGGCAGACTTTACCACGCTGCTGTCAGTCAGTCTGTCGGTCAGCTGGTTGAAGGAGTGACAAATACACCTTGCAGCTGAGTTGGCTTTGGGACTTCAAGGGAGAGAGCAACAGCTCATTAGCATGTCCTAGTGGAATACAGAGAATATTATTGTAGCCTGTGTTAGTCATTAGGGGGTTGGAAGCCCAGAGTCCACTATTAATGGAATATTCTTTCAATTATGCCATCACGATGAAGCAATTTTCAGGTCCTTGTCGTGACGAGTTGTGGTATGTAACATTGTATGTTTTAACCTAATTTTGATCAGCATTAATAAGTCAGACTCCCATTATTGAATTTGAACTTTTTGTCTATCGTCAGCTGAAAGCGTTACATTATCCAAGGCAGGTGGTTCATAAAGACAAAGTAACAATGACCAGTTGATGCTGTCGTGAATCTTGCGTGGAACATAAATAACGTAATAACACATTTTCACCTGTCGTTTAGATACTCGGTGTTGATCGAGATAATAGCGCTAATTGCAGTGACCGTCACCTTGATGTGGATGAGCTGATGCCTCTGTCCTTGACGATGGATGTTGTACAAAACGTATTAGGCTAATGAGAAAAGTGTGGTGGACTACAGTCTGTCATACCACCCAGGCAAAAGAGAGCCTGTCACCCCCTTGGCGCTCTGCATCTGGAAGCGGCCTTCTGGTAATCTGCACTAAGTACAAAAAGTTCAGCACCAGCTTTTTCTCATAGACCACCAAGTTAGCCCCCCCCCACACACACACACACTTCAAACTCCCCAACAGGTCTCCTTTCATAGCTTGGGATCAACGGGTGCTCTGCGAAGCCATTTCCAGACCTAGAGCTCCACAAGGTGCTGCATCGACATTGTACTAACTCATGACAATATTATCATTGGTCTTATGTGATAATCATACCTCAGCAAGGCTAAATACTTTTTTTTTTACTTGAAAGCTGCCAGAGCTTTGACTATTGACCTCAAAGGTGGCAAAAAGGTCGTAATGTGTCACAGCAAAATGGAAGACTGACTCCGAATGTGAACATCCATAATGGTGAGATTTACTGTCAGAGATGGACATTTATTTAACAGGCCTGCTGTGGTATGTCATGTTGCTTGCTGCCTTTGATTGATCTCTTCACTTCCTGCGACAAAGATGGAGGCCGCTCCCGTAACCACACATCCCCTTTCAAGCTCTGGGTGTAGGAGACGCCCTTCGGCAAGCGTCCTAGTCATCAGTCGCTTTTCGCCTTGCGCTCCCCCCTTACGTCCCCCACCAAAAAAACCCAACTGTAACCATCAACAGGAATAAACACAGCACTGACCTTAGATCAGTGTCTAGAGGCAAATCCATTCGCCAGCCTGTTTTAGAAGTTCATATGTGGTCCATATGGAAGTCCTTCCTGTATCCTCTGTAGAAATGTGTTGGTGAACAAAGGGCTGGAAACACATCCTGAACTTATTTGATCACAGAGCGACATTAAAATAAAAGTAAAGAAGATGATGAAGTACAATTCAACCTCCTTTGATAGTCACTCAAAAAGAAGCATCATTTTCAACCTTATATTGGATATGCCATTCAGTCCATGTATTGAGTGATAGGTTGAAACAGTTTTTCCTGTTGTCTAAGGGGATTTCAATCATGTTTTGAAAAAAGTGTTTGGCCGAAAGGCTTGTCCAACAAAGATTTCGCTTGACGTTTCCCCAAGGAACTAGGGGTGATTACACAGCCATTAAACGGTGGACCTGGTGATGCATTTTAGCTCGCCAATGTAGAACTTTATAATGGACTTTTCCAAAGCCAGAGGTAATGACCTCAGCATGTCACTCCAGGCAAACTCCGCAACGATTGCACGGACGATTAACTCTTACAGCAATGGCGCTGGCTGAACATATGTACGAATAGTCGCCGTGTTGTCAATTCCTGCCTGCGTTTTGTACTGTAAATGTAGCGATAAAAGTCCAAACAAGTTAATTTGTGGCACATGTACGCTGACTCCTGAGTCCTGCTCACATGCCTAAGTGTGTATGCATATAAAAGCACTCTCAACCGTGCAATAATTTCCTTATTTTCCCCGCTAAAACCGATCCTGTGGACGCGTGTCCGTTTGATGTGTTCAGAGCTGCAGCGCAGATGCCACAGTTTTAGCTATGTTGGACGTCATCTCGCAGGCTGTTCTCGGAATACAGAAAAAACACCACCAGCACCACCTCTAAAATTAGCGTGCACAGCACATGAAGGAAAAAAAAAGAGGGTTCGCAAGTAAGAGAAATCCCTCAAGAGGCTATAGTCTCGCCTCACGTCGATACATTTTTGTGAGCGATCGTGTGGCCGTGAGCCAATCGGAGATCGCCTATGGTGACTTTGAGGCTACTCTCATCAAAGATAAAAGCAGAAAGTAAATATATTCCTCTTCCAGGCCTTGCCAGGAATCTGGAAATCCGATTTTATATCCCTGTATTTGGATAGTTTGTGTCACAACCATGCCCACCGCACCTGCTCTTTTGTGTCTGCACCCTGCCATTTTCCATCCAACCACTAAATGCCCCAGACTTTTTCCTTAAGCTTCCCAGGCCGCTTGCTCCAGTTCAGCTCCAAGGTCTGTTTGTTGATGTGTCTAGGAGAGCAGCTGCATCAATGCCAACTCCAGTAGGGTCAACGTCAGTGAGTGCCGCAGACATAAATCGAACTAGAACGAAACTCAGTTAAGAGCAAACATCGGCTAAAGCCGAACAATACCAAACTCAAGCGATGCTGTTTTTCTGCAGTCCTACGGATCCATCTATCTATCCAGACCAAAAATTCTGAGAGCATCAAGATTTTTATCTGATCGGACTCCATTCAGCAAAACAAAACTCGTTTTCAATCAGCAGCGTCCATTACGTAGGGTAGTCGACACTAGGTTTGTTACAGCAAAGCAACGACGATTGCCTGAAATCTTAATAATGTCGTGAATCTTCCCTTGTCATCACACAAAATGAATAGCGAATGGCAGAGCACAATTTTAAAAAAAATGGTTAAATACAGGCTTTATTCACGGTATATCAAAGGATTATAATTTTCGTATTATCCTGTGAACCAACCGACCAAATTTCAATAAACCTGAAATTTCTGGTCCGGTTGGGGGAAAATTCTGCCAGAAACACTGGGATTCCAGCAACAAGTGTACAGAACTGAGACTGTCACACTCATATATTTTTGAGTGGTGCAAGGTGTTTGAAAAAGGGATGTGGGGACATGTAAGACAACCCCAGGAGCAGAAGGCCTTCAACAAGCAGAACTGTGTGTTAAGCAGATGGTGTATATAACCCACACCAAATTCACAAGTAAACAAGCAATTTCAGCCTTCTGCTTTTTTTTTTCCTTTTTTTTTTTTTTTCAAATAATCAGATGTGTACTGTTGCTCTGTTGTTGTGCATAAAATGAGTTCCAAACACCTTTAACGGATGTGCCAGATGTTGAACGAGAAAGCAGGGGTGGTGGAGTGGCGGGGATCTCGGAGAATAAGTCTGTGCAGCAGGTGAGGGGGTGGTTTCCAAAATCACATTGTTGTGCTTTAAAGAATGATTGAAAAAACATATTTTTGTCATTTCAGTTTTTTTTTTGTTCTTTCTTCCCAAAAAATAAATGGTTTTGGAGCAATGTGAGTGAGTTTTGAATTGTGGCCTCCTGTCCCCAGGGGTTGACCACACTTGGAAGCCTGTGGTCCGCGATGAGGCCTGGAAGTCAACCCGGTAATGGCGGAGATAATAGGTCCTTATGACTTTGACCCTTGACACCTGTTCTTTGCACAAAGTTTAGGAGTGGGCCCAGAGGAGCTGTCCGATACTAGCATTGAGGAGGCAGTGGAGGAATGGTCGCAGGAACTGCAACCCTTTTTTGGCTGTAAGGGAGTCTTAAGAATGAACGTAACCCATGTATGCGGCATTAACGGAGCAGTATTTATACCCTCAACCAATGAACGGTTTATAGGCTTTAACTAAAAAGACAAACCACTAAATCCAACACTTGTTTTAAACACAAAGATACTCCCCCGGCCCCGTTCGTCCGGCTTCCGATGTTACCCCTGGAACCTCCTCGCAGGAATGTCTAATGTTGTTTTTATCAAATGTTCATTAAACGCGCCCATAAAGTGACTTCCTCTCTGAGACCATTAAATGTAGCTACTAGCACAAGTATATGCAGCCCATGTGCAGGCTTGCGGTATATGGTGGGGTCCATGGAACAGCAATGGACACCAGATGGGGGTGCGATGTAGAGGGGGTTGGTGATGCAAGAATAAAATAACATATCCCTAATATTGTGTTTGCGAGTGTCTCATATCATCACACTGTTGCATCATCTCCAAAAGATGAGTGCACATTTGGAAATGATAATCAATTTTGACTTTAATTTAACGTTCACGCAATGTTACACATACCACCGTCTTTTGTTGAACACTCGTTTGTTTTTTTTCACCCACCAGGAAGCCCTTGAATAGATGATTGAAAAAACAACTGGTGCACTGGTTTTCCATGCGAGCGTTTCATGTGTCCGAGATTGAAAACCAACATTCCACGGTCCCAATGTGCACGCACTTTAAAAAAAAAAAAAAAAAAAAAAAAAAATCTATTTAGAGCATTTTGAGTGGCCTTGTGATCCCTCCAAAACCCTTTCCCTAATGCAAACACAGCAGAAAATGCAATCCGTCAAAACTGTGCAAATCACTCCCCGGGCTTGTTTTCTCTTACACACATATACACACACACCTCTCTTATTATCTGATCCCGCCATTGTAGCCCCCCCCCCGTCTTATATATATTCTATCCTTCAGTTCAGGCTCGAAATGACAGTGCCTCCATCATA
Organism: Filicampus tigris; assembly: GCF_054856515.1. NCBI lineage: Eukaryota > Metazoa > Chordata > Actinopteri > Syngnathiformes > Syngnathidae > Filicampus > Filicampus tigris. The sequence continues at coordinate 8,016,943 of NC_141236.1, read as the reverse complement.
AAAACATTGCAAGCAGGAAGATATTGACACAGGTGTTCCTGCTTCAGACTGTCTCGCTGTAACACATGATATGTTTTGTTTCTGCCAGCCAGCCCATTCCCACTGTCTTAGTGAATAAGACTCTCAAGCTGTTTTTACTGTTAGCGTACGCTTTTGTTTGCCGTTGTGACACATTCTTAATTTCCACCTTGGGATTGTTTTTCTTTTATTCTTCCAGTCTTGAGACACAGTAATGACTCAGTAGTGTGAGGGTGGAATTAATCTGTCTGAGCACGAGCTGTATGTGAACAGGTGTAGGTGTGTTTTGTCTTAATTAATTTAAGTGCCAGTCGGTTTCTATTTGACCCCCGAGGGCCTGTTGGCGTGGCCTCAGTCTGACACTATTTTGTGTGATCCCTGACTATGAAACCTCCCGATGAATCAACTGTAGGCTTCCCTTCTTTAATTAAGGCCATGTTCAGACCTGCGATTTGGTTCTCTGTTACTGGCCCAAACAGAAAATGGTACACGGTGCGTTTTGAATCAAACATTCAGTCCTACTTTACTTCACAATCTAGCCCCAGACATAGACATGGGGGAAAAAGAAATAGATTGTGTCCACAATATGGATAGAAAATTCTAATTTGTGGCTAAGAATAGGTATATGATGCTATGAAAATGAATAATAGGAGTTGTCACTGATTAATCTTAAGATACAACCGATTACAGTTTAAAGATATTACGTAATGCAGTTTCTAGTGAAGGTGCGCCAAAGTTGTTAATGTGAATGACATGAAACACACAAATGTTCATTTTGTGCGCACGTTATACGTATTTAATGGCAATACTATGTGTGCATTTAACACATTTTTTGTGCTGCACTTCAATTAATCAAAAAGTTACTCTTGATCATTTGACTGGTCAGGGTTTTGTATGAATCAATCATCGGCTTCCCTATTTCAAGCAAGGTCATGTTCACGCCTGTCATTTGGTTGTCTTGTCCCAGCCGCATCAGGGACTTAGTCCAGGTTTACTTCGCATTCACATTGCCTGTACTCAATTCGAATGGACAAGCTTCTGTTTTAAACAACCATGGGCTCCCTTACTTTAATTAAGGCCATGTTCACTGCCTTTTGCATCACACATTTGGTCCTTGTTTATTTCACACTTGATTACGGCCATGTTCACACTTGTCATTTGGTTATCCGGTTTGGCCAGAGCCGTGGAATAATACTCAAAATCAATATGAAAAGTGATACTCGGTGCATTTTCCAACAGGTATATGTTAAAGGCTGCAGTTAGCAAACATTGAAAGTTTGAATGGAATCATCGAATAATCATTTTTTAGCGCCCCGAATTGGTGATCGAGCGTTATTTCGTTAGGACGTTAGGACGTTGTAGTGTTGTTGAAGTTGGTAGCAAGAGTTTGTGACGGCAAACTGCCCCAAACAGAGTAAAGTCAAGTCAACCATTGCGCCGCGACACGCTGGCGGGAACAACTTCAAAATAAAAGCTTCCCGAAGCGTTGATGTCCATATCTTATTTGGTCATGTTTTTTTGTCCTTCTTATTGTGTTGGTGGTGTGTTATTCTCATGCATACCATAAACATAAAAATAAGTGAGTCGTAAGTGTGGAGAAATCACCAGTAAACTTATACCATAGCATTGGCGCTTCAATCATAAGTAAGGCGAAATCTGACTCCAATTCGTTTTAAACCAAAGCATCCACACTTGATCAAACTGAAAAATTGCAGCATTTTGTTTAAACCGAAGCCTTCATACTTAATCCAACGTAAAGGGGAATCGCAACAGAGTTTGTATGAACCGAACTCAGAGCTGTCAAGTGTGAACACACTTTTCATCTGCTAATTTGACAAGGAAAAACACTGGGAACTGGTTTTCACAAGAGTCTTGGGGGTCTTTGCCGTCATTCTTGGAAAACAAGCTCTGATGTTTTCCTAATCCTCCCATGGGAGTCTATTGCGCTTGTGTAACTTGTCTCCGCAGTCCTATGACTGCACCTCATTGCAGCAGTGGCACTCTGACCTCAGCCGACTACGCTATTGTTGTTGCGCTCCAGTTACACTTACCATAAAGAGCTCACTGCTTGCTTTGCAATCTTTGTAAGCAAACACGCTTCTGGTTGTGTGTTGTGTATATTTCTGTCTCTTGCCGTATGTCGCTTATGTTGGGAGAACTCCAGGCAGAGCACATTTTCTCACGATAAATACACATTTATTTACAAATAAAGTGGTTATAATAGAAATAAATACAAAATAAAAATCTGAGCTTTATACTTCATGTGGTATTGCACCCATTTGGAAATGTACATCAGAAATACATTTTCAAAACCAGTAAAAGGAATATATTCCTCTGATTAAAATATTTATTTCCCAACTTTATGTAGACATAAATATATTCTTATATTGTTCTTTTTTTAAAAAAATCTTCTTCCAGGATAGCTCTGTTTGTGTCTTTTCATATAAATAATGTCTTCATTGGGAAACCGGGTGTCCATAATAACCTTTGCTGTCTCTTTTTACTACTTTTTGACGCCTTCCATTGGTACCCGCTGTCCCATTTTCACCGGCAGCCGCATCCCTCGACCACCATGTCTTGGTAGTTTTTAAGGATGACCTTCTCGTATTCGTCCAGGTAAAGCAGGGATATGGGGCTCAGTTCGGTGGGCACGCAGCACGCCTTGGGGATGTTTGAGTTCACAGAGTTGACCAGTGTCTGCACAATGGCATGATTGGTGGAATTGAGGTGGTCTGCCAAGGGAAAGGGACACTCCCCGTGGCAGTAAAAGGCATGGTAGCCGGGGGGTGCTACTATCCACTCATTCCAGCCCACATCACTGAAGTCCACGTAAAGCGCGTGCCTCTTGCAGCTGGCCTTGTGCTGGTGCTTCCGCCGCTGTTTGCGGAGTGTAGCCTGGCGCTTTTCCCGCGTGTGCAGCACTGAGTCCCCGCGCCCGTCGTGGCTGTACGTCACTAGCAGGGGCCTGGCTTGAGGCCACGAGTCCTGGTCCTGGTGCAGGGACCTGCTCACCCGCACGTGCCCGCCACGTCTCTGGGCGTGCTCGTTGCTCGCCTGCCAGTCCTCCGGGTGGTGCACCTCCACCATGAAGCCGTGGTTGTGACCTTTCCCGGAGGTCCACCGAGACACAGCGGGGCTAACATCAAAGCTCTCCCACCGGCTGAACGAGTCCTTCACCAACCGGGTGTCGAGCAAGCGAATTAGAGACTCCCCACCGCCAGATTTGGGCGTCCCGAATATCTCGTAAATGTTGATACGATGGAAGCCGGCAGCCACTGAGCTGACATTTGCGGAGCCGTTGTTGGGGGTGGCGGCGGCGGAAAAGGCCTTGACTTGGTCTCTGTAGATGCGAAGCTCCGCCGAGGTGATGCGCTCCTCTTCGGGGACGGAAGTGAGGTTGAAGTAGAATTGCTGGGTGGTTTTGCCTTTAAGGCTGGCCAGGGCCTCCATAGACTCTAGAAAAGACAACGCATACAAGATACGGTGAGTTGTTCCCGCTAATTTACCAGAGGTAGACCATCATGGCCAGCATAACACTATCAGGAGCACTGACCTACATTTACAACCACACAATGTGTGGATGTTAGAGGTTATTTTTTTGTCCAATCAGATTGTTGCCATGTGAATCTAATCTGCCTCGGGCCATCAGAATAGGGAGTGCTGGCCATTGTAACTTGAAATAATGGGACTGTTTCTTTAACCAGTCAGATTCACAAGGCCAACTAGGTGACCAACAAAAACGTCAACATTTTTCCCTCCTCTGATTGGTTAGTCAGAGCAACCGTATCGGTCATCTCTGACAAGTGTGAGTTTATTTAAATTGTGTATGTATTTGACATACATGACCTCAATATTGATTGTAAACTTCTGGAGATGATGTAAGTGGCACAGTTGCACGTTGTTTTTGTACTGTACCAAGAAGTGGATTAAGCTGTGTAAGTCCCCACTGAAAGCTTAGGTACCAATTGCACGGTCTGCCACTGTAAAGATGCTCATTGTGATTTCTAGATTGTAAAAAGGTTATTTTTAACTATTACACCCTAGTTTCTCTCATTGTGAAATTGTCATGCTGCACTAACAAAACTAGACGAGTATGACTTTAACCGATGGACAATTACCATATCAACCACATAAATCCGCCTGATGTTCTGAAATAGTGTCAATCCTACTGTTTCCGCAGCAATACATTAATCCTTAGGCAATACAGGATACATTACCTAGGGATCAGGACAATTTAAGAGAGTCCCTGGAGAGGTTGTTCCTTGAAAGTGCATTTACACCAGCCACGTTATTATGACAGCCCCGAGGCATGTTTAAGAAAGCACAGTATATAGACTCATTGCTATTTCCCTCCTTGCTGTGTAAGTGACACAAATTACAGTGCAGCGTGCAATTCTCTGTGCCGCAATCCAGCTTTTGAACTCTTACTTGTGAGCATGACGAGCGGCAATGCGCACACGTCGTCGCAAACTTTGAACTGTGTACGCCATCGTTCAAAGGAGCCATTTAGGAAATTCCACCATCTCATCCTAAAGCTCCCACCAGAGGCACAAAGACCTCAATTAGGCGTATCACTCCTTATTTGATGTGGGAAAGCCCCCACTGCCCCTGCTCTACCTTGTCTTTCCTTCTTCCTACTCTGTCTTTTCTTCCCCTGACTCCCAAATCCTCCTGTTCTCCATGTTCCAAATCCTCTTTGCTCCGTCTCGCTCTCTGTCACGCTGTCTTTAGCTGCCTCCCCGGCCTCCTCCTCCTCAGCAAACAAGTCTGGGCTTGTTAAAAACGTGTGACCCGTAGATTGCGTTTATCAACATTCCTATTTTTTTTTTTTCGCGCTCCGTGCGAAAACAAAACGGGTGGAGTGTCGCTTTGGGTTGTATGTCGTGGTACCGTTTCACATGGACGCTTTTGATTTCTGGCTCTTGATTGCAGTGAAACAGAGTATCTGAGCTAAGTGATTCTGATCAGCCTGTCAGTCATGACACATTAGAATCGGCATCACTTTTTGCACTTAAGTGGTCTGGCCTACTATACATTATAACCCGAATAGTCATCTCTTTGCTCTCCATGCGGTGATTCCTCGTCCTCATCTGATTTGGCCTACCCTGGAAGAAGAATTGTTCAAATCTTTGTCCCTCTCACGGCATCCCTGGTTACCTGCCCTAAGCAGAGGTTACTGGTCCTCAAATGGTCTACGATATGCTCGAACCAGAATCATCATCAATTTTGTCCCTCTAACCGCACCCCTGGGTGTCATACCACCTGAAGAGTTTCCAGAGGTTTCATGGTCCTCAACCAGGCTTGAACCAGTCTCGTCATCTCTTTTGACCCTTCCTCTAAAGCACCCCTTGGTTACAATCCTGGTCCTGAACTGTTCTGGCCTAATCTCTAATTATTGTCATCTCTTAAGATTCGTCTTCTAACAGCACACTATGGTTCAAGTGCCATGCAGGCGTTCCTGGTCCTCATCTGATCTGGCCTATACTCATACCAGCATAATCATCACTTCAGTCTAACTTACAACTTTCCCCTCTGAAGAGGTTACTGTTCCTCATCTAGTCTGGCCTACGCTCTGACACAAACCGTGATGACTTCTGACCCTTTGTCAACCCTTGTCGGTGACTGACGCTCCGCTCGGGTTCCTGATCCTCAATTGGTCTGGACTACGCTCTAGCCTTGATTGTAAGCAGTGTGCCCGAGTCATCACTGGGTGTCATCGCACCCGAGCAAACACAAACGCCCCCTCTGACTCACCCCTTATGGAAACCTCCCCACCATATACACATTCAAATTCTGTGTATGAGGTCTCTGTGTCTAGCCACCTATGGAACTTTTATGTGCCACCAAACACTACTTTTAGGAATTAACTGGTAGCTCCAATTATTTTGATATAGTGACATGGCGAGGAGAATTATTTCACATTTGAGATATTTTAAGTAGTTTTCAACACTGAAACCATCAGTAAAATGAACTGAAACTAAGAATCCAACAAATCAGGTGGTAACAGACATATTAACAATGCAGTAGTATTTCTGAGTAAGGGTACAACGCAGAGTGGGTTATTTGGACAGGTTAACAATTTGGAATTGCGTTTGACAGGATGACGTGTTTGCCTTAATGCCATGTTGTGTGTTGCTCAAGTAACCAGGGCCAAGCGGTCACCTGCACAAAGGCAAACACCACCCTTTATCCCGCTCCCGCGGTGCGTGTCTGGAAAAACTGTTTTCAGAGGCGTACTGCAAACATCATCAATTATTAAGTAACAAATTCACCCCAGGGATTCCACGGCCACTTGGATATGTTTTGAAGCCCTTGCGACAGCTGTGGCCAGCAGACGTGGTAAAAGTACTGAGACTCTGTACTTCAGTAGAAGTCTAGGTAAATGTGTAGAAATAAGAGTACTAATCCAACTCCTTTATGTAAGTAAAAAGTACAGACTCTGAAAGGTGCTTAAGCACAAAAGTAATATGTTTTTTCCTGAATTATATAGAATATGTATTTTGATAATTTGGCACAATGAAAAAAACTCTACACATGAAGTAGTTTCACTCTTTTAGTAACTTGTATAGTGCTTGTACTAAGAAGCTGTGTGTGTGTTAGTCACCGGACACACTATCAAAACAGCGTGCTGCCATAGCTTCAGTAGCATGAACTGACCAACGAAAAATGTTAAATTAGTGAATGATAACTTTTGAAAACATACACATTACTTATAGGTGTTTTTTCCAAGTTCAGAATTGAATTAAATTGAGTGTTAGACGAGGGATTTTTTTTAGGCTGTCACAAAACGCATTTGTCACCAGTCATTCTTGGAGCCGGCACCATCAAACAAGTCTCTTAAATTAGGTTATGGAAGGGGAATATCTTGCTTCTCCAAATCTATTGCGTCATCATCGTTAGTCATCGTGGTCATGTTCCTCTATCTCACTGCTGTACCTGTTTTTCTGCCTTATAAGACCACAAGATATCAATCAATTAAGATCTCAGTGGCGGTTAACAACCTCTTCCGAGGTCGAAAATCGGAAGAAGTTGACAAAGTAAGGAGTACAAATTACATATATTTGTTTTCAAATGTTGGTAGTAAGAAAGTGGTCAGAAAAGTAAATACTCAAGTACACTTTTGAAATATTTACTTCCTGACAGTGGTGGCCAGATACCCGTGTTTGCTCAAACACCTTGCGTCACCGCCTTTTTTGAAGGGTCCCCTAAACTTACATTAACAGCGCAAATAAATTAAGACATGTCACCTTGTGGATGACTAAAAACGTGCCGTAAAACAACCGAGTTCTCTGAAGTCAGCGTGCTGACACCCTGAGTCATGTTTAAGTACATGTTTGGGCTGTCTGAGGGAGCCCGGGAGCTGGGGGCTGACAGGTAGAGGTATGTTGCTAATACGCACCTTCGTGGTGAAAGCTTCTAATCGTGTTGGCCTTGCTGGCTGCCCTCTCGGCGTGCCTTCCCATGCTTTTGGGTCGCCGGGCGCTGTGGTCTCCGTTGGCTGAGTGCATGCGGTACAGGTCCTCCATGTACTGTGGTACCACGGCGTCCTTGCTTGGCGATGGCCTGCGTTTCAGGCCGAACATACTAAGGAGCCGTAATTCGAACTCGTGCAGGACGCCCGCCGACTGCTGCGGGCTATGACGACCCGACTCGCCGTACCGCCTTCGGCCCACTTCGGGGATGAGTCCTGTAGCGCCTTCCATCAACACCTGAGCCAGAAGCAGTACCATGAGAGAGCCGACCACGGCGACCATGATCAGTCAGTCCCTGCGGAGGAGGAGAAAGTGGGGGTCCTGTCAATTTGCAGAGCAACATGGAAGAAAGGGGAAGACACCTCTTTGCTTTGAAAGAGTAGCAGGAGGTGGTGGTGGTTGGGAATTAACCCACGGCATGAAGATTGATCTCTAAGATGAAGATGGAGGAAGTCTATGAAGGAAAGGAAGGGCAAATCAAAGAAGCCTCCAATTAGAAATACACCGAAGGAATGCAGGCGAGTAGAGATCAGAAGAGGCATGAAAGAGTCTACTGGGAGTGTGTGTGTGTGTGTGGGGGGGGGGGGGGGGGGTGAAGAGGAAAAAAGAGAAGAAGGGAGGAAAAAAAGTTTGGAAAAGGAGAGGCCCAGTCTGCGAGCCGGCCGGGTGCTACAAGCGTCAATTTGCGGAGGCTTTGACTGTATAATCATAAGGGATAGAGTTACTTCAAGAGGCTTGCAGGTGTTAGATCTGACGTGCACCACCGGGGCCAGATGTACAACAAATCTTAAAAAAAAGAAAAGAAGAAAAGAAAATACTGCCTGCAAAGATAAAGTGAACTTTAACCACACTATTCCCACTACAAGATTCCCTGCCTCATTTAGCATATGGTGCATGCAAATTAAGCGTGATAAAAATTACTTGAATGTTTTAACCCACAAGCTCCAGTTTTGTTTTGGTGTTTCTTCTTACCTGACGAGGAAGCGCTGTGTCCGGTCGTCGTTCCACCGTTGGGCTCCGATAAAGTCCACATGAAGTCGCGTTAAATCCACGCTGCTTCTCCGCGGAGGACCACAGACAGACAGCCCGACACCCTCACTTGTCCGCTCGGGCACATAATGTCACACACGTCGGCTCGGTTCTCTCTGGGATACGTCTTTTTTACGCACACATAAAAAAGAAAAACAACAGGAAAAAGGTAACCAGACGCGTTCTCGTCACGAGGAAGCGTGCGTGCTCAAGAGGGAGCGATCAAAGTATAATGCGTCTCGATGGAACATCTTCCCAACAACGAAAAAGCGGCGAAACTGTTTAGAAATAAAGTCGCATTTGGTGCGCTCTGGAGCGGAGTTGTATGGTCGCGCCGTGCGCCACTGCCGGAGTGCTGCGATTGATTGGCACCTTCCCCTCGGCCGGCGACTCTTTTTGTCGTCCGGTGATGTCACCGAGGGGCTGTCAATCACACGGCCGCCCATGAAAGCGCCTCCCGCGGACTTCTAGCCCTCGGGCGGGCGGGAGGGGCGGTGGTGGTAGTGGTGGTGGTGGTTGGTGCGAGACTCACACCCAAGCCAACCTTTTTTCCTCCACTTTTTCTTACACGTCAAATAAACACGCATGAGAGCGAGTGAGCCCCCCCCCCCCCCGTTTTTTTCCCTCATTTCTATGAGTATTTGGAATCCCTGATCGAAGGATCCTTCTCGTTTCTCTCCTTATCTTTTATGATAAGGAAAGGCTACAATAACACTTACAACAATAGTGATTTGGATTAGCACCGAAGATACAGACTGTCAGGGTCCTCCACATTAGTCCAAATCCGAACGTGACAGAGACCTTCTGCTTATATATGAATTGGACTAACATTCAATTGTTGCGTCACAATAAATGTTTTTACGCTCGGGCTAAAGCATAGTTTCCACTGATTTTCATTGCTATTTACGGATATTCCCCTTAACTGTAAAGGAGAAGGCAATTTGTGTCTGAGAGTGTAATAAGAATGAGTCGTGGACACGTGTTTAAGCAGATTTTGGATAGAATTGTCAAAGCAGCTGCCAGACCGATGCACCATACACAAATGGCATGCGACATTTAAGGAGGAGTGGTTTCTGTGCCCCTAAAAAAAAAAAAAGAACGCCCACCACCTTAAATCGAAACGATTGAACTAGTTCGAAGCAACTTCCAGCCCCAAAAGTCAATCAAAAGAGCCAGTCGAGAGCTTCAGATCTCATCAACAACCATTTGTATGCCATGTAACCAAGGGCCCGAATTTATTAAATATTTATTAGAACATTAATTCCTTTGGATTTTATTTTCATTTTTTTGCTACAAAAAAATCACCATCAAAAGCCTTTAGGAAATATAATTTGGGTTTTCATATCTTCAACAGTCATTGAGATGTAAGGTAATGTAAACTGACACAGACGTCTGACACATTGTGCATTAAGAGAAAGCCACGTTAATGAATAACAAAAATATTGTACAATGTTATGTACAATATTGTACAATTTTTAGTTTACGAACATGGTTATAGGCAGTCGCTGGGTGGTTGTGTTTCTTCTTTCGTATACTTGGGTTTGCTCCACCAATGCTGTTTTGGAACTGCAGTGCGGACCATGTCAGGATGCCACTCCGATAACATTACATTTTGTGCTGGAAGGGAAAACACGGAAGTGATCAGGAAAGCCAGCAGCCACGAACATAGAGTATGTATGATCGACTGACAATGCAGATGACTTGCTGTAGTGAGAAGTGCAGCCACAGGCGGTCATCTTGCGTTGCCACACACTAAGCACGCCTAACTTATACAATCCAACTTTGTATTTCCGAGTACTACTCAAAGATTCGTCTGCACCATGTTGTCGAAACACTAAACTTAAAATTAAAGCAAACCCCATCAGGAAAAAACATTGCTGTCAAATGTAAACCTAATCTATGAGTAATCATTCATGATACGATGATAATATACTCCGAATGTCAGTGCAAACAGTGAAGATCGTTCTTTGAGAGGCTCTCATTACTCCATACAGGTATCCTGACACACACTGATAACAGTGCTCGCAGCCCAAAAAATAATTGTTTTTGTTAGTAATTGCTAGTCCATTTTATACCTGTATAAGTCTATGCCAGCAGTGCGCTGGTCTCTCTTCTGACAGAACACAACCGCCAATCACCGAGTGACAAAACAATAGCGGTGCTCCGATCAGCTGAATCAGTGTGGGTAATTTTTCATGACACGAGGGATTTAAACTCAAAACAATGCCGCAAAACTCCAGCAAATGGCTATAATACAAAATGAATAAGAGAAAAATCCACGTAATACCTGAATCGTGACCCCAAAACCAATCGATGGAGGGAGTTTTACTGTATATGCTTGATTGGGGCTACCCGTAGCCAAGTGGTAGAGATAATCGCCTGCCACAATTGGAAGTTTGCTAGAGCTAGAGAGAATGCGGCAACGGACATTCCACAACCAACATCCACCGACACATGGTTGTGGTGTCCTTGAGAAAGACACCAATCCGCCAAACGGCTCCGCAGGTGCTTAAGTAGCCCCTTGCTCCAGTGTGTCCCACTAACGGTGTGTGCTTGCTGTGTCCACTCCTGTGATAGGTCACATGCAGAGGTGAAATTCCACGTGAGTGAATACATGACGATTAATGATGATGCTGATGATCTCAACCAAAAGATTTAAGAGAAATATTTTCTTTTAACGCCAAGGGTTACGTTCAGTTCTTTACGGGCTGGATGTGGCCCAAGCGATGTAGACCACCTCTGTGTGTCGAACTCGCGACTGTCAAAAGCATTACACAACACGTTGTGGCCGAATAGGGCCTCGATTTTTAGTCCAAAACCGTTTGACAAGTGTCTGCATTGACTGTGTGCATACTTTTTGGTGTGATAAAAATAGTGGTAAAGTCAACACTCCAAACCATACTGCTCTACTTACAGTATATGCGAGCGTCTCATATGTGTAAATAGCATCAATCTATTTGCTTATTGCGATTTTTGCGGCCGAGAGATTCCGGCCGTCTCCCACTGACGAACTGAGGTGTCAATCGCTTGGCTGATGTCCAAGCGATGTGTGTCATAGTGGTGTGAGGTATAATTGAGTAGCTCTTTATTTACTTAGGTATACCAGTGCATGCAGTGATGGATTCTGGCATGTGCGATACATGCGCCGCACAGCGTGGCAACGCACCTCCCTTCCCCCCCCCCCCCAAAATTGCTACCTGAAGTGGTTTGCTATTGTGTATTGATGTTAATCACTGAACACTGTTCGTATGGCGAATATGCACTCCCCGTAGAAGAGATACAGGGTTGGGGTGGGAGTCTTGGGAAATGTTGGGAAATGTAAATGATGCTTTTCAGATACTATTTACAAAATGTTGCGAGGCATGCTGTGAAGTCCAGTGTTGACGCCCTCTGATGTAGGTACATTATGTTATTTTATGTGGATTGAATTCATTGCCAGCCAATTGCAGGGCACACAGAGATAAAAAAAAATATTCGCACTCACAATCACACCTTCGGGCAACTTTAGAGCGTCCGATCAAACTACCAAGCATGTTTTTTTGGAAGGTGGGAGGAAACCGGAGTACCCGGAGAAAACCCACGCAGGCACGGGGAGAACGTGTAAACTCCACACAGGAAAACCGGGGCCAAATTTGAACCCACGACCTCTGCACTGTGAGGCGGACGTGCTAACCAGTCGACCACCGTGCCGCCTACATATATATAGAACATATACAGTATAATATTTTCTTGTGGTTGTCTGCATACTTGTTTCAATACAGGGAAAAAGAAGTATTTAAAAGTCAAACAAGGGGGATGGAGCAACTTTCCGTATTGTGTTCATTTTGTGTGATTTTCTTTTTTTCCCCCCCATGAGTAGTGTTCTGTTCCTTCTCCTCTTTTGTTTTTGAGATGAAGTAAACCACAATCACTGCTTCATTCATTGCATGACGACTGTGTCCTGGAGTGCGAACAATCAACAGACAACTGCCACCATTGCTGCTCTACTTCTTCTCCCTCCGGCGTGCATTTGTTTGTATATGCGATCCACAAATATTCCCTGAACAAAAACACAAGGTCAGACCGGAGGGGCTCCCACACAGAGCTTGCTGCGCTATAAAAGTGAAGGGCTTCAGAGTGGTTTACTTTTCTTCCAGCCGTGTTTTTGCCCGATGTTTCGAGTGAGTGGGGAAACATCATTCAAGAGAAATGCAGTTTTGTCAAAACAAGCCCGTCTTATAGCTTTTCCCACACTCTCATTCCATTTGGAAACATTTCCATATGTCATGTGCAATTTTTGGACAGTGGGGGAGAGCCTCTTCATTGTATGAACTGTAATTTTCACAGCCCTACTATGAATTAGCACTAAGTACTAATTTCTCTGATAAATTTGTAGCGTCATCAAAAAATGATTGGCCAGCAGGAGTTTGTTTCATTCATCGTTTTTTGTTTGTCTGGGGGTTCCCGACACAGTTTAACCTCTCCCCGGACTCCTCGCTAGGTCGTTCATTTATGTCGCAGATAAGCTATCGAACTGCCACAGTTTACTCCGCAGTTTTGCCTTTTCAATCAGTGTGTAATTGGATCAACATGGAGACTGAGATTAGATAAGTGTGGTATATCTCTCTTGAACAATGACATACACAGTATCAAACTGAAGAAAGCGGCGTGATCTCCTCAAAACACTCTGGTCCTTGCTGATCAACTCCTAGACGCGCTTCTCAAGTTGTAGTATGTATACGTAATGGTAGTACGAGCACTTTCATATAAAAATCATTCAAATTGCACTGACAGTAGTGAAAAAAAAGCCCAAGATCAGGAAAAAAAAGTAGGAGGTGAGGCAGTTGCAGCACTTCCTGACATTTATATAATGTGTTCTGCCTCTGTACCATACTGAAAGTTTTGTACTAAATAATCCCAATTTGGAAACATGTTCCATTACACCCTTAATATACAGTACCATACAAATATCTGAGGATTCCTGCTGGGATGCATTCTCCATCTATCCATCCATTGTCATCCAAGTTGATTGTCCTCATTTGGGTAGTGGGAGATTTGTAGCCTTTGCCACCTGACTTTGGGCAAGAGGCAAGGTATACCCTGGACTGGTCGCCGGCACGTACGACACGTTTCAGCAAAGTTCCAGGACTGGTGTCACCGAAGATATGTTCTATTTCAAATCTATACTACAAGATTCCTCTTTCAAAGTAATCCCCCTGAAGGGTAATGTGCTTTCCTTGCTTTCTCTGCCATGCCTTCATGGACTCCTGGAAGGATTGTTCCGGGATCCATGTTGATGTTGTCTCATCTTCAAAACGGGTCGCCTTGATAACCCATTTGAGCTTGGGAAAGAGGAACAAAAAATATCACGCAGCCATCTCGGGTAAGTAGGGAGGTTGTTCCAACACGGCGATATTCTTCTCGGCCATGAATTGTCAGATGCTCAGGGCATTGTGAGCAGGCGTGTTGTACATACTGTACAAGCATAAACTTATAATACTATTAGTCTATCCTAGGTAGATTTTTTGTGGTAGAATGACGCAGTCTAGAATCAAATTTGTTGCCTTATCTTATAGAAGACATGAAGAAAACAGTGAGTTCTTCCATGTGTGTGTCCACATGTACATTTTGCTCTGGATGCGGATGGTACGGCACTCGCGTGTCATCACCTACATTCCACGAGTCGGGGGCGGTTTGTGGGGAGGGGGGTAGCTGAAGCCCTGAGATGACACCGCAAGATCCAACCATTAGCCTTTCACCTGCTGTTAACAGCAACTTGGCCAGACTCACGGCCCGCATTCCTCCTCCTCGAGCCAGATGGACTTTTTTACACTCTCGAACATGCCCTGCTACGAGATCAGCTCCACACATATTTGTGCCGTGCGTTTGCTTTTGTGACTTCTCTAATTTGATGGTCTTTTTTTATACATTTGGGAAAATGATTCAAACTGGAACGCACCACATGTGTTTGACAGGAGAAGCACGCCTCGTCTATGCAGAGCACGTGTGTGTGGTGCGAATGGGAGGGTGGTGGGTGGAAATGGGACGGATTCCATATAGGTTGGTCCCGAAATGGAAAAGCCACTCGGGTCAGAGACGGCCGGCAAGAAAAAAAAAAAGCCAGAGTCAATATTTATGGATACTGAACATGTGGCACGCTTCTCTTACCCACTAATTTGAGCAACAAGTTCATCTCCAGATTATACGGCCCCCTTGCAGATCACAGGCGATCAAGGCTCCAAAAAAGCGTGCGCCAAGTAACGTGCTGACGTTGGTCGCGCGCTACAAACGGCACGTAATTTAGCAAGCTGTTTATTTGTTTGTGGCTTCTTTTCCATGACACTCTTAATCTCCATGCTTGGCCTGTAATTATAAGCATGCAGTGCAACCTCCAAATTCGAACTCCCCCAAAAGCAGTTTAAGCAAACTTTCTGTTTAAAAATCTGCCTCAGAAGTCTAACATGGCATCACAGTGGGCTAGTGGAAAGCATGCCTGCCTCACAGAGAAGCGTTGGGGGTTTGAACCAAGGCTCCGGCTCTCCTGTGCGGTGTTTGCGTGTTATCCTAGGACTAACTTCGTCCCACAATCCCAAAACGTGCATTTTATCTTCTTGGAAGACTTTGTGACTTGTGAATGTCAATGGGTATGTACCTTGCAACGTGACTGGTGACCTGTTGGGGGTATACCAGATTTCAGATTTCGAATTTTTTCAGTACAATTATGAGGTATTATAAAGTTCCTGTGTGGAACTCATTGGTACGACACAGGAAACGTAATTGCTTCGCTCTCTAACGCCACATCTAAACCAATGTAGCGCAGCTCAGTCTTGAGCTAGCAGACGAACCTTTTGGCACTTCATAAAACTTGGCTTGAATGGCATTTCCTTAAAAGAAGAGAAAATTATGGATGTGTGTATTTCCTAAAAAAAATCCAGAGAAGAAGTCCATGTTTACTTGGGGTGTAACGGCACGTGGGTGTATTAATACGTTTCGGTATGGCATGTTCGGTTCGGTCCACTTGTGGAAGTTAAGATGTTTATTAAAACAACACATTACATTACATTTCCCATAGGTGTTTCACTTGATGTGAAAACAATTGCGATAAAGTAATAAAAACTGTTTTTCTTGATAACCTGCAATAGGAATGGTATAAACGCATGCTCCATTTAGCCAGGATGAGAGGCAGTCACCTCCATTTTAGAGAGGGACAGAGAGAGAGAGAGAGAGAGAGAGGCAGGCATAAGTACAGGGATCTGTCTGCCCTCTTGTATGCAGCTCCACTCATAAAGAGACCACGCGTCACTCAATTATACGTCTGCATGATTAGAAGCTTGGGCTCTGCGTAAACAGCCCGCGTAAAAATTTACATTTTACCACTTAGCGGCCCTAGCAGCTGTTTACAGGCCGAGGAATGGGATGCACTTAGCGAGTACGCTGCACAGTATCTGTGTTGCGTGTAAGTTAGCAACATAGTTTGGTCTTTCCTCTTACAGCGGGAGCCTCCAAGTCCATTGCCCTAAAAGTCGTACGCAGCAACGTTTTCAATCACCGAGATGGAAATACCTAGCGTGTCATGTAGTGGACTCACATGAAGCTCCAGCTGCAGCCTCTAACACGTCTCCACTTTTGATACAAACGAATCACCAGCTCACTGGACGAGATTACTGTAGACTCTGATGAACCAAATGGTGTGTTTTATCAGCGTGTCTGATGTCACATGCGGGATAGTGCCGAGGTTTACACTGTGCCCAGCATCTCGTATCAGACTGAGCAAGGTCAGATTGCCGATACAATTTGAGGTTAAATAAGACCAGTGACACTAAACAAGCTCGCCGTTGATTATTTTCCATCCTTCAAGCCTATAAACACCTTCAAGTTTTTTTCTTCCATATCCAACAGTCAGTTTTGTAGCCCGGAAACATGGCACTTTGGCTTAATGGGGGGCGGGGGGGGGGTTCTAAAGTTTACGATGGACCTCTGTTCTTACGAAAACTGACTTTACCCGATTTTGTACCTTAGTCGGGGTCTACATATTCTCCATCACCAGCATACAATTTTACACGTTATTTTGCGTAACAGTAATGAATTTCATTTCGAAAATTCAATTTCATGCGTTATTCGAGCAAAGGGTTATCAATTTTTGGCATCTGTCTGGTCGGCGAGTCTACGTTTCACAGCCGTGGTTGGCCATACCGGGCTATGTGCAAACCTGGCCTTCGCACGGCACAAGGTAGTCCTAAACTCGGCAATTCTCTTGTCACATTTCATCAAGCCGCCGTCTTGCTACATCCGATACCGTCGGTCGAGCCTGCAGCAGGAAGGGAAACGGCAGTCGGGGTGGGAGAAGAAGAAGGCTCGCGACTATAGGGAGGACCTGATTGTGCTCTGGTATCCACAGAATGACATTATAGCAGCGCGGTTTGACGATAATAATAATCCTCCGCGCAGCTGTATAAACATTTAACTGACATCCACTCCCTGGGCACGCCGTATGTATCTTTAACTTTTTGGGCCAGTCTGATGCAACCATTCAAATCTCCGCCCAGCTCGCCTTAGCCTCCCGCTTAGGCAATATTCCATCTGTATTTGTAAATTGGCGTAAATGTCATTGGAAAAATGAATGTTCGCGTCACATTTGAGGAGAGGGAAAGCACACAGTGTGACGAGTACAAGCGTGTCGTTTACTCTTTAAATGTGGGAAGTCCTTGTGATTTTCTTCAAGCAGTGACAACCCCCTCGCTATCTAGCGTATTTCCCGGTAACGTTTGTCTCCATTCGTGGCACTTTGTGTAAATATTTATTGGACTAAACTAACTCTTCTGTATACAGTAACCCCTCTTCCACACACAATCTCCTCTGGAATGCCATCTAATTGGCGGTTTCCTTTGTTTATCCGTTTTCCGTATGGCCGAGTGATGTACAATCAGGTAAAGATAAAGCCTTAAATTGAAAAGGAAATCGAATGAGGTTAATCATGCACACCCGACGACACGCACCGCATCTGTAATTCACATGCTAGATTACCATTGTGTCATTTGTGTTTGTGATACAATAAACAGACTCCAGATGGTTCTTAGAGGAAGATGTATAGCTACAGAAGCTAGGCAGACGAGAACTGCTGAATGACTCCACTTCAGCTCCTTTCCTGCGCTGTCTCATCGCAACCACGAGGAAATAGCAATTAAAGCTTCCCAGGTTGGGGGATTAATGCGTGTTGTGTCCCCTTCGATAAAACCGCATGACTAAGATTCGACAAATCCAAGCATAGCGAGAAGCAGTTCAAACTGTCCGACTCCGGTTGCCTAAGCCCCAACAAATCCTTGACACTGTGCAGCGATGTATGTAAACGGAAGGCAGGAAACGAGATCTGCCAATTTTCGCTCTGCCCACACTGCGCTGTGTTTTTGTATATGTCTATGTAACAAGTAGACAAGTCTATAGACTGGTCTTGATCCAAAAAGTCCATGAAAACACATACAGTGGTACCTTGACTTTATTTTGCTCTCTGACCACGCTCATAACTGAATTTACACAAATAAATCAAATACATTTTCCCCACTGAAATTGAAATCAGTTCCAGACGCCCCCCCCTACATATATTTTTAATACATTTCTTTACATTCTCTTCTATTAAGTGTACGATGTAGTATTGCTGTGTTAAGTGCGTCTTTGTAAATTTAATGCATGTGAGCGCCTGGGCGTCCGTTGTGGCGGACATTTTCTATTTGTGTGTTGGATTTTTTTTTTTTGTCCCGATCAGCAAACAAATGGATCCTTCTGAGTCATTACGGTTTCTCCTGACTCATAATGTCCATGTGAGGCGAGACAAATGACAAGCTTCTGAAAAGATCAAAGTCATCCAAGCCTGTGTCGCTCGGATTTAGTTCACTGAATACCTAAAAAATACCTTTGTCATTCATTTGCTCAAAATCTCACAATTTCAGCACTTGGGTTATTCAAACAATGTAAGGGAAATTAGCGCCTGTCTTGTCAGTCTTGGCTCGTCTTCAAAATAAAGTGAATGCTTCAGCACCAAAACAATGCAAATCCTTATTTTCCGATCAAAATATCACATTCATTATTCCAAGTTGGTGACGATTAAAAGAAAGTAAGGAAGACCAACTTCCGTCTTGTCTTTGCCCATTAATGGGGTCGAGTTTTTCTGAAGTCCAATTGTGTGTTTTGAAAGGCAGTTCAGAGAGCCAACGAAGATGCTTGTCACGAACATGGTGTTCAATAGCTGAGTGGACTTTCGGGGTTGCGATTGCACAGCAAGCTGTTGATGAAACATCTCCATCATGATGGCTTTCCGTCACGTCTGCCAGTGATTTATCCATCTATTGCTCAGTATTTCGGCTGGGGAGAAACCACTCGTTCTTCTCAGGCTTGAACACTGGGCCTCTTGTCACTATGTCGAATTTTTAACCCAGAATGAAACATTCTATTTTCTTAACCTGGTTAAGTAATCATATTACCTAAGACTCCATAAAGAGGAACAAACAGTAGCGTAGAATCCGGGCTTCTTTTTATGTGCCTTGAGTGGCAGATTGGCTTTCATCAAAGAGCCCCGGCGAGTTATAGAGTCATTCCGCTGCGCCCGAGCATACGAAATTGATCCTCATATGCGCAACATATGGTGGAAAGCAATTTCCACCCGAGTGTTTTAGTATTTCCTCCTAATTAATTTCGCATGTACGAGACAAGCGCGAGCGGCCTCCCAGAACCGAGGCACAAAAGCCAGCTTTGTTTCATTCGTTCGTCTGCGGTTTTCGAAACTCGCCTGCGCTTTTTGACACACCGTATTAACACCGAAGGCAACATTTTGGGCAGAGAAGTTACATCTTGCACTCAAAAAAGCCAATGGTGAACTTTTAGAATCAGGTAGTTGGGGGTCTAAACAAAAGCTTGCCAACAATGCCTAGCACAAGGAAGATGAAAGGTAAGCTCCCAGTCAGTCAGTTTGAAATGTGTTAGCAGTTTGCTGTAATAGACGCTTTAACAATGACTTATTTTGTTGTGTGAGCAGAAAAAGCTTTGAAATGTTGCTCGGATCACATAAGATGCTCAAGATGAGTAACTGCTGTCCATAGGCGGTTTTACAGGGTCGCAAGGGGTGGCAGCTGCTACCTTTAACAAATGCCTTGCCGCCCCAGTTGCCACCCTTTCCAGTTGGCAATGAATCTATCAATGCTAAATTCACATTTTTATTCTAAATATTCTCACTCTCTCATTACAACACTCACTAAACGAGTGATGTGTTCACGAACCCGGAAATGGGAGTACTCAATGTAACAGAACATCACACATTTGTCTTGTTAAAGTAATGCAATGTAAGTAGAAAACTGTTCGAGTATATAGCAGTTACACAGTTTCATGAAATGATAGCTGAATAGCTTTTGAATAAAAAGCTCTGGCATCTGTGCGATTTGAGGTTTTTGCAAGACTTACATGAGCATCGAACGGAGTGTGTTTTGCTTTTTACTCTGCTTTTTCTGCACAGTAGTTTTGTTTAGAATTTGATTCAATCAAATGTTGGAGTAAACCAGATTCCCATCAAATGGGAATACAATCTGGGCTCTTTTCACAGCTGGCTTCCTGGGTGGGTTGATTTAACTTGAGCTAGTCTTGATCCGATACGTGCGCTATGACCACAACCCGACCTTGATCCGATCTGATGTACTTGCGCCGTAAATTTCAGCCAACTTTGGTCTGCCTGGAGTTTCCACGGTGTGAACACACAAACTACAAAGTCACGGCCTCGCTGTGAGACACAACAGTTTCTTGTTCGTACTTGTCGGCACGTCAAGTCAAAAGACTTCCTCAAGCATTGGCGTCGACACATGAATAGTTGCCTTGATCAGATTAATCATTAAAGTCAGGAGATAGGAGCATATCTGAGCTTTGTTTTTAACCCAATCTCCGTGCTGTGACACCTTTGTTTGGAGAGGGCGTCTGGGACCACCTGGATGAATGTAACTTTTGTTTGCCCAAACCGCACATTTGTCCACTTGAAGGCCTCCTCTTCTCTTTTTTTTCCACCCCACCCCCCATTTGACAGCTTTTTATCTCCAGTAGCTCTTCATCTTTTTTTTTTTTTTAGATGTGATGCATAACTACAGAAGAAACTGTCCAGAGGTAGCAAACGCCGCAAACAAACCCCACCCAAAAATGTGGTGGTATTTTGCCATGCCGATTCAGAGATGAGATACAAGCAGGTGCTTACCGGAATGTCTGAAGTTAAAGGGAGATTGTGTGTTCTGATTACGGCCTCGAAAAAGACTGCTGACAGTCAATCAAAGGTCTTCATGTTCTTCCTGTCTCTTGTCTCCTCAAGCTTTTCCCAGACTAAATTTCATCCATTTGACATCTCACACGTGTTTGTTTCTCTCTGCATGATCATGGCGGAATTCAGGTTTTGATAGCCTGCATACTAGGTAGATTCATGATTATTATTTAATGTTCTCATTAAATTTGTTGTTTTGTCTGAATCGCTTTTCAAAACCAACAAAAAAATTTGCTGTGTAAAAAGGGGTCAGAAACTGTCCATATTTAAATAGAAAATCATCATATCTTTATCAAATCTCATCAGATCCGGCTATTTTTTTTGTGGCATTTAAGAGGGATCCTACTGAATTTTGTTCTTTCAGATCCTAAGGACAGTATTCCTTTTAGCTATGAAGACCCTTTAGTGGATTTCTATGGCAGGTTTGGATATTAATTCTAATTTAGTATCTATATCCATTTCTTTACATATATTTTCATTCATTAAACACTGAATGCAAATCGAGGCAGAAGTAAATCTTGAAAATTTTAGCGCAAACCAGTAACCTGCGGAAATCACTTTTCAAAAACATTAGCTGTATAAACAGTCATTTTCAATCTGTTTCTGAACTGGATTGGCAGCAGTTTAAATGAAAAATCACCATATCTTTGCCCAATCTTGGCATATCAAGCTGTTTTTTTGTGGCCTTTATTTCAAATCCATTTGCATTTTGTTGTTGCGGATACTTAACATTTTTTAAAATTTATTTTAGCCAGACCCTGGCCTGGATTTACACTGCAGTTCTTAGGCACAAATTTTGAGTTGTTGCATACTTTATACACTATAGGGCTAGTTACATGTATTTTCAAGTGTCTTACATGTTATCTGTCATTTACATTCGTAAGACGTCGGGCAAAACGAACGTGAACAATGACATAAATGTCAACATGTCTCTTTATTCCTCCCTCCATCCATCAACTATCGCTTGTCTCTTTACAGGTACAGTACATGTATTTTCCTGTAGTGACATGATCTGTATCTGCCATTTATATTCAAAATGTAATTTGAGCTGTCCATATAGTTCGAATGGTAGATTAGATTAACATATGATTTCAAGAGACTTGTTTCCAGTCTCAGTATATCATCTTTTAAACGAATGATGCCACTTGGAAGCAAGGAATTGGAATCGCGTCGCTTGGATCCACTAGTGTAAATACAGCCTTTGCTTACTTGATTTGCACTTGACAAATGTTGAAGCCTTTGTGAAGATCCTTGTTCCCTTGATTAAAACGCAACTACTATTCCAAACAAGATGAAATATGTTACAGTAACTTGTAACTTGGAACGTTTGCTGGATGAAGAGCTCAAGACGTTTTGAAGTTCTCGAAACCCTATTCTGTTCGTGGCATCAAAGCATTTTTCCACGGCGGCAGAGTTACAAGCTCTTTTGTGGCATGCCTCATTTGTTGGGAGCATTGGACGAAGTGACTCATTTCACTGTGGAGTACTGCAGTGATCTTGGATTACACCCGTGAGTCCCCGGTATTACGAGCCGATGACTGACGGGAAAAAACGGGGTGAGCTCTTTTGTGGGTCTCAAACAAAAACACCAATAAGAAGGAGAGGGGAGAAACAACAGTTTAGACGACTGATCTCAATCTGCTCCTCCCTTCTGCTTATTGGGAAATAATAGCTCTGAAAAGGAAGCTGTTTTGAAAGCGGCCTTTAATCAATTCTTTCTCTTTTGGCGAGCTCATGTAAGTACGCTGCAGATAGGTTCTAATTTGTGTCCTCATGGTGTCCAGACATCTCCCCAGCTAGCTCTCCTTCACACCACAGCGGGCCTTGATGCCATGTGTGAGCGTCAAAGCTTCCAAGGCTCCTCGGTGGTAAAAATCGCATTGCCAAAATGACCACGACCTCTAAATGAAACGCTACCCCCTTTTTAAAAGGTTGCATTCAAAAGCCATTGGGTCTTTTTTTTTTTTTTTTTAAGAGCATAAGGTAGCAATTTCCCTCAAATATGGCATGGCCCAATAACTGCAGAAGTAACTGACACCATGAAAGATTTTTTTTATGATGTGTATGGACGAGCACGTGCTAGATCAAACATAAAAAGGGGTTGTAAAGAGTAGCGTGATTGTGTGATTGTTTGCAAACATGCGCAAACTCAGGAGTTATATTGTTCTTCATTACCACCCAGCTCTGTAATTCCTCATGTCTTTTTTGCTTTATAGAGCAAGTGGTCGGCCCCGAAGCACTGAGGGAGTATATTGTTCATTCCAGAGCCTGCGCAAATCTGTTTTAAGTTCAAGAGAGGAGGAACCCTTTAATTTAAACCCCCAAAATGAAGTCATTCATTCCCTGCTAAACTGCAGCGTGACCCATAAGGTTAGGTAAACAAATGTCCCTTGCATTACTGTCAAAGAGCTCCTGCCCTCGCTCCTCCGTCACGTCGACTTCCACTATCCCGTCACGGTTACGCCGTGGGTCCGAAAATTCTTCTGGATTCATCCGTTGCCTGTCCTCATGACGCGATGGGGTGGGGAAGTGAGTACCTGAGTCCTGTTGTCAGGAAGCTTCACCCAAAAGGGAGAAAAGCTGTCTTGTTCAAGAAGTAAGGGAGAGGACGGGGCCTGCGGTGTGCCTTAGCCCAGCGGGACTCGCTCGGGCCTCTGACCAGCTTCGGCGGCTCTGACGCAGGCTGGAATGCGAGGAATCCTGCTGGGCTGAGGTTCCAACACAGGGGTAAAAAAACCTCACTTTGCTGCTCGCAGCTCATTTTTCCCTTTCCACTTTTTAGCGGTTGTGTTTGGGTACGGGAGGAATGTCAACTGTAAACCCTCCACTGCTGACAAAGACGTGCCGTTATGAAGTCAGAGAGAGATCCCTAAAGCCCGGTTTCCACCAAACACTTTCGTTCGATACATTCGAACATTGTGTGCCCCAAAACGTTGGTTTAGTACGTACCTTGGTTTCAAGTACACAGACCTGCTTGCATTCTTTATAGCTAAGGAACAAAATACAAAACACACTGCTTATATTTCGTGTAACGCAGTGGCTAATGGCATTTAATGTGAAACATTTTCTTTTTTGGAAAGAACGACATCAATTTGTCTTTTTAGGATTGTGAAATGCAGACAAAATTTAGTGGACCACATAAAATGTGGCGGGTCCAGATCTGGTCCACAGGCCTGGAGTTCGACGTGGCAAGTTGAGACCCTCCACGGTGAAAAGCCGGGTCTCGATTCACCGAACCAAAGGTCTGGATCCATCCTAACTCGCACGTCAACCATAGCTTTACAGTATCCCCCCAAAAAAACAACAACAACAAAAATCTGTTTCAGGACTGCTGAGCAGCACTACTAGCAGTAGCTTGGCCACTGAAAAGAATAATTCCCTAGATATGCCTAATGTGACACTAATTGCTTCTTAGCCTGTCAGAGGACAAGAGAGAGAAGAAACAGAAAGACAGAGGATGAGGGTAAAAGGGACTGGGGAGGGGGGGGGTAGGTTCTGGGTGCTGACTGAGGCTAGTAATGACTGCCAATGGAATGTCTACACCCATAATCCCCTCTGTCACTGCTGACAGATCCTCTTGACCTGTGAACTCCCCATGTAAGGAAGGGAAAGACAGGAAGTCACAACTTAATGAAATGAGCCGGTAGTTAGTCGTCCGTGTGGCCGTCGGGGCGGGTGACGGTCACTTGCTAATGCCGTGTTGTAGCTTTGGTGGGTGCAAAATGTCAAAACAAGAGAAGAAAAAAAAAATGGTTGCACTAGTGTGAAAAGTTGTCTGTCTTCATACGTGCCCTGTGATTGACTGGCCTCCAGTCCACGGTGGAGTTTGCCTTTGCCAAAGTCAGCTTGAATAGGCTCCAGCTCTCTGTGACCCTGAACGGGATAAGCGGTATGGAAAATTGATGGATGGAGTTGTCGTGTGATCATAATTGAGAAAAATCATTAATACAGGGACTATTTTCTACTCGTTTTGGAGTCCCTGTTCATCATGAGGTCCCTGAAGTCCAGACCTCTGTTATTCTATTATTTCCCAGAATTTGATTATTTTATTTTTCACACTGCCCATCAAAGTCGGCTTTTTTTTCTCTGTGTCACTGTGTTGTATGAAATGTAACAAGAAGCAATGCAAGAGTTGAAGTCCAGATGTGAATTTCCTGGCTTTGGAAGTCCTGTCAGAGGCGTAACTGAGTCGGCTGTGTGAAAATGGAATGAAAGCTGGGACCAGTGTGAGATTCCCAAGACTCACTTCTCTCGCCGCCTTTATGTCGAAAGCAATTGTTGCGACAAGCATTTTATCCGTCACACCAGCTGCTGGATCAGACATGGTCATGCATCGAATTATCTCTTACCACAGTCACAAAAAGTCCTTGATTCGTCGGGTTCCGTATGAAAGGGAATAACAGAAATCCTGGACTCAGGTGCTACATCCAAGACCCGCTTCTTGTGCCCCTTTGTGTCGAAAGTAATCATCACTATCTGACGAGTATTTTATCCGTCACACCAGATGCTGGCTCAGATGTCGCTTTGCATCAAAGGTTGTGGCATGGCAATGTCCCGCTAAATTGGGTCCTCTGTAAAAAGGAATAAAGCCATGATCCCTTTGTGTCAAAAGTAATTGTTGCAATTCAACAAATATTTGATCTGTCACACCAGATGCTGAATCGGATATCGCTTTTCATCATTGTTTAGGGCCTGACAATGTGATCCTACTTCGTTGGGTTCCATGTGAAATACGCAGAGGAATAAATGCGAGCTCCACTGTTTACTGCTTTGATGCTGCTGTTTTGTCAGACTTTTTACTGGTGACTACCGAATTGATGAGCTCAAACAAGAATGATAGTGGCCCTAAGGCTTTATTTAAAAAAAAAAAAGACATCAAAGACGGGCATTTGGATCCCAATTACTGTCACCAATGTGAAAACGACTAATAACAGTGACTATGAAAAAGCGTTTATTTCTATGCTTTCCTAGTCTTAGTTAAACACATTATGCAAGTATCATCCGACCAATGTGTGCTTGTATGCGCGTGCATGTGTGTAAAAGGCACACTGCAATCTACATTTTATCTGGCAGGCCAGATCTGAAGACGTCGGCCAAAGCTGTCAAAGGTTTGTCGTCGATTCTCCTCGCCTTGTCATCGCGCTTATCTGATTGCTCCGTGTTTCTGGCTGGAGGTTTTTCCTCCTCCCTCGTGGAAACAAGTCCTAAAGCGTGTCCGTCCTCTGCTGTCTTGCTGATTATTTTTCTTACTCATGTTTTTATACAACCTCCATCTTGTAGTCAAGTAATGTGAGGGGGGTTTATAAAACTTCCTATATATGTACTGTGTATATATAAGCCATCAAATCCAGATGATCTCACCTCACATTTGGAGTGTCCTCCTACTAATATACGAATACGGTATACAATCACCCTAGTTACTGACTGCTGCCTGCCTGTGAATTATGGTTCGGATGAAGCATTTGAATTATGGCGAACAGGAGGAAGAGGAGGGATCTTCACCACCTTGTGCCGTTGAGTCGTGCTGACAGCAACCCGAGGAGCAAAAAACTCCCAAATGCAACCAGTCCATTCGCCGTAACACACTCGGGAAAACAGCATTGCAGGCATTCCTGCCTAATTGTACATCGGTCCTCTTCCAATGGTGGGTGGGTGGGGAAGAAGTGTTAGACCAGATTCAAAGGCAGCTCGAGATAGGATTGGGCGGTAGGGCACGGCATCCGTCCCCAACCGCCTCCTCGGGCTATTTAAAGGTACAGTAGGCTGTATTTTCCGCCACATAGCCAGGCACCCACCCTTCCGCCGGGCTCCATATTGGAACCAGATGCTGCTGGATGCAAGGCCCTGCTAATTTAAGCGGACGGGGCAGATGGAAGCAACTCTCCCTGCTCGCATACAACCCCCTGTTGGCGTCCACATTGTGAAAAAATACCTAGCGTGGGCCTGCTGCAACTAGAAATGCCTGGTTGTCGACAACCACGCTGTGAACCACCGGGCATAGTTTATGATACTGTAAATGTATACGCAGCAAGAAAACAATCAATTTCCAATAATGTCAACAATGGCAGTTTCTCTGGCTCTTGCCCGGGGAACTACGGATGAAAAATAGCCTTTTGGCTAAATCTGGCTTTTTTTTTTTTTTAGACCATGTTTTATCATTTGTTTCAAATAAGCGAATGTAATCTATTCTCAAGACAAAAAGTAATCCTGACTCACGCGCTGCCCCGTCGATGCGCGAATGAGACTTTCCGAATGGCAATTTGAACATGATCCAGACAAAGCTGTGTGTTCTGTCTTGAGCGTCGCGCACATCCTACGACAAACTGAAGTAGCATCACCTGAGGCGGCGCTAAGCTTGCAACCCTATCCCCGTCGTAAGTTACCGCGGCGCCTAGCAACCCGAAGAGCTATTGTGCCGCCCCTCGCTGTGCACATGTGCGCCTATGTGCATGTTTGCATAAGAAATGGAACCCTATGCTATACAGGTCAGATACATAAGGGAGACATTGACACTGATACGCCACGACTTGCCTAATGTTGTGCCCCGTGAGTGTTTAATACAAAGAAATACTAATCCTAATACTAAATAGTCCACAGTGTTGCCAACTGACAGCCGGAGCTCGTGCCTCCTCCCGAGGGAGCATCTGGTCAATGTACATCTGCGGAGCTGCGAAGAGGGAAAACTTGCAGATCGGCCAAGAAATTTCCTCTTTGATAGCGTTTTGTTTGTTTAGCTGGACTCGCTTGACCCGTGTTGACCCCTCCTCCTCGAGCTCAGCGGCCCACAGCCAAGCCGACGAGCGCTCTGCCCTGTGTTGACATTCGTAGGCCGACGTTGTGAAACGTACGTTTTTACAGTGACGCCTTGTTCTGCCCGCATTCAATGGCGTGGACTAAAAGCTTGGCAAATTAGCATCGTCTTTCTGTCTAGGATAGCTGCTTCTTATTGGGGCTTCGTGTTCAATCATGGGCATGGCTCCTTAAGACTTTTTCACCTGTCTCGTCAAACGATATTCAAGCTACAAGCTGAGATGAGCTCTCTCTGTCATGTTGAAATGCTCATCAAATCTTCACAATTCGATACTGTGATTAGAGGCTAACATTTTTCCCTAGAAATCCCAATAGGAGTTAGTTCAAGTACGACCTATTCATTTCCTGGTGCCACAGTTATGGGGCAGTCAATACTTTATGAAGTGGAAATATCGATCTCCTAAATTCATCATGCGTAGTAAGTATGATCAATATCTGATTTTGTGGAGGTTAGCCATTAGTCGGGCTCGACCGATGTGGTTTTTTGTTTTAAACTGATGCCGATTACGATAATTGGCAGAATAAAATTCTGACCACCAATTTACTGTATCTGACGATTAATTAGAAATATATGTAATGAATAGAATACATTCTCTTTTGGTGCTTTCAATAATAAAGATGTGAATTACACGCAGAACGTTTGACTGTCTTACAATATGTTGTTCTTTAGTATTTGCTTAACTTTACAACAGAGAGAAAAAATTGGCAAAAAAAAATCTGTCCATTTTGAGGCGTGTTTGAATGTGCAAATAGTAAGAATGATCAGAAAACTTTTGATGAAAAGTGCAAAATTTTTCAATTTGTTAAATATAATCGCTAGACAGCGCTGTATGCATGTATATGTTTAATTTTTTGTAATAAATGCTTATTGGAGGTTTGGAGGTCTATCCTCGTTTTGTCAAGAATCTTGTTGGGTTTTTATTATTATATTTTTTTAATGCATTTAGAGCATTATACATGGATTTTCATGAGCTGGCCTGGGTCCACTGTGCATAAATACATTTCTGTAAATATTCGAATTGTTTTCATTTCATTCTTAGTATATTTGTTTTGTTTTGAATGGTAACGGGTGCCCTCTATTGGCCAACCGCCACTGTACTGTATGTAAGTACAGACCCTAATAGATACCAATGTGTTACAGTTAATAATAGCATTGCACTAACTCATAATTGATTCTGAAAAAAGAGCAGTTAATCCCTAAGTGCAACTTCCATCCATGAGTGTAACTTCCATGCACCCGCGCATTAAAGAACACACACACTCACACAACACAAAGGGAAAGAGTAGGGGTTAAGGGGTTTCTTTGTTATCACCGATGTGCCCCTTGGCTGTGATTAAGCGTTGTTTTCACTATCCCTCTGGTGTCCTAAAGCTTAGCGAGATGTGTCGCAGCTATGGCAGGAATGTTTCTGCGGCGAGGCCAAGAGAGGGTCACGGCCAGGATGTAAACATCAACATTTTCTTTCTTTAAAAGGATTTTGGCCAGGGCAAACGGGGGTGGGGGCAAATGCCGGGGCCCCCCTGATCCCTAACTCCGCACCTGGCCCAAGGCGCGGGTCGCGGACCAGCTTACCTGCCGTCTTAATCCTCATTTGAAAACCGTTCGCGGGGCACAAAACTGACCTTAGATCAGCATCTTAATACGGGCTGGGCTTAGTATTGCGGCGGCGTGTAGGGATTGAGAAAAGGGATTTAGCCTAAGATTGCTATCACACCAGACAGGAGGAGGTTGTTTTTTTTAACGCCCTTTTTGGAATTGTGCCATCACCGCAATCCTCGGACAATAGACCCTTTGTGCACGTCTACTAAAGTCTGATCAATCCTGTGACATGGCTAAATTTGCCATGATTCCCAAAAACGGAATAAAGTGAACCCCCCTCCTATTAATGCCATTAACCATTACGTCCCTGGATATTTGTTTCACTATTCACACCCCTATTAAAATGCCAGGTTTTTTTTGTGAGACTCAATACATTTTACACTATTAATGTGACATAACTTTTACAAATCAAATGAAAAAGTGGTGAAATCTTTACCGGTTTTTGAGAAAATAAACAACTTAGATAACGTGCTTGCATAAGATTTAAAGGGAGGCGAATTTTTGATATTCACTTAAGGGCATCCCTGTCCCCCTTAAATTGTGAGGGTTCACTCTACAACAGTTACATTTTAAGTTTTATTTTTCTGCAGTGGTGAGAGAACCACATCTCCCATAGCAGCTGTGTGGAAATGGTTTGAATTAGTCCTGCCGTTTCTCCCCTGAGACCGTGCAGTAATGATGCAAATTTAGGGGCTTTCTGACAAGGCCTTGACACTTGATATGCTGGTCAACTCCCCTTTCCGTGTTGGTTTTACCAATCCATAAATATTGGATCCGTGGGGACTTGTATGAGGGAAAAGAAAGAAAGGGAGCAAAACATATATCGGCCGAGTC
This sequence comes from Filicampus tigris, assembly GCF_054856515.1. Lineage (NCBI taxonomy): Eukaryota > Metazoa > Chordata > Actinopteri > Syngnathiformes > Syngnathidae > Filicampus > Filicampus tigris. The sequence goes on along the minus strand of NC_141236.1, from coordinate 7,986,918 downwards.
TCGGTTTTTCTTAAAAAAAAAAAGTGTCCCATGGACCGCTGGTGGTCTGCAAGCAACCAAACAAAATTTCTCTTTGTATTTTAAATCATGCGTTTGAAATGTGATGAAAATGTGTAACATCAATCATGAATTTGCAATCATGAGTACATGATGGCATTTACCTGATATTTTAACAACGATAATATGGCAATTAAGAGAAAGTACAATGGAAAAAGTCTGCTTGGGCATTAAGCATACTGTACATAAAAAACAATGCAAGAAATGATTATACAGTTGGTTTGAAAATAATCGTGATAACATTAACCGTGGCCCCTTGATCTTCCAAGTCAAAAAGCAAAATGTATTAAATTTCTTTAGAGAAAGTGAAGAACGATCAATTTTTTTCCTTTAACAAATTCAAAATGTTTACTGTATAAACAGAAAAATGCTTCCTTGTGAAAAACTAATATTTACTTGTATACCCCTGGTTTCTAAGAACTGCTTCACATCTGCGTTGCATGGTGTCCACCAAAATATGAACAGCGGCAAGAATAGTCAGCACCATTGAGTGTGGAAACTGTACATGAATAATATTGTACATATAGGTAGAGGCAGATATGAATGGCAAACTACACAATTAAAAACTTTGTGCAAGTGTGAATGAGAAGAGCAGCAAGAATAGTCGGCAGCATTATTGTGGAAATTACACAATAACCTAGTCAGCAGCATTCTACTGTATGTGCCAACTCTCTATGGATGACCAAAGCACAATATATCCAGTAAATACACTTTGGATGGACACCAGCAAATGAAGTGAGAACTGTACATGAGTAAATAAGATGTAAATATTCAGTATTTCTGAATCAACATAGTGGTCTTTTTCCTAACAAAGTTTGAGCTGCACTGTTGTAGCTCACGATGTTACAGAGCTGCAGCCCCATCTACTGTTGCACAAGAACAACAAAAAAAAGTTGCAACAGCTGGAATTGGAAGCGCTCCGAGCGAATCCTTTATTGTTCATACCGTCGTGTCAGAAAACACATTTTAACGGCTACATTTCACTTACTACAGCCACCCATCATCCCAACGTCCCCCCCACACCACCGCTCAGACATGTGAGCGTGTTTGTGCAAACGCAGCACGGGATGAGGACCTTTTTTTAGGCTGTGGCCACAAAGCATGTCATCTGTAGCAGCCCTTCCGATGGCCTCCATATGGAGGCTGCACAAACCTGGATACACACAGCCAGTGATGTCTGACTCAAATGCTCTAGTCCAGGAAAGGAAGCCATGACGGGGGAGGGAATAAATGATATTATATATATATATATATATTAGTGCTGTCAAATGATTACATTTTTTTTTTACTAATTAATCGCAAAATTTTCCATAATTAATCGCGATTAATCGTATTTTTCTCGGGGGTCTTGAATGAGTTTGTGATGTTGTAAAGATGCAATATTCTTGAAATCACAGATTTGGAACGACCGACCTGTCTTGCTATGGCTGACAGGGTCATCCCTTTGGCCTTCAGCTGGACAACACGCTGCCGGGGGTTTTCGGTCACTTTAGAACGGCTGACCATCTTGCAGAGTCAGAGAAACTGGAAGTTTGGCTGCCGGTTAAATAGGGGATGACCAGTAAGCAAGGAAATTAGCACCAGGTTCCAGATTAACACCAATAACTAGGAGGTATCCGGAATTGTTCTCTAATTTTGATCAGTGTTCTTTTTCTAATATGTCATTTAAGTTTTTTATACTGTGCTTTAAGGATATATGTAACTTTTGAAATATCCTTGAAATATTGCTCTTTTAATCCTGCTTGGATAATTTCAAATATGATTATTAAAAATTTAGTAAATTTGAAATTTTGTAAATTGTAGATTGCTCTCTAATTTTGATCTCCAGTGTATATATATATACACACACACATGTATATGTATGTCTAGTAGTCCTTCGCTATATCGCAGTGCTTTTTGGAATACTTTGGTTTCTCAAACCTGTGTACATGTGAATTTTTTCATCGTAACTTAAGTGCCGTACTCCATTCTGAGTCGATCTAGTTGGTTGTACAAGTCAATCATTATAGCAGTTCCAGCATCTGGTTTCGCCAACTCGTAAGGGTCCCCATTTTTTCTTTAGCGGAAGGGCGTTCAGGATGTTTGCGTCCTATCTTAGCCTAGCACGACGTGAGTAGCATGTAATTTGTCCGTTGCTTGTCGGCGAGAGTGTAAAAAGACACCATTACATGTCCCGGCGACTCGTCAGCCATGTTTTCTTTTCCCCCCTGTTTTTGGGCTTTGACGTGCGTCGTAATGACTTCTTTGTGACAGACGAGCAAAAACCGGCCGCCCAGCTGCCGCTCATGACTGATGTCTTTGACTTCCTGCTTGAGCGTGAAAAGGCCTCTGTGTGGTCCCGCTCGCTTGACATCGCGCAGGTTGGGAAATTTGATAGTCGCCAATACTTAGCTGATTGTTGACATTACCAACTGTTGTGTTTGTGCTACCACGTGCATACATGTGTGTGTGCGCGCGTGTACGTGCTTGTGTACGCGTGTCTGTGTGTGTGGATGGCAGTGGTTCTCAAACCGGGTCTGCGAGTCGTAGCTTGGGGTTCCGCAAATTAATTTGAAATGATTTATGTCGTATCATTCAAAAAGTTGCCCTGCGACTGGCTGGCGACCAGTCCGGGGTGTAGTCTGCCTTCGCCCGTTGACGGCTGGGATAGGCTCCAGCAACTCCCCGCGACCCTGTATAGGATAAGCGGTTTGGAAAATGACATGACATGACATGACATTCAAAAAGTGCAAACCTACAGTACATATGGAAACTGGCAGAAAAAAGAAGTGGTTTTTAATAAGAGAAAAATAGCGCTCTGTAATATTAGACTTTATAAAAAATTTGTAGTAATAACTAATAATTAAGTTAAACAGTTTTAGTGTGCATGGAGTCTCAGTTTCTCAGTATAGCATTATTATTAGTCGTTCTTCGCAGAGGAGAAACATTATTTCCCTTTGAGTATTGTTATATTTTGTCTACATTTATGACTACTACTACAGTACTTTGGGCACAACTGTATTGCAACTTTATTTTAGGAAAACATTTTCATTCTTGTAAGATTACTACTTAATTCCGACAAAATAGGTATTTTTTTCTGAAAAAATACAATTTAATTTTCCAAACATTTCCCGCACCTCCCAAAATATGACATTATCGTAATATTACAATATAATACATACAATAATATACAGTACTTTTCTCAAAGTAGTCAACTTCTTCGTCCTGTGGCATTTAGTTGTACACATGGTAGTTATGTGATTGGTGTTAGGATCATGAGAGGGTCCTCGGAATTTTTTTTCCCCTGTTAGGGGTCATTGGACCCCCAAAAATGCTTGATCTACAGCTGTGCAGTAGCCTACAATTTATGTGGAACCCGTGCTCCAGCCAGGTTAAGGGTCACTTATTGAACTTGAATTCCAGCCTGCCGACCTAACAGTGCCCGCCTTCCTGTGGGATTTGTTTGTTTTCTCTCTCAGCCGCGCTCTCGCTGTCTCTCTCTCTCTCGTTCTCGCTCTCTCTGTCGCCCTCGCTCTCCCATGCACACGCTCACACTCTCAGCATGTTTACATGGCATGTAACAACACTGCCGCTGTGTGTGTGTGCGCCCGTGTGTGTGTGAGATCTCAATACGTTATAAAGTGTGTGTACATACTTTCAAACTGTATGTATGTTGGTGTATCAGGAAACTTCCAGGACTGGTGTCACAAACGATGTATCTCAAATCCAAACAATAAGGTTTTCTTTCCCTTTGGAAGTGACCCTCCTTCAGTTTAACACACTTTCCCAGCCAGCTCTGCTACGCCTTCAATCAGTCCTGATGGGCTGAACAATTAATCAAATTACATATATACATATATGTATATATATATATATATGTATATATATATATATATATATATGTATATATATATATATGTATATATATATATATATATATATATATATATATATATATATATATATATATATATATATATATATATATATATATGTATACATATATATACACGTATATATATATATATACACATATATATGTATATGTTCCTCTCGGCCAGGAACTGTCAGATGCTCAGGGCATTGTACGTTGTCATGGTGAAGTAGCCATGAGTTGACCTGCCACAACGGAAGGAGAAAACTCGTGGTTTGGTTTTGAAATACAGTGTATGTTTAGTGTCACCAATACTGGAAGTTTTCTGTTCAAACCTCATACATACAAGAGCGTTTTATGCGTTTAGCCTTAGTGAGTGTGTTTCATTCTAACTTCCACCAGTTTTATAACTGGAAGAACACCTGTCACGTTTTTTCTCTCAGTGTGACATAAGACAAAAGGAGCGCTGTTGGTGTTTGATTACGAGCGGAAATGGCAAAATAAAAAAGCAGCCATAACAATCCACGTGTGAATAACAGTGACTTATTTGAACCTTGTCCCTTCGTTTTTCTGAACCATGCATATGTTCCCTATTATATTCCGTTACCAGGAATTCACTCAATTAGCATCCTGCTTTCTAATCATAAGCAGAGTCTCAGCAGCTCAGGGGTAAGTTTCATGTTGCACCACGGTGCCACCTGCTGGTGTACTGCCACATTACTTGATTGGATGGGCTCAAAATTCATTGAGTTCCCCGGCCAAAACGCAGAAGTAACATATTTAGGGCATAATTATCAGTAGTCCGTCCCCCAGTAATTGGCCATGTTGATGAAGCGTGTGTCGTTTGCAACGTTAGGCATTTGCACATTTTATACAATTTGTTTAGGTTCTTTCGATCTGTAATGAATACTAATAATAATAATACATATTTGTCAATAAGAAGAACAATTTTAATAATAAATACCATTGTTAAATACAGTAAGTAATATAAGTAATAACGGAAACAATCATTTAAAAATAATGCATATCAATGTTCAATAAAACAAATATAATTAGGATAAAATGTGTAATGTAGGGATAAATAAAAATGATATATCTACAAACTTAAATATTTACCCTTCAGGTGTTATTAAATTACAAATTTAAAATAAAAAGGAAGCGACTGAATTTCAAAGCATAATTTTAATTAAATTATTACATCTAGGTTGGTCAAAAATTAGTATTTTCTTTTTTATCCAGTACCCATATTTTTTTCAACCTTTTTTTTTTCCATCCCTCATTTAAATAACTTGCATTACTTACATGCATCCAATAATTGCACTCGACAGTAATAACAAATGTAAAAAGGTTAAACGTCTTCTCCATTAATACGGGGCTTGTGTTCGTGTTGGCAATGGAGAACATTACTGCAATTGCACCAACACCGGTCATCCACGTGGTAGCGCTGGTGTGCTGCATTATACATGCTGGCAGTGTTTTATTTGGGGTTCACACAGGGGACATAGCAGCCAGTTAAACTGGCAGAGACCTCTTGTCCTTCCCTGAGGTTCATACATTAGTGAGATGAGATTTCCTTTTAATGTCTGCTGCCCTCTGATCCAGTCTTGGCTTCTTTTGAGGCGGAATAATAATTAAAGTGTACAATGAACAGTTTGAGCGTTGCACGGAACGTTTGTCAAAACTCCTAATTGATTTCACTCTCTGAAGTTTAATGACAGAACGTATACCGACAGCAGTGATAGAATGCTACGAAGGAAATGAATACCGATCGTAGGTGGCATTGCTTGCGTCACATTAGGGATGTTCAATAGAACTTTTTCTCAGACCGATACCTTACTAATACCACCTTTTCATACATAAAAGTGAATTTAACAGAATAACAAAACATTGTGAACAAAACATTTCTTTTTGGTGCAGATGATGATTCGCTGACTGCCGCAGTATAGTGCCAACTACTGCAGAGTAGGACTTACTCAATGTCAAATTTTCTTTGCTTTAAGTATCAGTGGCTGGTATCGGCAACCTCCATGACTACCCGATACCTCAAAACAAGGCCAGTATTGGAACTCGCCTATCCCTATGGCACATATGATATCAGAAATGATGAGCATACGGCATCTGGCGTTGTATGTGGAACCTCTAATATAGGGTCGCATTTATTCTGTGGCATCGCGTTAGCACATGTGCAGCTCTCAATTGCTTGGTGTGCGGCAAAGAGTTGCCAAATGTAATTTTTTTTCATTCGCGATGTAATGTTTTTTGGGGTGCAAAATCTTAACCAACTGTCAAGCTGCTGTGGGTGAATCCGAGAAAAGTCGGTGAGGTCTCTCTTCCGGGAGACGGGAAAGTCTTTAGCCGTCAGTCAGATATCCGAGTTCGGGCTTTTTCCTGCCAAACCAAGGAAAGGAGTCACGGTCGCCGCATCCAATGAGGGAGGCTCCCTTGCTACTAGCTCGGAATGAAAGAAGACTGGCCTCCTTAACATCTGCGCCTCAGACTCCCCCGAGACCAGACCAACTCCCTCAGACAGACGGATGGAGGCAAGTCTGCAGAGTGGCATCACGCTGTGGAAGGACTGCATTCATCCCACGAGGCTTCCCGACCGAGCACGATGGGCGTGACGGACATGAAAGACCCAAGACCGAGCGTGACTCATTCGTGGTGAAAAACACCATCGTGTCCTCTACTCTGCGTATTCTCAACCCTAATAAGCGTGTGAGTCATCGGGAAGCTCTTTGAATACAGAGCCCATTTTCAAAATGCTGTCGCACTACATCAGGAGCCAAGCTTGAAACCTGTCAGTATAGATTTGACAGGTTTCCCAAGTCCTTTCCTCGTCATCTCTTTTTTGAGGAACGACAGAATATCCGGGGGGCTGCGCCGGTGGCGGCTCATGTTAAATTCAAGCAGGAAAGTTAAAGACCTTCAGGCGCACTTTAGACTCCTGTGACTCACTGGAGTTATTTCAAGTGTAGTCGGGGGGGGGGGAGAAAAAAAATGCAGAAAGTCAAGTGAGTCCAACACTTGTTTCAATCAATCAATCAATCAATCAAATGACTTCATTTACCCGTGAGGAACTTCATTTGCAGACAGACACAAGACATTAACAATCACACATAATTCATCATAACGGACAATAAAAAAATGGATAAAGAAATAAATCAATGGAATTAAAAGCAACGACAACTAAACTGTTTACTGGACTTACCCCTCCCAGCAAGCTTTGCAAATATGATCCCAAGTTAGTTAGTTCTTTAATTATGTCATAACTATATGTTTAAATATTATAGCGTGCTATTTTCCTTATCAAAACACGTTGCAAAATGTTCTGTTGGGTTTTGGTGGTAGACTGTAATGGATTAATGGCATCTCCGTTCATTTTTGTGGGGAAATATGATTTGAGGTGCGAGTATTACAAGTTGTAAAATGTGGTCATGGAACAAATTAAACTCATATTTCAAAGCACCACTAGCTGTGGCTCCTTATTACCTCGGACGCACGGGGGCGCCAGATCACCTTCAATCCTCATTCGTTTATCACCCCCAGCTGCCCCCCCCCCTCTCTCTCTTTATCGTTCACTTTCTCTCTCTCGCTCTTTTTTCTCTCTCTCTCTTTTCATGGCTCCTCCAGTCTTTCCAAATCAGTCATTCAGCCTGTGAAGCTCGCTCGTGTCCACTCACCCGCCCCCTCACACACTCTCACACACACAAACCCAGGACGCGCTCCCGCCGTCAATGCGCTGGCAGCGACCGTGCTGTGGGGGTCTGTGGGGAAAAAAAAAAAATAATAATAATAATAAGGGAAAACATTGTCATTGTTTTTTAGGGGGGGGGCGGGGGGTGTGGAGGGTCTCTAAAGGAACAAGGAGGAGACAGACTGCTGACTTTTTTTTTTTTCCCCTCCTCACGCGTGGTGGACTAGATGGCAGGGGCTCAGCCAGGAGTCCACGCGCTGCAGCTCAAGCCAGTGTCCGTGCCCGAGAGCCTCAGACGGGGTAACAAATTCATGAAATGGGACGACGTGAGTCACCAGCATAGACTATATTCTCCTTTTCTTTGCGCATGCCGCGAAATGCTTTGTTGTTATTGTTGCACAATATTATGACACGATGTGCTCGAGCAGAGGATGGATGGAAATGAGAGTGCGTCGGGAGCGCACATGCTTTGTTTACACGCCATGTAGTATAGTAGGCGCTCGTGCGCGAGGGTGTTATTGAAATTAAACTTGAATTAATTTCTGTGACATGACTTGAGTTGACTAATCATCATCATCATTATCATCATCGTGGCCCCTTACCCCCCTCCCTCCCTGAGCTCCCCCTCTTTATCCTTGCCTGTGTTGAGCTTCAGACAAATGACCTTGATTAAAATTGATTGCACGCTGCCATCCGAGTGGCTTATCAAGCATCCACAGTGTAGTAGCGGCGCCTTCCAACAAATAGCCATATCCCGCGCTCGGCTGCTGCTGCATCTTGGCCATAGCCAGGAGGCAGCAGGCGGCATCTTATTCCAACTGTCCCCGTGTTGTTACCATAGTTGCATCACTGCTATTACTTTATTGGTATTTTTATTTGAATCGTGCCTCATTCAAACCCAGGATGTACAATATATAACATTCTTTAATTATAATACACCATTTCCAGTACGTCCACTAATGTGACTCATGCACTACGATGTCATTCAGGACCCTAAATCCGCAAGCTGCTGTTTTACGGGCCCCTAGCAGTTCAATTGAACGCTCGTTATTTACAGTACTCAACTGCAGCAAGTACCGGGCGGGGACACGATGTGATAGTCAAGCCAGTGTGGTCAAAGAAGATTTTGAGGCGTTACGGGGCAAGAATACAAGAAAAAAATTGTTCATAAGCGTTTGTGATTTCCATTTCATAAACGGAACTGAACTCGGTGGCACTGTGTTTATCCTAAAGATAATTACAGTGTATTTTCCCGAGTGGAACAAATGAGGCACTTAATTGCAGGATTGTTTTGGCTCTGTCTCTCATGAATGGTGTGTTTCGAGAAGGCCGCGAGGTGTTTCCCCCAACTGTTAAATGTTTGTGTACTGACCGTTTGCGGCTGCGGGCCTTTCTCCAGAACAAAATGCCCGCCTTGTTCTTTTTCCCTGTGAAAATACAACACCCTGGGAAAGATGAGCTCAGATACCTTCTCTTGTTTAATTTCCCATGCACTTCTTCCTTCCTCTTTCCACCCGCTGTGTGGCTTTATGGAAAGAACCCAGAGACAAGCAGGCAGATGGAGAGACAGACACAATGCTAAAGCTCCTGGGAAATAAATCAAATTTGTTGCTTTTGTGGTTTCAGATGCAACTGTTGAGCATCTCTTAACAGGAAATTGTACAAGCAGATAATTGCAACTCATCCCATTATGGTCAGCTTTGCTCCTGTACTCCCTATTCACAATAGTGCATTGAGATGCGAGTTACTCGATTTGTACGTTTTTTGAGATTTTATTTTATTTTTTTGGGCTTTCGACTGCAAACTTGACAGAGGAATGCTGTTATGGTAGCAGTGACCCAACTAACTTCACAACAAGCAGCAGTTTGGCAGATAGAATTAGTCAACAACTATTTAAAAAATACTCTTCAAGCTGTTTCTTGCCACTCCCAGTTGACGTTTACCGTCAATTTCAAAATAAAAGAAAGAGAATTACACTTTGTGTATTTAAAACAACTTTCCTATAAACGTGCCTTAAAGGGACAATATGTAGATTGTTTTGCACCCCATTAGCCAGCAAATATCAATCCTAATCTTTCATGCTGTGTTCCAGTACGTATTTGTTTTATAAGTATATGCTTGATGCACTGTACACTGTGTGGGTGTTTTTACATGGATCCACTTTACTTTTATAGTGCATTCAAATTTAACGGACCAGAACAATAATAATGGTTAATCAGTGCCGTACTATTGAAAATATAAACTGGATAGACGATTAGTAGATGGAAATTGGTATAGTCTGAAAATGTTTGTGCTTGAGTGCACACGTACAGTACATACGCATTGTTCTTGACTTAGGTCTTGTCTGTCAAGATTGCGCTGTTATGCAACTCAGCCATTACCATCCCTCCCCAAGTCCCCGCCGTCGCTGTATCGGGATCGGCAAGCGGGGGGTTGCCATAGCGCCGCAACTCCACCGCGTCGTCTTATTGAGGTTTGAGCTGGAAAGATAATGGAATATCGTGTCCTTTGACCCTTTTAATGTCAAAGTCTTCGATAGCATACCTCCAGCACCAGATGGGTGCTCGCCCGAATACGATGCGGAACAGATGCCGGCGATTAGCTTTATCAGCAAATGCCGTGATAGAGACCTCATTAGGATCTTTTTTTTTTTTTTCTCCTTTGAATGTTTTCCCCGTGAATGCGGCATTGCCCTCGCTGAACTTGACGTTGCAGTGTTCAGGTGAACTTGTGCTCTGTCTCTCTTTTTATAAATGTGTCCAATAATATCCACCACGCCTTAGGGTCAGAACTCTGTTTGCACAACGCTTGGAGTCAACTGAGGTGAAGCAAAAAAAAAAAAAAAAAAAAAAATAGAATAACGCTGGCAGAGCAGGGACACGCCTCCACGGGGATTGAAGCGAAATTTAATTTTGGGGCTCTCTATTTCTGCCAATAATAAAATATAAGGTCTATTAATTGCACTTGGAGACCCTCTAGTGGTTGTGGGACCTTTGTCCTATTTAGTCCCTGCGTGTTTCATCTGGAATCCTTCTCAGCAGCTGAAAACTTTTCACTTTTCTGCGCAGTTGGAAAGTACGCCGCAATCTATAGTCTGCCGAGTTCCCCCGTGTCCATCTATAAGCTCTCACTTAAATGGCCTTCACCGAGAGAGTTATCACCGCCGTGCTGTGAGGAGACAGGAAGCCGCCCCAAAGGCTTCAAATGATATTGACTCCACTAGCTCTTGACTTCATAGAATTTTTTATATAGAGACTAGACAAACGCTTCATAACTGTATGTTCACATTTGTTAGGCTTTTTTTTGGTCAATTATGAACATTATCATCTGAGCCCTGGTGTGCACCACACACGTGGATCTAGAGCTTTTGGGACAGGTGGTCTTGGAAGTGATCTCTGGTGTGGTTCATTTCACTTCAGCTCAAGTGTGAACACTCGTTTGGACTAGTGCAAGGCAGAGACATAAAACAAACCCTGGTGCAATTTCCTCTGCCATTTTGCTTTGTTTGGTCCAGTGGGAAGGCTATCACCCCAACCCTGGTGCAGTTCTGTTCAACTAAAGCTCAATTCACGGTTGTCACGGTTTATTTTTGCCTTAAATGGAATCGGGTGTGATTACTTTGCTAATGCGGTTCATTTAGTCTAGTGTGAACACTGTCATCCAAACCCTATTGTGATTTGGTTCACTTCAGTTAAAGTGTGAATGGTTGTCGTGCGTTTGCTCTGTCTGTGTGATCAAACGGGAACGGTAGCGTCTAAACCCTGACGTGCAACTAACAAACGGTCCTGGTATGTTTGTTAGTGAATTCAGTTGTTGTTTGGGTAATGTGCGCTTAACACTTATCATTTATGATTTGTGCACAAACCAAGTGGACCCTGCTCAGTCCCTTTGCAAGTGAACTCTGGTGCGGGTTCGGTTCGCTTCAGCTCAATTTCCTGCGCTCGTGATGTTCAGGTCACTTGAAAGGAACTCTGGTTTGATCGCTGCGTCGGTGTCCAATGCGAACGCTATTACAAAAACCCTGGTGCACAAGCAATAAGTGGACCCAGACTTCTTCAACAGCTGGTATCAGTTCACTTGCAACTGAGCACTGGTCAGACTTGATTTCAAACCAGCTGAAAGTCTAAGCTGTTTTCAAATGTTGGTGTTTCAGGTTCTATGACAACTATGTCCTATAATCAGTCAAACAATAGTGTCTTTTCGTTTGTTTTCGGTTAAAAACAGTACGCCATAAACCACTCAAGTAGTCACAAGCAAAATTCTCACGTCTTTTGGTTGTCTTTTCTTCTAGGACTCCACCACTGTGAGCCCCGTGACGGTAACCGTCGACCCCAAAGGCTACTTCCTCTACTGGACTGACCAGAATAAGGTGAAGCTCTACTACTTTATGAGATGTGTTATACACTCTACACTTTGGGGGATATGTTTATAATTTTTGCAGTCTGTGTTAGCATTAAACCTGTCTGAGAAAGGTTGTCAGCATTAACACCCGATTCCTGAGGGGGCGTAAAGGGCTAACCGTAGAACAGGACAAAGCTGTGACATTCTTGTGACATTGAAATCAAATATTTGATTCCGCCATTAAACCCGACACCCGTGTGAGGCAAGTGTTGTCTACTGTTTATCGCAAAGTCTCCAAACCCGCTCCGCATTGTTAGCACAGTCTGTAAACTCACCGATAGTGTATGTGTGCCACACTATTAAATAGCCTTCATTGATTTTATGTCGGCCCGCATGAGGGCATCTCAAGATGTGCGCAGGACTGCTGACGCGACTTAACCTCCCCTGAGCACTAATTAGTATTAGCACCCTGTGCGAAGGTAGCCTAGGACGATCGTTGGCGGGGAACTTGAGGTGTAGACCATGGAGAGAAAAGAACAACCTTCATCAAAAAAAACACCTGAGGGCCTTTACTCTCTGTTTACACACACTACATGCGCTAAAGATCACGTGTACTGTAGACAACAAAGTGTACATAAACAAAAAGCTTGGTGCATTGTTCAAGGGCAGGCATTTCATTTAGAAGCTAGTCCAATTTGTGGTTTTTTTTTTTGTGACACAATCACACCTTTTATTTTAAGTAATTCATTGTGCCTTTTCCGGATATGACTTTCATCTGCCTTCTGATTTGCTCACATGGCCTAAAGCTGTTGTGCATGGCGCTGAATCACCCGTTTCAAGCCTGATTTCAAGTTTCCAAACGGCACAGTTGATGAGACGACAAATTCTGCATCAGAATTACACACTATGTGACGGACCGGTCCGTCTATCCTGTTTTGCTGACGGTTGACAGCTAGTATTAAGCCAGTATGAAGCCCTATTAAGGTCAGCCAAATGCACAGTTGATGATTGCACGAATCAATCTGTGGTTTCTGTTGATGACGTTACAAATTAACATTTCCAAGTAGTATGGGAGTATTCTGACTTCGAGAGCCTGTACGATTCCAGATTTTTTTTTTAATTCATTGGGCTTTTCTGCAAATGACTTTCTTCAGGTTTCTGATTGGTTAGCACTTAGCTTTAGCTTCTTTAGTCCACAAACAGCTAAAACGTCTTCCTTGTCATAGTTTTTTTTTTTTTTTTGCAGTATGTGCGTTAGTGCCATGTATGGGACTTTATCGCAGGTAATATGCTTGAACATGTCTAAAAATCGAACAGTGACATAATGTTTAGGCATGTAAGTATAGCTCCTTGACATACTTTTGACAGGCAAAAGTTTTTTAAATGTTTCAAATTTAAATGTATTGCAAGAATGATTTTTGTTATGATGTCATCGCTAATGCTACGTTTGTGTTGTTAGAATCTTTGTGTGCGGTCTACTATTCACTCTCTCCTGGCTTTGACACTGGTTCTTAAAACTGGTATTATTGGTACCAAGCGCAACCCGAGCAAAGCTCTATTAGGACATGCGCAAGTATATGTTCGCCGTGTGGTTTAACAAACGTCACCTCGTGTTTATAGAGCCATCGCGTGTTCTCGCTTCGCATCTGTTGAGCAGGCCGTCTTAGACAAGGAGCAACGTCGCCTGCGTCCAGTTGTTATGTGCCCGTCAGGGGGGACAGGCGTGATGGCCTGCAGAGTAAAAGCATTCCTGGCATTCCTTGAGGAACTACAACACAACTGGGGTCAATTTGCCAGTAAACTGCCCAGACTGAGGTTCGACAGATTTGACGTACTTAGTACATGCACTAATATTGTGCACCCACACATTCTGCCGACATCGGACGAAGAACAGGTGCTTCTTTAGGGGTTTAAAAATAATTGCCACTGCTGTCGTTACTGTGGGGTTGAAAGGCCTGCAAAGTGGACTGACTGTGTAAAATTAACAGTCCTTTTGCTTTAGTTGCCATGCGACTGTTCTCACGCCACCTTTTCAAATGTCACATTCTGTTTAGGCCGCAGCGTGTCTCCCAGAGAGTACCGCTCATTCTGAGAGTGATATTGTTGGAACACGTCTTTGCGCTTTGTTTCCCCCCCAAGCCAGCTAACAAAAGGTTAAAAAAAAAAGGATCTTAAATGAGGATCTTAAATGAGGTAACCATGTGTTAACGTTGCCAATTCCCCCCAGTAAGTGCTCAACGTATTGTGTATGAGTGATGGACATAGGTGACAGGCGGTCAGACTACCTCCATCCACGCCGCCTGTCTCTGGTCTCTGCAGAAATTGTTCGTGTGTTCCCCCGAGCGCAGCAATTTTCCTTGATCACCGAGCTTGTTGCCCCTCCTTCTCCGTCAGCACTCTGAGAGAAGAGAGGCGCAACAGCATAAATCCACAGCCAATCTAAAGGAAAGTGAATTGTGACCTCAACCGAGTTATAGCCTGGCACACTGTGGCCTTTTTTCATCATTTGCAACAGAGAGGTAGTCTGAGAGGGACTGAAAATAGTCAGGAAAAGTCACAAGATCCTATTTAAGCCTCATTTTCACCAAGCAACACACTTGAGTTCTATTTAGTATGCAAATCGTTTGTGATTCCATTCTAAAAAGGCATGAATAGGCCCAAAAAAGACTCCCCTTTTTCTGGCCTACCACCAGAAGGATCCTGAGGCATCCGAGTTCTGTCTCAAGGCCTCCTTCTGGTTATACGTGGAGTGCACGTAAGGCGTCATTAAAGCCTCCAAGATAGAAGTCCCGAAACACCCCAACTGGCTCTTACCAATTTTTCAGTCTCCCTTGGAGCCATATTTACATCCAGAGTCCAAGAGTTTTTAGTTTTGCTCCTAGATCTGAACATCAGTCATTGGCCATAGACAAAGATTGTGGACTCCTCTGCCGTCAAGTCCTTGAGGAAATTTCATCATGTTCTGGTGGATTGATTTTGTGTCTGTTTCTCAATGAGACCCAGAAAGGGGCAAGCAACTAAACAGCAACTTTAAAGAATAATCAAAACTGGGGTAGGGGATGGAAATTGACTCCAGTGGTACCAAATCCCAGAGGAAATAAACACTTGTTCAGACACTATGGCCATGTAGCACACCTTCCAGATAACAATGTGACTCATTAATGCCGTTCCACCTGGGTACCTGAAGGGTAGTTGCAACCTACTGTAGAACCTCTGGACGTTTGTGACCTGACCTCCTTTGGGAAGATAATTACATCCAAGTTGGTCCAAGGTTCAAGGTGTTGGATGTCCTGATGGTGACTGTGAAATCTCTCAGGAAGATCCTTTGGAACTGATGAAATTACTTTGTGGGTCTGGGGCAACTCTTGCATCTTCATACCCTCACAACCACGTAGGCATTACCTGACCTCTGGTGGAGTGCCAAACGGTGACGCCTCACTGGTCTCAAACACAAACCAGATCTACTGAACCATACCACTTAATGGTAACGTGGGTTTTGAGATTTGATGTCACAGATAATTCCTTCAATTTTATGGACCTTTTGTAGAAGTGTGACAAAGATCTGTAAGTCATTACACTTTGTGTTGTCAGCTGAGGTCAGTCCTTCCTACTAGGGCAACATACCACACGTAGGGAACATTCAGAAATTAATGTTCCAACATCAATTTCAGGTTTATGCCTTGCAATTGTGTGGCCAGGCACTTATTGATATTGACCTTATATGTCTGGGGACTGCAACTTTTTATATAGGTTATTTATTGGCTGGCCACTTAATTTTAAGTGTTATGATAGCCAGGCCAGTGTTCTGACAAGGACTGCTTAGATTTTCTTGCCGCTTTCATCAGTCAGCTTGCGCACTCTGAAAGGGCACAAAGCTAGAGAGTATGAAATGTTGACCTGACGCATTGTTAAGTAGCTGTGTCAAGCAAGTCCCAAACAGAAAAACAGGATCAGACTCTTTGCCAAAAAATGGGTGTGGGATTAGCAGCTTTTAGCTGACTTCAGAGGGCTTTGTTTGTGCTTGACTCGCTCATCTTTAACTCTCTGAATTTCGATTAGGACTTTTTCTGCTTTGAAGCGCCGCACTTCACGACTCTGGGTAAACAACTACAAACGCTTGAGCAGGCAAGCACAGTTGAACGTGAAAAGGAGAAACATGGCTCGATCGTTTCCTCTCGAACGAGTTGTAGCTTCACGTCCGGAGTCATATCTCGGTCTCGTTTAGAATTAAAGGTGAGATATTATGCATTATTTCTAACGTTTTAAACAGTTCCCAAGTGTCTAAGTAAACATGTTTAATGTTCTTGTGTCAAAATATACAAAAAGTAAAAAATTACTTCTGCTTTAAAACTGGTTCTAGTTTATGCAGATTAGCCACCACTCACCCTGCCTCTCCTGTGACACATGGCTTTCGTTACCGTGACGACCGCGGCTGGAACGAGGGCATTGCGATGAAGTAAGGGCTAACACAGGCCCAAAGTGTGATGGCAAAATAAGAAGCCCCATGAAGATTCAATCATATTTTCATTCATGAATCCAAAACTTCACCACCAAGATGCCAAATTACACTTTTTCAGTTAGTGTGCTGTGTATGATATGCATGCAGTGGATTTATTGCCAAACACAAATTCCCCCACTGTATCGACAACTTAGCCGAATATTCAAGTATGCACCGGCTAAATAAACGCTAATGCTAGTAACAATACTGTAAACCCCGATCTGGGGGTGGTATTATGTAAATTAGCCCCACAGTTATGTCACAATCTGGCAAAATTCCAAACGTGTCGGCAGATTGCAATAGGCAGCTAACAAAATGTTTTTCCTTGGTTGTTTAATTTCTCACTTGATGAGTGGCAACATTAACAATTTGTCGAAAAAAAAAGTCACTTATAAATAATTTGTCCCCTTTGAGCTTCACAAGGAAGATCTCAAATTAAGCTTGGGCATTTGAAAGCATTTACTCAATACATTGTCATTGTGGGAAAATGATTACAATGAGTGCCATGGAAAAATATGATTCATGTGGAATGCTGAGTGTGATCAGGCCGTTCTAAAGTGCTGCGTCTGGTTGCCTGGCTAGAATCTGCCAGAGGAGTAAAGAGGGTGATTAAGTGTCTCATTGTCTCGTGGGCACAGGTATTTATAACGCAGATGCTGGCCCATTTCTGGCGCGCTTATTAAAGTAAAGATGATCTGTCGTTTTGATTCACGCCGTCAATGCGGGC
This sequence comes from Filicampus tigris, assembly GCF_054856515.1. NCBI lineage: Eukaryota > Metazoa > Chordata > Actinopteri > Syngnathiformes > Syngnathidae > Filicampus > Filicampus tigris. The sequence goes on along the minus strand of NC_141236.1, from coordinate 7,969,748 downwards.
AATTTAATAACATAACGTAACATAGTGCGGCAAATCTAGAATAGTTTTTCTTGCTGTCGCTTTTTCAGACTGAAAAAGTACTCTGAAAACTTGAAATTCCATCCATAAATTTAACGGAAAATACAATTCCAAAAATCGCTGCTCTGCATGTAAGGTACAGAAACGCAAATTGCGAGGTAATAATGAGGGTGTGAAGTTTAACTCCTGGGGCTCAACGCCCACATCGTTTTGTGTTCTAAGGCGAAGTCAACCCAAGCACATTTTTTTCAAGAATATGTTCTTTGCAGGCCACTAGTTGAAACACGGCATTCTGATACATATTGCATTTGTGGAATAAGAGTGAATCCACACGTTTTTAGCCATCTCTGGGGGCGGCCATTTTGTCACTTCTGTCAACTGAAAATGACTTCACAGTGTCTCAGGGCTCAGGTAACGACCAATCACAGCTCACCTGTTTTCTGAAGCTGAGCCATGATTGGTCGTTATCCTCCTGAGTCCTGGGACACTGTGATGTCATTTTCAGTCGACAGAACTGACAAAATGGCCGCCCCCTGGGATGGCTAAAAGCAGGTGGATTTTGCTGCTTAACTCATATTCCGCAAACACATTATTAATCAGAATGCCTTGTCTCAACGAGTGGGCCTACACAGAACATATTCCTTTATTAAAGGAATTGCCACGCTAATGTCACCCCACATCAAATGATTTGAATTAGTTGGTAAATTGTGTTGTTTATGTGATAGTCAGTGTATATGTTAGTATTGTACAATACAGCAAGTTATGAGGCAGCTAAGTAGTTAATTGTTAGTTAACAGGAAAACAAATTGCTAGTCCTTTAAAAAACTACTCTAGAATTGGAAAAGTCACAAAATTTTTAAAACACTGAAACTGTTTTTGATATGAATGTTGCCACTCATCAACTAGCTCCTCTCTCGCAGCCATTTTGTTTGCGTGAGCAGTCCAGCGGGGACTTACTATTACTAACTGAAGAAGCCGTCACTCAAAAATCGAATAAATTCTCCTGAAAAATAAACTCGAATTAATCAATAAAATAGATTAATCGCCCAGTCCTATAGTGTTTGATGAGGGCCAACTGCATTAAGTGTTCCATACATCTTATCAATTTTCCATCCGTTCCTAATTAACACTCCTGCCTGTGTGCCATCACTTATAGATCTCCGAAAACTGTTTGTTAGCGAGTCTGAAAGGATTCATTAAATCCCCTGGTAGTGTATTTGCTCTATTAGTTTTAATCACGGCCAATCTGACGTTGGCACACAGCACTCACTCTCCTAAACTGACATTGAGAAGTGGTGGCTATGGCAGTCCACTTCGTGCGACTTATTTTTTTTTTTGGGTGGTATTTCTAATGACAGTATTCTTTGAAGTTTGACATACATCACTGTTATGTTGTGGTCGGTTTACTAACCAAAAGGGATCGTGCCAGAGTTTGCTCCAAACTGTGTCGTTTGATTTGGTTCAAATTCCATTACTCTGTTCACACCTGACTGAGGAACCACACAAAGAGGGAAACATTGAGCTAATGTTTGATTAAAACAGACCAAAGAATGCTAGAGCAGAACAACTACCCGCTGTTCTGTCTCGTTCATTATTTCACTTCTAAAATGAAGGCCCATTCATGAACAAACGGAATGTCGTTTTAGGTAATTAGCACATTAATTGCACTGAGCTATTAGTCACGTGAATAAAAGGACATTTGTTCAGCTGTAGCTTTGTAACCTGGTTAAAAGGGGGGGGGGGGTGTTTAGGAAGTGATAAAATGTAATCCCACTTTTAATTGGTGAAGAGCACCACCGGATTTCTTGTAGAATTTCATATAGAATGGACTTCTAGTCCCACACTCCCACGTCTTGCTTTAACCTGCCAAATGTGGAAAAAAAAGAACAAGGGTGTGTTTTGGCCGTGATAAAATGTAATTTTGGTCATTTGCGACCAGCCAAGTATAGCATTACTGCCTCTTCGTAATATTTGTTATTTTAAGCCGAATTACATAAAATATACGCAGGACCAAAACTATAATGTACTACAACAAAAGTATACTGTAGATCAGTGTTTTTCAAACACTGTGCCGTGGCACACCAGTGTGCCGCATGATATTGTCAGGTGTGTCGTGGGAAATGATCTAATTTGTGTGCCTGTGCGGTCTAGCGCCTGGCACGTAATCACGTAGTTACTACATTGTAGTACTCTTCCATACCAGTAGGAGGCAGCAGCATACTTTTTCTTTGTGTTTATTTAATTCCTATTCAAGACAATACATTAACAATATAGTACTTATATTGTTAATATAAGATTTTTTTTTTTCACAATTCCAGCTGGTGGTGTTCCGCGGGAGTTTTTCAATGAAAGAAATGTGCCTTGACTCAAAACTGCGGTAGATAATGAGTGAATGAAATTTCTGATGAAAAGATCTGGTCTGAAATGCTGCGGAATTCAATGAAATGTTGAAATATTGAAAAATAGAAAGTGTGACTTAAAAAAGGTATTTAATGTACAAAATACAGAATGATAATATGATGAGAATTTTAGGTGAGAATTTATAATGGCTGAAAATGTGGAAGGAGAGTTTAATAAATAAAATGCATTCATTTGGAAAATATGGAATATTGAAAAATGTGTGAATTTTTAGAATTTGAAAAATTGTTGCCGATATGTCACAAATGAGCTTGAAGTTGGAATGATTTGATTGGTACCCAGAGACATGTAAAAAGTCGTTTCTTAGAAGTCCTGAATGAGCTGAACATTTTGAACTTAGAATGGCTTAAATCGGTTGACAAATGTCTTTTTTATAGCACAAGAAAGTGGGAAGAATAACACATTTTAAGAGTTATGGTGCAGGATAAAAGGGAGAGAAATGACAAATGATGACGGTTGAATTCCAGAAATAATGAATGTGAATGATTAGTTGTAGAGTTTTATTGTTTAAATCAGAACATCTCAGGCAGTTGAAAACATACACCCGTTAATGCATTTGCGCCATCTTCCTAGTATTCTTTGCAGTTCTCGCTAAATGTTGAATTACTTTATAGCCACGGCAGTCGGGGCTTAGTGGCGAGCAGCTTCCACTTCAAGCCCCATTTGTTCGCCGGGCAATTATCAAGGGCTCTTTTTTGCTTTCCAGCAAATTTCCTATTGCTTCCTATTGCACGTCAACGTATGAGCGGCAACCGCTCGAGTGGGCGACTGGAAAGTAGAAAAGGTCTTTAACTCCATCATGACGGGTGGAGACGGATGTTGAGTGGTGAGTGGGATAGTAAGTAGGCATAATAACCCGGAGCCAAGTTTTTTCCCCCCCATTGAGCGACCATGTTAATCATTTACAAGCATGTTAGAAAGAGTTGCATAGCTTGCGTTCACTCGGATAAATTCAGAACCCTTGTTATCGCCTTCCTGAGGGCAAAATAGTAGGTGTGTCATTGAGTTTTGGGTTTCAAACATTACAAACGTCGAATTTTTTTGCCTGAAAATTTTCCGTCAAGCTAGCACGCTTCCACCATCGCCCTTGTTCTTGGTCGTCTCCCAAATGTGGGTCAGTCGCGCATTACTCCGCCTCTCCTACTAAACTCAATTGAATTTCACTCTGGGTTGATAAGGAGGTATCAAATGCAAGCGGCTGGAGAGGTGCAGCGGAGTCAAACGAGAGATGCTCAAGACAAATTTGAGGAATCTTTGTGAATCATGGAATCTCAAACCATTTGGCACCTTGGTTAAGTGAACTGATGAGAAATTTGCATGTTTTTTCTCCGTGGTGGAATCTGGAATAGCCGAGAACATAAAGATTCCGCAAGAAAGACCCTATAGTCAGGTGTTAAGAATGAACCAATTGGAATCCTGGAATCCAGGTCTTTTTTTAGGCCTTGCTGGCAAGGGAACTGACTGGTATGGTTCTTATCTAGTTTCTAGTTTATTCCAATCATGTCATATTGGAACAGGAAAAAAAAAGGCTTTTCCCAAACTGGTGTCACTAATCGTCATCATCATTATCAAACTGGAAGCAGTCCAAACTATGATGCTAGCAAGGAGAATAAAGGTCCTGTTGTCAACACGTAAACGTTGTTTTTTGTGTGTGAAGTACAATGCAAGGATAAGTAAGCGTTCTAGTCCAAGCCCTGGTTAAGTGGTTATTGGATATCTTAAGACTTTGCCTTTGCTGTGTAAAACAGAGAAACAATTCCCCACTTTTCTAAATGCTGCAATGTGCTTCCGCAGCCTTTTCTTTGAACTCATCGATCTTGTCGGAAGGGATGTCAGGTAAAATGATAACCAGTAAGAGTATAGGGAGGGAATGCTCTAACGGAAAGACCTAACACAAGCATGATAGATTTGCCCGCAGAGAGAGAACGATGAATGGATTTTTCTTCACCACTCGCTTTGTCCTGACATCAAAAGGCACCGCGGATCCTGTTTGAGGCAGGGCCTGAGCGAGCGAGGTGGCGGAGCTGCTCTTCTTGCTGCCACTGCCGTTGATCCTCAAAGGACACTCAGTGTAGACTTCCTGCATGAGCGCTTGTGATGTCGTGCTTGCAGTCTGAATGGAAAAGATGCATGGTGGGTAGAAGAAGAAATTCTCTTCAAGCAATTCCACAAATGTCACTCAGGTAAACCCTTGAAAAATGACAATGGCTTGCTTGTTGAGAAGAGAGATAAGGATACGCTCTGTGTTTGCCCAGAGCAAACTTCTTTATGATTAAATAGAAGCAAAGCCTGGCATTAAAATACTGAAATATTGTCTGTGAAGACTTTTTCAGTGTGTAGGTATCATACATTCTACTCTTCTCTATACTGGAATAAGGAATAAGCGGGGTACCGCAGGAGTGCTCTCCAGATGGAATCTACAATAATGTCCCCCATGGCATTCCAAGTTTGTACCTTTTCCAGAACTACAAAGGTACTAGGGGTGTCAAAGTCAAGTGTCAAGGGTACAAAGAAGAACCTTTGAGGGTACCGGACCTATTGACATGATATTGTACCTCTAAAGATAATCTTTTCAAGAGAGCAGTTATAAATGGGCTGCCATTTATACAGTGCGTCTCTGCCTTTGGTACTCAAAGCGCTTCACACTAAACTTCATCTAGCCTACCGATGACGCAGCATCGGGAGCAACCGGGGGTTCAGTATGTCGCTCAAGGATACTTCATATCCTTTGGATAGGATACATGTACTGTATGTATTCTGTCCGAGAATGTGCCTGCTCTGTAACAGTACCCCTAAAGGTAAAATATTGTTTTTTGTTTTGTTTTGTTTTGTTTTGTAGCCAAAGAGCTTGTTTTGAGCTTTGCTCCTATAGGCTCAATCTACACTAATGTACCTCCCGGAGCGCCAATTATCCGACTACAGTATAACTGCTTGTACTTGTCCAGGTCTAAACACGTATGTTTGTAAACAATAAAAGTCAAGAGTCAATAGTACCTATGCAGAGCCTATGGGGGCATTGCACCCCAAACGGTACAACAAAGCACTTTTTCTGAGAGTTTTCCTCATCTAGAACCCCTCCAACTGTTTGAAACTTTTCCAGGACAAAAACTGTATTGAGATGTTTCTAAGCTGTTCCAAACCTATTAAAGGCAAGGATACAAAAGCTGTACCTTTGAGGCCAGCCCCTCAGAGACAAACTATTGTACTCATAAAGCTGCAATGATGTCCATTTTCTATGACTGTTGGCATTCAGGAATGTTCCTGGACTTTACGGATACAAGAATGTATTTTATTGTAGCTGTAGAATGACTTTTCAGTCCTTAAGGTACAATCTACACTAATATACCTGCCACAGTGTCCATTATTGGACTCTAAGGTACCTTATGCCAGTTGTGTTTGTGTTTGTACCTTATCCAGGACTAAAAATGTACAAGTATGTTGCCAAGCAGTAAAGTCAAGAGTTAACAATACCCAAAACAAAGCCTTTGAGAGCATTTCAACCATAAAGGTACATTCAAGCACTTTTACTGAGAGTCTCCTCATCTTGTTGTCCTCCATGTGTATCCACATTTGCATTTGCAAGGACTTAAAGAGCCGATCTCTTGGATGATCCTTTGCTACAAACACGAGGAGGCTCTGAGGGAGGCTCAAACAGATGGAAGCAGACTCTTAAGAGCACAAACGTCCCACAAAGAAAAGGCGAGGAATTGGGGCGGATGGGGGAGTTGTTGTTGCGTGTACCCACGATGCACAGCGTTGTCGTGACAAGATGCACGATGGGAGGCGAGGATGAGCCTCAGCAAAGGAGACAGATGTCCGCCAAAAGGACAGGTGAGACGTCAGGGAGTGGTGAAGGACGATGCGGAATAAGGCGGCTTGATGGACGGACGGCGTTAGCAGTTTTGCTTCCCCGCTGTCATCCTGCACTGCTCTGCTATCTGTCAAACAGGAGTGTACTCTTCTTCCTTCCACAGTCCCTAGATGCACTCCATCCGTCAAGCGTGGGAGCCAGAGTGTGTCTGTGCATGTGTGCTCATTTGATTGGCCCGGAGGAGCATGGTTACCAGACGCTGAGTGTTTACACTGCAGATACCGCAGCCTGACAATAAAGACATGCCGTGCACAGGCGGACATTTTGCATATCAGTAGCGTCGGGCGCAATCCTTTTACCTCCAAAATCCTCACTTCATCGTCAAAGAGCACGAGCCATTTTTAACATGGACCCAAAAAAATAACATTTACTATATTGTGACAAGAGTTTTCGGCCTGGCCCGTACCAGCGGTCACCAACCTCCTTTTTTTCACCATGGACCGGTTTCACGTAAAGCAACATTTTTTGACAGACATGCACAGACACAAATAAAAACGAATGAATGAAAATACAATTCGTCACTACACTGAATGATGTAATTAGTGTGGCACGGGCTGAATCAACCTGATTTTCAAAAGAAAACTTCTTTCAGACTCTCATGATAAATATTTTTTGTTCAGTCGCAGTGTCAAATGACCCACAGACTCGTACCTGGGGACCACTGCCGACAGAGGCGCTGACCTGTATCCTTCTGCAGCCTTTTTTTGTCTACACCTCGGCTATTTGCCGGAGCGTGTCGGATGCCGATAGCCAGAATCAGCCACCGACACACTCCTCCTACACTTATTGGCCTCTTTTCTCACACTTTGGTTCACTCCTTCTGCCTGACGTGTCATCCCTCGGCGTTCTGTCTCTATCTGTGTGAACCTGCATGCTTAACAAAGTCCTGTGTGGCTATGTCCACCTTGCCTTGGACTGAGCTTGACAGACTGACTTAATTTGGTGATTAATAGAAAACTCTGGCAAAAGCATTGTACTCCATTCACTTCATCGTAATCGTGTGTACTTAAAAACGTAAAAACCTCAAATTGATATCAGGAAATATCTGGAATGTTATCATTGAGAGACATGACAAGCTTCTATGTTGGCAGCATCCATCATGACTTCCCAGGATTCTCAGGCACAATACTTTGGTGTGAGCGCCGAAATAGAAGTCATCGAGAGGAGGCCGGGGGGGGTGAAATATGCCAGAGATCATTAACTAATTATGTGGCGGTGACTGCACTTTATCTCAAAGGTCTTTTATCTCACCTCATTTCTCTTTTCTCAGCCGTCACTCGCCACTTGAGTCTCATTAAATATTCAGTCTGTAGATGTAATGTCGAAATAATTCAATCCTCCGTCGTCTTGCGTGTTTCGCAAAGGCGTCCTCGTCCGCGTCCAGTGGAATAGACAGGAGGCGCGCAAAGGAGGCGACCGTTCTCCTCCCATGCGTGCGCTCTCTGCGCGGCCACTCGAGACTTGAGCTCCCTGTTGTTCTTTACCAAGCAAACACATGGACGAGTTGAGTGGATGTGACTCGCCGTGCAAGCGCCACCTGTTTCCTGGCTGTCAAGTGCCACTTTACAGGCCCTGATGCCTGCTGCTTCTATTATTTTAGGGAGCCGGCATTGTTAAGTCCAGGAGCTAATGAGAGTTGGCGAACAATCGGATGTGTATAGACCGAGGCATCTCATCACGCAGATAATGACTCAAAACAACAAAGACGGACATGTGGGGCAAGGGATAGAAGGTTCTAAACTGGCCAAGTCGATTTCTAGACTCATACCCTATAGAGCATGCATTTTCCAGATAAAGTGGAGACTGAATGGAGTGTCACTTTGTAAGACGTGATGCCTGTTGTTAATATTGTTGAGATGTTGAGAATGTTGAGATATATGTTGGGAAATATCATCATGCAGCAAGATGTCTCAAAATACACAAAGCCAAAACTACAAAGGAGTGCATCAAAGAGAAAAGACACACCGGCCAAGTCAAGCTCCAGATTTAAAACTTGTAGAGCATGCATTTCGTGGATTTCCCTTCAGTTTTGAAGGGGGTGTGCAGTTGAAATCTGTTGGTTTGGAGGGGTCCATCCTGTTGAAATCAAGAGGTTTGAATGGATATGTTGAAATCTGGCGCTTTTGATTGGGCTGGCCTGTTGAAACCAGGTAGTTTTGAAGGTGCTGTGCTGCTGCTGAATAAATCTGAATTAGAATAATCTTGATTGGCCAAGTAGATAAAAGCACACAGGAAATTTCTCTCCGGTAGTATGAGCTATAATAGCATTGCAGTAGCAAGCAACTATGACAAAGATGTGACACATAAGTACCGAGCCTTTACGTAAGGGTATCATTACTGCTGCAGTACCAGCCAGTGACAGCTGTGCAAACGATGCAAAGAGTCATCAAGCATAAATAAAGTGACCGGTAATGCGGTGATTCCGATGCACCGTCAGTAAGTAGTGCAGATGATGCAGATAATCGTCACACCATTTAAAGTGACGAGGAGCGCAGTCATTGTGATACAATTTTGATTGCGCAATGATCTAGAAAGTCCTTGAGCAATTTACAGTGTCTGGTGCCGTTGGGGTATTGATCATGGACACTCCAGTATGCGTAGAGAGCTGAAGCTACAATAATCAATAAAGTAATAATGTCACACAGGGATGTGCAAAATTGGAACAGCTCTCAACAGCTCCGATGGCTTCCTCAGCAGCAAAACAAAAAGTTATGAATAGCGAACCACAAATAGGTGGGTGTTCACTCTACTAAAATAAATTTGACTTTCCCCAATATTAACATTTATTAAGATACACCTGTATGGTCATTTTAGCATTGCTAAAACAACAAGTCTGGGCTAAGACTTGTGTATACGATACAAATATTTATACATCCATGATGAATCTTGCAAAGGTTCAAGTCAATGCTGTTCTTGCTGCGGGAATGAACAAAAATAAATGTTTTCCATTAAAAAAGGCAGCATGTCGCAGATACATCAGGGCCATCCACACACAGACGATACTGCCCGCGGCCGTTGCAGGTTAAGCACGCTCATTAATTTTTCTAGTTTCTCCCCCGCTGGTGCCGCTGCTCGCTTCCCAGACGTGCCACGTATGCTAATGTGTTTCGGCTTATGGTTTTTTGTTTTTGTCTTTTTTTTTTTCTTTTTTCTTTTGGTGTCTGCCGTTACACTGTGGAAAGGCGGAGGAGGTAAGAGGAGAGACAAGGCAGACACGATTCGATGAATAATATAAGTTGCACGCAGGCTGCGCTGCTTTGATGTTAACAGTTGATATCAACTTTTGTAGCAAATGCAGATAAACATGTCAGCACAGTGGGTTCTCGACTTGCGAATACACCAACTTACTATACGTGCCGATGCTCTGTCGTTTTTTTGGGGTTTTTTTTTTGCTTTGTGTTTTGAGCCAAAATTTATGGTTGAGCAAGTTTCAGACGAGATGGCATCAGCGAAGACCACAGCAGCCGCCCAGTTCTTTCATTTTGGGAAAATGAACGTGAGATACGATTTACCAGAGCTGGCCATTTTACTAAAAATTCAGCGTCCCTTATTTTTCATCCGTCTGCAGCGTGGGTACCCTTCCGTCGTCCGTCATTCATCTTTTTTGGCGGGGCGGGGGGGTCATAGTACCCGTCTATAGGCCGGTTCGCCTCTAATTTTAAACGGGCGTCCGCCGGCGAGTCCGACTACATTTTCACTAGAACTTTGCACTTGCTCTCCATAGAAAATCAAAACGTTTGCTGTTTGCCCGTAAAATACAAGAACAAGCGTAGGGCGTCAATTAAATCGACCTGGTTTGCACAGAACGAGTATCTGAGTCAAAGATTAGTGCCTACGCTGAAAACGCCGCCCTTTGAAGTCACTCCAGAGGCCTGGTGGAGGTGGGGGTGCCACACAGGGGCCTGGTGGAACGGCGGGGGGTTCAGGAAGCGGCTTGCTCATGTGGTACGCCCCCAGGAAACCTTTAAGTTGCTTTATTGGACAACGCCAACAAAATGAACATGTAACAAGCACTTAGGCTAGCTACACCAGCAACTGACACCCACGCACTCAACCTACAGACTGGCTAACCTGAGCTAACGACGCTCACCCGTCCAGGCCTTGCCTTTCAAAGCCACACACATTCAGGGTCACAGATACTATATTATAGAACGTGAGGAGTCGACTCAAATTGGACGAAATTAATAGCTGCACCTCACATGCGTGTTTTGCATTGGTAGAGTGCAAAATCCCAATTATCTTACATTGTTGTCATGTCTTTCAGAAGGAATTTTTTGGGGATTGATTTGTAGCTATGAGGCTACACGAGCCAAACAGTTTGGTAGTGGTGATGGTTGTAGTGGTGGTGGTGGGGGTGCGTGTAAACTCGTTCCTAATAGTATTAGAGATGAAGTCAGTGAGGAAAACGGTAATGAGGATGCTAAAAGTAAAAAAATATATATTTGTGGATGTCAGTTTGCTAAACATTTGATCTTCTTTCAAGTTCCTTGTTTGAGTCTGTTTTGCACTGAATTTAACGTCATGCTGAAACAATGGGAGGCCACATCGTAGTTATTGTTATTTATTGAAAATGGACAATTTCAGTAAATCCCTGTAAAACTGGGAGGGGGGTTGGGATCATCTTGAGGGTGGAATAAGCAGTTGTATATGGATTTTCAGATAAGGATGGGGGGGAAAAGTCGGGTTGTAATTTTCCGCCGAGAGTCGATAGCGAGATGATGCGCCGTTCCCCTGCCTCCTCATTTTCCACCTTGTGTCCCGCCTCCTACTCGCACCGATAATCCGCGCTGATAAAGGGATGTGGGTGTGTGTGCGCGCGCGTGTGCATTTAACTGACTGTGTGCGCAATCAATATACACTCACCAGCCACAATATTAGGTACCATCCAATACAAGATGTGTATTGGGGGCGATTCAAGGATCAGAAGCTTAGTGGTGCTGGCGGTTTGGGCACCAGAGCACATCTGATAATATGGCATTCGGTCGGCGTAGGAGTGGGAGGGTTTTACATTTCATATTAAAACATGAACACAATCACACACACAAAGCCTGCCACGGTGGGCAACGGGTAAATTTAACAACTGCTTAGCTTTAGGTGATTTTCTATATGCAATGTTGTCCTTCTATTTGTTTGTGCATTTTTTGGTCACGTACACAATTTTTGGGGGTGCTTCCATTCACATAGTGATGCTTGAGCACCTCAAAAAATGGGATGGACCCGCCTGCAATGTGTGTTAAACATTCTGAGTTTTTAAAGGCAACTGAAACTCGCTGGGGCCAAGCATATTGATGATGATGAATTCCTTTTTGTCCAGACTTGCACCAAAATGTATTGGCTCCTTTGTTAGCTCACGTGCCACCACTTTACTCCATTTTTATACAAATTGGCTCTGTGGCTATTGCATAATTGCTTAATAAATGGCTGGGGGAAAAAAAATCCTATTTTTATGAGTTTATTTTGCGACTTCAATGGGGAAAATGGTGGAGGATACACGGTAGGATACATCGTTGCATCATTCAACTCACCACTGACTGTTGTGTCCTTTCCCTGCAGGAGACCGACTTACTGGATTTAGCTTACATCAAAGATGCGCGCAATGGAAAATGCACCAAAACGCCAAAGGTGAGCCCAGCTGGTGGACCGTATTGATTGTAACAGACCAAAAAAAAAAAGAAAAGAAAAACTAAGCACACTTTGTCAGTTTGAGCGAGGGATTCAAAATGGAGCATGTGACCGCTAAGATGGCCGACATCTCGGAAATCCATTACCGCAAGATGGAGACGAGCTGTCTGAGGTCATGATGAGTAAGGCCGGCAGAAAAAGGAAGGAGACAAGGAAAGGTGGAAGGCTGGAAGGCAATGTACACTGTTGTAGTTAGCAGGCCACTATCAGGTCGAGTAAAGTTGAAAAAGATCGTATTTATGTATTCTGGCCACCCTGCCCTACTCTTATAAAAACATCCTAAAATAATCAGAATTGATATATTTGATGATAAATGTTTATGAATAAACTTCATGTAAATTAAATTAAATTAAATTAATCTAAATTAAATGCCCTGTACTGCTTTTGTGTAAGATTATGGCTCTGTACTTGCACTCCAAAAACGGTCCTAAAAAATAAAAATTAAATACAAATAATAGCTAAAATAAAACTACGCACCGTTTAAATGTTGCAAATATTGGACATATTATTTTTTATAGCACACACATATTTTAGAATGGTCCGCTTTCTTTCAATTCAGTGTTTTTTGGGGTGGTGGGGGTGTGAAATACCCCACGAAAATTGCTTGCCTTTTTTCAATGTCCCCACCCTGCAGAGCTGAATCAAATCCACTTTAAAAATGCTGCCTTGAGATGAAGAAAATCAATATCACTGATCAATAGTGGCAATGTATCATCACTCTGTGCGAGGGAGAGGATAGCGAGCAAGAGAAACAGTGTTCATCCATCTTCATTTAATTCTCCTGTTTCTATGTTGATTTCTGCAGCCAAATTGCCCCAAACCAACATGGCAGCCGACAGTTTCACACCCCAATTGGGCATAGTCACGCTCTGCAGGCGGCGTGTAATCAGAGGCGGCTGCATCTCGCCGGTTATGATTTCGTTTCTCTCCTTTAATTTGATTGATCGGTATGCTTTATTTTTTAATATATATCTATGTTTTACTTTTTATTTATATAGTGTCTAAATTCAGTGCTTAAGAAGTGCAGTCCACATGTTTACATATATGAAAAGTAGAAGTGAGGAAGCCATGCTTTGTTTGCATTATAGTTGTAATCCGATTTATGACTTTTGTTTTCATGGCTTATTTGACTTTTTTTTATCATTATCTTAAGGTATAAAACCCAAATATTTATGTATAATAAATCTCATTTTGTTCATTGTAATACAAATTAATTTATTGCTTGTGTTTGTTGAGGGAAGATGCCTTTTAAAAATAATCGCACATTAAATCACAGTCGCAATATTGAGAAAAATTGCAATTGAATTGTTTTTTTTCCAAATTCCAAACCCTAGTCCCTCTATAGGGGATTACTGTATGTATACACACGCCCACACCCCCCCCCCCCACACACACACACACACACACATTCAGATGAGCAACTGTGTCCTTGCCAGCACTAATTAGCATGTGCCCACCCGGCCGTCATTCACGCTGATTAGATTGGTGGCTTGTCAGAGCGACGCTTTGAACGGGAGGACAGATCTCCGAGTCAATCACAGACAAGTGGAGGGACGCGTCGTCTTTTCTTTTTTTTCCCGATTGTATGTGGTTAATTTTAGTGCTTTTGTGGCCATCACAGAATGTTCCCGTTGTGGTTGCAGTGATGCACGCGCTGTGGGTTTCATTTCGAATCTTTGAGGCAAGATTTTAGTTGCTTAGTTTATGGTTATCAGAAACAATTAACTCAAGGGTTTGAGTTGTATTTTTGGAAGAATTGTTCACCATTTGCAAACTGCTCCTCGTTGTGATTTGAGTTGATTTTGCTGCCACCATACAGTGCTTGCATCATCATTTTATAAAAAAAAAAAAAAAAAAAAATCATCCAAATGACAGCTTGTATCCTGAAACCTTCTAATTCGGGTCACTCGTATCTCAAGGCACTACGGTACCACTTTTTGGTGCTTAATGTATATATACAATAAAGAAAAAAAATAAATAAATATTGTCATCTCCAGGATAAACAGTCTAGAAAATGGCTGGTTGGAAAGTGTAACACAGATTGTCCTCTTTTAAGGGAGCAAATGATACCAACAAGTGCAACAACGGGGTTGACAGACTTCTGCTAGCCAGAGGCTGAGCTGCACTGTGTTTGTTTATGGCAGTTAAACTTCTTATCCCTTACTTACCATGTTCCCTATGTGACCTCATTATGATTCAACTCTGTACAGTATAGAAAAACCGGAACACATTTATTCCCTCCCCTCCCCCATCTCAGGATGGGGATTTACTATTTCCAAAGTGAACTGTCGAAGCTAAATGGCCACGTAGGGCTTCCCGGCACTGTCAGCTTGCAGCTCGCCACAGTAGACTGCTGCTAAATGCGGCTCAGCCTGTGTGTGCACAACCTTGTAACAGGATCCGGGTAAAGACCAGCAGGCCCTCAGCTGGGTGTAGCCCACAAACGCAACATATAGCTGTGAGTGTGGACACGGTGTGGTAAGCGCTATCATCATCACTGACACAAAGTGATCCCGAAGCAAAACAAACTGGTGCGGGATGCAGGAAAACCTCACATTTGGTTCATTTGAGGCTCAAAATCCCATCATAAATAAAATCGTTGTCTCTGTTGATACTTTTCCGTTAATGAAAAACACCTGACAGACGCATAAATCACATTTATGACAATTAATATTCTGTCATAAATAAAAATCAGTCAACCACTCTTAATGGCCAAACATGCCCAGTGTTAAGTTTTGTAACCAAAGCCATAATAGTTACACTTATAACATTTGTTCTTCTCTTAACGGACCCTTGTAGAAGCTGCTCCTCGGTGTCCTAATAAATCCAAAGAAAAAGCAAAACACACCCAGAGTTACTTTCAAGGTGTAATCTTCAAATGTTGCATTGAGGTGTGCGGTGAGAGATAAGGGACTAATTAGGATGTTGTTGTTGGAGCAACAATGATTAGGCAGCTTAAGACAGTCGATGTGAAAACAAGAGAGTATTACCATAGTTTATCTCCCTGGTGCACCTCCTTCTTGATAACGACATACCAAAATTTGTCATACGGGGAAAGGTCTGACAGGAGGGTGGGGGTTGATATTCGCATCTGTTCGCAGCAGCCCAGCCAAAAATGGCCCCGACAAATCCTTCCCTGAGAGGGTTGTTACGGCATACCAAAAATCGCTGTTTGGTCGATGACTAATGCAAGCCACTCAGATACTGATAATCTGTCTGATTTTTTTTTTTTTCGAACTCCTTCGGTCCTCATTGTTGTATAAATGGCCGTGCCCTTTCCGTGACCTCTTGGCAGGGAGCGCTAAGAGGTGTGAGGCATCAGTGGAATGAGAAGAGCCGCGGTGCCAGCGAGCGCGACACGGGCTTGTCACTGTGCGACGTTCGCTGCTCACCAAAGAGTTTTTTTTTTTGTTTTTTTTTTTTGCTTGAAACAAGGTCGACAAACAAACCCCATCGACCGACATCTCACGTTAAAGCTTTTGATGGGCTCTTTTCAGCTCTGACGTTGTTTTCTCATTATGTCATTGTATGGTTGCACTTGAAGCTAAAACCCGTTTTAGCAACCGGTGACATACAGTAACAGAGCGAGTTGCGTCCCACTGCAGCTGCCTCTTGGCGTGTGTTTAAGTGTATGTGTGTGTGGCGAAAGATGATATTATGACTGCACGATGTAATGCAGCTATTCTTGGTATGCCTCGGTAGCTGTCGTTAAACGGGGCGGCGGGGGTGGGGGGGCAGTCACAAGTGCAAGGACGATGGGATTAGCGCCAAATCATTAAAGCGGTCTGGGGCGATGGTGCCTCGTGTAGATTAGTGTCATATGATGATATATTTAGGTTTTTAGGTTGATTTTGAAGTTTCTTCCAAAAGCCCCAAATCCCTATTTTTCCCTATGTTGCGTTCCTACTAATTGTAGTTCTTTTTTTTAAGTACATCCCACTAAGTTGATGGATTAAGCAGCTAACATTATGGGCAGCTGACCAATACAAGTTTTACGGACCTAACCCGAAATAAAACACGCCCAATTATCATTTGGGTTTGTTTTACATCATCCTCAATGGCTATTGAACTCCAACGACCTCAACGTTTCAGACTGAGCAACCGGTGTCTGTGCCGATTATACATGAAAAGATTCCATGGATTATTGATTTCCATAAAAGAATCGGCGGCCTCTCTCTCCGTGGCAGTGACGGGCCAATGAACAGAAGCGGCGGGGAAAAGGTTAGCGTGATTGACCGGCTTGGCTTTGGTTTTCTCCTTCGGTCGATGACGCCGATGAATTCCTCCCCTTTGCCATTAACGCCTGGCGAGAAATCGAAGGTGAACGCTAGTTGGCTCTGACGCTCTCTGGCCCGCCAAACAACATGAAATGGAGAGCAGCATGATGGATGCAGATCACTATCTCGTGAGAAAAATGTCTTGGGGATTACAATGGTGCACCTGTTACACCACCCACACTCCCCCCCCCCCCCAATCGGAATGTCTCCAACAGACTGTTACTTTGTCTTTGAACTTCCTGAATAGCTCAGCTTGTATTCCAAAGGAAGAGAAGGAGGGATATTGCTTTTCCAAACACATAAGATGCATTAAGCCCTCATGAACAATTTGCAGCACGGCGATTGATTTGTCTCGGTGCTCTGAAATGCACAAACAATGTAAATACATTGTGAGCCTTATTAAACCTAACTCAGACAATACACAAACAGCCCTCGAAATCGATGCCGAGTTCACGAAAGGGCAAATGCGGTGCGGCCCAACTAAAGGTCAGAAAGTTCTGCAAACTACTCCACTCGTCTATTTTAGAAAAATAAACTGAATTTGAACGTGAGCTCCGGCTGCGGGGATTATCGGCGTCTTAACTCACGGCGATGAAATCCAATGTGACATTTTGTTAAAGACAGCAAAGGTTGACATAGGAAGACCTTGGAGATGATCCAATAAGCAGGAAGTGTCCGGGACAGGCTTAAAAAAAATATGCAGTGGCTTGAATTTTTTCTTGCATTTTTTTTTTCCTAAATGTGCCCTATAGCCAACTGGCTGAACTTGATTGAGTAAACTATTTGCTGGAATACCGTCGAATCTGTCCAGGGTCCCACTCAACACCCAACCACTCTTGGTAGACTCTCTCGCTAACATTGGTAGTCTATATTTGTTAGACCCCCTTAAACTTAGGATCTCAATTTTGTTAAGTACATTCTAACCTGCGACTTTGTGTACATTCTAACAAACTCACTTTAGTCTGGGACCTTGCGTGGATTTGTTAGACTGCCTTTCCAACTGGTCTTTTTGTAAGATTTGCCCTAATCTGTGACATTCAGTTGACTCACTCGCTAACCTGTGAGCTTGTCTACTCTCGATAGACTTGCCTTTGATTTTGCCCATTGGACTTTCAATTAGTTCTCATTAATGTTTCTCTGAAGGTAGACAAGGTCCCGGCCTTCAGCAGACTCTCCTTCTCTGTACTGAGTAGAATCTTAATTTACGGGGGACTTTGGCTACGTTCAGTTGACATTTATATGAACCTAGGACATTGTCTATACTCAGATGTCCCACTCTTTTCATTTATGAGACTTGTTTGCTAACCTGGGACCAGTAGAGTCTTAACCTATGTAGAACCTTGTCTGCGCTCAGTCAGTTGACCCAATTTGGCTGCATTCACAGGCGAGTCGTTGTGGTCTCTGAGCATTTCATATATGAAGGAGTTTCACAAATCCCACCTGCAACGGCAGCGAATGGCTCGTCCACCGCGACGTTGGCCGTACGCGAGCCACCGGGTTTGTTACCACGGAAACCGCCGGTAGACGAGAACAAGAGGTAACGAGGGCGGCCAAGGTTCTGTGGCGCACGGTGGTGATCCGCCTCCCCTCTCTCCTTTTCCTCTCCGTCGTCTGCTGTAATTGGAGATGATGAGATAATTAAATGGATTCTCATCGTGATGAAGCGACCTGAGTTATTATCGCTTTTTTCTTCCCTTTTTTTTTTTTTTTTTCGCCGCTCCAGTGAACACACAGGCGACGTGAGTCGATTCTGTTACATCAACATCCAAACTTCCTGCCCGATTAATGATGGCACATCTGCAGTCAACAGAGATAGGAAGCACATCAAAACATATTTTCCTGCACTTGTTTCCTGGATGACTCTCAGAGAAAGCGCTTTGCTTTTCATTGGCAGCAAAAACCACCTTCAAGTGACTCATCGCATTGATTGAAAAGTGCGAGTCATTTAAATAAAGGCCGCGCTAAAGGTGCGATGCTAATGATCGTCACTTCAGAGGTGATGCTCACTCGCGGCTAGATAAGTGCATTGACAGCGGCCAACTTTCGCCACATTTGCTCAACCAATTAGCTGCACTTTAATTGGGCCCGATCAATATCTCCCTTGTGTTCAGTGCCACCTTGTTATCATCCATCTTTTTTGAAAGGGAAAAGCGCTTGTGGTGGATGGATGAAATGATGCCTCAGCTCTTCAGGATTTTTTTTTATTTTATTTTTTTAAATTGCCGCCACAGTCACACCAGCTGCCCATTAATCACGGAGGTGAGGCGAGAGTGAACACATCGCGCGCCGGCACCGTGATCATTTTCAGCGAACATCGTGTGTGTGTGTTAGCGCCCGTGTGTGTTCTAGTGCCCCTTCCGGCGGAGAGACATTAAGAGACAGGCCAGCTTTTTAAGCACCCTGTCCGAGCACACCGCCCTGTCCGAGTAGCAAATGTGTAATTTCTCTGTGTGCTTGGACACACTTTCTTTCCTCCAAATGTCTTTGAAAGGAGTCATTGATGCTGGGAGATCTTTAATCCTTTCTTTTTCTTTAGACTACTTTTTAAAGAACTTTTTAAAACACTCGCAGGCCACTTCGCTTGGTACACCCGAGCGCCCAATAAAAGCGCCGTGTGATAAACTGACTGTCCGTTTCTCAGTCAGTTTCTCGGTCGGTCGGTCGGTCTTGTCCGTCGTTCGTTCAGGCTGTCTGAACATCTTCTGTCTGTCGCTTGGATTCTCACCCAGTCCCTCATTCTCTCTTTTGGCCTGATGATCATCTTCCTCAGCACACAAGCGTCAAAAGCTGATCAGACGCAAAATTCTCTTTGGGTCGTTTTCTGCCATGAACGCGCCGTCAAGGATCATGGATTGGTCCCCCTCTCAGCAGCAAATGATCCCAAGGTTTGTTTAAACTCGCAGTCCTCCATTGGCTCACCTTCTCCGAGTCTGCTCGGCGACCCAGCCACGGGGGCAGATGGCTCGAGGATGTCCAAAACAGCAGGCTGTCTTCATCACGCAGCAGCTCATGATGGCTAATTGCTAACCGGTGACTGCGCGCATAAATCCTCGCAATCACCACACGGGCGGGCTAAGTGAATCCCTTTCAACATTGGTACGCAGATTTAAAGACCCAATTAACTCTGAATTTGATCATTTTTGGTGTATTGTTGCGCACACTGACAAATGAAAAAAATAAAGTGAATCTATCAGGAACAAGCGACGGTGATGACGGCAATAAAATGACTCTGCCGTGATGAACGGTCCTCATATGGCATAATTATTTAATGACTTTGTTACGGCTCTGTGGCGGTTGCGTTGTCTTATAGAGGTAAAAATACACAAGCAGGGTTCAAATGTGAACATTTGAGGAAGTTTGTTTAATTTGAACTAATTTTCACTTTTGCGGCGCACGTTAGTGCTTTGAAGCGTATGATTGGTTTTAATGAAAAAACATCAGCTCGGTCTGTTATGATCACACAGAAGGCCAGACAATTTTTATTTCTTTGAGTTTGACAATTGTAGACTGTGTTGGTCTTTCCTACATTTGGTAGACCGAGATTGCCTTTCCCACGATTCTCAACCATGTTGTTTTTTTCCCTACAGCCGTAGACTGTTCATTCCTATAGTGTCGACTGTTGGTCTTCCTTACATGCGTGGACCATGTTTGCCTTTGCTGAAGTTGTAGACTGTGTTTGTCCTTCTCCGTTCTCTTTCTAATACATTAGCTCGCGACCACGATGGCGCAGATGCACATACCGTAAAGTACACCCACATGACCAGCATGTTTGGTGCAAAAATAGATCTGAAAGAGTCAGACAGAAGGAACAGGCATGGACATTTTCAGCAAATTGTTTGGATTGTACCGAACCCTCGGCAGCCACCAAGTGATCCGTTGGGTATTCACTCTACTTGACTGCTGCATGGAACTGAAAGGGCCACACAGGTTGACAGTGTGCTCAACTGGAGCTTTGTTGTCCTGTGTTTGTTTCCCAAGAGCCACATAATCATACATCCGAATGGTCTAAAAGTACAGCGCAACATGTTGTGTCCAAATCAACAACAAAATATACTACAATGACTGGCAAAGAATCCTTTTTTTTTTTTTTTAGCTCCAAGTCCTGCCCCGGGAGAGCCAGGCCGGCGCGCCTCAGGGGAGAGTCCACAAAGGGGTCTCTAAGTAAATAATTGACAGTGCAGCCCGCAAGCTGTTGACTGTGACCCACTGGTGGTGCAGCATGGACGAAGCATATGCCCACTCACTCCTTGAACTGTTTCCACTGCTGCCAAAACAGCCTTCTGTGTCCCAGTATTCCATTTTATGCATTCAGGACACGAAGCAGATCCCTGCCTTTGTGACATTTTTTTCATAATTTTTTTTTTTTAATAATGGGGCACATTCCTCAGCAGTAGGGGCTGTGTAGCATCACTAAAGACCAACATGTTACATTATGTAATATAGTGAAGCTGGAAGGATGCGGATGTGCTTTAAAGTGGAGACTTCCTGTATGTAAGGCCAAAAGTATGGAGACAAACAGTCTGTATACATTAGTACCATTTACTCCAGAATTTTATGAGGAACAAATCGATTCCGTCAAATTGAGTTTAATTTGCAATATGTTTTCATTGGAACACAATGAATGCTTCACATGTGGACATTTTGTACCATTTCCGACAAACGTTTGTGGCCGGCATGTTGATTTCGTTTGCGTCGACTGCTGCTACCAGCATTCTGCCAGCGTTGTGCCGCCTTGAGTTAATGAGTGCGCTGCAAGACTGCGGGGTAATTACTCTAGTTATGTACCTGCCACTTTCTAGTGGCCGCTAGCTGCTTTAAGTGCCCACCATCACCCGCTTGACAGGCAGGTTGGGCACAATGGCCTTCATCTAGTTTGAAAATTGATGCGGATGAGTCAGAGTGAGTGGGTGAGCGTGTAGGGAACGGAATACCAAGAACACGCCAACAAGGAGGAAGTGCGTTTAAGTGTAGTGTGTAATGTCTTAATCAGCACTTTTTTTCCATTTCTTATAACGCGAAATGTTTTTGTCCCGTTTGTACAAATGTTTCAGTAGATTAATTGAATGTGGAGAATTCATTACATTTCCCACAACTTTTAGATCCCTAAACCCAAACCTTGACCCTTTGGAATTGCCCTTTTCTGTTAACACTAGCCGTAATCCCGACACTAAACCCTGAACACTAACCGCTAAGCCTCATGGGAGATGTCACAACATTATTATAAGAACATAATAGGCGATGCCTAAAACCTCCTTTTCTTTTTAGTAAAAGGCTTTTCTAGTTTGACATCGATGACTTCTTTTACAACTCTTTCAAACCAGCAGTTCTCCTAATTGGAATTGGCCTTGATTCAACCTTGGCTGATTACAATGAGTTGGATAACTGAGAATCTGCATACAGTTTACATATCTCTTACTTAGTCAGGTCATTTTCCAAGCAGGAACAGGTGATTTTAAAACATAATATCTAGTGCAACCAATACATGTGGTTGATATAACTTTGTAGCGTATAGCTATAGTTATTATGCCGCAGACTTAACGCGGAGAAACAACCAACCAACTAACTCCACGTAACCTTCTTGTTAGCGGTTGCACAAAGAACACAATCATAATTGATCCCAATCCCCACCGAGCATCTGCTGCTTGATGAAATTCTGCAGCCTTTGGATTTGGCAGTGTCATGCGTCATTACGCAACCGCTTCGCTCAAGCTTGGAAGATGAAGTCTCGCCTATTTGGTTTTGTGTGATTCCGTAATGAGGTGTGTGTGCATGTGCATGTGTTGAGACTGATGGAGTTGACGTGCAGGAAGTGTGCGCGGCAGGTAGAGCGCTTCCACCTCATCAAACACGGCCCTCTTGCCCCCTTTCCGCCTCTCTTAGTTTGCCTGCCGGCTATGCATACTCAGCGGGAATGATGTTTTGTTTTTTTTATTTCTCTGTCGCTTACTCCGAAACTTTATTTGCAAAATAACTATGTTCCTCATTTGCCCTGTTAATGTAATTTTAGGAGGGATTTACAGTGTATGGTTCAAGGGACACAATTCCTTTTTTTTTTTCTTGAAGTGTCACGTTGCGAGATGTGTCATGATAGTGTAAACAGGAAGTAAACCGAATGTCAGCAGCGGGTTACAAAACAGATATGAAGGGAGAGTCAGAGAAGGTAAAAAAAACTGAAAAAAAAAAAAGTGGACGTCCTCGGAAGTTTTCATAGATCAAACACCTGTTGTGAATTTGCCTTTCAACTCCCTGTTAGAAATCAGCAAGTTGTCCTAAAAGAGCCAAAAACTTCAACTTGTGGACTTTCAAAATGTTGGAGAAGGTCAAGTTAAGTTCATCTGTAAAGGTTAACACACGTTTTGGGGTTCATCCCAAAACTCAAAATCCCTAACTTTTTGTAAGTGGTGTATGTTCAACGTTTTTCTCTCGAAGGTACTGTATGTAGGCAAACAAACCTCCCCTAAACAGAGGCGGAACATATCTTGCGTCTTTGTTCTTGTGCTGAATTCAACTGTGGTGGAAAGAGCCTTGTAATGGGCCTTATCGGGCTGTATTATTGCAGTTCCTTACCTAACTGCAAATTAAAAAAAAAAAAAATCCCATCTGTGACTAAAATGTTCCAATTTCCTCCCTGTTTCCGCAACTTTATTCCCTTCAAAGTCTCGCCACCGTCACGCGCGCCCGGGTCAAAAAACCTGAGGACACATTGACTGGAGAATGCAAAGCGCTCGTTCCGCGTGCCGCACCGCCAAGATAGTAAAAATCTTTTTTTTTTAAACCGCCTCGACAATTTTTCATCCGAAGCATCTTATTGAAAAGAATGACAAGGAGAGTAAGTGAAGAGCTCCTCTGCGACAGATTGGCGACGTCTGAAGAAGATGATTTACTTATCGGGATCACTGTGATTGGCAGGCAAACACCCACAGGCAATCAAGTCGGTTTCCTGGGTGACGTGCACCTGGCGAGAGGTGTCACTTTGGTTGCGCTCCCGTTTTATCTTCTCTGCCAGCTCCTGGTGTAATATACAGTGTGGATTAAAGAAGTCTAATCAACTAATTGATCAATCAAGGGTTGTCCTCAACAGCCGAGTTCTTAAATCTTCATCTTTTGAAAGACATTTTGGACAGCTTGATGCTTCCAATTTTCTCTTTCCTTCCCTTTTCTGTAAAAGCTAACCTCTAAACCTACACCTAGAACTAAACTATAATCCCAAAGCCTGACCCTACCCTGAACCGTAAAACCTAAACCCTCACCCTTAACCTTACTTATAACCCTAACCCCTAACCTGAACTTCACCGCCAAACCCTAACCTAAATTCCTAAACTAATATCTTAAGAGTGAACCTTAATCTTAACCATGCACCCAAATTGGTGGAATGTGTCCCAATACTTTTGCCCACACCGTGTTACACTCAAGACCCAATCTATCTCATGCGTGAAGTCACCGCCCTGAAGGCATCCCAGCGCCTTGGCGGCTGTCCGGCGTTGCCGTGTGAAGAATGACTGTAATAAATTGGCGCGAGGCTGTGATTAGATTATTCATGACCAAAAGATGAGGAATACATTGCTTGTATAACTGCTCTTTTGAAAAATACATTTTTCACATTTTCACGCTGCTCAGCTCTGGAGTGCGTCACTAGATGAATCTGTCCCAGGGCCAACATTTGGCCGATTCCCCGAGACATGAAAACGGGCGGCTGTCAGCATACGTTAGCGCGGAAGGTGCTTGCATTTGAGGAATGACATAAATGACGTACCCACAGGCCCGTCATTACTGGAACATCCATCCATCCGTTTTGTTGCAGACCAACACGCCATGACATCACACGGAACAAAACTTTCCACATAGTATGTCTTGGCTTAAATGAATGATTTTTTTTTTTTCTTGTTTGGGGTGGTATGAGAAGTCTTCTTCGCTACCGACTAAAGTCTCAGTTGAAATGATGTCACAAGGCGTAAGGGAGAAGCAACGGTGGCCATAATTTGTATTTCAATGGGTAAATTGATCCAGAAATAATTTGATGGAAATCCAGACGTGGTTAACATGATCATTCAGGGACTAGCTAATTAAGTTAGGAAATAACAATAAACGGAATACCTTAACCTTGATCATGTAGCCAAAAGGTATGTATACTATAGCATCATTTGTCTTGGATTGTGACCCGTTTTCTGCCTGATTAGGGATTTGGCCGTTCAACTCCATTTTCTCCATGGATTAATCAAGAAAATCGGCAATCGCTGTCTTTAAAAAATACGGCGAGAGTCAAGATCGAGATCACTATCCATCAATGTCAACCGTGCGTATCTCGCCGGCCGTGACCTATGAACTGTCCCTGCGGGTGGCGGTCGCAGCGAGTCATGAGAGCGATCCAACATGCATCCTTCGGGATGCGGGGGTGTTGCTGTGCACTCGTTTGTAAGACCCGCATTAAAAGAATTCCTTTCCATCCTTTTTCCAGAGATTTGTACGTGTTGTGTACGAGCTCACTAGAGACAGTCGTCCTGTCCACGTTATGAAAGGTTTCCACGCCATTAAATAGGCTGTTTGATCAGTGGAGAAGCTTTAAAGCTCAACTACGCGCCCACAGCAGGCGAGGGAGGAAAAAAAAAAAAAAAAAAAAGCTTTGGTGCTCCCACAGCGATGGTGCGAATCGGAAGGTTTTTAAGTTGAGTTGTCTTGGCAGGGCTGGATTAGCCTTAGCTCTGCCTGAGTACTTTGCAACACAAACGTTTGCGGCGTGTGAAGCTGTAAGATTCGGTATCGTTTCAAAGGAAGTACTTCCTGGTTTTTCATTTGATTGTTTTATGTCGGCCTACAATTGGTTTGAAATAATTACCGTAATAATTACGACTTTATATCAGACTTTCGTAGTAGATTAATGTTAGACTAAGACGCATTCAGTCTTGCGTACGAATTCGGAATTCCGAAAATGAGGACCCCGTATATATAATGAGTAGCTCTCAATTTCCTTACTCAGCTTCATATTTGCTACTTCACTTCCAGACAGCTCTGTGGTTTTCACATTGTTTACATTTCCAAAAACATTTATCCCTGTTAAATGTTCGAATAAAGTGGCGTTTTCGGTTCACGACGGTTGCGGGGTTTTGCGATGATGAACAGCACATAAGAAAATATTTTTGCACGGCCAGTATCACGATACGGCTCGATATTAATCATTAAGGTTGATTCTCAATCACTTCTCTGAATCCAAATGAATGTTCATGAGTGCATGCGTGCGAGAAACTAAATAATCGTCATTACACTCATATCAAATACCAACTTTGATATAGTTTTGTTGTTAACATTACATTGTTTTCCCCGCTCAAAGCTGACAGATGTAGACACGCTCATTGGGAGGAATGAGAATCATCAGCTTTCATGACCCAAGGAAAAGTGTGCCTTGGACAGACGGAATGTGGATGCTGATCCCTGCTCACTTTTCATTTGGTCATCCTTATACAAGATTCAGTTGTATAACAAACACTTAGATGCATAAACGTATTGGGACAAGTGGCTATTGAAATGATTGGAATTATTCCATCTCCCTTTTGGTTACTCCCGAAGGTAGTTTGATGGGCTTGTTCCGCCCAAAATGTTTTGGCATACAATTGTCGACAAAAGGGCACAGCACGGTGAGTGGTCAGTACGTCTGCTCACACAATGTCTCGCGAGGATGCACAACGGATGAATCTACCAATTGATTAATCGATGGATTCTTCCGTCCGGTGTATCGCCGTGCACAAAGGCCTCCTTTTATTTCAGCTTAATGACCCGTCCCGTCCTGTCGCCTCACCCTGTCCACCATCTTGGCTCCCGCCACCACAGTAACTCACAATACCCCGGCGCAAATTACATTTCACTCCCACGGCTTTCAGCCGCTCTTCGTCTGTGACTTTCCTCATGTTCTTTGGTCACTCCCTGCTATGAGCTAACCTGTCACAAGGGACTGCTAATGGCTTCTTCTTAGCGGCGATGCATTTTAGCAAATTGAAAGTGGACTCCCCCACGCCCCCCCCCCCTTTTTTTTTTTTTTATGGCTTGGTTGATGGTCGGAGAGACTGATGGATCCCTGACCGTAATCACCCGTCTACTTTATTGTCGGTTCGATGGCCGAAAGGGAAAAGTGTGGTGGAGGGGTTCTGGAAATGGCGCCAAAAAGGGGGCGATGTTCCATTTTGAACGTCCTGGCTTGATGGAAGAGTGAGGCAGCACACAAAGCTCTTTGTTTTATTTCTTCAGTTATCGCAGCTCGTTTGCCTGCCCCGCTAAGCTTTCACAAGACCTTTTGTTGTTGTTAATTATGCGACTGTTTTGTATGCCGGTCCACCGAGAGAGAGGGAGTCTTATTCCTCCTCTTTTCCGCCTCAGAGGTATTTTGTATTTCTCTAATAGGCTGTGTTCCACGTAGATGAGCTGTTTAAATGTATATTTGTTTTACTGCCTCCTCCTCCTCAGACAATTACATTCCCCGATGCGCATCCCCGAGTCAATCCTGGCGAGCTGGAACGCCGCCAAGATGCTTTGTTTTTCGGTGCTTTTCACACCACATTGAACCTCGCTGAAATTGCTCAGTTTTTAAGATCAAGTGAAGCTCAGTTAAATGTATCGATTGTTCTTGGGGATTTTGTTGTACGAGCAACTAAGTAATGGATCTTTACGGACCTCTTCATTTAGAGGGGATAAACATACAAATGTTTCTGTTGTCAAAGGATGATGTGTTCCATGGTCTAAACCAGGGGTAATTGCGGCCTATAATATTTGTTGCATTCATTTAGCTGTTTCTTCACATTATAATTGATTCATTAACATGGAATTAATTGAATTATTCGCTAATTAATTTATCGTATGTAATAAAATAAAAAGTAATATTGGGAACCACCATAGAAGGGCTAGTGAATAACATCTCTGGGGGGTGTTGTTTGAATGCAAAGGTGCAACAACACTCAAAAGCATATATTCTTTGTCCTCAGGTAAAGCAGCTAATATTCCTGCAGATTACTGAGTCACTTGCAGTAGTTAAGTGAAGCTCTACTCCGTTCGTGTCTGTAAGACAGTATGATACTGCCGCCCGTGGCAAAGTCGCAAACACTACAAGGAACTGCAATGAAGTAATCACGTTGAACACACTGATTAATTCTTGAAATTCTATTGAATTATGTTATTACTATCTCAGCTTCACAATTGCTTATTTTTCACCCGTAGATGGAATTTCAAACAAATCCTTTTCTATTGTTTGAATTAGTTGATAATGGGCGACAATACATACCTGTCAGTCACATATGCTAATGCTTTTGCTTACATGAAAAATGCATAGTACAACGTATCGTATACGTAAATCATAATTTTTTTTTAATGATAGCACTCCCAACGTCCATTCAAAGTAACAATTAATCAGATGCAACTGGGTGTGGAGTCCCTCAGGGAAGTGTTTTAGGTCCAATTGTTTATACTATACGTACAGTACTTTTGGCCACATGGTGCAGATGCATATTTATGCCGCTCAACACCTTTTTGTCTTTTTTTTTTTTGTCTTTTCTGGGGTTTTGAGCCAGCTGTGTCTTCTGTGTGTGTTGAAGGAGGCAAAACTGCGCGAGCTGCTGGACGTCAGCACGCTGGCGGGCAAAATGGAGAACAGGATGCTGACGGTGGTGAGCGGCACCGACATGGTCAACATCACGTACCTGAACTTCATGGCCTTCCAGGAGGAGACGGCCAAGGTGGACATCAACACTCATGCACAAATGTGGACGAAACAATGCCCCAATTCATTGCTCCCAGGTTCCCCTTATGGTTCTGAATTTTCATTGACTTTTATTGTCTTCCTTCAAATATTTTTTATTGTATTTATTTACAATACAATACAATAATTGGAAGCAGCGTTTGGCATATTTAACTTTTTGTTTGTTTTGATCTATTTAATATAGTTATTTATTATTGTTTTTTAAATGTTATTGTTATGTTTTTTCCATGTAGGTATTTCATTTTATTTTGACATTATTATTATCAGTAGTGGTAGTGGTAGTGATAGGGTTGGTGTTGGTGGTAGTAGAAATATATTTTAAATATGTCCTGGCTGGAAATCAATAAACTAGTACGCAAACTAGGGCATAGTCAGAATCTTAAAGGAAAATGTTACCACCGACGCTAATGCTAAACAACTGTGTTGTCCTGGCTGGTCCACTTACAGTACTGTAATCCAAGGCAGGTCGCCATGGCAACAACTACAGCCATTCTCCAGTGTACTATTTTAATGTTATGCCATTTGAATTGTTTTATATTGTGGCTTTAATCCACCATGTATGACAATTCTGGTAGACCTGCTTTTACATAACTAGTGTATGCTGTCTGTTAGTTATTTTGGAGGCTTGTGTGTGTGTTTTATTTCCCATAGGAATGGGCGGAGGAGCTTTTCAGTCTGGCTTCCAACCTGCTGGTGCAAAATATGTCCAGAGAGGCCTGCCTGGAAAAAGCGTAGGCCATCTCCGCGCACACATACCTATACACACACGCATACTGCCGCCATAAATCGGCAAACTCAGACGACTTGTGTTTTGTGGCATAATCGCGTAGAGTGACCTGGCCAATGACTTTTAAAGCACGTCTTGGTCAGCAGACAGCTTCGCGACACCTCCAAGCGCTGTTCGATCCCTTTCGGTTGGAGTGACCTGAAATATGAATCCGCCAACAACACTCGGCTATTTGTTGTTTATCTGTGATAAGCTCTCAACCCCCAGTGCCTCTCTCCCCCCCCCCCCGACAGCAGGCAAATTGACTTATGAGACAATAAAAGTTGCCATCGACCGCGCGCGAGCTGCACAGACTTCTGTCGGCTTGTGTCCTCCAGTGCAGTGCTCATGTGTAAAAGCAGCACATGCTAACAATTAGCATGTTTTGCTATGGGATGCAACACACGTAAACTGGATTTAATTAGCGGTTAGTGCTTTTTTTCCCCTCTGCTTTTACAGATCTGCAGGCAAAAGTATTCATGTATTTAAAATACAATGAATAAAATAATATTAATAAAACATTAATTAGGAAGTAAAATATGTAGAATAAATGATCAAATATATAATGAAGGTTACTACTGTTTTTTCATCCCTTGTTTTATGTAGCCCGAGGAAAAACTGAAGAATATTGTAGTGGGAACAACCACAGCCATGGCCATAGCCCTGCACAGTAGCCGTATTTCTTAAAACTGTCCAAAATATAAAGATCAGTAACTTTAAAGTTATATGTAGGATAAATAAAGCAACAAGAAGAAAAAAGTTGTTGTTGCTAGGCTATTTCTGATAATACTGTGCAACCAATTACCTTTAAAAAAAAACATTTTGAAAAGGTCAGCCACATCCATTGGACTGTTCAAATTGCAAAATTACAGCAACTCCATTTGGACTAAAAATTGGGAAATTATATTTGAGTCAACATTTTAAATTACAATTATACTGCACTTTTATGGACTAGAAGCATTATACAGCAAGTTGTATTGGTGCATCATCATTTCTCACTGCTCTGTATCAAATATAAAATCCGAAAAAGGGGCTAAAACAGTGCCATTAATGCAGTGTGAGTGCCATAAGAAGTGGACTCTGTAATGGATATTAATTATTAGTCAGCATCCACTTAAAGGCCCAGCTCCTTTTGCGTCTATTTATAGCACCGTCTTGTCATGTAACTGCCGGTGTTTATATATGTCAGTCATAAGACACAATGTGTTGACCATAAGTATGATTGTTATGCTTTTTGATGTGTGCAGATACACGCGACTGAAGCTGCAATTGAACCCTGAAGGTCGAATCCCCGTCAAGAAGTAAGACGTCTGTTCTTCCTCATTCTCCTTCGTCCTCCTCCCATGCAGGGTTTATGCTGGTGTTTACAGGGAATATATGGCCGGCATTAAAAGTGTGCAGGGAGCCAAGGTTTATACACTTCTTAGTGGAATGAGCCAAGTAATTCAATCCTTTAATTAAAAGTTCGTTTATTAACGCTACATTGCAGCCTAAAGGTGGGAAGGAAAGGGGAGTCTGTCTCGGCTGCTTCGTGTCATACAAAGAGACAAGAAGTTGACAAGGATTGTTAAATAAAATAAAAAATGGACTTATTTCAGGGGTTAAAATGATGTCATGACATTGCCAGAATACCAAAACAATTATGTGGCCTCAAATGAAATGCATGTAACGCTAAATGTTGATTGTTTAGTTTTAAATATATCATGTTGTGGTTTTACAGATAAAAATTTGATGTTGTATGTTCATCAGGTGCATTCATATTCCAGAAATGTCATGACCGCATTTGATTTGTTGAGAAAGAAAGCATTTCATCTTAAAATGTTGCTGATGCTAATAATTTTATTGGTCCGAAAAATGCTAATACTGTATTTTAAAAATTACATTTGGACATACTTGCTTTTTATTCATATGTGGTTTCATCTTCTGGCAATGTCATGACTGTCACGGTTTGTGTGGTTGAAGAGCCGAATGCAGATAAGCAGGTAGGTAAGACCAGGGAGCAAATGGAATCCAAAAAGTATTAATTCAAAAGAACAAAAAGTCAAATTAGGTATGTGGATGTATCCAAAATACGAAATCAAAAAGTCACAAAAACAACATTCCGAGTAGCAAACAAACACATGGACAAGACTTGACGACCAACAACAATCACCCGTCAAAGAGCAAACCAGGAAATTGAATACAAGCAAACTGATGAGAAAGCAAGGAACGCTTGGACCTCAACTGAAAGTGGCAATAATCAGTGATGTTAGATGAATAAAACTTCATTTTTGAGACACGTTTTTCATCGGATACTTCCTAGGTGCTCTCAAATTCCAGGCTGACGTTTGTGCGTTTGTGTCGTCCCCGCAGCATCTTTAGGGTATTCTCGTCGGACCGCAAGCGAGTGGAGACGGCGTTGGAAAACTGCAACCTTTCCTCTGGCAGAGTGAGACACCAAAACATTCCTCCTCCCCCCCCCCCCCCCCCCCCTTCATTGTTGTCCTCATCTCTCCTCCTTGATTTTCATGCGTCCGTCAGTGCCGTTGTCTGAGTCATCCTCACTTGTCATGACACAAACGCACCCGAGGGAGCCACATTGATGCAGCTGCTTTATTTTTAAACCCTCCTCTCATGTCACTGCAGCCCCTTAAATGTACACCAGCCCTCCAAGCTAGTCGCGTCACCGCCCCATTAAAAAGCATGGATTTCCACATTATGGATTTGTATTCGATCAGTGTTTTCATGAGTCATGACCATCACTTTTTTTTTTGTTGTTGTTGATTTTAATGTCATTGATTTTTAAAAGTGTCATAATTGTAGGATTCAGGCAAAGAACTATACACTTTTTTTTCCCCTTGTTTTTTTAATGTATTTTTTGTTTTAAAAAAAATAAAATAAAAAAATGTGGAAATAGATTTTGATCTGGAAATAACATGAAGCACCTGAGAAAAAAAAAAAAAAAAAAAACATGGAGCGCCCAATGAGTTTTCTTCGACGTGCGAAAGTTTTTGTTCTTAATCTGATAAAAAATACACAAAATATGGCAATACGAGATTTACATTAGAGAGGACGACGTTAAAAGCACCCCACCCCCATCAACTAAAAGTGTCTCTGGGATCCGAAAGAGCAGCGAGTGTGCGAGTTGGATGTTTGCAAAGTGGCGACAACTGCTTACACGGCGGCGCAGACGCGTCGTAAAAAGAAGCCTAATGAATGGTCTCTTAATACAAACATCATGAACACGGAGGAATACAAACTCACTCTCTCTCCCACACACACACACACACCCACACACACACACACAGGCACACACGTGTGTATATATAGCTATGTAGAGCGAGCAGTAGCTAATTAGCACAAGGAGCAGCGGGAACAAATGTGTTGCCTTGTGAAAGTCTGCCGGGATTTGCTGCTGTTCCTGCGGGCTCGTAATTACAGCTAAATGGTACGCCTGTTAATCCCTAAAATGCACACATACGCGCACAAAATAACTCATTCACCTGCGTGTCAGTGTGATGATAACCGTAGAATAGGAAAGGGATTGTACCGCCCGTTGGGACACATCTTTAAAACAGTTAATCAATTAAAAAGTATTGGGACCCACTTCTAGATCAATTGATGGACAAAAGTATTGGGGCACGCCTCTTGATTACCGTATTTTCCAGACTATAAGCCACACCTTTATAGAAACCCCACCCACTCCATTTGAAGAAAAAAAAAAGAAAAAAGCATATATTATATAAGCTTCACCTATGTTGAAAAATTTGATATTTACTGCATTTACAGAATTTTGAACTGTAAATGTACATTTACCCGAACAGATTATTTCCTAACAATGCCTTTTAACAAGGCAGCAAACGACTAGCTTGAAATGTGCATTGAAGCTTGCCAACTCATTTATTATCCTTCCTTTTACCGCCTGAGCAGTTTTACAAGTTTTATTTTGTTCGATTATGCAACAGTTTGCTCAGTTTAACACTCTTTGTCTTTTTCCAAACTTGCAGAATGACTCCATCCCCCAAGAAGACTTCACGCCGGAGGTGTACAACCTGTTCCTCAGCAACATCTGCGCCCGGCCCGAGCTGGACCACATCTTCTCTGACGTGTACGATGTTCAATTTTTTTTTTTTTTTAATCCGGCAGTTTGCACGGTAGCCATCGCCTTGGTAACCTTGAAAAAAAAAAAAAAAAAAAAGAAAGGGAATCAAGGCATTGGCAGATAGTGTGGGATAAAGGGCAAGTCTATTTGGAGACCCAAAAGGCGGGTGATTCATTGTCCCGTTTCTCTTTTCATGACGATTGCTGGAGGGATCGCACACACGCACACACAGAGGCTTTCAGGCCACGTACTTTACTGGAGATGGGATCATTTAAAGTGAAATTTAGCAACCTGTTCGTTTTGAAGAACCTTTCATTTCTTTTCTGCCCTGATAATTATGGGACGGTCGTTCTATGGGACATGGCGAGTACCCGATTGCGTTTGAATGATGCCAAACGCAAGGCTGCGGTTGTTCCAAAGTGAGAGAGAACTCCACTGATTTTCAATGGCATCCGACTGAGGGCAGTCAAGGTTTCCGAACAGTTTTACTGCTCTGCCAGGCACGCGCGGTCAGGGGTGCAGAATGAATGAATAAATGCATCTTGAATTAATATTGATTTTCTTTTTGAATCGAATCCATGATTTCATCGTTAAAATGAATGGATTAGCATATTTCCTTTTCAAATACGTACATGGGAGGGACGGGAAGTGTTTCTGTCTCTCCTCGCGTCTCCGATCACTTAAAACCGCGGATTAAAAAAGACCCAGGTGAGGCCGACACTAGTATTAGGAAAACACAGACAATCTGAATCCAAACGTTTCATTAAACCTGATTATAATGTTTTGTTCAATTTCAAGTAATTCATATTATCATAGACTTGATTCACGTGCTTATAATCATCAAAATGCTAAATCGATTATGATTTTTTTTTTTTTTCGACTGCCATCTCATGCAATGGACTGTTTCAGTCTTCATGTGCGTGAAGACTTCAAAAATCAGGTCAGAAAATACCGATTTACCAGTTTTTGTTATCAATCTGCCTAATTTAATGTCAAATATGTCTCTCTACTCGGCTCTTAAATTTGTGACTCTGACTCTGTCGGTGCCTCACCAGCCATGGACCTCACGCCATGAATCGGAATGTGTTCTGTGATCTACCTGTCAGAATTTTCAACCCATTTTTGGAGGGCGGATTCATTTTGGGACCGTCTTGAATTTGAAGTGCAGGAAGAAAACGGCACTTGATATAGCAGTCATACTATGAAATATTCAGCCCTGTAGATTTTAAATGACAGTCAAGCTTATATCATGTTAGTAGTTATTGTATTATTGCGAGTACACATGAAGTTAACGTCTTCTTTTTTGTCTTCCCCTTTTCGTCCTTGTGCTTCAGGGGTGCAAAGAGTCGTCCGTACCTTAGCGTGGAGCAGATGACGGAGTTCATCAACAGCAAGCAGCGCGACCCGCGACTCAACGAGATCCTCTACCCGCCCCTCAAACCCGAGCAGGTCCAACAGCTGCTGGACAAATACGAACCGAACGCCGCACTCGCGCAGAATGGTTAGTGTGGATCCACCTTGGAGAATGTATGGCTCGCGTGCTTGGCATTAGGGCAAACTCTCTCGGTCAATGGATGATCAAAAGGGATAGGGTTATCTCTCTCTCCAAAATCTTTCAGAGAATCTTCCTAGAAGAGTGAAAGCAAGCTGTTATGACTGCCGATGAGGGAGCAACTCCACCTTTTCATAGCTTTTGACTGCCTGTAGATAAACACAGCGTCTGACTCCTGTCCTCATCCTCAGGAGTGATTTTTTTTTTTTTTTTTTTTAGAGGACAGGCAGCAGGCTGCCAAGAAGGGGAATGTTTGGAGCAATGTTTACAAGAGTAGGACCACCAGACGTTGGACCCCTGCCTGTTAAAAAGAGTGCGAGGGAGCTAACGCTGGTCTACGATGAAGAGCACGCGAGCCCGGCCTGCTTTTCGCAGTTTAAAAATTGAACATGAGAAGTGACGAGTGAGCGAATAATTCATGAATGAGCGGCTAGATGGACGAGCTGCAGTGAATCATGAAGTGCTCTCAAGTCATCCCAGGTGTCAGCCAGCGCGCAAGCAACCACACGCTGCCGCCTTCAAGGTCAGGGCTTCACAAAATCTGCGGAAATCTATTCATCAATGGAGTGCTGCGATGCACTTAGACTTCTTCTCTCTCATGCCGTCAGTATTCACACATTTTCCCTCGGAGTATTTATTGACTATTTTTAGGAGGCTTTCCGTTAAGGAGAATGACCTTTTCATAGTCACATTACTGAATAATATTAATCATTCATTTCAGGTTTTAACCGCTAAAAAAATGAATGTTTAATCCTACAAAACCACTATTCGGCCTAATTTTCACAATCCCCGGAACAATGATACAGTTGATGGATGGATGGATGGATAGATTGAATGGCTACATAGATGGAAGGACAGCTAGATAAATGCGAAGATAGACGGCTTTATGGATTGATACAGTTGATAGATCGATTAGTATTTGACACCAGAGCCCAGAGTCAGATGCTATTTCAAATGAGAACGTATCAAATGCTAACATTTTATATGCCAAAAAAAAAAAAAAAAAAAGACAAAATATAGAATGATAGCAACCCCAGTACAAAAAGCACCAAGATAGACTAATAAATTGCTCTCAATTGTTCTCATAATGTTATTAAAACTGCAATCACTGGCGTGTGTTTACTCATGCTCCTTGGTAGCTCGCCCTTCCCGGTCCCGGTCATGACATATTTTCCCCCGCGCAAAGTATTTATCCCGCCGGAAGGGAAGTGCCGCCATCTGCTCGACAGAGGGGTCCGCGAAGTCATCTGCATGCCCCGCTTTCACCACCCCTCAAGGACACTCCCGTTTGCATTTTTGCCTTGAAATGTGCTGCATTTAACATTTGTACAAAACAATAATAAGAAAAATAATAATTGTGTATGTAATACTACCATACTTAAATTGATTGATTTCATATGGTCATAATCATCTCTTAGCAGCCCTTTAAATGGCTTGGATGTTAACATCGTTAAAGGGGGAACAAGACACCACTAGAGTATCGTCTTTATTGTCACTGAGAGGAAGCCTTTATGTACCTTAGCAAGGGATCATTAAAATCCTAATAAACGTCCAAAGCAGACATGTTGTAACGAGTATCCTTATTAGGGCTGGAGCACGAGGTGGGTGGGATCGATGGCGTCCCATGAATGTGTTTGAAAATTAAACCCTCAAAGCCTTAGTATGAAATTTCAGCTCCCGAAGCCAGTTGCAGTCCTTCGGAGATGAACTCTTGCTAGAGAGGGCCCATTCATCACTTGCAGCGTTAATTATTTTTAACTTGTAAAAATGCCTCCTTGGGAGTGAGCACCCCCAGATGTCGACCGTGTTAACACTGTTTCTCCTTGTTTGCATCTCGCGGGAGCGCGGAGGTAGAGGTCGGAGGGTTGGCGGAGTCAGACCTCCCGGTGGCGAGGGGAGCCCCCTGCCAGTCTTCGGGGAGAGCCAGGATGCCGAAAGCTGAGATTTCACAGACGACAGCCCGGCGTTAATTAGAGAAGTGACTCTGCAGAGGGCGGCGCCGCATTAATTAGCATAAAGTGGCCGGGGGGACGTACCGCGCCCGCCGAGCACACGCATCGCTTTGCATATTTAGCATAGCGCGCCCAGCAGAACGTTAGTATTTCCTACTTTTTTTTTTTTTTTCTTTTTTTGCTCTGAGCCCTTGTGCAATATGCTAAAACTAGACAAGGTAGCGTGTGTGTTGTATGCTAATTCATTGAAGCTCTTTTGTTTTTTTACGGAAAAAGCGGAGACAATAAGCGACCTTGACAAAGCAAAGAATGTTAAAGGTCATTTATAAAAACCTCATACTCTGTGCGCACCAGTCACAACATGAAAGCGAAAATAAGAATAGCGCAAGGCACTCATCGTGGTTTTCCAACAATGCTATGCCCACATTAAACCCCGTAGGCAAAAAAGCTTTGCAATTTAGTGTCGTCATCTTTCTAGGATACCTGTGTCTAGGATTCCTGAGGCTCGTTTGAGCAAAATCCATTGTAGAAGTTTTGCAAAGCCCTGGAAATTGCCCCAAAATGTATGTTTCAAACTAAAATGAATGACTTCCTGTTGCACTTCTGGCATGGGTCCTTGAGACTTTTGTGTGCATCTGGTCTCTTTTACCAAATTTCATTTCATTTCAATAAGTCAAACTCTTGTTGGGGACAGTTTTTTTTCGAACAAAGTACGACTTTTTGGTGCATCCTGTTATCATTAATTATGTCCTTCAAATTTAGTTTCAATTGGTAAAACTGGTGGTCTTAATCTCCAGTTGATTGTGTTGTTGTTGTTTTTTTTGTTGTTGTTTTTTTATTTGGACAGGTCAGATTTCGGTGGAGGGCTTCGCCAGGTACCTGAACAGCGAGGAGAACAGCATCATCCCCCCGGAGAAGTTGGACCAGAGCGAAGACATGACCTTTCCCCTCTCACACTATTTCATCAACTCCTCTCACAACACTTACCTGACGGGTACCCACACACGCGCACACACAAACATTGCGCACACATACAAACCCTCATTGTTATTCATGAACTTTTCTGCTGTGCCTTGTAACTGCAAGAAAAAGATGCTCAAACCATTTTCTTCTCCTCCCTTCAATGGATGCTAAGACTTCCCCTTTTAGTGATTCAATTTCATTGTCGGTCGGATTCTTTTGAAGTGGAGCAGACTGTCGCTTCACTGATGGGGAATTCACTGAATTTCCTTAATGGCCAGAAAAAATGTGGAAATAAGAAAACTGTTGAATCTCATCACTGACTGTGACATTGCATTTGGATGTCTTTCAATTGTGCAACGTTTGTGCTTTTTGAGTGTAAAGTGTTCCAGTCCTCAATTAGCTTGCTGTGACACAGCTTTAGATGAACTTCTCAATGGTATAGAATGCTATCACGCTACAGTTGTGATAGTTGATATTGTTGCCTAGTGGTCCGGTATTATTTCGAATGAGATTTGATAACATGCTAAGAGTTGGTGTACTAGCATATTGTGAGACATCCACTTGAGCTGAGAAAGCGCTAATGCAGGTCTGCAAGGATTTGACGTTACGGCCTGTGGTTGGGTAGTGTTTCAAATGAGTTGCTAAAATGCTAACAGTTCTAAAGCGGCTGTTGTTTTGTCATTCGCTCCCGTAGCGGGGCAGCTGGCAGGCAGCTCGTCGGTGGAGATGTACAAGCAGGTTCTTCTCTCCGGCTGCCGCTGCATCGAGCTGGATTGCTGGAAGGGACGCACCACTGAAGAAGAACCCGTCATCACCCACGGCTTCACCATGACCACTGAGGTCTCCTTTAAGGTACCAGCCAGGACAACAAAGACGATAACTCGACAAAACTCGCAAACTAACACAGATACTGACTAGCTTTGTCGACCCGGAAAAGCTAACCCCGTCTACATGTGTCTGTGTATTTAGGAGGTGATCGAGGCCATCGCAGAATGTGCCTTCAAGACTTCACCCTTCCCCGTCATCTTGTCTTTTGAGAATCACGTGGACTCGTAAGTCTGGCCAGGACGGCTAACGCAACATAATTATGGAATAATTGGATCTTAACGTATTGAAACTGCTTCAGGATCATTTGGATGTTAAGCTGCACACAGCTATGTTTAATGAGTAAGTAATAAAGTTATTCGCTTTAGCTATTATAGTGGCCCGGTGTCAGTGGACCAGCCAGGGCACCTTTTTTGGTCAGTATTAGCACTACGTTTACGTTTCAGAGTCATGCCTAGGCCCACTTAGGAACGTTACTACTATGTTAGCTTGAATTGTTGCAATTGTTTCTCATTTGTGTTCCTTGAAGGTCCCCTTTAACAATCACTTACAGAATCCCTCGTTCTTTTCTTTCAGACCCAAGCAGCAGGCCAAGATGGCCGAGTACTGCCGCTCGATATTTGGTGACGCTTTGCTGACGGAAACTCTAGAAAAGTATCCCGTGAGTCCGACACACACACACACACACACACACACTTACTGAGGCACATGACGGTGAATTTGTGGTCTCACATAACGGCATGCTCTTGTCAGTTTGTGTCGCGTTTGGCAAGGCACGCTGGCGCTCGACTCCCCCGTCTGTCACACTTCAAAATGGCCTCCCGCAGATGTGAATATATTGATGCTCGTCTTTCTGTTTACATGTCCTCACTGTTCACTTTCTCCTCCGCCAATATCACACGAGAGGCGCGCAGGCTCGGCAGCTGCGCGCGATTAAACGGTCAGACGACAAACTGCGGCCGGCGTAATCTCTGCGCCGCTTTTTCTTGGCGGCCCTTTATCGGGCTCGCTTCTGTTGCCATGGCTACCGGGCCCAAGCTTGCTTTATCCCTTTGTAGCCAAACTTGCCCCTTCCGCGTCCCCGCACTCCAATCCAAATGTGACATTGGTGGATTGACACAGGCCAAAATGTGGATTTAAGACTATAATTTTGATAGTGTACATACCTACGATAATGGAGTGGGGCTTCCCAGATGGGAAAAGTCGGCACCTCTATTATATGGTAGCAGTGTAATGTGTATTGGTGTGATGTGGATGACTTGACGTTCCAGAGGCTGCCAAAGTTAGCATGTCGAAACTCAAAAGTTGCTTAACCATACATACAAAAGTAGTTATTGCACAATACAGAATCGTGTAAAAAATTGGAGTGAGTTTCCACAGGCTGGCAAAGTTAGTGCCTCCATTCTTTTGCATCCCCACATCTTCTTATAAATATTGTCATAGTGTAAATAGCTTCAGCACACGCTGCTGGAAAGTAGATGGAGTTAGCTTCCCCAGGTCGACAAAGTATTCCCGCAAGATATTGTAAACATTACGTAAGTGTAAATAGCTATCGTACAACACGGAACAGTAGAAAATGAATGGAGTGAGGTTCCCAAGACTAGTAAATTTAGTAAATCAAGCTGTATGCATCCCTGCAACCCACTGTAAATGCTGCCATAGTCTCCACACGGATGAAAAGTGAATGCAGTGAACTTTCTGAGGCTTGCAAGGTTAGCGCCATCATACCCCTTCGTCCCCAGTCGTAATAACAAGCCTTTTTCTTGGCGGCCCTTTATCAAGTTTCTCCTTTGTTGCCATGGCTACCAGTCCAAAGCTTTCCTTTGTCCTTTTGTCACCTGTACTGCCCTCTTTCTCCAAAGACGTCATTGTGTGGACTGACACAGGGTCACTGCGTGAGGATTTTTGTTTCAAATGTATACAAATGTATACAACCCTGCTTCCGTCTGATCCAGCAGGGACTTGTTGTCAGAAGCGAGCAGAAGCATTATCTCCCCTCAGCAGAGGCTCAGTCAGCCCTGCAACTGGGGATAAAGTGCGGGGGGGGGGGGGGGGATAGCGTGAGCCGTGAAGTGCTCGTAGAACGTGATGTCACAGAATTCCAATTTCCACCAGTGGCCGTGTAATTGTGGGGACTCTGGGGAGAAGGTGAAGGCAATGACGGGCTCCCCCCCCACACCCCCCGCCCTGCACAGCTTAGCCAATGGGATATCTGCTCTGGACATCCTGGATAATGGTTGTTGGGGAGGTGAGGGCGGCAGATAGGCTAATGTGGCCCGATTGGTTCTAGCTGAGCCCGCGGTCACAATAAAGATGATTGCATGCTTCTGCCATGAAATTTACTCCACAAAAGTGTCTTTGTCGCCTTTCAGGCATTTTGAGAAGAACACTACCTCTTTGGGAAGGGAATGAGAGGTTGGATGCACCATATTTCCATAGAGTATGTAGCTTTAACACATTTTAGTGGAAAGCAAACAGATGGAGGCTGGCAAAATTAGCGCAGCATGTTCTTCCGCGTCCTCAGAAATCATCGTAAATATTGGATATAACGTCAACACTGATTGCCGTTACGTGACTGCAGTGAGGTTCGCAAAGTTAACATGCCAACAAATACATCCGTATCACAGCGTGTTCATATGTGAAAATCAATAGTGTAACTAGCTACGGCAGAGACATGGTGGAAAGTGAATTAAGTAAGGTTCCTCTGTCTTTCTGTTTAGGTAGCGCGTCTGCAACCCTTCAACTTTGATGACTTTGTCAACAAAAATCAGCGTGTTGGATTTTATTTCGTTACAGTTGGCTCGTGTGGTATTTCAGTGCCAAGACGTTTAGCTCGGATCTTGCGTCTCTGCTGCGTTTCCACGTGCTTCTTTTGTTTAATGGTAGTTAAAACCCGCCCGAGCCTCGGTGCTAACGTCAAGCTGTCGTTCAACTCTCTGCTTGTTAACGGCATCCTCTGACGTCATTCCTTTCTCTCCCGGCCGATCTGCTACTTGAATTTATCACCGCGCGCGATGCGAATACATGAATATAAAAAGCGACAGGAAAAGTCAGCCTCCTGTTTCCCCCGTAACAGTGACAAGGACACTTGCAAATTTGTCCCCCCTGTGAGACGTAAACAGATTCTTACCTAATTTGGCTTTTTTGGGGGAAGGGGGTTGGCATCAGACATCTCTCTTGATGCCTCCCACTTTCATTGCGAGAGAAAAAACACTTGAGGCATGCGAGGCGGCCAAGTTAAATTGAACTCGCCCAAGTAATGGAGTCTAAATCAATGCGCTCGGTGCCGCGAATGCCAATCGGGAAGGGATCAAATCTCATATGCGAATGGTGGCGCCGAGTGAAGACCAGGAAAATTAACACCCGCTTGCTTTTATTATTGTTGCGTAAATCACTTTCCATCCACAAGAAAGATCAATGGTTGTGTCGGTTTACGAAATGTTTACTGCTGATGAGTTGTGTCCGACGTTCATATTTTTAAACACTGTTATCGAAAAGCTGTCCAAAACGGTAAACAATCGACGTGCCAACCTGCTTCCAGAGTGGTTGCCTTCAACATGCGCTTTTTTGATAGCTCATTTCATAAAAATCCAGCAACGCCATGACATGACATCATTATTACATTTTGGGGGGGATTTTCTTGCGAGAGAAAATCCTATTTTTAAAAGCAGTACACCAAGGTCATTCCCCATTTTCCGCAACCGTCTACACGATGGCGTTGCCTTTTTCCTCCACCCTCTCCTCTAGTTGGAGTCCGGTGCGCCTCTGCCCAGCCCGATGGAACTGATGGGCAAAATCCTGGTAAAGAACAAGAAGAAGCACCACAAGGCGTCATCGGATGGCAGCGCCAAGAAGAAGCTGTCGGAGCAGGTGTCCAACACCTACAGCGACTCGTCCAGCGTCTGCGAGCCGTCTTCGCCCGGAGCCGGTACCACACGCACACGCACACGCACACGCACGCGCACACACAGAGGCTGTTATGATGTGCTGCGGTCAGTGGAGCAACACCGCTCTCATTGTTTAGTATTCATCACTTTTATGGCCCTCTCCATCAGCTGAGTGGATTGCATACACTCCCTGTCAGACAGGGACGCCGCATGCCCACACGAGTGCCTTAAGTATCCAACACACACGCATATCTTAAGAGCAGTGGCTCTCCAACTTAATAAAAATGCGCGCCTACATACGGGGACGGCGTGTTGATGAAACAGAAGCGTATTATTACACAGACTAAAGTTATTCATCGGTTGGTAATAGAACTACTGCTGAGGCTTGTTGCTTGCACACGGCACACTAAGTTGCACCGTTCCGCTCTGCATCAGATAAAGCTAAAATCTTATAGCGAGCTGTTTCACAGCAATTGAAAAGCTATTTTACTCGGCGCAGGTTCCGCAAAGGAGGATGTGACGGAGTCCTCCCAGCCAGCGGAGGGCGCCGAGCTCAGTCTGAGGCCACAGGGAAGGAAGTCCATCGGTGAGTATTCTTTTTTTTTTTTTTTTTTTAAAGTGAGAAAAGAGTGATCACATTGCAGGAATTGTATGACTGAGCGTGTTGTGGCTACTTCTTTACTCTCCAGATTATTTCAAGTGTTTGTGTTTATTTCTTTTGTGTAACTGTGATTATGAATAACTGTCGAGAGTAGCGATTACATAGATGAAATGGCACATACACTGAGCATGAGCATATACCATGAATTTATACTCTTATTCCTTGTCGTTGTTTATTTGCATTGTGCATAGTGGTGGTTCTCATGAGTAACTGGCAAGAGATGTGATTCTAATAATCGCATCACACGTACATTGTGTGTGTGCTGGGCTCTTTTTGGGGTTTATTACATTCGAGATTATTTCCATTATTTGTTTAATTCTATTGTGCATTAATAATAGCCAAGTGGCACTAATGCAGTAG
The DNA here is from genome assembly GCF_054856515.1 of Filicampus tigris. Lineage (NCBI taxonomy): Eukaryota > Metazoa > Chordata > Actinopteri > Syngnathiformes > Syngnathidae > Filicampus > Filicampus tigris. Next base: position 7,926,698 of record NC_141236.1, on the reverse strand, counting down.
TCTATTGTACGCTTGCATGTTTCTGTGCATGACTGTGCCTGCCAATTTTTTTTAACTGTATGGATTATTTTTCTTATATAAACTGATTTTATCATGTCTCTCATTCAAGGTGAGGTGGAGGCTGAAAGTGAAGACGAAGACGACGACGATGATGACTGCAAAAAGGGATCCATGGACGAGGTAGATAACGTGCCGATGCTGCCCCCTGGTGTACATTTTCAGACGTTCAATATGACAGCATGTAAGCGTTTTGACGGCGCGGATTATTGACAGGGCACGGCAGGCAGCGAGGCGTTCGCCACGGAGGAAATGTCCAACTTGGTCATCTACATCCAACCTGTCAAGTTTAACAGCTTTGAGGCTTCCAAAAGTACGTTCACAATGTAGGATGATTGTTTTCTTCAGGACTCTGTGCCACCTTTATTTGTTATGTACCTGCAGAGATCAGTCGCAGCTACCAGATGTCGTCCTTTGTGGAGACCAAAGCTTTAGAACAGCTCACCAAGTCTCCTGTTGAGTTTGTGGAGTATCCTTCCTTATTCTTATTCTGGAGATTCTTCAATGCACAAATGGATTCAAGACCAGACACGAAATTGATGTCACAGAATTGAACTAAATTGAATGTAGCAGTTTCCATACAGAATTGGGGTGTCAAATTGGGGCTTCAAGCAAAGGTTAAGGTTTCAAATTGGGCTTTCGAGACAGGGTTTCAAGACTGGGTTAGGGTTCCCACTTTGGGTTTCTAGTTAGGGTTTCAAATTCAAATGAGGCTTTCAATTAGTTTTAGGGGTTTGTGTTAGGGTTTCAAGTTAGGATTCCAAACTAGCATTAAGTTAAGGTTTCAATTAAGACAAGTGTTTTAAGCCTAGGCTAGGGTTTCAAATACAGGTTTTGGTTTGAAGACCGTATTAAGTTTTAAAACAAAAGTTAGGGTTTCAACTAAGGTTTCGTTTGAGAGATAGGTGTTAATGTAAAGTTTAAATGTAAATTAGAATTTCATGACAGTATTAGCCAGATTTCAAGACAAGGTAGCAGCGGCATTCGGCCCATTAGCATATTGCTAACCGCGTTGTCCTTAGCCTCGCTTGCTCTGTGAAGATACAACAAACTGCAGCTGAGCAGGATTTACCCAAAAGGCACCCGAGTGGACTCCTCCAATTACAACCCCCAACTCTTCTGGAACGCCGGCTGCCAGCTGGTGGCGCTCAACTTCCAGACCATCGGTGAGAAGTTTACAGCCTGTTGCATTCCCGATCGGCATCGCGATCCTCATCCTCTTCCCCTTCCGCAGATTTGTCCATGCAGCTCAACCTGGGCATGTACGAGTACAATGGCAAGTCAGGCTTCCGGCTCAAACCGGAGTTCATGAGGCGGCCCGACAAGCACTTTGATCCGTTCACCGAGAGCACCGTGGACGGGATTGTCGCCAACACGCTCTCTGTCAAGGTGAACAAATACAACCACCATACGCAGTGGTACCTGAATTAGGACTGAACGATTTGGAAAAACAGTCTAATTGGGTTTTTATTTTCTCAAGATTGTGATTGTGATTTAATATGCAATTCTTTTTTCAGGCTCCTCTTCCTGTGTGTGTTTTTTTTAACAAACACAAGCAATCTGCGTCATTTATTGTACATCCATGTTTTTTGGTCTTATAGGTTAGTCCTAGCCTAAAATAAAGGCAAGTCAACCGTGAATTAATATCAACCGTTGCAGATCATCTCGGGGCAGTTCCTGTCGGACAAGAAGGTGGGCACCTACGTGGAGATGGACATGTTCGGCCTTCCCGTGGACACCAAGCGCAAAGCCTTCAAGACCAAAACGTCGCAGGGCAACGCCGTCAACCCCGTGTGGGACGAGGAGCCCATCGTCTTCAAGAAGGTGGTCCTGCCCACGCTGGCCTCGCTCAGGATCGCCGTCTTTGAAGAGGGTGGGAAGTTCATAGGGCACCGCATCATACCCGTCTCAGCCATACGGCCAGGTTGGTAAAAGTCCAGATGACAAAACAGCTTGAGGGTGTCCAATTGGGATTTTTGGTTGTTAAATTAGGGTTTCGAACCAGGATAAGAGTTTCAAACCCAGGATTCTGGTTTGAAGTTGTGGTTTCTGGTTAGGGTTTCAAGTTATGGTCTCAAATGAAGATTTCAAGCCCGGTTAGTGTTTCGAGTGAGGGTTTCAAGACCATATTGTGGTGTCAAGCCTCCATGTGGATCTTCTGGCTGCAGGTTATCATTACATCAACCTGAGGAACGAGAAGAACCAAACTCTGACGCTTCCTGCTCTCTTTGTCTACGTGGAAGTCAAAGATTATGTTCCTGACACGTTTGCGGGTGAGCTCCCTCCCTTCCGCGTTTTGTCAATCCTGCCCCAACGGGTTGGCCCTCATCATCATCATGTCCATCGCCCGTGCTCAGACGTCATCGAGGCCCTGTCCAACCCCATCCGCTATGTCAACCTGATGGAGCAGAGAGCCAATCAGCTGGCTGCCCTCACCCTGGAGGAGGGCGGTGACGATGAGGCCGACAAGGAGGTGAGCCACTTTTCAAATTTAAAGAACTCATAGTGTATATTGCACTACCTGTACATGCTGCATCTGTATCAGATGTTGCATCTACTGTTAATACAACTTTTCAAAATAAAAGCATTGCATAATGGATATCAGGATGGAACCTGCAATTGAGGTTTCTTCCTCTGGGGGGCGCCTTTTAGCTGATGTGACTTGTAGTGTGGCCATGGCAACCGTCTCCAAGTGAGTTGAAATAAATGCTGGCCCACATTAGGACTGGGAAGTTAACAGATAAGAGCACATCGTACTGGAGATGGATGAATATGTGCAGACTCTCAGTTACAGGCGTTATCATGACGCAGTGTTCCGGAACATGCAGGAAAGTTTTGCTGGCGACCGGGACGATGACGTTTGATGTTGTGTCAAGGTGGAGGTCTCACATCTCTTTTGATGGACAGGTGGAGGCGGGCAGCGACACCCCCTCGGAATCCAAGACGGACCCCAGGGCCGCGGTGCCGGCAGAGAATGGGCTGAGCCACACCCCGATCGCCTCCAAGCCGCCGTCGCTGGTTGGACATCAGCCTCAATCTGCAGGTCAGTAACGCCGTCGGACACAGTATTAGGTACGCCTGAGCATTCTAATACGTCTAACTATTTTTTTTTAATGAGCAGGTTAAATACTTTATAGTTAACAATCTCATGATTGTTTCCTGCCTGGCGCACACAAATCTTTACCCGTTGACTTTAAAACGTTAAAAGTTCAACATACACTTTAGGTCCTTCTTCAATGCAATAGTTAGGATCAAGGTGGGGTGCTACATCAATTTCTGTCTCGGTTTCTAAATGCACGTGCACTTGGGCCGCATTAATGCACCGTACTCTAACTGTTTAGTGTAAAACAGATGTGTTTGTTAAGCTATTTACCAACAACTCCAAATCAGGCGTTTGGACCAAAGTGTAGAACATCTAATAAAACCACGAGTGTCAAAATAAGTAAATATGACCTACATTTATGTGTTTCCCTCTTCTTTTCATTTTCTGTTCGTAAGGGGTAGTATGGGAATGAGCCGTAGAGTCACATCTATTATTGTTCTTTTTAGGCTCTCTGAAACCACCTGTGAAGACTGAAGACATCATCCAGAGCGTCCTCACTGGTAAGACCCCCTTTATTTTTTATTTATTTATTTATTTATTTTAACACACACTTGACGTCATCAACGTCATTGTGTATTTTAGAAGCGGAAGCTCTGACGCTGGAGGAGCTGAAGCAGCTCAAGGGCTTCGTACGGGAACAGCGGAAGCAGTACAAGGAGATGAAGGAGCTGGTGCGCAAACACCACCGCAAGACGGCCGAGCTGATCAAGGAACACACGGCCCGCGTTGGCGAGCTGCAGAGTCAGCAGCAGCGAAGGCGCAACGCCCTGCACAAGAGCCACAAACGAGATGGTAAGAAAAGGTAGGTGGCGCTCTTCCTCTTTTACTTTCATGGAACTTTAGGCAACTCTGGGTTGATATCGATTTTTTTGTGGCAGACGCCGATATTTGGCAGAATTTTTTTTTGTTGTTTGTTTGTTTTTTTAAATGCTCCTATTCTGGTTTGAAAAATATAGCCCTGCCCACCAGTTTGTATCATTGACAAGAAAAGTAGTACAAATTGTGATAAGGACAGGACATAAAACTGCCATGCTATGAAACCACACAAGTCGGCCATTTTGGTTTGAAGCCGCCGAGGTTCTTTTTAAAGGCACGTGCACAACATTTTTCCCGAACTAATTTGTTGTCTGTGTGCAGCCGGTCGGAGCAGTCGCTGTCCACGCTGGACCGGGAGCTGTGCGACCTGGACCAGGAGTGCGGCCAGCGTCTGTCCGAGCTGAAGGAGCAGCAACAGCAGCAGCTCCTTACGCTGCGCCAGGAGCAGTACTACAGTGAGAAGTACCAGAAGAGAGAGCACATCAAGCAGGTGAAGCCTGGCAATCCGCTTTTGAGAACATATTCATTCGGAGAAAATGTTCAGAATGCTCTTATGCTGTTTATGCCTTTAGCTCATTATACCTGTTACAATGACAATAGAGACTTTTATTATTATGAATTGTTTAGATCATGTGTAAAACAGGATGATTCATTTTTAAATGTTTATCGCACAAATTAGATGTATACAACATCAATTTAGTTGGCTGTGAAAACATCGTATTTGATGGTCCATAACAATACATTGTTGGTTTGATGTACCACACGGAAGTCTCTGGCTTGTTTATCATTAGATTGTGTGCTGAATGGTCATCCATATTAAACGCTCACACAGACATTTATTAATCCTGTCATGCGTGTCTGTCGTGGAAAAATTAATTTCCTCTGCTCTGCTTCACCTGCACTCACTGCCAAGTCAGCTCCAATCAAGCAGATTGCAACAAGACTCCCAATATGAGGCCTCTGTGAACACTACTGGATTTGGATGCCCATTCTTTGAAAATTCAGCCCACGATGCCAGTTTCACTTGAAATTTAGTAGGCATGTCTATCATGAGTAGACCCACAAAAAATCTTAAGAAGCCATGCCTGAATAGAAAACGAATAGACACCACAAATTTTGGTTTCCGGCATATTTTTTCGCTTATTTTGGCCGTTTCCAGTGGTTGTGCTCCCAATTACAATGAAGTTAGTCTTTTTGTCATTTTTGCGTGGGCTGAATATACCAGCAACAATTTATGCCATGAAAAAGATGAGAATCAATTTATTCCTTCATCTTTAATTCTTTTTGCACCACATGACCATTTTCTCTCTGTTTGCATCCAGCTGGTGGAGAAACTGAACGCCCTGGCCGAGGAGTGTCAGGGTGCGCAGGTGAAAAAGCTGAGAGACATCTGTGAAAAGTGAGAGCATCATTCAGCATTCAGCATTTTACAAACCGCATGCCACATCTCATCCCCAGTTCTTGTCCTGCAGGGAGAAGAAGGACCTGAAGAAGAAAATGGACAAAAAGAGACAAGAGAAGATCAGCGAAGCCAAGTCGAAAGACAAGAACGTCACGGAGGAGTGAGTGCTGTAACGTTCTGATGTGACCACAAGGCGGCGATGTAGACAAAGAAACTACTGTACTGATTTAGTGTCTGTCATTGTATCCTGCAGAGAGAAGCTGGAGATAAACAGGTCGTTTGTCAATGAAGTGGTGCAGTACATAAAGCGGGTAAGAAAGAGTATTGACCTCAACGCCTTCCGTCCAAAATGTAGCCCTTACAATAACTTATAATTGTCACATTTTTAACTCTTCAAAGCTTTTGACTTTTTGATTGATTTTTATTACCATATCGGGAGCTCATCGTTCACTGAATTTAAGTATGATTTAAAAAAACACACACAAGATTGAAGCTCAATTTCTTGAGCGAGCCTCGTCCAACAACTGAAAATCCAAGCAAAATTAAATACATTGTTCAATATAAACAATGTGATATTGTCATGACTAAATTGATGTAATAAATCCAATATTGTAAATACTATATTTATAATATATATGTTGTGAATATATTTTTGAATATTGTAAATAGCTGTGTATGTATTAATACTACCCGCTTCACCCTGATAAATATTTTACATTTTCACCTCATTTTATCTTAATGATTTTTTTTTTTTACCTTTAGAGTAGATTTGGAAAACTTAAACACATTTTAAAATATACAAAAAAAAATATTACATTCCTACCTTCGTTTTAAAAAGACAAACTAAATATCTACACATTTCTAACAATATAACAATTACATTTCAGTTTTAATAACATCACAGGAAATGGCTATTTTAAAAGTTTATCGAAGTGTGGGACAGGAATGTAGTTTGACATATTTTGAATATCATTCTTCATCATTACATTTTATGATATTTTTCATAATCTCACTAAAATGGGGCAGCTTTTGTGAGCAACATGTTTGTCTGTGTGTGTGTGTGTAGCTGGAGGACGCACAGAGTAAACGACAGGAGCGACTGCTGGAGAAACACAAGGACATACGACAGCAGATTTTGGATGAAAGGCCAAAGGTAAAGAAAAGAAATATGTATTTTACTCTCTGGTGACAGTGCGGAGTGATGGGTGTTGCATATTGCAATTTCTGGAAACGCTGGTGGGATATCACAAGAGAGGGCAGGTGTGATTACTTACATCACTACTGGGTCGCGCACAGTAACCACGCGCATGAACACATTTCACCTTCGAAGTAGGATTAATCCTTTTCAAGGTTAGTTGTAAACCATTTGAATGTTTTTCAACATTCATAAATAACATGCAAGTATAAAAGTCCCTGTTGACGTGAATGCTTTGAAACCCCAAAACCACTGAAATATATCAGCTTTATTACTGCAAAAGTTTTTTTTTGTTGTTGTTGTAGTTCAATTCCAGCATTAATTTTTTCTATTAACAAGTGTGACTTTTACACTTGTGAGATAAGCCTTTTTCAACACTTTAGATTGGTCAATAATAATGTGTAAAAATAATACCCACGCGTGTGGACTGACCAATAGTATAGATTTTTGAAAAAATACGAAATTCATCAAAATGTGATTTAATGCGGTTTTGGCTGGACGCCAGCGATATATTCGCATTAAACAACTTTTTATAAAATACAACTTTACTTTTAATATTCCGACTTATGTAAAATTAGAACTTCATTTGCAAAAAAAATGTACTTCTTGTAATATTGCAAGGGATTTATTGTAATATTCTGCATTTATTCTTGTAAAAATGTGACTTGATTGTCATATTCTGACTTTTTTTTTCTTGTCAGATTGTAGCATTATTGTAGTGAAATTATTTTTATATGTGATTGCACAATGTCGTTTTTGGGTGGGGTGTGTGTGTCAAGCACGAACCTGTCTTATCATTAATGCGTGTGCGCCTGAGTGTATGTATCTTCCCTCACTGGACAAGCTTTGAATCAAACATGCACACACACGTGCAGTCGTCATGGCAACTTGGGTCCCCCTCCCCACCTCCTTACCCCTCCCCCATCCTTCATGACACTCTGCAATCTGCTAATTCGGAAGTGAATCCTCCATCTGTGGCGAGGAGGGAGGGAGTCCCGGAAGTGTGCGTGCGCGTCTGCGTGCATGTGCGCGCGTTTTGGTGTGCCTGCGTCAAACAGGTTGGAGGGAGTCAAGATGGCCGCTGTGTTCCCTCATCATAGACTTTGTTCTGCATCATCTCCGCCTGCCGTGCGCACGTCATTATGTGTGTGTGCGTACACACGCCCATTCGCTCATGAGGGAACCACCAAAGTGGAACATCCAGTATGTTGTGTGCCTAAAGTCGTTTGTTAAATTCAGTGAGTTTGAAAGTATTTGTTAACTTTTTCGTCCACACCAGTTTTAAAATTATTTTTTAATGGTGATTAACTAATAGTGGTTTAAAAAATATAATTTATTGTTACTTTTGTGTATTTTTCTTTTTTTTTTTTTAGTTGTTTTTCCTTTTTTACTACTGGTACATCCTTTTGTCACTTACACTTTTTTCAATTTTTTTTTTTCTTACACTTAAGTTTTTAAAAAATATATATTTTGGTTGAGTGTTTTTTACACTTAATTTTTCCTGTTTATTTTGTTGTCTGCTTCTAAAGAATAGTTCCTCAACTATTTTCCACTTCTTTATAGCATTTTCCCTCAGCGTTTTATAAATAGGGATTACGGTATTAATCTTTCATAAAGATGTTTTGCTGTATCAAACTTATTTTTAAATTTGAATACACGAAACTATGTGACAGAATTCAAAAGCGAGCATTTCCAGTACACCCCCATTTATAAGCAGCGAGTTTAGCAACTGTCTCATCTTTAAGCTTCCCTTTGGAACTCCTCCTTTTATGGTGGGAATGACTGCGCTTTTTTTTTCTACATTCCTGCTGTTGCGGAGAATATTTTGAGAAAGGGAAATCAAAGTCAGGGAAGGACACACACATGCAAAAACACTCCCGTTGCGAAAAGTGTCTACCTCTGTTTCAATAAGCATTCGTCTCTTTCTCAGCGCCTTGGGCGCCGCTGGTTTCATAGGAGCCGGATAACGTCGGGAATATCAATGAAGCAAAAGTTTCTTTATCCGACATACCTTTGCACACACACACACAACGAGCAAGACAATCCTTCGACTGCGATGCTGACAGGGTGATGACCCTCCCGTCTCATTCTCTCTATAAGTAAGCTTGTTCTTTTCGGGCCTAATTGGGACGTGTTTGGAGATGGGAAAGGTTTTCTTGTACAGCCTTTGTGTTTTGTGTAGTGCGGATAAAAACAAGAAAAATAGCCCCTCACTGGACACTTTATTAGGTACCCTAAATGACATCTATCTATTTTCTGTTCAGTTTTCCACTTTTGGGTCACAGGTTCACTGGAGTCTATCTCAGCTGACTTTGGCAAAGAGGCAGGTTACACCCTGGACTGGTCGCCAGGCAAACGCAAGGCACAAAAAATAAACGTTCACATTGATTTTTCAATTAACCGAACATGCCTGTTTTGGGATTGTCAGATACGCCGTATGCAAGTGAGGCAGATGTGCTGTGTTTTTCATCATATATGTTTTTCAGAAATGTACTCGTTTTACTCAGTTTGATATTTTTTTTGTGATTTTTATATAAATATTTTTTTGGGTGATTTTTATATATATATTTATAGATATTTTTTTATATTTATATTTAATAATGACCTCCAGGATCAGTTTCAGCCATCCACGGAAAATAATTATGGACACGACAATCATAACAAGAAAAAAGTCTCAAGGGCCCATCCCAAAAATGGGAGTTAGCGATTCTGATTTGAAGCAACCATTTTGTTGAAATTCCAGTTTTGTCAAACTCCTGAGCGCCCCAGTCAGAATCAAGTATCCTAGACAGATGGGTGATGCTAAATTGCCAAGCTTCTCCCTTTCCCTCGATGACTCCTCGAAAGGAGGACAGCCACCGAACAAGGTCACGCTGCTTGTTGTATTTTAGGAAACGCGCGCCCGGGGTGTGTAGCGCACACGCGTTTGTTGACCAATGTTGAAAGACGAACGAGGGGGAGGCACATTTGGAAGTTGGTGGATATCCAGTGTGAATTTAGATCAGAGTGCAAACTCAACTTTACTTTCCGACCTTGTTTCATGCGTGGAGGCATTTAGAGGGGAAAGTCATACTTCCGATTTAGCTAACTATCAAGCTAAGTGAACTAGATGACGACCGCCAAAGTTTGATCATATCACAGATACTCTAATAGACACGCACACACTTGCACATGTCTCCTTGTGGTGCTCAGACCCTCCCACTTCCTTGGCATATGCCAGGGTGTCACCAGTGGGGTGAAAGATGACAGTTTTAATCAGGGGCTGCCGGCGCCACGCGCCAGGCGGCCTGCACGTGTACACACACACACACACAAATGCACACACGCCTGGATAGTCCCACCCCAAGTAGGTCATGCGCAGTACAGAGCGCGGCGCAATTTTAGCCATCTGCTTGTGATGTGATGAGCTTGATGTCCGCTGTGTGAGAGCCGCACTGCGAGTGAGACGCAAGGAAGGACGGAAGGGAGGGTGAGGATGAGGGGGTAGGTGGCGAGGGGAGAGGAGGGGAGGGGAGAGGAGGGAGGCGCACAAGGTGACCTTGAGATGCTGCAAGGACTCCAAAAATCTGTGTTTTTAGGAGGCTTTTATGACACACAACTTTCACTTCAGCAATGACAGTTTTTCATGACTCACAATAAAAACGACAGAACTTGCGGCATATAAAGGTGATTTGCTAAAATGACAACAATGCAGTTTAGGATAATTAGAATAGAGCATCACTGAGTTTTGGTTCATTCTACTAGGACTAAATGTGAATTCACCTATTCAAGTGCTAAAACATCATTTCAATTTTTTAGGTGTTGTTATTTTTAGTTAGTTTTTAATCTTTATGTGCATATATATATATATATATATATATATGGAGAGAGAGAATTTTTTTTTACTTTATTACGCCTTTTTTGTATTTTATATCAATTATAACATCTACATATACATTATTATTAATGTTTTGTCAAAGGATTTGCCATGTTGTAGGCTTTTTTATCATTCTGATTTAATTTTCAAATGTAATTAATTAATTGAATTTATTTAATTTAATACATACGTCTATTTGTTTTTATTTTTAGTAAACGATCTGACCCGACCCAATCTCTGATAGGTGGAAGAAAATGGACGGAATCCCAAAGACACTGTGGTCATCCACCACCATGTCACATAAAAGTTTTGTCCAAGCCAGCAGGGTTCCACTCTTCAATTTTCTGTTACTTGGCCGCAGATGTATCCATAAATCCCACAAAGTTGAAAATTGAGCGGTGCGTCTCGAAAGTGCAATGTGTTTTGGATCAGCTCAGTTCCAATGTCAGCATCTTGCCAGAAGACCGCGACGGCGTTGCTCTTTTAATTACGCTGCTCCCCGGGGGAGCCACTCGGGTAGTTAAACAGAGAAATCAGCATTAAAGCAATTATTGGCACGCAATGAAATGAATGCTGTCATGTGTAATCATTGGATCGGGGGATTCCAGTGCCTTCGAGGAGATGCCGTCGCTAGACATGCATCACCTGTGCAGAGGATCTTGTGACCACCTGCAAACGCGGAGTCTGTTGACATGGGATATACATTAGGGATTTATCCTGTTCCGAACCGCGCTGTGGCGAAATTGAACTCAACCGGATTGTGCGGTGAAAACGTAGCTTGTGTACCAAAGTACGTTAGAAAGTCAGTGGGATATCTCGTGGAATAAATGGCCGGTTGAAGGCTTTGTTTTGTTACGGTATTCAATTCATATTCTCTCCGAGTGAGGTTCCAAATGAGCTTTTGTTTTTCAGAAATACTTCGTTTTAGTTCCGTTTTTTTTATTCGTCTTAGTGTTAGCTTGAGTTTTTTTTTCCATAATGTTTGCAAGATCAAAAAAAGATGGACGATGGATAGACGGATATAGAGAAAGTCAGATGTCACTGACAGATGGCGCATCCAATAGGAAAGCAGTTGGCAGAGTGATTTCAGAGCGCTAACAGCAAAAGATTTTAGTGGGCTTGTATAGGAAAAGGCATCGAGAAAATGGAGGATGTCATAATAAATGCGGTGTCCCTAGCCAAATATGGGCATGTGAACATTTTCCGCCTCTCCATCCGTAGCTGCAGAGTGACCTGGACCAGGAGTACCAAGACAAGTTCCGCCGGCTGCCCGTGGAAATCCAGGAGTTCGTCCAGGACAGCGGCAAGGCCAAACCGGGCGACGCTAACCCGGCCGCTTTCTCCTCCTCCTCCTCCTGCGCCCCCACGGCCGAGCGGCTCAACCACAAAGCGTCGCAGTCAGAGGACGACACCGAGGACGCCTCGCTGGAGCGGGTCTACGACACGCCCCTCTGAAGGCGGACTGCGGGTGTGTTTGCGAGCCGATCTGAGGACTCATTGTGGTGAGTAGCTTTGGTCCGGACCCCCCCCCCCCCATGTAAATAGTACTTCTGTTGTATTTGTACGTCACCTGTGTGTTGTCGTCGCCGTTTGGGCACGGCCGCAGTTTGCGTCACTAACTATTGAAGGAAGAACTTACTTGAACTATTGCACATTTTGATTTTGTTGACGTCTGGTCAGCCTTTACTCCACTACGTGTTTTTTTTTTTTGTTTTGTTTTTTTTTTTGCACTGAGCGCTCACCTCCCGACATTGTGACAGAAAACCCGGGATAACTTAATTCTGTTCTCACAGAACAACGCTGCTATTTCTTTGAAATGCCACCGTTTTACCACTGATCGATATTTGTGCAATCTTTTATTTGACCAGGATGTGTACAGTTTCTGCATGTTACCCAAACTAACTGTAGATGTCACGGTAGCTCTGTAGCAGTTGATTTGAAAGGAGGGATGATTTATAAAAATGATGACAAATATTCAATCATGTAGGACGATTTTGGGAAAACCGCATTCCTACAGTGAAGCTCTGCGTATTTGCGATACGCCATTTGTAAATTCATCTATTGGAATTTTTCTTTTGGAACCCATTCTCCTTTATGCTGAAAAAAAAAAGTGTTGTTTTGTGCTCAGGCCAAAGCAATAACAGTAACAAGAAAGTGAGTTGAGGAGCTTCATTTCGACAAAAGTAGTCTTTTGTCATCATTTCGTGCTGTCTAGTGTAGACAATTCCAAAGTCTTTTGGGGGGCGTCCGACTCACGGATTTTCCCTTTGGTTGCACCAATATCGTAATGAAGTGTTTCCTGGTTTTGAATCACTGATCTTGTCTACATTTACGCCTACTTTTTTCTTTTCTTTAATTCTGGAGTGGAACAGTGGACATTTTATACAAGAAGCAAAATGATCAAAATCGGTCATAGCACTGTCAAACAACGTAATTGTAGGGATTCCTGTTCCCCGTCATGTATGCCATTGCTAGGCAGACTGAGTGCAGCTCCATCATAACCGTCCCATTGCTGGATAGAAAAAACAAATTTGATCCGAAGTCTCACATACTAAGTGTATGACTTCTCTGTATTGAGTATAAAATACATATCATTGCTGTTGGGTGGAAAGCCCTTACGTCCAAATATGGTCAATTTTTTTTTTCTCACAAATCTATGCTATTGGTTTTCCCCACATCATCTGTTATTTTCACATATTATTAAACACATTAAAGTGCTTGAGAACAAATCTATTGGAGACGTCAACAGTCGGAGAAGTGCCGTACAGCTCCACCAATTTTGCATTCCGTGGGAGCCTTGCAGCATTACGTCGCCTCAAGATTTAAAGTCTGGACGTTTTTTAGGCAGTATCAAGTGAAAATAGTTCGCTTGGATACATTTGAGTAGGCCTGTTTTGTTAAAAATCATTAGTCAGTCACAAATCAAGTTTGCAAGTTTGCATGCAGATAAATAGCCTTCGATGTTTTTTTGCATCACTCCTGACCTTTGAAAAAGACAGGAAGATGAGAGGGTTTGAACTTCATTTTGGGATGGTTTTCTCTTGATGTTTGTGCGCAAATGTGTATGATAACAATATACTGTAAGGTGTGAATCTCTCTAATAAAAGACGATTTGATACGTATTTCGATACATGATATACAATACGATTCAAGACCGGTACATTAGTATAACACCAACTTAAATTATTTGGTGTCCGGTAACCAGCAAGATTTTTTTGTATTTTTTTTTTTCTGAGAAGTGGTTGTTTTGGAGATGTGAAGATTCCACCTGACAGCAACAATATGTTTTTTTTTTTTTTTTAAAGACAAAATAGGCCCACATTACTTTTTGTATACAAATTCAACTTAATCAGAGTTCACCAGGCTGAATGTTTTTGTTACAAGTTGTTGAGTCATCTGACTGATGTCATCTGATATTTTATAAATAAATGTCAATATAAATATATACAATGACAGCCTGTGTGTAGAAAACAAAAGGACTCTTTCAATGGATGAACGTATATGACGAGTCCCATACCTTTTTTGGCAACTGTTTTCCTTGTTGTTGATGTTGAATGTGTGGAATGCGTCACTCTATGATGATGATGATGATGATGATGATGATGAAGCTGTGTGATATTTAATACTGTGGTATCCCTACTGACAGAGTAACACTTGTGGAAGAACAGTATGTTATTTTTGACCACAAAAGAGAGAACAAAAGAAGCCTTTTTATTGATTTAGTTAGTAATTTATGCATCGTCTTGACTGACTACTTTGATTTAAACCGTCGCACCTGCACTCTTGCATTGGAACGTGTATGCACTCTGGAATTTTAAATGTGTGTGTGTGCATATATATATATATATATATATATATATATATATATATATATATATATATATGGCGAAAAGGCTAATATATGACGTGGATCAAATAACAGTATTGTGTAAAGGGAATTTTGTCTGTAATTGTAAAATGTAAAATAAATGTGGCTGTTATTATTGTACATTGCAAGGGTGGATTTGTGTTAGTTTGATTTTTTTTTTTTTAACAATCTTTTTACCATTCATTTATATTACATTTTTTCCATCACTTCATCATCATTTTCATATTTAGACATCAGACACCATGTGTGTCTGTGTGTATATTTACTATATATATATATATATATATATATATGCAAAAATCCCCATTGTGACTAATGCAGAAGTTGCATAAGGACACTTGTGACGCTGTGTACGTTATGTGTGCTGCACTGATAATGGTGTGGGTGGGGGTTCCGTGTGTGCGTGGGGAGAAGGGGAAGCCCTTAACGACCAACTTCCTGTCATCTCCTTGGCAACAACAATTCTCGACAAAGTCCCAAGAGGAACGTGAATGGCGGCCGAGCAAACGCCGCTCTTCTGCAAACACTGGACAACTTGACGGATTTTTCGCTGCAGCGGATCCGAGATTTCAGCTCAGTGAGCAGCCAAAGGATTACCTCCTCAAGTGGGCTTTTTCTTTGGATTTTTCTTTGCTGGCAAAGATTAATAGTAGACGAATGGGATTTTCACCCAAAAGTGAGGTTTTTTTTCCCCCGCCAACATGAAGAGACTCACCTCCCAGGCACATGCTGTGAACTGTGAAGGGTGAGTATGCCATTCATTTCTTCTTTTCCTTTTACATTTTGTGACAGTTAAGAATATGATTTGAAACGCTTCTTTTGTTTTTCATGAAGCTTTTAAAATGGCCACAGTTTGACCCAGAAACAGATTTATCGAAGGAAGAAGGAAAGAAACAAGGATGCTATCAAAGGATTATAGCAAGGAAATAAGTATAAGGGAGGAAGGACTGAAGGAAGGAAGACGAAAAGATGGGAAGAAGGAAGCACAGAAGGTATGTAAGTAAGGTGGAAAACGAGGCTGTATCGGTGGACGGAAGGATGGAAGATGGGAAGAAAAGGATGGAATTTAAGGAAGGATGATGGGAGTAAGGAAAGAAGGAGTACAGAAGGTATGTGGGTAGGAAGAAGTAAGGAAGGACGGAAGGTGGAATGGAGGAAGGAAGGCTAGAAAGGAGGAATGACTGAAGGTAATAAAGGGAGGCCATTTTGGAACCCTAACCTTGATATTAGCATAATTTCAAATGTTTAATTCATCTGGGAAGCTGTCACAAGAATAAACTGTATTCAGTATATGCAGTTGTAAAAAAAACAAAAACAAAAGAAAACTGTAGGCATCAACAAGTGTCAAGTTTTGCATGTTTGACATGGCAAGCAAGCGGTGACTGGTCAACCGGCGGGATCCACGGAGATGAGACGAGCCCCCCCTTCCAGGTCTCCCCTAACGAGCGGCGTGACCGGTTTCAACGAGATTGAGCACGTTACGTAAACGCAGTCGGAGGCTGAGGATGGCAACGAGGTGTCCTTGCAGTGGACGTTAATGAGGCACTCCAACACGCTGCTGCTAAGGTAGGACAAACATTCACACACAAGTGGATACACGCGCAGCGTAAATTATACATTATACAACGTATACTCTACATACTGTACATGCGCTGTGTTCGCTGAGCATTGTTGTATTCGTGCACGCTGCATTTTTTGGACGCGGCTCGTTCGACTGCAAGTGTGCCAAATATCGCGGCCGGTGCGTATATTGAAATGTTGGAATATAAAAGAAAAAAAAAAGAACACTAACATATCAGAATAAGCACAGTAAGTGTGTGATGTGTGTGTACCTTGGAACCATAATAAATATATCCTGTAAAATTGCAAGAACCAAGGTGTAATGTTATGAAGCTGAAGTTATTATATTATATTAACGGTCCATATCTTAGTTTGGAATGGTAAAAAAAAAAAAGTAAAAATGTCAGTGTATGTTTTTGGGTCGCAAAATTACAAGCCTATATCATAAAACTAAGATGTTTTTGCCAAATTTCAAGTTAATTCTCATAATTACATTTGTCTCAGAATAGTCTAATTTAATCCTCATTTTCCTCAAATTGAGATTTCTTTCCCCCCTCCTCATAATTCTGTATTGCTACACTTCTAACTAACTTTACCATTTTATTCTAATATCTCGCCCTTATTCTCAAAATATCTTATTTCTTTATTGTACCCTTTTCCCATTTTTTTTTTTCATCTTTTGATAATTTAACTCTATTTTCAGAACAATTCAATTTGTAAAATGACTCCCTTTTTCTTGTCAATCAACACCTTTTTCCCCCGTACATTTAGGGCTTTATTTTTGTGAAAGTTATACTTCGTCAAGTGTTATTGCAGATATTTAGTGACAAATGGAAGGGCGCGTCTTTATAGCCATCTGTGCAACAGCTCCAATATATTGCCTTGCACCTTTGCAGCAGACTGTCTAAATGTCGACGCTTTTCATTGTGTTTTGCTTCATAAAAAACGAACTTTTTGTAGCCTTGAAAAACTTTGGCAGCCAATAATATGGAGTCACACGAGTAAATGCCAGGAAGACAAATTATTTACTGTAAGAAACAGCTTTTTAAAAAAAATCATTTGAATTCGACAGAACATCAATGAAAATGTCACAAGCGAGTACCTGTCTATGCGTGATGTGTCCTAAAACCTGTTGCGTGACTGCCGCGTGTTATTTGTTCAGTCTAACAACCTGCGGATATTCTCCTGACTTTTGTTTGCTGTGCCAATAGTCTGCAATGTTTTATTTAGCGGCAGATTTTCGCCTGACTCGCAGCGCCGCCGCCAAGCCGCCCGCGCCACATTTACGTCGCTATACTTTGCGTTCATCAAATGTGTGTGAGCGTGTGTTTTTGCGGAGTTTGTGCTATCTCAAGCTGGCGTGGCTGCAGGAGTGACTCGTTGTTGTTGTCCGCATGCAAAACGTCAGTGCCGGTTACGATCATTCCGCATTGATTTTTTTCTTTTTCCACCACAATTCCTTACAAATTTGTTGTTTCGAGACACGGCGCGCGTTTTATTTTCAAGCTCACAGCAACTTCGAAATGGCTCTGTGCGTGCCTTTTTCGTGTTATTTCAACAGCCATAGTGATGGCCTGCATTTTCCAACCTTTTCTTTGGCCATCGGGCAGCTACTGTAAGATATTAATATTTCACTCTGTAATTTTGGTAGCTCATTTCGCCCCGAGACGCTTTAGAGATTTCAATGAAGCCTGCATCAGCTCAAGACACCCGTGCCAGATGTAAACCACCAAGAAGCAAATTTCGATCCAGAATGTCCCGAGAGTATCAAGACTTCATTGTGCCCCGAACAGACTCGAGCCACTTTGCGCCAGATACGGCAAAACATCCCCAGGACATTTATATCAAGATTTCTGACACTGGGCGACAAATTTGCATCAGAATGTCTCTTTAGTCTTGAGATTTCATTGTACCCTGCACCGACTCAAGACGCCCAGTACGGGATGCAGTGAAGTAGTCCAAGAACATGAAAATAAGACGCCCGAGCTGGATGCACATCTTGTACTAAATCACCTTTTTTTGGGGTTATTTTTGCCAAGCTTCAATGAACAGTGTGTCACCATTTTCTCCCATGCATATCGTTACTAAGTGGTTATTTCTTTGTTGACAAGTGCAGCCTAGTGTGGGTGGAGTGGGGCGGGGGGCACTTTAGTGTTTGCCCCCATCAAGGCACGGAGGCTCCACTAGTCAGCTGTTAGATAGGCAGGGAGGAGCTGGATGTGCTTGGGCTGGATGACTCACTCTCCGCGCACTCATTCACTCTCTCTCCCTCTCTCTCTCTCTCTCTCTCTCTCTCTCTCTCTCTCTCTCTCTCTCCCCCTCTCACTCACTCACACACACACACACACACACACACACACACACACACACACACACGCACACACACAGACACACGCAAACATAACAAAAAGAAGAGCAGCTTGTTGGTCGGACGGCCGCCGCTCAGTCTTCACGAGCACCCGGACGACCAACATCACGAGCGGGGAGACCAAGAGGAGGCAGCCCGGGAGGGAACGAGCTGCACCGGACTGCTTGCTGGACTCCTCTCGGTACTCGGCATCCTTCCTCTTCTTCGGAGATTAAAAAAAAGAAACACATAAAAAGCCTGCAAATCTCGTAAGAAGCTAGCTACACTCATAGTGGTTTAAAACGCTGCTTTTACGCTTGTTTGCAAGCCAACGCTCGTTTTTTTTCTCCTTCTTTTTTAAGAATGAAAAAAAACTCATTAGAATTGCTCGCGTCACATTTATTACACGCACAGCTGGAGACAGTTGTTAGCTCGTGGCTAACTCGCTAGCGTGCCATAAGCTTGAAACGTTAGCAAGTGAAAACATGATAAATATGCTTTTATGTGTGTATGTGTGTGCGCGTGGTGGGGGGCTTTAAATGCAAAAGAGGTGAGAGTATTGATGTTTCCACGGTGGGTGGGTGGAAGAGTAGCGGCGGCGGTGGTGGTGGTGGGGGGTAGTCACAGCTAGCTGTGTAGCGGGACAGAGGCGGACTGCAGCCGGGCAATGACAAAGCCAGTGCCCGTCGTGCAAATGCTACTGGAGTGTGTGTGCGCGTGTGTTTCTAGCAGGTTGTTTACTGGAGGTGCTGTGCGGGGTGTGTGTGCGTGTGCGTGTGTGTGTGTGTGTGTGCGTGTGTGTGTGTGTGTGTCCCAAATAATATTGCTGCATGCAAGGTGTCATTGCTCAAGGTCTCTCCTCCAGCATCATGGAGGCAATAAGAGGAAGACTGCATTTTTTTTTTTTTTTGTTTGAAGCCTTGCAACCTCGTGTTATTTTCCTGAACCTGCAGAGGTACTTATAGTAAAATATGCAAAAAGTATAGGTTGTAAAATTTGCGCAATAAAATCATAATGGTAAAGAAGTATAGTCTTTGTTGTTGGTGTGGACCATTGAAATATGACGAACATAAAGTTGTAAAATTCCCGATAATTCCCATTTTAATTTTACAGGGATAAAGTGTTAATGCAGGAGAGAAAGTCTTCATATGATTTGAATAATGATGTAATCTTGACCCCCATAAAAAATTTTTTTTACAATACTAAAGCATTGCCGGCAAATAAAGTAAATGTTTTATCATGAGAATAAAGTTGTGAAGTTGCCAAAACATAATATTGTAATATTAAAAACATGAAGTCATTGGATTCCCGCCCCATTGAAGTCGGCAGTGACCACTCCAACAGCAGCGCAGCCCTCCATCTCGCAGGTCCGACGGCGAGCGCTCGTTCCCAAAGTTATCTTTATCTGGGCAGAGATACGCCAAACCCTGTGCAGGTTTTACACCGGTCACAAAAACAGCCTATAGTCTTATAGGAATGAAGTCATATTATTTGGGTTGAAATTAATTTTCAGGGTGGAACATTAAAATGTTGTGAGAAATAATTTTTCAGGGCGGAACGTTAAAATGTTGCAACAATAAAGTTGGAATATGAGAAAAAGAAATCAAACTTTTATGCGAATAAAATCATAATAGTGCCCAAAAATTGGATTCTACTATTATAACAAAGACGAAAGTTATGCCACAGGAATTAAGTTGTTTTTTTGGGCGGGATGCTGAATTATTACAAGAATAAAGATGTAATATTCCCAGAAAAAAAAATGTAATTTATGGGAATAAAGTTGTAATGTTAAGGGAATACATTTTATTTTACGTTGAAATATTAGGAAAGTAAAGTTATGATATTGTCAGAAAATACAATTGTATTACAAGAATGCAATCAGAATATTGTAAGAGTTTAATTGTAATATTTAGGTTGGAAATTTCACATGATAAAGCTGTATTTTTACGGTAATAATGTCATAAAATATGAAATTGAGGGTTTTAAATGAAAAGGTTAAAATGTTACAAGTATAAAGTTATTTTATGTCGATAGAGCAAACGTCAGCGGCAACATGTCTGTTGCTCAGTGTGACAAGTGTTTGATCACATGCACCCAGCAGATTAAGTGCTCCTTATTTGTTCAGTGTAATAACCCGCAGGCAAGCCGTTGGGTTTATTTGCTCTATAAACAGCTCCAACTCTACGTGTAGCATTTTCCAGAAACTCTGACTTTTTATTTTCCTTCATGTCAAACCATCTTCTCAAAGATGGCACCGTGTTGGGGTCGTGTGCTGCCATTTTAATTCCATTTCCTCAAAACAACAAATAATTCCAAAATCTGTAGATTCCGATTGTGGTCAGTGTTGATAATTATAAGCTTTTGCATTAGAATACTGCACATCACATTATATATAAATACTAGCGTGTGCCGGATATCGATACCGATACCAGGTAACACCGTTTGACACATTGCAATGTGCGTCAGAAAGACTTAAAGGTCCTTGTCCACAATGGCAGCATCTGTCATTGTGTTAATTGAAATGTTATGTTTTATAAATACTAGTGGTATCGGTATTTGGTATCAGTGAGTACTAAATATAATGGTATCGAGCATCCAAAGTGTTGTGGTGTAGACATTTACCATCACACATGGTTGTAGAAGGGAAGGTGTTTGGCTCCCTCCCTAGATAAACATATTCATTTTTGAAGGTCCTTTTCAGCTTTACAGATGCAATATTGCCACAAATGGTGGAATCGGTTTTAGTATGGATCGTTAATTGGGGCACAACGTCTATCAGAGGAGTTCTTCTCCCTCTCTGCTCTTTTGTGTGCCTCCTTTGTTTGTCATTTACGTGAGCAGCTGCCAGTTCCATCAAGTCACTTCCGTACTTTCGCCTCATGTTGCTCCTGAGGACGTTTCATTGTCGCCGCTTCGCTCTGATAAGGCGCGTGTGTGTGTGACTTTGTTGGTAAAGGTGATTTGTGCGGTGTTTTCCCGGGCGGGGTGGAACCCGCCTCCTCCCTGGCAAGCTTCCGACTGTAAAGCAGCCAAACAAGTCCCGACCGTGTGATGGATGAAATTTTCTCCCCTTCTTACCGTATGTCCTTTTTTGTCTCTGCAGGCTGGCCAAGACATGAGAGTTTCCTGCTGAACGTAATTGATGCAGAACTGGTGAGGTTTTTGGGGTTTTTTTCTTTTTACGACAGGTGATTTTTCTTGTGTTATTAGGCCTTGCCTCTTGAAACTGCTTCGTCATTGTTATTGTTGGGCTAAATAAATCGATATTTTGAGGGTGTTTTTTTTAGATAGTTGTGCCTTGAGGTACAAGTGATTCCACTTTTTTCGAGATATGAGCCGTTGTTTGGCTGATTTCTTTATTTTTTGTGCTTTGACTCAATCCAACTCACTTCACACCAAGCAGCACTTTGGCAGATAGTGAACAATTCTTCATAATGTGGAGGCTTCAAGTCGTTTATTGCCACTCCCAGTTGAAGTTTACTGTCAAACTAAACCTCAAACAAAGAGAATTACACTTTGTGCATTTAAAACAACCATATATCTTAGCCTTTCATTGCCTTTAAATGCCTAATTCCTCCATGCGATGTTGTCTGATTGATACCAAATATGAACCGTGTTTACCGGACAGAAACTTGACAGATTTGTGAGTTTGCGTCATTGTGTGTGGGCGGGGAAATTTGCTCTAAAAGCAAGGCGTGGTGTGCATGCGCCGCACCGTGACAACACATCAGTCATTGCGAAACAGTCTGCCGCTGCTGCTGTGAGGCTCCCCAGAAGGACGCCGTAATGAGGCAGGGAAGTGATTGCTCTCCATACGAGGTTCTCTGCGTATTATGTAATCTGTATTAATGATGACATCATGTGTAGCACGAGGCCCAGCGGCCGGCGGCAGCTGATTAGCGTTTACGTGTTTTGCGCCTCTCCTTCTCCATCTCGCGTTTATGTTCACCGTGATCGTGCCGACGAAAAAGTCAGGTAACAGTCACTCTCATCTAAAAACGCATTTATAGATTAACAAGTCATAGTAAGTTGATACACGATCATGCATTTGGGGCTGAAAATTGAAAAGAAAGAAATTGAACCAAAGAAAAAGAGGTCATATGAACACTTTTTGTTTTTCCGTAAAAAGGCGTCTTCAAAGTCACGTAAAAAAAAATGAGAGCAAAGAAGAAAACAAACAGACAACGCAGAATGCGAAATGTATTGCTACCTCGTGGTAGCGTAGCCCTAAATGTAGCCCACTTTTTTTGAATATACCAACCAACTATAAAATCGATCTCCAAAAGCCATTGAAAGCTAAATGGGGCCTTTTCTGCTAGCGTTCTGTTCGATGCACGCACACACGTGAACACACGCCATCTTCCCCCATGGCTGCGTCCACGGTGGGGATACACGTGAATGAAATTTGCTCTTCCAATTAAACTGCCGACCTTCGCTCCAGAACGGCAGAATACTCGACGGCGTCCCGTCCTCTGCTGGATTGCTATTATTATACACAGATGGCCCGCTAAAGGCTCTTCAATAGAAATCAGCAAAAAAGTTAAAAAAAAAAACAGCAAGTGTGCAGATTATTAAAACTGTACATATAGAGAGTTTTTTTTTTTAGATATTATGTTTTAAATGCGTTTTTTTAAACGAATGTCTAAATGCAGGATTTCCCCCCGCCCCCGTTCCACGTGTTATAGAGTGCTGTTTGAGTGTCAAATAGAGCAGAATACTTTGCACTGCAAGTTTGCCGTTCTGACACATGACTCGCAGATGACTTGACAGTAGTAGGAATGTTGCGCCCTCATCTTTTCACCATCCCGCTGTCTGTGTGCCGGGAGCCAATGTTACGAGATAATAAGTCCGAGTAATGATGTAACATTTAGCCACCGATATGCGGAGCGTGGCGCGTTCGTGCCTTTTGACATCCAAAGCCGCTGGCCTTGCTTTTTAGGCAGCATAAAGGATTGATCCTCATTTATGGCCTACATTTTCAACGCCGTCCTTTGAACTTTATTGCTCGTAAAGGAAAAAAAACCGAGGAGTGCATTTGAGGATTATAAACGGGGGGGCAATGGATTTCCGAAGTCAGCGCCAGATATTCATCAGCAGCCACTTCACGTCGCTGTCATTTAAACAAACATCTGGACCCCGGCTTATAAATCCATTATTAGGAGGCTGTCATAACAAACCGTGAACATTTGGGGAAGTGCTCGCAATCAAAAGCGCATCATCGCACCGCGGCTGCAGTTTGGCGAATGCTATTTTGAGAAATCATTCTTCTTTCGCAGAAAAAGAAATGACGTTTTTAAAATGGATCACTTTCTTTGTTTTTTTTTTTTTTTTTTTACAATGAACGTAAAGCGTAAGTAACCGTTTATTTAACGATATACACAGCGCAACACCATCTATTCCAGGACTACTATTTGTCAGGTTTTGAACAAAAATTCTCACAGAATAATAGAAATAGTAATCTGTTCCGAGACCTAACTGTTTTCTTTTTCTTTTACACTACACGGACATTTTATAAGCAACATTTTGATATTCCTCACTGAAATTTAAAGTTAACAAACTAACATTCTGATTTGTAGTATTTTGAAATTCCCTCTAGAAAATCAGTTCATTAATGACTCATCCGTCCGGTCATTAATAATACATAAAAGTGTGGCCCACATCTCTGCTTTAATCACTCATGAATGAGTAAGAACGCGTTCAGTGGCACAAAGACTCGATTTTGTACTGAACAAGGAAACGCCGTCATTCTTTTCAAGGTGCAGGAAGTGATGACGTTCTCCCGAGTTCTCTTGCTGACTCACTAAGTGCAAGAGCAGAAAAATTACCCAGTCTCACCTTCCGACTCCAACCTTGGATTTTAAACTTTGGCTCATAACAGCTTTACAAGTGCATGCCGGATATAATTATTCATTCGTTCCATTGAAGATCATCCTTTAGTGGAGATTCATCTGAGCAGATAACCAGACCCCAAAATGAATCTTTTGATTTGGATTCTCACCATATTTTCAAACGTCTTGTATTCCATTTTCCTACTTCATATTTCATATCTATTGCTCTGAGTTTTGTTTGCGCTTTCTGACAGGCGGCGACTTTCTACTTCTCTAGCTAGCCGCCATACGCTTTCAAAACTTCTTTTGTTTGTCTTGGTCGTTTTAAAATGAAGAGAGTGTTTAAAGAGTATTTTATTGTCGTTGACATATTCTTATTAGACTGGTTTACTTCTGTTTACTCTTGCCTGACAGTTAGGAACGTTGAAATGTGACCAAAACTGTTGCCTGTACTGTTAAATAAGGTTTTATGACTGCGACAGTTTAGTCTCAAACAACAGATTATTGTAAATCTAACTGATCTCAGTGGCAAGCGGTCCTATTTGGACCCCCAAGAGCTTTTGTGCATTAAACCTCTCCAGCACAAAGTGTTTCAATCTCCTTTCAAGAGGTCATAGTGCTCTTCTGTTTAATTGATTTATCACCAGAATAAACGGTCCCCTCCATTCCGTAGCCTCAAAGATGCTCTTTCCAATCCTGCGAGAAGCCCCCCCCCCCCACCGTCCCAGTGGGGATGCAGCTGCGTGACAAAAACCCGCAGATTTGCTCTTGAGGGTGTCGGCGTTGTTCTTTGTCCCAGAGGAGTCATATAAAACAGGAAGATGGCTGAGAAATACCCTTCACGATGTGTTCGGGGCAGTTGATAATCCAGTAGAGACCAGGGACCGGGTCCAGGGTTCCCGAGGAGTGGACATAATGAGGTTTGACGCTGCTTTGATTTTTTTTATTGGCTCAGAACATTACAGTTTCAGACTTATCAAGATGTAGCCGAGATGTTTTTGATTTAAACCACCAAGTATTTTGCAAGCCCCGACTATCACGTCTTTCCTTGCTCCCTTGCCTTCACTGGCCCCCAAAGGGTTTCCCCTGATGGATGAATGTGGTAAAACTGACTAGAAACCGCATTTTCCTTTGGTTGACTTCTTTGTTTCTCTGGCACGATTCTCCCCCCCCCCCCAAAATATAATATATATATATATATATATATATATATATATATATATATATATATATATATATATATATATATATTACATCTGGTGCGTCAAATTAAAATCAATTCACTCTTAGTTCGAGTCTTAGGATGTGAGGTTTTTGGAGATGCTACACCTAAATTGTATAAATCCTGAACTATCAATGCTACCGCTTTGGGTGAGCGTCTTTACAGTCTCCACCCAAACATTTTTTGGAATGGTATTTTTTTTCTGGATAGTTGTGTTTTATTGTATTTTATCCTAAACCCATTTAAATCTTTTTCTTATTTATATGTATTTATTTATAAATATTTATTTGTATTTATTGATGTTAGAATTAAAAAAAATTTTTTTTTAAAACAATTGGCGTTATCGACTGATAATAAGCTTATATAGTGATGCGTTTTTCAGCCGTATCACTCATCCTTATTGGATGGACATCTTTATCGTAAAAAAAAAAAGGGTTAATGTCCATATTGTATCAGGAATTTAAAAAAAAAAAAAAAAAAAAGAAAACATACTCGCCTGGAGGTTTATCTCCCTTGGCGCAGGTCTGCGCTCTGTGGTGTTATTTGATTGCACAAAAACATCACGGTTAGGGTGTGTGAGGCTGCGTTATATTTAGAAGAACCTATTCCAGGTAACATGGAGAGAATGTCACTTCCCTCGCCGTGTCCCGTCCCATGATACCTGCGGGATATGGCGTGTACGCCTGAAAGCCTGCGAGTGTGTGTGAGTGCGCGCCTGTTGTTCTAATCTCAAGCGGCATCGTCATTGGCGAAGTGACGCTCTGCCTCTGCTCACACCTCTTTAAATCCTCACGTCGGCTGCTGCCTTTATGATAATTGCACACGTGGCGTCCTCTTCCAAATACAGTCAACGCATATACGGCACAGTACGTCCTGACGCGGTATGCTTCCACATGATCTCGCTGGAGAGCTCCCGCCCGGCAAGCATACAAGGTATTATGCATGCAAGCTCCTGGATATTGGCTGGACCATCGAGACGTGGGAAAGACAGGATTTTCCGTAAATAACATCATTTCTAAACGCGGATAGTCCCGAAAAACACAGTCCTTTACTTCTGGTGATGTGCCCTGTGCTGCCTGCGCTTATCCGTTTGTCTTTGTACCAAGCAACCGCACAACCGCAAGTACTTCCTGTCCCGCTTGGGAAAAGCTGTGGAATTATTTAGTGTTTTATCTCCTCTCCGGAATGGACTCAAAGGCTATTGAAGATGTCTTCTTTAAATGCACAGTAATTGGTACTTCTTTTGTAATGTCGCAAAAGAAACATGCAGGGAAGTAAGAGTCATTTGTAAACAGTAATCACCATTGTACTTGAGTGTGTGTTGTGTACGTGTGTGTGTGCGCACCCATGTAACCCCCTCGAGGCATGCTTAATATTACTGTAAGTGTACACCATGAGACTGAATAATAAGGTCAGCAGCGTGATTACACTCAAGTAAGATTTAATTTTCTCCTCGCTGTCTCCATGACCCCATTTTTTTTTTTTTTTTTTCGTATTCTGCTTTCCAGAGTGGCCGAGCGCCGTCTTTTGCTGTTTGGAAAAGACGATCCTATGGAACCATTTCCGGGTGACAGAAGTAGTTGCTTAAAATGTGGTAGGGGTTGAAAAACTTGAGAGATTTTGTATTCGAGGCTAAGGTGATGAGTCAAGTCGGCTTTGACAAATTGTTGACGTCATTGATATTTTTTTTTCAGTTGTCGACTCAGTTGTGCTCGCTCGCTCACTTTCCCTGTCTTTGTCGGTTGCACAGGCCCCACCCCTCCGACTCATTCAGCCAATCACATGCGGATACCTTCATGGCCTTGCAGAGGAACTTATCAAACTATTAACACCGCCAATTCATGTAACACAACTGCAGTGACGGTGCATAATAAGGATATATGTTGATTTTTTTTTTTTTTTTTTTTTTTTTTTTTTTAATTAAGAGATTGCTTTTCAATCTTGTATTATAGCAAACCTTTGCTTGTGTGCTTTTGCTATATTAGGGGATAAACTTGTACATTTTATAGGTGACCGCGCTACAAGTCTCATTTTTATTCAAATATTATTCAAATATTAAAGCCTCCGTAGTTAGTTGGCTGCACAGACCCAAACACAAAAACACGCGATCGGCGAGTAATCAACCTGAAGCGCGAACCGTCGTCGTGGGGTGGCAAAGTTCACCGTCTCTAGCGAGGAGCCATTTTTCGCGACAGATGTGGGGGCTCGGACTCTACACCAGCTTATAAACAAGCGGAGACAGGAGACATCATCTTGAAAGGGCAATTAGTGTGTGTGGTTGCTCTGCAATGTTTGTACAAATGACAAATAGGCCTCCCTCCCTCCAATAGTGAATAAAATCCAGCAGCGAAGTACTCGAAACAAAGTATCGGGCATCATACTGGAGGAGTTAAAGACAATCATTCAAATTGACTGCTTTCACTAAGCAGCACAAACAAAGAAGTGTTTACTGCACGGGTGGGGATGGAAACATAACTGTGCGTCTAATGATGGGTCAAGCAATTTGTGTCAAGGCCCAAGGGAGCGTTCGGGCCGGGTGGCCTTGTGAGTTCCTCCCGTCCCCGTCAGTATAAATACACACGGGGGTCCAGATCACAGGCTGGAATGTTTGTCTGTGTACTTGTTATTGAGTTGGGAGTGTGTGTGTGTGTGTGTGTGTGTGTGTGTGCATCTGCATGATGTCGCCGCTGCAAGCAGGCGAACTGAAGGCCATGACTGGCCCACTGGGTTACTATGGCGACCAGTTGTGTCGGAGATGAGCAACATCTGCGGAGTGTTTGTTTGTCAGGCAGGTTTTCCTCCTCCTGCTCTTGCCGCTCGTCTGCCTGGGAAACACTTGTTGCAAGAGAGTATTTCTATGATATATGTTTGTTTTGGTGCTCAAGGGCCTCCGTTATTTATATCCCCACAGGGGGAAGGGACAATTCAATTTATGCTGTGTAGTTACCTCCGCCAAGGAGTAATGTTTTCATGGCTGCTGTTTTGATTTGCAAGGCTGCATCAATCTAACATCAGCTGGTTTTTAGGGGGGGATAGCTCACTATCTAATCTTAGTTTATTAAAAAGAAAAAAAAAAAAAAAGTATTGATGAGATGGTCATGTCCCACCAGGAATAAAATGAAGATAAAAAACAATGTTTGGTTGTTTTGCTGTAGAGGTCTTGACAGCCATCTACAATTGATTGTCACTAGGAAAGGAGAGGCTACAAATATTTTTGTTTTTTCGCCTTGAATTGATTTCCCCCACATCATTTGGCCCCAAGGAGGCTATTAGCTGCTCAGCCCATTGGGAGTCTGTCCCCTGCGGCTCACTCAACCTTCCAGTCGCCCAACTCGCGTCCCTTTTTTCGATTGAGCTGCCAGAACCATAGTCAATTTTCAAGGTGCAGCTCAGTGGCGGCGTCAATTGGGCCGAGTCCTTCCGGTTGGCAGTTTCCGAGAGGAAAGCTCACACTCTGGCTAAGCATGTAACCCCGGGACCTCGGAGCTGCTCCCCCTCCAGCTCCTCTCTATATGGACATGTTCTATTTTCCACAGCGCCTCGGCTCCTGGCTGCCTCACCAGTAGCTCACCAGGGGTGCGCACATTCTCTATTAATGCATACTTATTTGGGCAATGGGAGAAATTCCTTATTTCTGTCCAGCTCATCTCACCCCCCCCCCCCCCACCCCCCCTGTCTTCCACTTTGCTGTCTTCAGCTCACAAGCATCTGTTTATAGCTGCCTTCTCCCCCATTCTGTTTGGCATGTTTTCTTCGTCATGTTGTTGTGGATAGCAGTCGCATCATTGGCTCACGTTTCAGATATAACAGTAGTCCGACCAGGTGGGATGGATTGTAGTTCTTCCCTAGGTATTAAAGTTGTCATATTGTAGAAACTGTTTGTACATTGGCGCCTCAGTTTACACATTTCATTCGTTCCACGACTCTGTTCAGTTCTTGAACCGAAACTTTTCGAAAACCCAAATCGTTTTCCCCCAATGCAATCAGCCCCAAAATGAAGTCTTGCTTGACTGGTTTTTATCAGCCCAAGGACACATTTTGAAAATCACTGCGACGTCTTAGCCTTTTCGCATACAAAATAATATCCAGTGCATCAACCGCATCACATTGTGGGACGTGACGGCCATTTTGGGTTTACGGTATCGAATGCTAAATGTAAACAATTCCGTGTAGTCTGGGCTCTGTTTTCGCAGGTAAAGCTGCTGTAGTCAGGGCGCCACCCCCGGTCGTCATAGCAACCAAAGCCGGGCTCACCATTGGGGTGTACAGTCAGTCACTTGCATGGGAAAGAACCATACACCCAATACAAGGTTAGGTTAATACATAGGATGTGTAAATTCTGCAGAATTTTTCTTTTTTTTTTTATGTTTGGTGTATTGTGAGAAGCGATCCTCCAAAACAATGAAAACAGTTTCGTGGCACGCAAACACAACTTTGGACACAAACCCCCCACCCCCCACCTCGTCAACAACTTCACTGAACAATTAGGTAAAAGCTGTTCATTGAGTGCTAATCTGCAAACCCTTGAAAACTCAGTGCAGCTCTGCTTACCTGAATTGAAACCACCGCTGGTTACTTTAATTTGTGTAACCAACTTAATGGAAGATTATTTAAACATTTTTCTCACAAGCTAATACGGATAACCCTGTTAGATAACTAATCTGTGCTAAAACTGCAGCTCTGCTTACCTTTTGTCTTTGACATGATGGAGCTTCAGCCGCTCCGTCCAATTGTTTTTTTCACTTTAGAACTTTGTCTTATCCGAGCCGCCAAGGCATCGGCTGAGAAAATTGGTGTGGGAGTGATTATTATGTTAATTAGACCTACTTTTTGGTTACAGTGCATGACTGGCCCACAGACCCTTTTCCCAGAAATAGGCCGATAAAATATTTACTTGGTGGTTTAATTTCACTCGTGGTAGGTGACTTGGCACCCCAGAGACCCATCCATTGTTACGCAAGACATTAAAAAGTCATTTTTTCATATTAGGTCCCCTTTAAGACAGAGTAGGAGGAAACAGCAGAACTTGTGATGCTTCCAAGAAAAAGTCTGGGACACAACAATTCATCGGTAAGTAGTGTATGTTAAGACGTGAGGGCTTGAAAATTGTCTTTTCAAAAAGTTGAAAGCATTTTAGATTCAAATCGGAGGCGTCTCAGATACTACCACACTTTGGTTAGTGTATGTGTGTTTCAGAGAGGGGAACCTTATTGTGTACTTTGAATATTTCTGACCATGTTTGGGCAAACGTACTCCAGGCGATCCCTCCTCAAGTTATGTGTAGTTGGGCAAACTGAACCTTTGACCTCCTAATCTGCTATCACTGAGACCATCAGAAACACACACACACACACACACACATACACACAGTAGCTCACAGCAATGGACAGCGTGTGATGTAACACAGTAATTTGGGCATAATGTGATGTTTTCACCATGCAGGCAAAGGCCAGTTACCTAACGTATTTTGTCCAAAGAATTCCGGCGCTGGCAGGTTGTCCTCGCCCGCGCCACCTCTGTCACTTCCAAGTCGTACACGAATGCATCCGTGCTCAGATTAGATTTAAGCCTGTCGATTTAGATTGTAGTGTCCTCACATGCCAGCAGGAAAGATTATTGTATGAATATTAGGCCATCTGTGTGCGTTCACCTCCCGCCAGCGCAGGCTGAAACGACATGCAGCTTGGAGCCGCATGCACTATGTCCACTTTGGGAGGATTTTGACTTTATTTAACATTGTTCGATTCCCTTGTGTTCACCCGCACGTCCTGTATTTCAGTATTCGGATCCAAACAACCGATGAAAACATTCATTTCGCCGATAAATAAAGCATACTTAAATAAACGGAATAATCTATAGAATAAAATGTCTAATAGTGTCAATATTTTCCATCTAGAAAGTAGGAGAGTGCAACATCAATTTGCTGTCCCTCTTTTAAGAAAGGGACCATTTATACTTATAAAGACAACTTTGATGTACTGCAAAAAGCATACATCCAGGCTCAGCTGCACTGTACCGGTAGTTGTTATGGAGGGTCGACGTGTTAGACTAAAGCACAAGATATTTCGACTTCCCGTCCCCCACCTAATGCTGTTTTGTTCCTTGTGTTAAATGTACACGTAATTAAAGAGGAAAGCAGATTAATAACAATTCGTTTTTATAAACCAAGTCAATGTGTCATATTACTTATTGCCCACGTGTACATTTTTCATGCTGTATACACCCGGAGTTACCAACATAAATTTTTTGTTTTTTAAAAAATTTAATTCAAAACCCTATTACAGTGGTGCCTTGAGATCATGTTTGCAACAAGTTGAGTTTGAATATAAACAAAGAACTTTCTCTCATCTGATAGTTTGTTCGTTGGTGTACAACACACATACAGAAGAAATGGTTAAATTCTCCTGTCCCAGGTTTGTCCCCTTTTCATGCTTCACTTAACTTTATTACCGGCTCTCATCTCTCTTCATATCTCTTCCGCTATGCATTCTTTGCCGAGTGGACGTGGGTTGGCCGGCTCCATGCTGGTTGTAGCAAAAGCTTATAGCGCAATACAAAATGGGCTAACATGATGCAAAACCAACACTAAATGTTTAAAAAAAAAAAAGGGTGGGAAAGTCAAAATAGTAGTTGTGAATATATTGCTAAAATGCTGGTTATTGAACCAGCCTTCCACTCCCATGCTTGCTTGCTACATTCAACAAGCTCCCAAATAACCCGAGGACAGACCTTATTTAACCCCCTTTCATCCCGTTCACCCCCCACCTCCTTAATGCGTTCTTTTCACTGCTGTTATTGCCTTCAGCTCAGCAGACAAACGCACACACACAACCACCAACTGACACACACACACACACATTCAGTCTAGTATCCTCTATTAAGTAAAAGCTTCAGGCCATCATTTATTAGGGAGACGCTCCGTCCATTAAGCCATGTGTTAAATTCTTTGTATAACTCAATTTGGCAGCGTGCGCATAGTAATGACTATATATAGAGCTCTTTTGGCCGTGCCTATCCGTGTGTGTGTGTGTGTGTGCGTGCGTGGGTGTGTGTGTTTGTATGGATGTGTTTTACCAACTAATTTACATTTTCCAGTGGGAATTAATAGTGGATATTGGCCCCACGGCTGCATTTGAATATGGCTAAGCCACCAAATGAGTGATATTTGAGGCAACATTGGAGCCCGTCAGTGCACACATTGCTACCCTTTACAACACCAAATGAATGATGTAACCCGGGGACCAGTGAGTGATGGTGAACTATAAAAGGCAAAAAGAAAAAAGGGGAGGCCTCCCTGGGGTCACGGCATTCTTCCTTTAAACCATTAAAAACGTTTGATTTAGGTTTTGCACAAATGTGGATTACAGGTTTTTACAAACGCAATAAGATCTTAAGGACAACGCTTTTCTACTTAAAGTAGAATGAATGTAATGTTTAGAAAAGAGAGCTTTTATGCTGTTGGTCAAATGGACTTGTTTTAAAGTTTGAAAAAAAATATATAGATTGTGGCACAATCACAATGCAGCAAAATGCAGATTGCGTCTAACAAAAAGTCCATAAACTGTCATTTAAAAGGATAGACACCAGGTAAGGCATGCGATGATCGATGAATTTAGGTTAAAATGAATGCTTCTTCATAAAAGACAGTGAATGTCCAAAGTTTGGGGTCATTTCATGCAAAAACGATCAAGTGCCCACTGCCAAGCAGAACCGTCTTACACAACAGCACGTTTGCAATTGCCCATACAGAATAATGTAAACAGCATTTGTTAATTAAATATAACTTTACTATACAGCATCATTAGGATAATAACTCGAATAAGATATTCTAAAATTATTCAATAGCCCTATGGAATATATGCGCCGTTGTTTATTCCGATACACGTTGACTTTTTGAGAGGTTCACGTCACATTTGTGTTGCTATTAATGGTGACTAGAATTTTGGCATAGCTTTTTTTTGTTTGTCATTCAAATTTTATTTTTATTTTATTTTTTTTATGTAAAATAAACTGTTTCCTTTTCGAGTCTGGGCTGTTCTTTACACACTGTCAGTCACTCCTTTAGCAAAGAGACCCAATGAGTAGGCTAAAAAAAAAAAAAAAAAAGCATTTCAAGCACACATTGACACAAGCCACTTTAAACACTGACGTATACATAAACAAATAGTTACACGGAAACCTGTGCATATGTACAAATTGGTACTACAGGGCCAGTGAAGGATCTCCATCCTTGTTCGGGTGACTGCGTGTTTACTTTGCTTTGCCGTCAGCCTGCTGCTGACTGACTCATGAGACAACAAAAAAAACAAAACAAAAAAAAGGCTGGCGGCATTGATTCCGCTGTTGTATTGCTGTTTGTTCAGAGAACACGGGCCTTATCGCAGTCATAAAATCTCTTATTGGATTAAAGACATTTTCGCCTGCGTAAATATAAGACCTGTGTGGGTGTTATGCGCTGCGCAGTCAAGCCAAACATGGACTCTGTATATGACTTGTCACTCATCATGCTGACGTCTTGGTTGAAGTGATGATTGAGACGCAGGACGAGGTAATTTGCTGTTGATATATACTGTATGTATAACCTTAACTCTTTTTTTTTTTTTTTTGGTCATGTTTTGTTTGTTTTTACAAGTCAAATGAAGTAGAGCAAAATGGTCTTACGTCATGTCCTTCTTTAGACTGCAAACTAGACAAGACCACCTAAGCTTTAGTACTTTTCCCAAGGTCGATTTTTTTGTTCAGTTCACCTTTGAGATTCCTTTGGCTGCAGCGAATCAATTAAAAAAAAGGAAAAGGAAAAAAAAAAAAAAGAAAAAAAAAACAGGCACCAGAAGACAAGTGCAGCATGTACAGTATTAATGTCCTGAACACCTAATGTGAATTGAACCCGTCCTCAGTCAACCTTTACACTGCCTGACGGATGTAGCCTCATTTGAGTTTATGAGGTGTGGGACCGCTGGGTGTTCTCTATCTGTTGTAATTATCTCCTTGTCAGGGGTTGGACAGGGGGTGCTCGGACCGTACTCGCCTCACGCGCACGCTAGCGGAACCCGGAGCTGTCATCGCACACGCGCCGTCATCCCTTTGAGAAAATATTACCTAACGCATTCTGTGGAGAGCTAGCCTAGCATCCGACAGGACGGCGCAACCCAATTAGGCTCAATTAGGATCCCGTCTACAATCTGATTTGGGATTATTCGTCAGATTTAATGAGTTGTTATTCAATTGAATTCTGGATGGGGGAAGACCATCTGTTCAATTGTGGAATATTGAATCTGGCTCTCCAAAACATAACTGGATTTACTGTTGTCTGCCTGCATAAATAAATCACCGTTTTGAAGGCTTTCCCATGCTCACAAATTCACGGAATGTTGCAGGTGTGTTTATCCTTTTGGAAAATGTACATTTGGTGGCGGGCCAGTGGCTTTGCTCCCCAAATTGGCTCACGAGCATCCCCTGGAATTTATTTATTTCATTTTATTTATTTATTTATTTAGTTATCATTCTCACAGGTCTTTCAAAAACAGATTGCAACAACAGTAGACATTCATGTACTAGAACAGATGGTCAACACTATTTTGCGAGAAAGGTCTTTTTTTTTTTTTTTTTTTTTTTTCTTCTTCTTTTACATTGCGTGCGGGGGTGAGCATGGCGGTGAATTTTGATGCTTTGCGAATAAAACATGAAACTTCACAAGGTCAGATCTTGACCAAACATATTGTGAGGCAATAATCCTGTGAAGAGATTTTAGAGTAAACAAGTTCAAATTTCTATCCATTAAGGCACAATATTGAATCATAATTATTGTACTTGAACTATTTGGGCTTAAAACCCTTAAAGTCTAATATTGTACTTTCTGAGCACTTTCCTAGCATTTTATGATAATCCATCCTATTAGCCAAGTGCTCTGACATTAACTCGTTTTTCTGGGTTGCTGTACTGGCTCCCGGCCCGGTCTTGGTCATTCATCAGCAGAGGAAGTGAGCATCTATGTTTTCACTCCCCCCTCCCCCCCGACACGCCGCGCGCATCTGTGATCGCGACCTCCTGGTAGAACGCCACAGATGGTAGAACGCCGGGTTAGATGGACTCGGCCCATTTTTGTGTACTTTGCCGTTGACGGGCGCAATGATCTGGCCAAGTGTGCTGTGGAGCTGTGATACAAAACAAGCAAGCATGAAGGAAATAGAATGAAAAAGCAAGTTGAAGGTGAAGCTAGGCGAGGTTAGTAAACACGCTTTCAATTTCAGTGCTAAAAACTTATAGGATAGAATTTAGTGGCAAGTTAATTTTATATCCGTGTATATGTGTAGTATTTACATAAACAGTATATGAAATAT
This sequence comes from Filicampus tigris, assembly GCF_054856515.1. Taxonomy (NCBI): domain Eukaryota; kingdom Metazoa; phylum Chordata; class Actinopteri; order Syngnathiformes; family Syngnathidae; genus Filicampus; species Filicampus tigris. The sequence goes on along the minus strand of NC_141236.1, from coordinate 7,891,104 downwards.
ATTATACACATCTATGTAATATAATATCGACGTCGGTGAAAAGGTAGACCTCTAAGTGGCAAATGCAAATGTCCGCGGCAGTGGATGAGTTATCAGTCGCCGTGTCTTGATATCAAAAGATGCTTCGTCTGCTCTTGGCATGCCAGTGTCTTGGCGAGAGCTTCTTGTCGATGTTGGCACTGGTTGTGTATTGCCCACATCAAGAGCAGACTTCCCACCCATTGGCCTGTCTCCACTCTCTGTCACATACAGCTGTTCGCCTCATCCGTCCGTCCCTCTCCCCGGACCGGCACTTTTTTGAAGCATCTCGCCTCTTGTGGCTCACTCGTCTCTGCTCATTTCCTCCGCATGGGAGTGAGAGGTTAGTACGAAGGGCATTGTTACTAACCTCTCTCTCCCTGGGGTTTGCCCCCATATTTCTTCTTTCAGTTGTAGCCATCTCCAGAGGTGGCAAGTGTATAGTACTTAGAGATACTTGTGTAAAAAGCACTGGCAAGCCGTGCGGTTTACTTGAAGTAAAAGTAAAAAAAAAAAAGAAAAGATCAAGCCAAGGTACCTAGCTTAAGTATTTTTACGGTTTGACTTCCCACCGCTGCTTATCTCACCTGCCTGGAGCAAAATGGTTGCTTTTCAGCATGGAACCTCTCTGCACCACCGTGTATTCGGTATTGCGTAAACGGCTGGTGCTTTTTCATGGTCGGTCCCGCGCGAGTTGACGGCCCGCAAGAGTGTCTCCATTTTGCAATAAAGTCATAAAATAAAGATATACGCGGCGCAAGTCGGGTCAATAAATGTTCCACGCTGTTAATCGCGCCGCATTTCACAGCGAGAGGTGCTGTATTGCGTCAGGCTGGCAAGGGAAAAGGGCATTAACAAGGTTAGGCAGACAGATCGTTATAACTCTTCAGTGTAGAAGTAGTGCAGAAAGCCAATGTGTCAGGGATATATATATATATTTTTTTGAACGATAAAAGATGGAGAATGAAGATAAACGAGACCTGTCGGAGCGAGCAAGACTGAAATCACAGTTTATGACAAGTCTGTGATTGGTGGCTTTGGTTGGACAAATGCGATAAATTAGGCCCAAAAAAGGGGTAACCGTGTAAAATTATTAACATGCACCTACCAGACACATTGCAGTTACTGTACACCTGCACAAGCTAATGAGATCTGTGTAATTGATGGCCATTATAAATTAATTAGGGGGGATTTTTTTTTCAACCCCTCAATTTTTGGGAAGAAAAAAAAAACGCCCCAAAATAACCCCCAAGATGTAATTTCAGGTGAAAAACAAAAAAATCAAAGAAGAAAAAAAAATCTGCAAATATGTGAATTCGGAGGGTGTTTTTTTTGAAGGGGTTGGAACGAATTATTTCATTTACATTCATTTCATTGGGGAAAGATGATTTGAGATAATGAATACAAGTAATATCTCAAGACACTACTGTAGTCGGGAATGATAAATAGAGATTTTTTTTTTTTATCCAGGAAAAATGCGGACATTCTCATTGCAGTGATGTTCAAGACGGCATCATAACTGGTTATTATTAACGGTACGACTCCCGTGAAGGTGTCATGACGAGCCTGCGGATAGCATATCGTGCACTTGTCTGACATATTTGAGTGTGACGTAAAGGAGAGACTATATTTGGGGTTGTGTCATCTCCAAGATAACGCTTTCCTGCCGGGAACACCCCCCCCCCCCCCCCCTCTTTCCCGAGTCGGCGCGTGGCTGCACACGTGCGCGCGTGTGTGTGTGTGTGTGCGCACGAGACAGCGCCTGAATCAATCCTCATCCTCTTCATATGGAGTGATAAAAGGCTTCTTTTGTTCATGTTCATTACTCAACGCCACACTGGATCATTCGCACTTTATAGCCTGTGACCAACCGAAAGTGGAATGATGTTCCTGTGTCCTTCGCCAACTTTGCCTGGCGTATAATTGACAAATTGCTCTACTTGTGTGACTCCCTGTGTCGCAGGTCCGTGAGCAGCCATGACAAAGTCGTACGAGTTCAACTGGCAGAAGCATGTGCCCGAGTTCATGCAGGAGGGCGCCCCCTTCGACAGGTTTGATGAGGTACAAAAAAAAACGAATCCGACAGCCCGTGATTGGAGGGCGTTGTGACCACTCCCACTGCGGCGCCGCACTCCCACTTGCAGATCCGCAGGCCTTTACTCGTCTGCCAAATGACGGGTCGGATCGAACGCCTGCGCACACAGACGTGCCAAATGCCGCGTCTGATTTACGCCAGACGAGAAATCTTAAATTTATTACTAAGTGACGGCGTTTATATTTCAAATGATGTTTTAACTGTCTTTGTTTTTTTGGGGGGGGGTCATGGCGCATTCAGTCATTTGGCGCGAGTGTCGCAAAAGAAGGAAAAGAAAAACAAACGGATCCCTTTATGACTGCATTTAATTAAAACGTGAATGCCCAATATAATATAGCAGGTACTTAACCTTTGTTTCCAGCTGTCGCAGTTATGTCAAAATGCCTGACATCGTTTGCTGCGTCTTATGATCATCCTTCATTTCTAACTGCCTTCCCCCAGTCACTCATTACACACACACACACACACACACACATCCACACAGTAGCAGAGAGGAGGCGTGCTCTACAACCTCAGCGCTTTGTTTGCGCTCATTAAGCAACCATAAGGTGGCGATCGCTTGTTTGCAAGCTGTTTTTCTTGAACCAAATGTGGCATGAAATAAAAACATGATACGCCCATACATTCACGCCTTGATATCCTCTCAGTCCTCTTCAACGACCTGACCGTGGCTCATACAAGAGCAAAAGGCAAAATAGACATTGGCTTTCAATTTTGTATTTTTATATTTGCCCACTAGATGGTGCCGCTTCGCCCCATTCAAAGCATGCGGCTTATGTGTCACACCTTTTGCTGTTTTCTGCAGGGGTATTTTACTTGTGCAATTTATGGGGGATTTACGGTAGTTTTATTTGATCCTGCGCATCTTTGGGAGGATTTACAGCAATTTCATTTTAATGTGTTCAACTGTTCGAGGATGTACGATCTTTAGCCCGCGCAAATTTCCCGGGATTGATGCGAGTTTTATTTTTACCTGCGCAGCTTTGAGCAGATCTGTGGTAGTCTTATTTTAACCTGCTTAACGTTCAAACAATTGACAATAATTTCATTTGTATATGTGCAACTTCAAGTCCCCATCACATGTTCATAAGCGTTGACTAAATATGGCGCAATACGACGAGCAAGTTCCCCAAAGACTGACTATGAAATGAATAAGCAGTCCCTGGCAGTTCGGAAACTAGAAAGCCTGCAGGCGATATTCCTGCGTTGATTTTAAATGGCGTCCGCCGATTCCACCCCCTCGCGCGCACACACACACACAATAAGCACATATGCTAAACAGCATGGATTTTTCTCTTCCCCCACTAAAAACACAGTGCACCCGCAAAACCCTGCTGAGTGACCGATGGTTTGGAGAGTTAATGTTTGTTATTATGTGTGAGCTTGTCAGCAACATGATGTGTTTGTATACTCTTTGGCAGGGGAGTTGTGATCCGGACCCACCCACGATAGGTGAAAATATGCACTATAGAGAGAGAGAGAGACCTTATAAAAAAAAAAAAAAAATGTTAATGGAGTTTTAACATGCTTCAAACACATTAGCGTAAAACATACTTTTTAACACCTGGTAAATATACACCCAAAAAACATTAGCAAGCGTTAAGTGTATGGAAAATATGATACAGTATGGATTGAAAAGTGCTGCGAATACCCTTGGATGGCAGCAATTACTGCTAGGCTCTAATCTAGGATATTTCTTGGGGGTGTAAGAAAAAAGCAATTTGAATCTGAAAATCGGTTTCAATTTAAAGCATGTGAGTGCATCGGTACACATTTGAATGATTTGGTCTCTATATAGCTTGAACTGGCCGTTGGCCTGATTAAAAAGTTTCAAATTGGTTTGATGTCGGTGATGATAATTCATGCTGTTAAACAGGACAAGAAACTCATTGCATCACACCCCTATCAAACTGAGCTGATCCTTATCCATTCGAACCGTAATCGAATCGAAACGTTCCACTTTGGAACGTCCCCTCCTTCAATCGCATCTTGTCTTAAAAAAACTTTATAACCTCATAAAAAAAGAAACATTAGTCCAAACCACAGATTTTTAACGTTTCCTGGGAACTTCCCCATCAGAATCGTAGATCTTTGACCACCCCCGCACCCCCCAAAAAATGTTGCAATATAATGGATGAATAGCAGTAGAATAGTTTAAAAAGAAACTTCACATTCCAGATTGATTTTGGAGTCAGGTTACTGCTGATAAATTGGCAGGCGGGAAGGTCAACTGTGTCCTCAGTAATCAGTCAAGCTAACAGTCAAAAGGCTTCCCCAAGCCATCACGCCTGCATCCAGCGCTTGGGTCCTCGGTCCTTGATGGATGTCGGTGGAACCGCCGCATAATGACGACCATATAAAACCCCGATATTGATCATATTTTGAGACAAATCAATAAAAATGTGAGACGAGGCCACTACAGGACATGCCGTGAAAGACGTCCTTTCGGAACAAGAATGTGAAAGCTTTTAGCTTGTCACACACCGTGACAGGTTAGATTTTAACAGTCGGCCATCATTTATTTTTTTTTTATAAGTCTTTTTTTTTTTTTTTTACGAGGGGAGACCGACGCAGGTGTAGGCTGTGCTTTTGAGATTAAAGCCGCTCGAGCTTTTAACGCGTCTATCACACGGTTCTGTTGGTCTTTTTTGGAGGTTTCATCAAATGGAGAGTCAGAATCCGTCGTTTTGTTTTACATGTGCAATTTTTTTTTTTTTTTCTTTACAGTCGTTTAATTTTAAACTGCATAACATTTGCAGTTTTTATACTTGTTTTATTGTAATTTGGGCAAGTTTGGGGAGTTTTGCAGTGGTTTGATTTCAAGCTGTGCATTGTGTTTTAATACTTACTTTTAATTGCTCAATTTTGGGGTGTTTGCTTTATTTTATCCTTTTAACTTTTGGGAGTGTTTAGAATAAAACATGTTTGGCCCATGCAACTTTTGAGAGGATTGTGTGCTTTTTTTAAATTTTTTTTTATTATTATTTTTTTTTTATACCGTATAACTATTGGTGCACACTGCAGTAGTTTTTTTTTTTTTTTTTTAAAGGAGATGTATGGTAGTTTTATTTAGTGTCAGCAGCTTTTAGGGGCCTTACAGTAGTTGTATTTAAACATATGCCTTTGGAGAATGTACATTTATTACCTGGTTTTTTTTTTGTTTGTTTTTTTTTGCATGACTTTTGGTCTTTTACTTTTGTCTTATTTTAACCTTTACACCTTTTTGGGAGACTTATGGTAGTTTTATTTTATGCTACATAACGTTTGAGGGAAGTTTCTTTTCCCCCATGAAAATTGATTGATTTAACTGTTTCGCCTCTCTTCAGGATCCGTACTTCTTTGAGCCCAATTGTCAGGTGAAAGTGGATGAGTCTGGCTTCTTCATCACCTGGAAAAGTGAAGGCAAGGTACTAGCTCAAGGACCATCTATGTAAAACCCCAAAATGAAGTTCTTCCTAGCCTCTTATGCAGCCTTGATGAGTGTTATTTTGCTGGAGGTGTCAGCTGTATTCGGGTTAATGTGACCCTCAGTCGCATTGCTCTTGTCAGATGATTATTTAAGACCAACGCAAGTCTGGTTCCCAGCTCTCTAATTGTCATTCCTCTCCACTTCCTCGTCTCCCCTACAGGAAGGCCAGGTGCTGGAGTGTTCCCTCATCAACAGTATCCGTGTCGGCGCCGTCCCCAAGGTGAGAAAAAGCACACACCACCAAAGCACTCTCACGGTGATAAAAGAAAAAAAAAAAAAAAAGAAAAAAAAAAAGCTGAACACGGATGTCATTCTTTTATGTCTGGAGCCGCTCCTTTGCTTTTGATGCATCGGGTTAAGGCGTTTGCACGCTCGGGTCAAAAGCCGACGCCGAGAAGACACGCCGTCCCTCTCACATAAGTCATTATGCCACAATATGACAGTTACACCAAAATAGACATCCACTTGTCAGTTTGTCATGTTGGAAACCAGCTTTCTTTCTTTATTTTGATAATGTGGAGGAAGATAGAGGTGCAAATGTAGGTTGGATACATAAGTGTGTGGTGTGCGTACTAATCAATCAATAATTGCATGTGAATTTAAATAAATGGGCTACGACTTGCATACGTTAAAATTTTAATTAAAAAAGAGAGAGTATTGGAAAGGTCTGAAGTTATACTTTATACACATTTTCTAGAGATAGACCGATATGCTTTTTTTCAGGGCCGATACCGATTATTAGTAGTCAAGGGGGCCAATAACCGATATTTGGAGCCGATATTCATTTTCAGTCAAAAGGTAAATATTGGCATCAAAATCTAAAGAAAAATGTACTCTTCACGTTGCAACGTCTTTAAGCATGTTTATTGAACAAGGTTTCAGGTTTGCCTATACTCGTCAAAAAGACAAATATCGGTGCCGACAATCGGTCCATCCCTAACGTTTTCTACATATCAAGTCGTAACTTTCTTGTAACGCGGTTTGTGTGCGCGTGTGTGTAGAATCAAGACGCAAGCCATCAAGTCGCCCGTTAGCGGCCTGCTGGGCAACACAGGTGCGAGGAGGTGGCTTACGTGGCCATTAGCAGCTCGCTCCGCACTGTTGACAGTGAGCAGACGTGCACTTGTTTGATCCCCCGGAGAGTGTGTGCGTGTGTAAGGGCACGCATCAAGATGCTGCGGCCAGATAGTGGCTCCTCTTGTCCGTTGTGTTGCTGCTGCTGCTGCTCTGCTAACGCCTCACGCACACACACACACACACACACACACACACACACACACACACACACACACACACACACACGGAGAGTGGCGATGAGAGGGCTTCTCCTGCGAGGCTAACGTTGTTACCGACACAAGCACACGTAATGCAATGAGCCACGCGTGTGACGAATGGCACTTATTGTGCACATCTGCTGGCCTCGCTCTGCCTGTTGCTGGGTGCTTTGCTTCCCGTCTTGACACACACACACACACACACACACACTTGTACACATGTACAGTACGTGACAGAGGGGCGTTACGCAGTGGTGGCGTACTACTTCGAGTACATTTTTCAGATGTCTGTAATTTACTTTGAGTATTTATTTTTCAAACTTTTTGAAAAAAACCCCAGATGTACTGTACTTTCCAGACATTACTTTGGTTATGTTTGTCATCGCCTTACGTATGAAATGGCCTTTGGTTCCACACCAGGACCCGAAGATCCTGTCGTCGTTCGAGGCCATGGGGAAGATGGAGGCGGAGCTGGAGGGCTGCATCATCTGCATCTGCAGCGGCGCCGACCTGGTCAACCTCAACTTTATGTTCATGGTGGCGGAGAACCCAGACACGGCCAGGGTAAGGCAAACGAGACAGGGAAAGCGACAGTTTATGGAGCAATATGCCGATTATAGGCATGCGCTTTATGTGACTGAAATGGGCACTTAACAGATTTAACATTTACGGTAGACTTCCAGAGCATTTTACCAGCAGATCAGGCGAACCTATCAGAGACAATCCGACAATCGGACCTTTGTTTACCTTGACTGCTTTTAACATCCCATTCACACCGTGTGTCTCTCGGCCCCACTCTGTGCACCAGGATTTGCTGTCGTAAATATTTGAAATGTTGAACAGTCAGGATTGTAAGCCCCAGACTTATTAATCCTTCTTGCAATGTTCCGTTGTAAGCCGCGTTACATCTGAGTTAACTGATAAAAATTGAACTGAAGGTCACAAAATGGCCCCCGATGCCTTGCCTGGAGCAAAATTCCTCTGGTGTTTGAATCCTCACGACTTTAATGATCCTCTCACTTGTCGCCGTCCTGAAAAGAACAGCGGGACAGCATTCTCGTGTGTGCAACCGACTGAAAATAGCTGCATTGGCGTATATATGTCGTGACGACAGACTGTGTCTTTCGGCGTAGCTCACTCACGGTGGCTTTTATTAGCTGTTTGACAAAGCTCGTAGACGCTTGCTTAGCAGATGCTACTTATAGCTCTCCAGTCATTGCAAAGTGACAAATCCGCTGGATTGAGGGCATTTGTTTTCTGAAAAAACAAATCCGGGATACATGACGTATAAATAAAGGACTGAAATAATGATAGGATAAAATGTCAAATAACAAATAACCGAGGAATTTAGCCCACATGCTCCGCGCTACTTTTTTGGGGCTCAACTCAGCCAACCAGCAAAACAATATGGTCTCATTTGACATGAATATCGTCGAAATGATGAAAAATACATTTTTAAGTCATAAAAGTTGCCTGTGGTTGAAATGGTCAAATTCACTGGTTGTTTTTGGAAAGCCTTAAAAGAGGCCGATTGTGTTTTTTATCAAGGATGTTTACGCTCCGTAGTTTTTGTCGCCATGGGGTGACCCATGATATTTATTCATCAACACACACACACACACACGCACAGCATTTTTGCCCACAGGTTTACTCACACACACACTCGCGCTCACCAAGACACCGTCAGCGCCTTCTGGCATGCACATGGCCCGCAGTAGCAGTCTTCAAGAGGTGATAGAGTTATTTACATCAACACGCACACATGCACACGCACACACTGCCCCCACAACAACCTGTGTTATCTTGCTTAATGGCTTTATCTTGACGTCAGTCACGCGGTACGCGGCCGCTGGCACAGATATCGATAAAAGTGTTTTCTCTCCCCCTCACTGAGCTCCTGTACATTTCCAATTCATAAACTCTGGCCTCTTAGTTATCGAAAATTTGTGAGAAGGTCGAGAATTGCCTGTAGCATCGTAAGGTGCGGCTAAAGAGATCAGTTCTGCTCTGACGTTGACGGGTACGGGTTCGTTTTTTTTTGTTTTTTTTTAAAATCGGATTGAATTTGGGGGCGAAAATGTGCAAAACACTGGAACCGGAGCTTCCGAATGCAAGAAAGTGCATGATACGCCGCTCGCTGCCGTTTTGTGCGTACAGAAATGGACGGAGGGGTTGAGGTCGGTGATTCACAACTTCAAGGCCAACAACGTGTGTCCGATGACTTGCCTAAAGAAGCAGTGAGTGCAATTGGCGGCCGCCCGGCATGCAGGTCGTTGGCTAATGTGTCTAACTGCTGTGTGTCCTTGTCTCAGCTGGATGAAAATGTGCGTCCTGACCAATGTTAACGGCAAGATTCCTGTGAGAGGGTAAGAGCCAGTTGGCACCCAGGCCGGAACTCATTTTGACGCGACGAACTCTTACTAGGATCACGCGGACGTTTGCGTCGGGCAAGACGGAGAAGGGCATTTTCCAGGCTCTGAAGGATTTGGGCCTTCCGAGCGGCAAGGTGGGCTCTCGCATTCCAGCGACATGTAGCTGTAGCTTCAACGGACGGCCAAATATTTTTCATCCCGCCCACAGAACGACGAGATCGAACCCTCGGTGTTCACCTTCGACATTTTCTACGCGCTCACGCAGAAGATCTGCCCTCGCACCGACCTCGAGGACCTCTTCAAGAAGATGTGAGAATCCGCCCTGCTTCTTTCTAAGACGTTCCCGCACTTTGTGTTCGTAAAACAATGGAACCTCTAAAACGGAGCGCAGTCCATTCTGTCTATAAAAACTTGACTTACTATGCCGATTGTTTTTATGTTACAGTGGTACCTTGACTTAGACTCAACCAGAAAAAGTGTTTCTCCGTGTTGAAAAATGGCACTCTTTTTTTCATGTTTTATTTTACTCATTAAAGTATGCAGTACTAGCATAATAAAGTAGAATGCTAAATGAAATAGCTTTAGCCCGGCTATGGGGTTTAGCATTAAGCTACTAGAGTTTTGTAAGGCAACTTTATGTTGTTTTGCTAAATACATACACGCTCTGTCATTCTCTATAGTGCAAATTACAATCAAACGATCTGACTTCATTTACATTCAAATTTTTACAGGGCATTTTCTTCTCGCCAAGTTGACTTTAGAGGTTCCACTGTAGCTCCGTTTTTAAACCTCCAAAATGAAGGAGATTCACCGCTTACGTTATCCCCTTACTGCTGCATCCACTTGTAAATAATGGTGACAAACACTGTTGCTGCGCCTGCCGCACTAACTAAAGAGCCTCTAACCCGCTTCTCCAGTTCTCCGGCATTAATGGTCTTCTACCTAACGACATTTTCACCGGGGGGACGATCAGTCCCCGCAAAAGGGAACAAACGAAAGAGCTTGTCGTTTCTGATCATGTGAACGGACTGCCTGCTGCGTGAACGACTGACTGACTATTTCCACAGGCCTAACATTTTTTGTTTTTCTCTTTTCTAATCGATTCCTTTGCAGCAATGGGAGCAAAAGTGATTATTTAACAGTAGACCAGTTAGTCAGCTTTCTCAATGAAGTAAGCGCTTATTATTATTTCGTTAACTTTCCTCTGTGTGTGTGCGTGGGTGCGTGTGCGCGTGTGCGTATTTGCCTTGCCTTCACCACCCTCATTATCTCCATTAAGGAGACTATTTTACTTCCAAGGGCAACTTCCTCTGCATGCCATCCCTCATCCTCTCCCCCTGTGCCCCCCTTCCTCACCGTCTTCATTACATCCCGACCCTCCCTCCTCAGCCTAGCCCGGTGTCTGATGGGTGTTGCCACGGCAACGGGAGGGTGGAAGTTTTCCGTCCTGTTGCTTCCCGCTGGCTTTGTTGTGTTTCTGTGGCCACCGCACCGCACATGATACAAGAGAGCACCTATTTGTGATTTGGCGTAACATTTGAGTCACCATCCCCCGTGTGCTGTGTGTCAGACGTGCCACTTTAAAAAAAATAAATAAATACAAAAAAATGTTTATTTTTTAGACTATTATAATCGCTACGTTGGTCATGGCTTCGATTTCATCTTATTGACGCTCGCTCCCCAGAACCAGCGGGACCCCCGGCTCAACGAGATTCTCTTCCCATTCTACGATCCCAAGAGAGCCACGCAGATCATCGAGAAATATGAACGGGACGGAGAGCTGAAGAAGAAAGGTGAGAGAGGAGGAGGAATGACAGAGTTATTGTGGGCTTCTGCTGCCATCTGTCAGTGCACAAATGAAACTACAAGTGGTCGCGCCACATTCTTGACAATAACTGCTCATACAATTAGCGGTAATTAGACCTTTAGAGAGCACTCATTTCACATGATTTAAAAAAAAACAAAAAAACAAGGCATTTTTAAAATCAATGATTATATTCAAATAAGCACATTTAATTTCTTAAATATATTTTATAGCATTATTTGAACCTCAAATGTGGAGATTTTCTTTGCCAAATGTGTGAAATTATGATTCACATTATTGTAAATCATTGTGAATAATAATAATATAAAAATCCGATTTTATAAATTCAATGTAAAATCAAATTGTCTCTGAGTAACATAAGATATATATTTATTTTCAGTATATTTAACTATACAAATAAATATGTATCTGTGTATATTGATTTTGTCATTTGTTGCAGATGTTTTTGAGCCCTTATTTAAGGAATGTATTTTTAATCTATTTTAATAATATGTGTTATATTTTAATAAGACATAATTCCCTGAAATATTTAATAGTTTTCATTACTGATTCTGAAATTACAAAATGAGTATTATTTAAATTTAGTTAAAATGATTGCATGAATATTCTGACTATTATTAAAATTAAGTATGTCATGAAATCAGGTTTGTTGTTACTCTATTGACTTTATAATCGACTAATGGATTGTGATTTTTGTCTGTCTGGGTCAAATTTTATGCAGTTCCTCTAAATCTAAATTCTAAATGAATGCTCTTAGCAACAACAATCAACACATAAAACTATGCATAAACTGAGTTACAAATTATTTCTGTTAATTGAAGTGTTATTTTGATATCAATTTGAGTTAATAAGTGTACTTTTTCTAATTACGATGTCCTTGCTGGATAAACGTTATAATGACTTGATGATTGACAAATCAATGCAGTGTCCGAAATCTCATCCACTTCAATCCTCTAATGTCCAGGCCACATGTCCAGCGACGGTTTCTGCCGCTACCTGATGTCGGACGAGAACGCGCCGGTGTTCCTGGACCGCCTGGAGCTGTACCAGGACATGGACCAGCCGCTGGCCCACTACTTCATCAGCTCGTCCCACAACTCCTACCTGACGGGCCGGCAGTTTGGCGGCAAGTCGTCGGTGGAGATGTATCGCCAGGCCCTGCTCTCGGGATGCAGGTAGTCTTTCAATCCGTGAATCCACATTATAGGCCGAGTATGCCGATGCCATGTTGAATTGTGCGCGTCAGATGCGTTGAGCTGGACTGCTGGGACGGCAAAGGAGAAGACCAGGAGCCCATCATCACTCACGGCAAGGCCATGTGCACCGACATCCTGTTCAAGGTAAGCGGCTTCTTTTACATGGTGTGCGGGCACCCTCTTGTGTAAAGACTCTGTTATTACATCTGCCATCACCCCATACAGGATGTAATCCAAGCCATCAAGGACACGGCATTTGTCACCTCCGAGTTTCCTGTCATTTTATCCTTTGAGAACCACTGCAGGTATTTTTGCGCTATTTTGATGATGCTGTGTTTTTATGTAGCGTACAGTGCATCCGGAAAAGTATTAACGACAACTTTTTCTCCATTTTGTTGTGTCAAAATGGACTGAATTGTTTCTTTCCTGACATGACAATTTGAATACGTGTTTGTTTTTCTCGCTTTTGCAAAAGTAGTTTTTTTTTTTTTTTTAAGAAATTATCATGCACGTATTGTTAGTATTCATAGACTTTGCTACGGTGCCGTCATTTTCTACTCAGCGTATTATACACAATGCTCCATCATGACAACATAAATATATTTTTTTCAAGTATTAAAATTTAATATTTAAAATTTAAATACGAAGAATACTTTCTGAGTGTGAACTTTTTTAATGCCACTTTTCCACCACAACATGGATTTGCCCCTTTTTGCAAATCTATTTATTCGTTGAATTTTTCATATATACAGTACTTAGGTATCTACAGCCTTTGCTCAGTACTTTGTTGATGTTTTCTCAGCAATTATAGCTTAAAGTCTTTTTGAACATGAAGTGAGGTTTGCAGACAATTCCTTTGTCTTCATGTTTGCTGAATGTACTCTGACCTGTACTGTCCACTGAGTTTACCAATTCAGACGTAGAAATGACATAAGGATGATGAGTGGAAACAGAATGCACATGAGCTCACGTTTGAGCTTCATGGCAAAGGCTGAGCGTTTTTTTTTTTCTAGTTTCTTTATTTGAAATGCAATATGTCTATCTATCCATCCTCCAAAAAAAAAAATGTGGAAAAATCAAAGGGCTGTAAATACTGTATTCGGTATCAAGCACGTCTGCTTATGTGTTTACAGTAAACCACAACAGTACAAAATGGCCAAGTATTGTGAGGAGATCTTTGGTGAATTTCTCCAGAAGCAGCCCCTGGACAACTTTCCGGTAACATCTTTTTCCTCCGGAAACCACTTCGACTACTCGCTACGATTCCAACAAGCAACCGTTCCCTTTTGCAGATCGAATCCGGCCGTCCTTTACCCTCGCCGAATGACCTCAAACGAAAAATCCTCATCAAAAACAAGCGCTTGAAACCGGAAGTGGAGCAGAGTAAGTACACCACCTGTAGGATGTGTCTTCATTCTAGAGCCATTTCGCAGTTTCATGTTTTTTTTTTTTTTTTAATCCATCATACAGAGCAACTGGAGGCCTTCAAGAAGCACATGGAGGCGGGAGAGACCAACACCACAGCCATCATCATGGGAGAGGAGAACGAGGACGATACGGAGAACGGTTAGCTGTTTGTTCCGCCACAACCCAAAGTGCCAACATTAAAAAATAGCAAATTTATTCAAACTAGAAAATGAGAATACTTTCTGGATGCATTGTACTACAGTCACTCCTTGAAGGGAAACTCGGGAACACATTTCCTTTGCAATAATCTGTTCAATGTGCCCCCACAAGTCTAAAGTTGGTGCTCTGATTAATATTGTGTTGGTGGAATAAGAAATTAAGCAGATTAATGCACCGGTTTTGTCGCAGCCATTTTGACATTATACCGCCCCGCTGCTGTTGACTGACACCGACGTCAAAGTTCCCTTGGGCTCGCGTCGTGAACGTCATGTGAGCGAACCCAGAAAAATCGCTGTGACGCGAGCCCGGGCGGCGCTTCGATGTCAATTTCAGTTGACGCGGTATATCGAACGTCGATATGGCTGGAAAATGAATACATTGAAAATGCCCGTTGCTTGTGTCCGCGCGTATTAAAAATGTGCCGAAAACCGCCGCGCAGGAGAAAAAGAGCCCGAAGATAAAGATGTGACTTCAGAGGCGCCCAGCAGCCTGTCGGAGGCGCCCAGTGACAAAGAGGCCAACAGTGACTCTCAACCTAACGCCGTGAACGCCAAGAAAACGGAGGAGCGCAGCAACAGTATCAAAAAGGTGAGATTGCCTCGCTTTTACCAGACCACATCCAGCATCATGTTGCTCCATCCCATACCTTTGCCCCGGCTTCCAGGTGCCCGAAGACGAGACGACGGAGATCTCCGAAGCGACGGAAATAGCCGACGCGACAGACATATCGGAGGCATCCGACCCAGACAACAACAAGAAGGTCAGTGTGCGACTTGGCCCACATGCGGCCCAGCGGCACACGGGTCCGATCCAGTTTGTGCGTTTAATCAGGGCGGCGACGGCTCCGAGGACTTGGAGGAGGCTCTGATTGCTCAATACACGTACGTGGGTGCCACCACCAACATCCACCCATACCTCTCCGCCATGGTCAACTACGCGCAGCCCGTCAAGTTCCAGAGTTTCGATGTGGCTGAGGGTGAGCTCGCGTTTCTCTCTTATTCTACGGATTTTTTTATTTATTTTTTTTTTCAGGGGGGAAAAAAAAATGAAGAAGGATCTCTCTTGGATCATCTTTATTATCTTTGCATGAAATGTTGTTGTAATTTGAATATTTTAAATATGACTTGTTCTTTTTAAAAATGATTCCTCTTTAGAGAAAAACATCTACCACAACATGTCGTCTTTCAATGAGTCGGTGGGCCTCGGCTACTTGAAGACCAACGCCATCGAATTTGTCAAGTATCCTTTGGATTCCGGGGTTACTTAGTCCGGACGGTATTTCCCGACCTTTTATTCAGCCAAGGGACACCATCCAACAAAACGGCCAAAAACAGTATGTATGTATACTGAAATGAACGATGCTCTCCACTTTGTTTACTCACAAATGGATTTGAACCCAAAGCTATTTTTTTCATCACACGAATGGCAGCAAAAGTAAGTTGTACCTTCTGCTATCTAGTGGAAGAGCATTTTTTTTTTGTTCCGCTATATGCCACTAGCATAAAATAGATAAACAAATATACATGGTGCGTGGTAAATAAATAATAATTTGAAGTGAAACTGGATCATCACATCATCCGCCACTTTTTGTCATGTTTTTTGCTCTTGGATAAAATGTGAACTGTGTTGCTTGGCTTGGCACACACTTTCTTCCTCCAAAGGGACTGCTTGACCCAAGCTGTTCACACTAAAAATAGTCCTGCGGTGCACATGATGCGCGTGCTCACACATAAATGCACAACGCACACGCACGCACGCGCCGCGTCTTTGTCGGAATGTTCCTGAGCCCGAGCGCAGCTACAACAAGCGTCAGATGAGCCGTATCTACCCCAAAGGGGGCCGAGTGGACTCCAGTAATTACATGCCTCAGATCTTCTGGAACGCCGGCTGCCAGATGGTCTCGCTCAACTTCCAGACCCCAGGTACCGCATCACGCCACGCCGGGCCTCCGTCGACCTCACGCGCACACACGCAGGTTCTAAATATACGCTCTCTCGACGATTAATTAAAGGCAGGCGAGGGACAAAATGTTTAAAAGCGTCTTAGAGGCTTCTGTGATGCATGCGTGTGGTGCGAAGATGTGTGCGCACTCAGGTTAACGGTTTTTTTTTTTTTTTTTTTTTTCATTGTGTATTCAGAAGCAATTCATCCCATTGGAAGTAATGACAATGGGGAAAAAAAACAAAAATGTTACGTGCCTTGCTCTCCACTCTGCTGTTTTATTTTAGCATAAGCCTAACCTATAAGAGTAAAACATTTATGTATGATACTGACATTGTACCGTACATGTCCGTATCACACACTGACAAAAGTAATCACACTTTTTGTGTTTTTCAGCATTTACTTCAGGCCTCAGCATTTTACAACAGTACTCCAAGAGATTTACAATTACATTAATTAAGAAGTGTTTCATATACATAAAGGAGAAAGAATAAAACCTGAAATTAAATAAAATCACAATTGCAACATTGAGGGGGGAAAAGTTGTTCGCTTGTTTGAGCAAAGGGAATTGCCTGTTTGTCTGTAACCGGAAAGCGCGATAGAAAATGAACGGAAAGATGAAGGCCAGTTTCTACTTTAGCACACCACACTTGACTGTACGCCTCCATCGTGGGCGCGAGCGAGCCTGTTGTAAAGCAGCTGTTGCCCCGCCACCCGAGGCTAAAGGGCCATACGACATATGGCGCCTCCTGCAGCTGGCCATGCGCAGGGCCGGGGGCGCTGGCGCGAGAGGATGAGCGCGTTGTGAGGCTTTGCTTTGCTTTGCTATGCTTTTGATTTTTCTCTTGTGTTTTGCCTCCTCCTCAGATCTGGCCATGCAGCTGAACCAGGGAAAGTTTGAGTACAACGGATCCTGCGGGTGAGAGCATCTCCTTCCTCTCTCTCTCTCTCTCTCTCTCATCATTTAAAGCTTGTCACATCTCATTAGCGGTTGCCGTTGGCGACCGTTGCCGCCGACTCCCGCTCCCCGGGGCCTGTAAGTGGTTTTCGGGAGAAGTCATCTGTCTATTCCTCCTGCGAACCGCCCCCCCCCCGCCCCTCTCACCCTGAGGACTCCGACTTCACTGCTAATGCTGGAAATGTAATATGTGTCATAAACAGGGAGGTCGTGGGGCTTTTGCCAAACAGCCGTTATGTCTAATGGGACACGGGCGCTCCATTAGGATCTATTAGAAAAACATCCAGTGAAAGTGAAACATATCATTTCATTGATTTTTTTTTTTTTTTTTTTTTTTTCCCCCCTCTTATTGGGCACATCAGGTACCTGCTGAAGCCCGACTTCATGCGACGGTCCGACCGGATGTTTGATCCCTTCTCGGAGACGCCAGTGGATGGCGTCATCGCCGCCACATGCAGTGTACAGGTGAGGCACCAGATGTGATCACACGCATTCCCTTTCTGCGGAATTACAACAGATACGCTCACAGGTCACAACATCAAGAAGACCGGCGTCCTCAAATGCGTCAAAAATCTACCTTAACAAAGCTAAATATGCTCATTTTTGACTGATTATTTGTCGACCTAAAATGACTCAAAAGTATGAAATGAGAGGTGAGATGACTTTTTGATGCAGCCGCAGGGTTCGAGTGACACAATTCTAAACGTTTATTCTAAAGTGTCACAGTTGGAATATGCGTGCCGGCGTGAATAGAAAAAAAAAATCACACGGGATCGGATACCCTCGGCTGGGGCTCAGGCCTCTTCTTGGTGTGTATAAAATCCGAATTGAATGCCAATCAATGCGAGTGCAGCCTAAAGGTGCAGATCAGTGCACCCCGTCAGTAGCAGCTTGACTCCCACGTCGGCCAAATCGACAGGAATAAACACTGCGGCAAACTGTAGATGAAATAAGGTGTAAATATGCCTCATTAGCGTGTGTAAAAAAACATTACATTGGGTCTAAAATGCTACAAAATCGAGATGTGTCCAACATTAAACTTAAAACAGACACATTTTCCGGCCTTATTTACACTTGTTCTCGGAACAAGTACGTAGTAGCCGTTTTGATTGTGCCGAGCGCACTGGCCAAAACGGCGCACTCCTTCGTCCTTCCCAACGCAGGTGTTCTCGGGTCAGTTCCTGTCGGACAAGAAGATCGGCACCTACGTGGAGGTGGACATGTACGGCCTGCCAACCGACACCATACGCAAAGAGTTCCGCACGCGCATGGTGATGAACAACGGGCTCAATCCCGCCTACAATGAGGAACCCTTCGTTTTTAGAAAGGTACGCCTGATTGATTTTGAGGGCGTGTAGGTATATTAGGGATGGACCGATTATCAACCGGGCCGATTATTGGTGCGGATATTTGGCATTTTGAAGCTTTCAACATTTTGACAACAATATTTTCCCTTTTACTGCAAATAAACACCAGCACCAAATATCTGTTATCGGCCCCCGATTTCAGGCGAGGTTGCGTGTGTTTATTCGTATGTATTTTCAAGTAAAAACCTCGATAAATAATCGAATGTATTACATATCAATAAAATTGAGTTTCCACTGACGGGCTGTCGCAGGTTGCTGTGTACGTGTGAAAGTGCTGCTCTCAGCACAATGAGAAGTCTCTCGGCCGTGACTGTGACTCCGGCTCCTTTTAACACACACCATCAATCACAGCCTCATGCAACACTACACACACACGCACGCACACACACGCGCGCACGCACTGCGAGCACTATCTGTGAGGGGCATCACAGGCTGCCGGCAAGATCCCTTTTGTCACATGTGCACACGCGGCCGGCGGGAACCGGCAAACACCTTGAAAAGCTCAGCTGCCGTGCGTGCGTTCGTGCGTGCGTGGGCAACAAGCAAAACTCCCGGGATGAGTCACAACCCAGGCGGGGTTGGCGCCACGCCCCACTTTGCGCCCGTTCATGAGGATTCGCTTATCTCTTCGCCGTGGATTAATCATCCTCTGCTCTTTGTTCACTTATCTCAAGACTCTGGCTTCTCTCCAGGAGTTGGTTCATACCTAGACACACACACACACACGCGCATATAGATATAAGTATACTAGATACACAGCAGCCCAAGATGCATGTGTTGTTATGGAGATGGCCCTGTCAGTGTTGCGCTTCCATCGAAGACGATAACGCTCGGTTCGGGTTTAACATTTTAAAGCGGGAAGTCGACCCACACATATATTTTTTTCAAGAATATGTCGCCAGCAGGCCCACTAGTTGAAACAAGGCATTCGGATTCATTTTTCGTTTGTGGGATAAGAGTTAAGCAGCAAAATGCGCTCGTTTTTAGCCATCTCTGCGGGCGGCCATTTTGTCTTCTGTCGACTGAAAATGACATCAAAACTGCTCACAACGACCGATCACGGCCGACCTGTTTTCTGAATCTGAGCCGCGATTGGTCGTTGTAAACAGTTGTGATGTCATTTTCTGTTGACAGAAGTGACAAAATGGCCGCCCCCGGAGATGGCTAAAAACGAGTGGATTAACACTTATTCCACAAACGCAATATTTATCAAAACCTGTTTCAACTAGTGGGCTTGCATAGAACACATTCTTGAAAAAAAAAAATGTTTGGGTTGACTTCCGCTTTAAGAAAATGGCAAAGCGGCCTTTCGTTGACGCTTTGTGCGTTTCCTTGCAGGTGATCTTGCCGGATCTGGCGGTGCTGCGCCTGGCCGTGTACGACGACAACAACAAGTTGATCGGCCAGCGCATCCTGCCCCTGGACGGCCTGCAGGCCGGCTACCGTCACATCTCCCTGCGCAACGAGGGCAACAAGCCCCTCTCGCTGCCCACCATCTTCTGCCAGATCATCCTCAAAACTTACGTACCCGACGGCTTTGGGGGTAGGCCAAGCAAACATGCGCCGGCGTTACCCAATGGTTCCCGGGTTTATTTCGCGCCACTCGGTTTATGATAAGGCCTTCGGGGGAACTTTGTTTTGGTTTTCTTTTGACTTCCTTCCTCTGTGCCGCCGGTTGGTTTCCCAGTAATGACGGCGCAAGGCAATGTGCTGCCGCAAAGGCTTTAAACATGCAAATGAGAAGACATTTGCAGCTGTCATTAAATGAAGCCAAAGGGTTGGGCGGCAAGGAAAATGACCGCGTCTCTTCCCGCTGGGGGGCTCTGATGCGCGAATCGCTTTGTTTTTGATTGTTTAGTGATTGCTTTTCTTTTTATACTTCTGCCAAGCCCTTGTTGTGTTTCCAGCTATGCTTGTATCGGATTTACAGCGTTATAAATGGGGAGGTGGTTTATTTATTTATTTATTTTTTTACAGTTTGATATATTTTGTTTAAAAAAAAAAAAAAGGGCAACATTCAGAATATAATGAAATGCATAGAGAGTATATTTTAAAATAGATCTGAAATTATAGATATTTTCATAAATAATCATTTTCTTATTATTAGTTATTTAGTAGCAGTTAATATTTTTGTAATAAAAAGCTTTATGCACATTGAATATTTTTTTCAGGGGTCCTCTAATATTTTATGTATTTTCCTTCATTTTCTAGTTTTTTTCTAAAAAAAAAAAAAAAAAAAAAAAAAAGTCAAATAAAGTTGAATGTGCATCTGTGCGTTTTTTTTGAACCAGGTGAATTTTTATGATATTTTGCAGCTATCGTAGACGCTCTGTCCGACCCGAAGAAGTTTCTGACCATTGCGGAGAAAAGAGCCGACCAGATGAAAGCCCTCGGCATTGACACGGTACCTTCACTTCACACACACAATAAAAAAAAAATCTAAAAATGATGCGCCGACCCACTATCGCCAAAACTGACGATTGGCGGCGTGTGTGTGTCCCGTCTCAGAACGACATCGCTGACGTCCCAAGTGGAAGCTCCAAGAATGACAAGAAGGGAAAGGGCAAAGGGGATACCGTCAAGGCCAGCGTGACGCCGCAGAGCAGCTCCGACGTCGCTCAGACCTCCAACGCCGCCCAGAACAACACGGCAGAGATCAAGAAAGGTACACGGGCGTTACACACCTGCATTCTTTGGGGGGAAAAAAAAAAAAAAAAAAAACACACCGTGTCATTAAGTGTTGTCCTGCACTGTTGCAGATAACGCACTTGTACCTAACGTCAGCATTGACGACTTAAAGCAAATGAAGGTACATTTTTAAAAAGTCGTTTGTATTAAAACAAAAAACAAAAAAAAAGGAAATCTGTTACCGGTGAAGTAATGTGCATCTCTCCCCCGTGCAGACGTATATTAAACTCTTAAAAAAGCAACAAAAGGAGCTGAGCGCCTTAAAAAAGAAACACTTGAAGGTGAGTGAGCAGGCAGTGTTCCGATGCTTTCTCCGTACATGGCATAGGGAATGTGTGTGTTTATTTGGTTGTTTTTACAGGATCAAAACGTGATGCAGAAAGCGCACTGCACGCAGGTGGACAAGATGGTGTCGACGCACGACAAGGAGAAGAGCACACTGGAGAAGCTGCTGGAGAAAGCCATCAAAAAACGAGGGTAAAACGGCAACCGCAGCTCTCACGATAAAGAGAAGAAGTCGGAGAAGTGCAGTGTTCCAAATTGTTCTGAAAGTGACATTTTTCTCCGATTTTTCCTGACAGTCAGCGTCGTTTTAAAGTCATCAACAATTTGAATGTGTTTGAACAAAGCTCCCGATGCTAACAGCCTTTTTTTCACGGCACTCATCAGTGAATAATTGATTGTGCAGAATAATTTGAAACCCCGCGTTAACTAGTAACTGGGAATCAAGGTATTTATTAGGGATGGACCGATTATCGGCCGGGCCGATTATCGGCACCGATATTTGGCTTTTTGACAAATATCGGCATCGGCCTTTTTTAAAAACCGCTGGCCGATAATAAATCAATTTAAAACGGTGGAAATCAAAACAAAGATATGTGAAAGTTTAACATTTCTGTCATTTTGAAATTTTGATTTACTGTAGAAAACTACATGGAGCTATTGTTTAAGTTTTCATTGATCCTTTTTAAGACATGCTGACAACCCTGGGTGCTCCCTGAACTTTTTGTTAGAATTTTATAACAGCGGTATATTGTCAGTTATTGTCAGTTAGTTATATACAGCTAATATTGGATATTATATGTATATTGTCAAAAACGTCTTGAAATAATAATTTCAAAAAAAAATCAACATTATGCTGAATCATTCTTCAATAAACATGCTTAAAGACGTTGCAATAAAGTGAAGAGTAAATTTTTCTTTTGAATTTGATGCCAATATTTTCCTTTTTACTGAAAATGAATATCGGCTCCAAATATCGGTTATCGGCCTCCTCGACTACCAATAATCGGTATCGGCCCTGAAAAAAAGCATATCGGTCTATCTCTAGTATTTATTTTACTCACATTTTCCTCTTGGAATGGTGAGAGCACAAATTCAAGCTTTGGGAGGGGTCTACAAGCGGACAATAAGTCAACCAAAATATTAAGACCAGGCTTTATACTCTGATGCAGTTCCACAAGAAATCTGATTTCTCCGACTGAGTCAGTGAAAAGTGCGCCTTTTTATGATCACACTAGAGTGTACAAGTTTACCTCATGACTTGTCCATCAGGGAAAACAATTGCCAAGAGCTGAAGAAGGAAACGGAAGACAAGATCCAAACGCTGGTCGCCGATCACAAAGCGAAGGTGCGACATTCACAGACACGCGCGAGCCTTTTGCCACCGCCGTCGTGCCGACGTGGCTGACGTTGCTGCGCGCCGTAGGTGAAGGACATAACGGCGCAGCACACCAAGGAATGGTCGGAGCTGATCGGCGGCCACAGCAGCGAAGAGCAGGACATGAAGGACGCCCACGTCACGCAGCAGTGCGAGCACCTCAAGAAGCTGCTGAGTAGTGTGCAGGAGCAGCAGACCGGACAGCTCAAACTCATACACGAGCGGTTAGACATGCTTGAAAATTCACTCGTGTGTACAACATCGAGTACTGTAAACTGCACATTTTTCGATTTGTTGCCACGATGCAGGCAGAGCAAAGAGATGCGAGCCAACCAGGCCAAGATGTCCATGGAGAACAGCAAAGCCATCAGCCAGGACAAAAGCATCAAAAACAAGGCGGAGAGAGAAAGGTGCAACACACACACACACACACACACACTCATTATTAACATAGTGTGTCCACACATGATGGAGTGTTCAATGTTGTCATGCGTGTCGGACTGTCCGAATCTTCTCAGGGTCCGGTGACTCTGTGTGCAAGGACATTCCGTACTGTATGACATTCTGGCGTTGCGCAACCTGACTCGTAAATTACGTCATCCGTTTGACGACGCCATTTTGTTTGTGACGCGCAGGAGAGTGCGCGAGTTGAACAGCAGCAACACCAAGAAGTTCATGGATGAGAGGAAGAGGGTGCGTACACACGCAGGAAACACGCGTGTGTGCTAGTTCAGCGGGCTCGACGTTACATTTGCGCGTGTGCGTGTGTGTGTGTGTGTGTGTGTGTGTGTGTGTTAGTTGGCCATGAAGCACCAGAAGGAAATGGAACAGCTGGAGAAGAACCAAAGAGAGCAGGTGGAGAAACTGGACAAGTTCAATGAACAGGTAGAACAAAACATTCCATCCAAGTCACATTTATTATTAAAAATGTCTACATTCACTCGTAATTTCATTCGGTACACGAAACGACATTCAATCTCTAAATGAATGACGCCCTTACAAGGATATTGATGTTCGTTCATCTCCATCCACCCGTGTGTGTGTGTGTGTGTGTGTGTACGTGTGTGACGTATGGATGTGAACACGTATGTTCATTTTTGGTTGTTTTTAATTTGATTTGCTTCTCCTGGCACAGCTTTTGGCATCACACCATGCAAACAAACAAAAAGGTAGGCACCTCCTCCACGGTTATACCATGACACGTTTTTTTTCTTTTTTTTTTTTTCATTATTCATATTTTTATGCTTTAGAATGCCCTCAAGGCTGCCTCGAACAGTATTTTCAAAGGTTTTGTCTCTATTTAATGATCGCATACTTGCTACAGGGTGGTGATAGGATCTTTTTATTGGCAATTTAGACTTGAAGAAACTAAGCGAAGCAGCCATCTGTTGAAAGAGAGCTGCCTTGATTTCAAGTGGCCAACAGGGGCGAACTTTTTTAGTTGGTATGTTAAGTATAAGAAGGAAAAGATTGTCACTTGTACAGGCAGCAGCTTGCAAAAAACTAATAAAAAAAAAAAAAAACAGCCACACTAGACAACATGAATCCATTTTGAGATGATTTTAGCTGGGTTATATTTGAATCAATTTTACGTTGATTGCCGTTGAACAACAACCCTAGCCCCTAAACCCTGCGTATGTATAAAATTGTTATAAGTGTAAAATGTGGTTGGCTTAGGGGGGCGTGGCCACTAAATAACGTTCAAAATACCAGTCAGTGTTAACACAAAACATTTAGGTGTCTGCTAGAAGGAAAACACGTCAGGAAAAGCCTGCTAGAACATCTGAACTACTTCTGAAGATAGCCACATCCCAGTTAGGGTGTGCACACTTCTGCAAACACATTAGTTGTATTTATAGTATTTCTTTTTTTTTTTTTTTTTTTTTTTTTATGAGATTTACAGGTTAACAGTCACATTCATGGAAGAAGTTTGAAAATAATTCATCCTGGTCTCATTTTTTTTTTTTTTATATCACAAAAAGCTGGCATTTTGAACAGGGGTGTGTAGACTTTTTATATGCACTGCATATTTCATATATATTTATATATATATATATTTCATGTTTAAAGGCAAAGGACATGCAGCAGATGGCCAAGTTGGAGGAGGAGATGGAGCGCAGACCTGCCACGGTGGTGTGAGCGTCTGAGGCGCACACACACGCCAAAAGCTCAGCCCCCCCCCACCCACACACACACACACACACACGCACACACATAAAAAACACACCGTAGCCCACTTACAACACCATTTAGCTTTGAAACTGCGCACATAAACTGTTTGTTTGTATGTGACATGATTGGAATGTAGCACTGTTTGTACAATCACACTTGATTTCTAACGCAATGCTGTTTTTATAAATCATATTTTTTGGAAGTAGCAACTGTTAAAAAAGAAACAAAAACAAAAAAAATGCCCGCACTCGTGACGTTACACCTCAATGAAAACGCGCCAGTGTTGTTTTCACCGTCAGCGATGCTCCGAAAACACTCTAAGATCAATTAAATTGATTCTGATTTTCTCGTCAACCACTTCCATGCAATTGGGTTGCTAATAAATCATTAAGTGATGAACATTTTTCAATCCAGTTGTATGGAATCATTAGGCAAAAAAATTACTTAGGATTTTATTGCAAAAAAAAAAAAGCGGTTGTGTTGCCTGAAATATTTACATTTGAACATGTTTTATTGAATTCCCCCTTTAAATTCTTCAAATTGTTTTTAGCATGTAAAACAGGGGTGGGCAAAGGCTGTTCTTTCATTTCAGCATTTACAATTGTTTATCAAGAGTTTTCTTCCATTCATTTAACAGTTTTGTTTTCCTCCCAAAAAAAAAAAAGATATATTGAGTTAATTCATTTTATGTATTTGTTTTCATCACATTAAATAATTTGTTCATAGAAAACATACAAATATTAAAACAAACGTAGTTTAATTTTTTTTTTATTAAATCATCTTTCTTTTTTTTTTTTCTTTTTTTACATACATACAATACAAACTATTTTTGCATACACATTTTAACTTTTTTTTTTTTTTTTTTTTTTAATGAATTTACCCTCACGTGACCTAGCAGCCGCTGTCCATTTTAAAAATCACACGTGACCCCAGAGGACAAAATTTTGCCCACCTCTAATGTAAAATAATACACAACAGCAGTAATAACAATTCAAGCTGATGCTACAAAAAAAAAACTACAAAAATGACCACCAAAATGCAGCAGCAGCATCATGACATCATCAGGATGTCGTCACATGTGGCGAATGGCAATGTCTTTTTTTTTTTTCCCCTTTTATTTTTGTTTTCCATCTAATTGGTACGAGCAGAAGCCGCCCCTGGAGGAATGACCTCC
The DNA here is from genome assembly GCF_054856515.1 of Filicampus tigris. NCBI lineage: Eukaryota > Metazoa > Chordata > Actinopteri > Syngnathiformes > Syngnathidae > Filicampus > Filicampus tigris. Next base: position 7,865,269 of record NC_141236.1, on the reverse strand, counting down.
TGCAAGGCAAGGAAAAAAAAAAAGTGCTTATATTCTTTGGCTTTGCAAATGTGCCACTCGATGTCTGTTAGGATTGTTTTAACTTATTTGAGCAAGCGTCAATGCCAAATTCAAGGGGTATTTATATGGAGATATCTATACATATATATGTATATATAAATAAATGAACATATATATTATATAAATTAGATATGTTGTGTAGTTGAATTGTTTGTTAGAGGTTGTTTTTCTCTCTCCCCCCCCTTTTAAAAACTTTTTTTTTTTTTTTTTGCCTTATGTTGTTTTTCCACTCGGTCCAGAAGCGAAAATTATTTTTACAAATATTCCCCCCCTCCACCTTTTTTTTTATTTTTAATTTTATTTATTTTTCTTAATTGTAGCTCTCTAACCAACCATACTATGTGTGTGTGTGTGTGCGTGTGTTCTTTCTTGTCTTTTTTTGTATTTCTAATGTACTGTTGAACTTAAGGCGAAGATGGACGCGGTTGTTACCCGGCTCCTTTAATACTGTTTTATAGTATGTGTACCAATAAATGACAGTGGAACAGGGAACCTGAAAGCATCATCTTGCTTGCTTTTTTGCCACATTTTATGTAACCACAAAAAATCTCAATTCTACAGTTTAAAAAAAACCAAAAAAACACATCCATCCAAATCCATCATTTGAGCTGTTATTATGAAGCGTCTGGTAACAAAAGTCTTACTGTTTTCACTATGAGTCCATTTACGTCGCAATAACTTCCTGTAAATGCGCTTCTTCTCATCCCGTGGAATACGTCTGGCAAAAAAGACACAAAAATGTGTGAAATTCTACGTACATGTTCACCCCAAAAAAAGATCAACTGTAATCCATCCAGAATCACAAGGAGGCATAAATGGACTGGAAAAATATGAGGTGGGATTTTCCAAGCGGACCATCAGCTTCGTCTTGTGTGAACCAACAAAGACAGGAAAAAAAATGCATAAAAATCCGACAAGTTATTATAAATATGTAAATAATTTAATTCCAAACCAATAATCTATTGGAACTCCAAGAGGACTCTAATCACCATCAGCAAGTTCATATTTCCACTTTGCCCCCTAAAAAAGGAGAAAGAAGTAGATGGTTTTTTTTTAGTTGACAAAAACATATATTCAACAATGTGAAAACTATAAACAGCAAAATATAAATTCTTTTGAAAAAAAAAAATAACAAAAATAAAAAACTACCAAAAATGTCTGAACAAATATTTTAAATGTATTTGAGAAATATACAAAAATAAGAAACAGGAAAATAATAGCAGGAGTTCAAACAAAAGCCTTGTGAATGAACTCAAGTTTTTAGTTGTACTCTCAGCGTGCCGATTAAAAAGTGCGCAGCTGCCGTGAGGTTCTGCAGTGTACACCAAGGGGGAGGGTTCGCGCCACCTACCCCTCACCCCCAACCTACACTACTACAACCCACACTAAAAAAATAAATCCAAAAAAATCACTTTTATGTATCATGAACCACCTTTAATAGCTTAGATTTTTCAAAGATTAGACGACAGACTTGCCTTGCAAAATCGCCGTTTGCCGCCTTTACTACCACGCAACTCCCTCTGAGTAGAACCTAAAAGCTCAGGTGCACTTTTGTGCAGGCGCAGAGGTGGAGGCGGGCACTTCGGCAGCCTCAGGTGGGGGGTGGGCAGCTTTGAGGGTGGGAGTTGGAGGCTGGGGGTGGGGGGCGGTCTGCCGCCGTCAGACCTCACTGGCGGCGCAACCTGCAACTGAGCCAGAGTCAGAGCCACTGCGGGGATGTGGAGTGACGCGCACCGGATGACTTCGCTTTATCACCTTTAGTTTTTAGTGCACTGGATCAAGTGGATTTTCTTTTCTTTCCTTTCTTTTTTTTTTTTTTTGTTTTTTTTTTTTTTTTGGTGCATTCGTGAGGATTTGAGGGGAGGCATCCCTCCGTCTGCTCGCTCGCTCGCGCTCTCTCTCTCTCTTTCTCTCTCTCTCTCTCTTTTTCCCGCCTCTTCTTCCTCCTCTCTTTCCCGCTCAGCTCAGGTGCTCGCAGTCGCTGCGGGTTGGGGTCTCCGGCGGTTTTGGTGGGGGGGAAACCTGCTGGAAGATGGGACGAGCGGGCTTCAGCACCACGGAGAGCGGACAGCTTCTTCTACTGAGTCAGTGAGGAACGTGTGTCTTCAGAGTGTGTGTCCGTGCGTGTGAGTGTGTGTGTAGTTGTCACTGCAGCAACAAAAAAGTGACTTATCAAGCTGATTTTCTATCAAGAGTTAGTGATTTTTTTTTAATTAGTTTATTTTGAAATATGATGATTATGTATGGGTACATTTCCTTACAATTTTTTGTCTATTTAAATTTAATTTAATCCCTCTGAAACAGACCGTAAATTGAACATTGCTCAACTCACAGTGATTTTTTTATTTATTTTGTTGTATGCTGACTGCTTTACATGAGTTCTGATTCTTAGTGTGTGTCTGTGTGTGTATTGGTGAGTGGAGAGTGTGGCTGCCGTTACTCCATACTGCAGTGTGCTTTTCCAAGCACATTTCGATATCAATTTTGGATTCATACAAAAAAAAAGGATAGTACGAAATCCAATGAGCATTTCTCGATGACGATGAAATGATTTTAAGTTAGCGCAATTTAAATCCCGGCGGCCCGTAACTGGCCCACGAGCCGTAGATTCCTCACCTCTTTTTGACTGCGTCTTTTCCTACTTGGGAGTTCTGATCCCTTTCCTGCTTTTGTGTAGGCATGCTTGTGTGTAGTGTGTGTGGGCGTGTT